>NC_091095.1:8950000-9622916 GCF_024713975.1 Paralichthys olivaceus | reverse complement strand
CTTCTGCCTCCTCCCCATTCCTTCTCATTCTCTTTCTGCTGCTGACTAACAGACCCCTGGGGTTTCACATTACTGCATCACCATTGTTCAGATACAAGTTGTATGCATATGATACAAACATTTTTAAGACCCATTGGCTGAATCAAACCTCAGTGGGCAAGCAACAGAACCCCAATTTTCTGGCTAAGTTACCTCAAACTGGCATCAAGGGAGAAATGCACAATGGAGAAGAGGTGGGAAACACAGTGCCTGAGGTTGCAAAGAAAAATGTAACTTTTGCTGAACTCAGAGACATTCAAGAGTGAGAATACAGCAGGAAAATGTAACATGAATAAAGCTGGTGTGTTGGTGATGCTTATAACACGTGATGGATGCAAAACTGAAAAAAAGGTGCCATACACGTTGAAGGCACAGACAATGAGGTCAAACTAGAAATGAGATTCCAGAGCTTTTGAAGATAAGTGCAAAGACCGGTGATGATGTGCTGTAAACAAAATGTGATTTCCGCAGCAAAAAAACATATGTTTATGTTCTACCTCCTGAATGCTAAACTGAGGAAACACGCCTGAATGTTCTGGACATTTTTCTGGAGTTTATGTCCTGAAACAGCTTGTAAATGTACTGGCCCATGGGTCTTTTTACAATGAGTAATAAAAGAAGTCACATTTATTCATCTAGTCAATACATAGATGTGTGGGGTAAATCTTTATCTTTCTGTTGTGGTTTGAAGATTTCCGTCAGTTTTGCTTGAAAGAGCAACGTTAGAATAACTAAAACCAACCTTCCTTATTCACTTCAAAACCTCATCTCTATCTAAACAGATTTAAAGGACTGATAGGAAGTTCCCATAAACGGAGAAAAGATAAAAGATAAAGCCACTGCTATTATTACAACTGAAGCTGTACTGTGAATAAATAATAATTAAGGGTGAGATGGGTCACATGTTAACTTGCCCACCACAGTACTGTTATATCATTTCTTTTCACTCTTTTTGAGTTGAAGTTATTTGGTCAACTAACTGGACAGGAAACACGGCAAAGAAAAACATGAAAACTTTGAATCTCCTTTTGATCTGTTGAAACACTTGACAAGGAGAGGCTCCTCGGAGGGCTATCAAAGGTTAAAGGAAACACGGTTGGAGACCTGCGCTCATCCTGTGTGATCTGTTTTGAGAGTCATCTGAGGTAGACCATTTGTTCTGGGTGGGAATGTTGATTTGAACTAAATAAAGGGCTGGAAACCCAATAGCGGTGCCTCAAATAGGAAGAAACACCCGAAAGGCGTCTGACTTGTGCAATTTGGCACAGAATAAAAGACTTGGTGTCATTAAAAGCAAGACTATTAGTTTAGATTACGTAATTCTGGACTGCTCTGTACAAACATCAATTTGAAGGGCATTGTTAAAGAGGAAATTATCAATGCCAGAGTTTGGATTGATATCAGTACATCTCACTGCTGGTGAAAGCCTTTCTGTGTGGAGTCTGTCTGTCCTCCCCGTGTCTGCGTGGGTACCATTGGGTAACTGTGTTCCTCATTACACACCAAACACATGCAGCTTTTGTTAATTGGAGATTCTAAATTACAAAGTTAAATCTGTATATGTTGGCCCTGCATTATGCTGCCGACACGTCCAGGTTGTACCCTGCCGACGTCAGCTGGGATTAGCTCCAGCTCCCCTTCGACCATAAAAGGAAAAGTGGAATAGATGATGGATGGATGGACAAAAGAAAGATAAATCAAACTATAAAAACTCTAAAAGGCTTTGAAAAATCATGTTACCCCAAAAGAAACACAGATAACAAATGTAAATTGCCAAGTAAGTACAGAATTAAGATATATTGAGGTCTTGAAGGGAAAAAACTGCTTCTTTCGTTGGATCAAAAACGGAGACTACTGTCGGTGTTACCAATTTTCAACCAAAGACCTCACCAGTTCAACTTTTGGTTAATAAGAAAGAAAAGGAGCCAACAAAAGACTACGGATGGTGCTTCTCTAATTTTGGAACAAATTTACTTGTTTATTTTTCAAAGTTTGATCATCATCACTTTCCACAAAAACAAAATTAAACAAACAGGCTGTGGAAAGAGAGTCTGAGGGCATGATGGCATGTTTTGAAGCTGAGAAGTCAGAGCATGAGTCAACAAGAACAATTAAGACTACAGAGCATCAGAACATACTTTCTGTTTTACTAGTTGACACTGTTTAGAAGTTTGTGGCAGGGAGCTGCAAGATGCGGATGCGGGAAACACACCAGCACTCCACATAATAACCATAAACAACTTTACTCTAGCTGCTTGTTTTATCTTCAGGTTCAAGATTTAATTACCCTTAATTCTTCCTTGCCCTTTCCATTACTTTCTCTCTTAAAGAGGAGAATGCATGAGATGGGGAGTCAGGTAAAGAAGTTACCTGTTGAGTTGTTGATGAAGACTTTACATTGGCACTCAGCTCCTGCTGTTTTAAAGTGAGTCACTATAAATCTAGTTGTCTTTAATGAGGGTGACACATTTTCCTGTTTGTATCATACACTCTTCCTCTCTTTCCATAATATGGTAATTTTCCACACTCGAGTGAGAAGCAGCAACAATTGTAAATTGGCAAATAGGCCGAAAGGTATATTAGCTGTCACTGCATAAACAAGGGGTATTTACAGTTATCATTGTAATGTGTCAAAGAGATATCACCAAAGAACCATAGATATTTAATGATCACTATGGATAAAGATTGCAAACAGAGATATTCAGATTAATAGATTACAAAAACAAATCTTTAACCCAGCAAACAATTATGGCAAACTGTAAATCCAAATCCACTCATCCAAAAGTCCTTACCTGAGTGATATCACAGATATGGCATACATTTCTGAGGTTTATAGCTGTGGTTTCCAACCTTTTTGGCCGGACAACCATTGCAACAAAGCCATGTCTACCTGTGACCCCTTCTTACAGTTGCATATGCCAATGCATCACAGTCAGTTTAATCAAAGCGGACATTTCCTTCTGAAATAGTTTCATTTGAAATACTTTTAGACGCCTGAAGAAGCAAAAGTCTTCATTGTTCATCAGTAGATCATGTGCTCTTCTAATTCCTATTTTGTTATTCATTGCAACCTTGAATATTTATCCAGCGACTCAAATGTTTGACAATCATCCCTTTTCTGGCCCTAACAAAAATTAATTGGAAATGAAAGACTATAAATTTCTCCTGAAAGGGGCTATTTTAGGAGAGGAAATGTTAGTGTGTCTCTGCAAATCAGCACGTATCCAGCCACCGCACTTTTGGATGAATATGCCAGCCTGCATCACTTCACTTGACTCAGTGCCTGTCGCAAAGAAATCGAACTCTCTGGTCCCGCCCTCGTTGGTGAACCACAACTTTTAGACAGGAAAACGGACAGCAGGAAAAAGCTCATCAAACTCCTCTTAACATCTTTGGAAACTGTTACTCAGACAATGATATTCGACTAATCCGACCTCACCGTCATCCAGCACATAACCATACAGCTTACCAGACGGTTCAAGCACTCGTTCTGAGAAGACATGGCTGTGTCAGGTTCAAATCATCTTCTGTTACACTAACCATACTTGGCACTATGACTTCTGTGAAACTGGTGTGACTAGCATGAGGTCTAGCCACAAGAGGCTAGCCCGACTGGCATGAGCCTAATCGCAACCATGTGTGTAATCACAAAATGTGTAGTTTCACTCTGGTTTCATGACATATGGTTATGGCAGCAGTGATGATATAACATGCTGAAAGAAATGTACTTTATTTGGTTTTTGTGTCTGTTCGTGCTCATCTGGTTAAAAGTTCAAGTGGTAATCCACAAGATCCTTATTTTGTCATTCTGGCAGCATCTTTGGTGTGAAGCGTTCATTGCTGTGGTGTTTCACTGCTACACTTCCCAGAGTTCACTTGTCAATCAAGTAATGTGGCTTTCTGCTGTGTTGTCTTTTCATTGGATTTACTGTTGATGCCAGTGCAGCTTCTATAGGTGGCTATAGATCTGTAGAACTCTGGGTCTTTTATTTGTTCTATATTCATCTGTTTATTCAAAAGAAACCACTGCAGCCAGAAACATGAACATTACTTCCACTGCACCACATGGTTTGTCTTTAAACACCTACCAGACAGAGATTTCTAAGAAGAACAAATCAAAAAGCTTTAATGACCCTGGCTGAGTCACTGTGGTGCTATATCAAAGGGGAACAGAATGAAGCCAAATGGAAATGTTGGTATATTAAGGTTTTAGGCAACAGCTTTAATAGACATGCAAATTTCAAAACTGGAATTATAACAGTTTCAGTCATTTCAAGTGCCCAAAATGACATTTGTTTATGATCAAGTGACTCTCAAGGCAACACCAGTAGGCACTATACCACTTTGTGGAGCAAAGAAGTTATATGATGTTATTGTAGACCAAATTGTCCAAGGTTATGGATGGATTGGCAAAATAAAGGACCCTTCACAGGAGAGGAACACAGGGGAGATTCAGACCAGAAACCAACCAGTGATGGAACCCCCAATCTTTTTAATGAATCTAACATAGTGATATGAATGTTGCTATTTCCGTAGCTTGAAAAGCAACATCCCCATATTTCTGGCAATACCCCTGTTGTTATTTTTATGTCTTGCACTGGGGAATGATCACCCTTTTCTTAAAAGCTGGATAGTGGACAAATTTCAAAACAGTACATCTTCATTTGGTTCTGCTAATGTAATAAGATATAACATTAGCTGTCTGAATATATGGAAATGTTCACACATTTGTCGAGCTGTCCATGGACAGTCCACAAAGATAACACAAATGTCCATTGCACAAAGACCAAGAAAACAGTCTATTTGAATCATTAAAAAATCTGAGTTGTGGAGAGTGATTCAGTTGTTTTGAACCAGGCTAGACCGAAGACTGACATAGCATTACTGGAAGCTAAGAGTGCTGAGGTAATCATAGTGGAGTCATTGATATGATCAGTAACCAGGTAACCCTAATTGCTTACAATTGCCCCATGTCTGAAAGATGGAGCATCATGTAATGATGAATGTGCACAGCTTTATTATCACTATCAAAGCATATCCATCTTCCTTTTAACAGCTAACACCAAAAGTCAAACCAAATTGATTTATATGGCGACACTCTGTTCACCCTTGAGGCAAAAAAAACTGAAGGATCAGTCATCACCATTTCTCATGTCTCATTAAGAATGCTGAGTCAAGATGGATATTTTGTTTGCCCACTAGCATGCTGTAACAATCCCTCAGTGTAGTGCAACATAGAAATCCCATAGCAACAGATCTTTCCTCCTGCTGGATTCTCTGGGTCAGTTTTGTGGTGGTCCATGCTCATGGACGGAGACACCCTTCCCGCCTGTCGCCCCTCCATGTCGTCCTGTTCAGACGTTTCTGTTTTCTGTCAGCCTGGTTTTCCATATACCTGTTTTTGTGCAGCTGTGTTGCCTTCTGTGGAACCTGGTACACTGTGGGCTCTGTGCTAATTTGCTTCAGAGAACTGTACTCAAGTGCAATTATGCTTGTGTTCAGTCCCCTTCACCCACCGACACAGACATACAGACACAAACACACATACAGTGGAGGTAATGATGCCAGGCGATGGTGTGGTGGGAAGCATGGAGTGTGTATGTGTATGAGTGTGTTGAGAAATATGTCTGGAAAAACTGTCAATTCATTGGCACTCTATGGGTAATTTTGGATTATTGCAGAAATCGCAAGCAATGACAAGAGTAATTAGGTGCATCTTGTTGACCTTGATAAGTGAACAACGGGAAAATCAAAAACAGTCTACTCTTCAGAATGTTACTTTTTGCCTCATATCATCATTCATTTGTGGGTTGTTCTCTCTCTACCCTGGCAACAAAACTATGGCTTGCATGATATGAAATACAGTTACTTTTTCTAAAATACACATAGGATGTCTGTTAGATATGCAGGGAAGTCTACTCCAAACTGTATATGTTGACCATGAAAGTTCGTTTTTGAGACTTGAGATAGCAAATTCTGCTCTCAGTTGACTTGGAAAGAAAGTTCATATTTCTGTAGTGTTTTCTTCCAACTTCTTTTTGACAAAAGGAATAATTTAATGATTAAATACAAGTCAGTCAATCATAATTGTCAATCAATAACCAGAGTGGCGCTACTACCTCAGAATATTTTTAAGTTGAAAATTGAATACAATAAAAGCATTTGTGTCAGTTTGATAAAAACTTTTGCGCATGAATTGGAATATTGTTCTTTCACTCCAGTAATAATATAAATCTACTTTATATTTGCTGAGTATTTGAGTGTTCTATAGGACACAATATATTATAAAATAGTATTTAGATGCAGATGCAAATAATGATGACCATTACTAAATGTAATCATGTTGTAATAGGCTGTTGGGAAATTACACAATGGTCTTTCCTTCCAAACTCTAAGGAAAAGTTGCGAAATAAACATTTCACTCAAAGATAAGGTTTCTCAATGGGAGAGGTTAGGAGTTGATTCCAGAAACACCAATGACATGATATGACACATTTTCCTGTTAAATCTTAAATGAAGTCCGAGGAGTGGGAAATGTCAGCACGGGACGCTTCCTGTAAAGTAATTGTTACGGCCAAATATTCTATCATATTGATTCGGTTCAAGGGTTTCATTGTTTTGTTGCAGAGGAAGCAGCTGTGTTTATCTATTAAGGTCATATATCTTAAGTTAAATTTGTATCCAGTCAGTTTCAGATTTTATAAACAGTAATTATATTTTTTGTCTAAGAATCAGCAAACAATGGTGATGTTAGTGTGTATCCCAAATTTAGAATGAAGCGTGCCAGGATACCAAGGCCTTCTGATATTTTTGGACATTGCAATTATAAAGGTTGCTTCTGAGATTCCAGTTAGAGGTCGTTGGTCACAGTCTGTTGTGTTATGCCTGAGTAAGAGGAAATCAGCGTGGTTTCCTCTCTTAAAAGATATAGAACAGGAAAAGCTCCACCAAATCCTTACACATCAGGAACATTAACAATGCTGAGGCGGTGGGGAACTCTGGACCTCTTTGATAACTCCCAACCCAAAGAATAGTCCTTTTCCACAACCTTGTCCCACCTTGTTTTTACCTCCTAAGATAATAGATTGCTAGCGCTGTTGACATGTATCAGACCTTTTGTAATGCTTCATTTTGTTCATCACTAAAAACAAAGTCTTTCTTTGACTGTTTCCTACACCAAAAGTACATCATTTTCTATTTGTCTAGTCTAAACAAAATAGAAATAATGTCTAGAAATGTGTTCAACCAAGAGCAGGGATAGTTACCCAGTTTTGCTAAATCTATCTAACAGAAACTTCAATACAGCCCACAAATATTGCATGAAGTCTTACAAGGAAAGAATTAAAAACTAATATAATACGACACCTGAATCCAAATTCCATAAAGCTCAGCTTGCAGTTAGTAACAGCAACCACCAGTACTTCTACAGCACCTGCAGCATTGAAGGCATGACTAGTCCAGTCATTCCAGATGAGGGTTTAATTGTCTCAAACCAACCACAACACATGAGCAGGACACATATTGCTTCATTTTGGGGCTAGTTTGCATGTTTACGTGTTAAATCACTGAAAAGGTTATTCAAATTGTTCTGTACACAAACCACATTTGAGAAGAAAGAAAACCCACATCAGCACTTTCACCATTACAGACTTTAGTATGGAGAAATGAAGCTCACTGCTGCTAAACTGCAAAACCTTGAGGGGGGGTCGAGACATAGCCACAGTATTAAACATTATTATAAGATGTACAAAAGCTCTGTAGGCTTTAAAATGAACCCAAACCATAAAAACAAAGCACTTGG
This sequence comes from Paralichthys olivaceus, assembly GCF_024713975.1. Classification (NCBI taxonomy): domain Eukaryota; kingdom Metazoa; phylum Chordata; class Actinopteri; order Pleuronectiformes; family Paralichthyidae; genus Paralichthys; species Paralichthys olivaceus. The sequence continues at coordinate 9,615,076 of NC_091095.1, read as the reverse complement.
CATTAAAAGCAATGACCTGCACAGATATAGTCTATAAAAATCTGAATAGTAATTTTATTGGACACTCAAAATTCAACCCATGGGTTTGCATTGTAATAGATGAATGCTATTACTCGTCCAGTTTCTACATGTGGAAATGGGTGCAGGTATTGGAATAACAGACTGGACGGTTCAGGATAAAATCTGTCTAAGAGATGAGATATTTTAATGGAATCAGAGGGAAGGGTGCAGCTCTAACTAACCTGCCTGTGGTGATTTTTGACTCCATGAGATAAGCCAAGGGGACATAATGTTTTTCCTCGTCTTCATGAATGCAGTAATAGCCAGTATTCACTTGGAGTCCAATCTACTTCTGCGGCTTGACAGAGAATATTGGAAAAACAATGAAATGGAGGGTTAGCAAATCACATCATAATGGTCATTATTTGATCTCAGTTGCAGATGCTGCAACTGGCTTTTTTCTGCATTTGCATAGTACAGAATAATAATGTAACATGCAATCTGTTGCTTTACATATTTAATGAGCTTTATCATCTGTTTTTACCATTTACCATATAACCAGGCGGTTCTCTGTATGCTTCATGACGTTCTGTGTGCTATGACACAGTTTATGGGATGCAGCTATTTTTAGACATTAAGTATAGTAAAAAAAAAATTGCATGTGATCCAGCTTTACCCACATTTGTAGGTGGTTTAAGACGAGGTCCAGAAACACTTAAGAAAGCAAATGCAATGCAGTCCAAAAGCCAAAAGGGTTTCTCTCTGTCATGAGCCACATAAGATGAGGTTTATTTGACAACTTATGACCAGACAGGCAGATTGTGAGGAAGTGAATACTGAACTGGAAAAAATGTTAATGGTTTTATGACTCAAAGTGTCAGACTGCAACTGCATACATTAGTTCTACGGGTTGTAAGATCCAGAGGCACACACACATGATGCCTTCATCCCTATGACATATCTGTGCCATATTTAAGGATGCAAATTATACTATATTACTACATCAGTAACAACTGCTCGTATCAAAACATCAAATTAAAACATTGATTTCACCTTTTACAAAGTAGAGTTTTGAAAAGGGTTGGAGGGGGTCTCAACAGACTGGTGAATTAGCTGGACATTTCTATTGCTTTTTCTGGCGGAGGACCACTTCCTCTGCTAGTGTGTGTGCTGTGTCCCAGGTGAGCTGTTCTTGACCTCAGAGCTCCATATGTACACATGCGGCAAACCGCATTGGACAACATTCACCAGCCACTTAAAACTTAACTCAGACTCATTGCTTTTTGTTTTTTTCCTTTTTTGATTGTGTTCATAAGGAAAATCTCAGCTGGTATTGCAGTTTACAACGACCTGTACTGATTGTTGTTGTAGGTGTTTTTGTTGCCATTGTTTGTCATTGGACCATTTTGAAAAAATTAACTTTTAAGTGTTTTTGTTGTCTGTTATCTTGAATTATTTACATCTCAATTATTCTACTTTAACACATCTCTGGTACAGCTGTTGCTACCCCATTCATTTATTTTAACACTACTTATTACAGGTTTCTTTGATTGACTGGTGAACTCTGAATGAATATGCATGCCCTTGTTTTTTTCCCCCTCCGTATGTAGCTAAAATGACAACAGTAAACGCTAAGGACCAGATTTCATGTATATAAGTGTGATTCATTTTGCCTCAGCAAGTAAATCTATAAATAAAAACTCCCATGTATGTTCTAATGCTTATAATGTAATGAATTGAAGTAAAGGGTTTAATCAGATTTTCCCTTTTGGAAGGCATGTGCTATGGCTCTCAGGGATTGTCCTCTTGAGCTGGAGACAGACACAGGACTTTTGTCGCCAAAAGACACTCCCCTTGCAATCTCATATCCAGATTTCAGTTTTACATTTGGGGGATTTAATTGGCATTAACCCTGGATGCAGAAGATCAGCATTTTCTCTGCCTGTTGATGTAATGTGCTCCACTGGGTCTGAGCCAAAAGTGTCAGTCTGACAATTCCTTTACACACTAGATCCCACACAGAGCAGCCAGTATTGTATGACAAATTAAGATGTACTATATTTTCAATACACTAATGCTTTGTATACTATTGTCCTCACACAAGCTTTTATAATATTGAATACTTCTATTTGAAAAAAAATAGCAGTAACAACAGTATCTCCAGCAGGTTAACTTTTTCCCCATAAGTGTTTTGCTTTGCAAAGTAGTGAGTGGCCATTTTTGATGCTGAGCCTTGAAATGGCTACACGTGGGAGCCTTTGGTAAGGGTAACTGGGACTAAAAATATTTTCCAGTTTTGTCAATATCACTGTTCAATGCTTACAGAAATGGCAAACATGTCTAAAGTGATCATTCAAATAAAGATTTTGCAGTTATGCCGGAGCATTGATGAAGGGACACAATGCACAAACCCAACCCAAGCATGCGTTTGTTTATGGTAACCATTTCTGCCATTTACTGAGTAACTAATGACTCACTAGTGTGGCTCAAGATGTGGTGTCTTCTACAGCAAACATAAACCTATGAGATAATCAAACCATGGAACCAACCGAGGAGTGGCTTTGGGTAGACCCACTTTGTTTTGGAATTCAAAATCGTTATTTGTCTCATCTGCCCTTGGCTGTTGTCAACTGCCAAAACATAGCAGCCATACGTAATGTAAAACAGACCAAGGCGAACCTTCCAGGAATTTTCCTTGAAGCGTCCGTCCCTGTCGCTTGTTATTTATGCGATGGGTAGAGGAGAAATGGCCAACTGCCTGGGTACTACATGCAAGCGACGGTCCAGCAATGAAGTACTTTGGTTTTTGCAATAGCCTTCAGCAATAAAGTCAAGCTGGGGCTACGCAGAGTTCTTATCTTGGGGTTTTAGGTCTGCAGCTGGCCCGGCCAACAGGAAGGGAATGGTGACACAAATTCCCTGTTCATACTCCCATGACGACAGTCTCTGTGCTTGCCATTAGGTGAACACTGCCCGTTTCCTTCCCCACAAAACTGGAAGAAAGGTTAAAGTGCTATTTATACTTAAAACCTGAGTGAAGCTTGACACTAAGAGGGCCACATCTTTCCGTAACCCACAGTCATTAAGAAGAAAGTTTGTGTGTGTGGTTGAGGACTTTATCACAGCTTATTCAGTGGTTTGCAGGATGACCAGTAAACCCAGCCCTCAAGCTGTGAGGGCATATCGGCATCTGATGACAAACACATATGTCCCTAAAAGTAAGTTAGAGTGATGACCACAGTCCTACAGTGTAACTATCCTGTTGGTAATATGATACTTTAAGCACCTGCTGTGTTATTAACGTGACATTTATTAAATAAGCTGTCAAATAACAGTGTGAAATCAGTTGTCTGGAGTTTTTCGACTCCCAACTCTGCCTTATAAAGTTTACAAGCTAGAGCAACAGTTGCAGTAAGATACTACTTGTATTACTGTGAGGAAAAAACTGCCTCTGGGCTCTACCAGGCCCAGCTCAGTGTTGTTATCGCTTCTATGTCAATTTGTTACATTTCAGCAGGGGTTCCAAAGCAATTTGTTAAGGTTAGCAAGTGAATGGAAATCATAACTTGACCTCGTAAAATGACCCTTGATTGAGGAGTCACTCTGACCTGATGAAGCAAATTCAGATTGATGTTGCAATTTAAGCATGGAAAGTAATGACACTGATAATTCAGTGTCCAATTGTGTGACTAAAAATTACAGTTATCACTGCATATGATTCATCTGATTTGAACAATAAATGTTTGAATAGTCAAAAATATATGTGTAATGAAACATTCATCTCAGAACCATTTGTCCCTTTTACAATACTACATCATTTGCATACCCTGTTAATAATCCAGATGTCCTTTGCCATGCCGATTTTCAAGGCAAGACAAAGTTACTGAGAAAAGGTGAAGAAAAAGCAGATGTAGAATTATAGTATCTTTGAAATATGTGTGCAAAAAACCTCAAACATAATTGGAGCAGTGCGTCTTGTTTTTGTAATGTGTGTATGGCCATGTATGTAAACTAATACATAATCATTTCCTGCTACTGTTCTTTTGGGACTTGTGAGTAGGATCCTTGAGAGGACGGCAACTGAGAACAAAGTTCTGGGAAACTTCAATGCTCACATGGTTAATGAATTTTGTTACTATAGTGGCAGGTGATCAGAACCTGAGGAAAATTTTTGTCGGTACCCAAACTCATTTGGACAAATATCAGTGATCTACATGCTGCTGTAGTTGTGTCATAGGATCTGCATTTATATTTGTTAGACAGTTGAAGAGGTGAGTTGAGTTGCCAAACGATCACCGCCTGATGTTTAGTTGCATCAGACAGACAAACCCAGGTTTTTTTTTCTTTCTGGTTCCCTTCCAGCCCATGGCTCTCCTGAATCAGCAGAGATATTGGTCAGTTTGAATGTAGGGGTGTGTGGGAGACGTTTCCTAAGGTCAATGAGTGCAAGTTTCAGTTGGCCCCAAAGACGTTCTGGCAAACTGTCAGAATACTTTGGAAGGCCTAGTCTTGCCCAGACTTCTCAGCAAAGTAGGAGAACTGCTGAGGATATACTGTTTTCGAGCAGCAGTAAGACATTTTTCAAGGAACTCCTAAAGTTAATTTATACATGTTAATCCCCTTGGACCAAGGGAACTGAGAGAATTTCAGCATCAAAGTCATAGGTCAAGATGAGATCCCCCCCAAGACGCTTAATGTTTCGTCAGTCTGTGATGTGCACAGGGGTTTGCAGTCGTGGGTTAATCAGTTGAGATGCATCAACTGTCGGAAGCCATGGTACATCATAAACTTGATGGGGTATCCTCCTGATGTGGGCTGTTATACTGAAGGGGGAGCTGAACCTGAAAGTGAAGTGTTAATAACCAAAAGCTGAGGTTAAAGTATCAGACAGTGGACAGCCCCTTTCCCTTCCCCTCCATATAACACTGAAGATACCTATTGAGGTGGCTCAGGCATCGAAATGCCCCCCCATACACTTCCCCTCTGAGAAATGGGATCACTTCCAGGAACATCAAATTTAGTATTTATATCATTACGTCTGGGTCATATTCTAGTGTTTTTTGCCAGTGAATGTTTTGATCTAAAGGGGTCCATTGGGCTTGTAGAATTTATCAGCATGGATTTAAAAAATACAGTGAATTGAGAGGCAGACACTAAACTTCACCAGTTTTTCTCAGTCTGCTGTCAGGTTTCCTTTCTTGTGTGCGCTCTGATTTACTTGTCATATCTAACAATATGATTCCAGAATGAAAGAGCACTGGATTTCCAATGCAAGGATGCATCTTGGTTGGCAGGACTGGAAGGAAAACCCCAAAATCCATTACAAGAACAACAAATCATGTCAGAACTAGCTGGAACAAACAAATATATCTGCAGTTTAAAGGTCGGGGCTGATTGAAGGAGCCCAGAAAAGGAACATTTATGAGTCTTAATTTAGGATCCAATGCCAAGCACACAATACATAAAAAAATCTATGAATGTGTAACTGGCTGTAGTTGAAGCAGAGCAATGCTGAAAAAGTAGATTTTCTTCATCTGCTGAATAATATGCTTCGCAAGAAAGAAGTGCAATAACAATCTAACCCCTGACTTCTTAATGATAAAGCCTTTCAGTAAGAATTGTGATAGTGTGATGGGGTACTTTGAAATAAAAAAAGGGCTTGATAATTACTTCCATACTGTGTCAGTGGGCAAACAACACTCTAAAAATGAATAATTCAATGAAGCCTCCTCAAAGACAACCTATAACAACCAGTGGATGTTATATCAAACCTATGTTGTATAGAGTTCTATGACGACAGTTCATTTATTTCCAAACTCTCCAAACATTTCTCCAGAGCCCCTTTGGAATGGCAATCTGAAGAACCCATTCCTGCTTCCTTGATTTCCTCTTCAGATTTTTTTTTTTTACAGTGTAGTGACCTGTGCTATTAAGTACCAAGAGTTGAGAGTAAATTACAGGCCTGATAAAAAAAAAGAGGGAAAGTCTGGCTGGGGTCTTTTCTCACTAGATTATGATAACAAGACCTCCTGGCACTGTACTCGCAAGTCCCTTTGGATTGAAGGAAAAAAACTGCACTCTCATAATGATTCGTTAAAACACTCATCCTGCAGTTGGCAGCAGGCCCAGTATTGTTTTCCCTCGTTGTGTACTTTGATATCTTTGTAAGTATGAGAGACTTCTTCAGGCTCGTTTAAAAGACTGATTTCGTTTTTTGTTTTGCTACTGATTGTATGTTTAGACAATTAGATTTCAACAGAAGAGATGACTGCATGGAGCTGCACAGTACATAGAGGCTGTTCAGATGGGAACAAGACAGTGTGTAAGATTTAAATGAAAGGGATCTGTTGACAGAAATGTTATATAAAATAATCCTAGTGATGTTTTCACTAGTGTGTTTCATCTAAATTGTAGAATTGTTGTTTTCTTTACCTTAGAATGGGCCTTTATATCTAAATACTTTATATTCACAGGGAGCCGGTCTTCTCTACGGAGGCCACCATATTGTTTACAGTAGCCCAAACTGGACAAACTAATAACCTTTTGAGTTTTTATGACAGCTGAAGGCTACCACAGGTTCCCTTAAGAGAGGGGTGTTCAGCTGCAATATGCAACTTCACCACTAGATGTCACTACATTCTACACACTCAACCTTTAATATTAAAGGCAATTAAACAGAATCTTCTTCAGGTCATACATCTATATCCCTTTAGGGCAAATTATATTGACAACATACCAGTCCTGTGTCTTTGGCCTGTCTTTGTCTTCACTTATGGAGGCTTTTCATTAATTAAAATAGAATGGCAATTGACACCAACAAGAATAATCCGGTTTTTATATGAGCAATCATTCTTCTCCAATATTTGCCACTGTGACATTTGAGAGCAAGATAAATCCACCATTGATGCCACTGTTAGCCTGGCAGAGGTACTTTAAAACCATGAGCACCAAAGTCTGTTGAACAGCTGGAATGCTCTCATGTGTTGGCTTAAACACCGAAGTTGGAGGCTCAGTAAGTAGCTCTATCTTCCTTTAAAGAGTGTTTGTAAGTAATATCATTAGGCCAAACGACAGCAGGTAATTAGGTACAATGTGGCTAATTGCTCTAATTACCTGATTTTAAAAATGATCGTCTCAAAGGGACATGCCAGTCTCTAGGATTTGGAATGAGACACAGCTGTCGGCGACTGTTGCTTTATACGAGATAGGCCTAATTACAGAGCAATTCACACAAATTACTGTCTGTCTAATGCACATGCAGCTGTGAGAGGAAAGGTACTTTGGAGAAACAGGGGATGACGTGTAAGGATTCAACCGTGTAAATGCCCAAGAAAAATCCTTACAGCAGATAAAAGGGAAAATCACAATAAGCTTAATTTACCTGTGCCGTGCAGATAAAGGTACAGAAAGGGGTAATCCCCTCTGAGAGCCTTCCATTATTCCAGCTGTTGATGACAGAAGGGAGAACCCTGTTTTTCACACTGAGGCCTTCCAACATGGTTCACGTACTTCCCTGCTCATTTTGATATTGGCTACAGTTCATCTAGGGTTCTATGAATGACAGTCATTGGACTCCAAATTCCATATTTATTTAGTGCATTTATTTTTTGGTCATATTCCATGCAAATGAATTAACAATGATCTTAATTAATTTGTAACATCGTATATTATCAGAAGTTAGAAAGTGTAGACTGCACATTGTCAGTTAACACAGACTGCAAAACATACCTGGAAGATTAAAATGTGTCTTTAACAATTTTCGTACAGATGAATTTTTTTGTAGGCTGGATCAAGAAAAAAGCATGACATTAAATAAAGTTTTCAGATCTTGCACTTCAAAAGATCCCTGGACAATCGGCTCAGGCAGTTTCCCTCGTTTGAACGTTTCAGGAAAAGGGGCAGTGTCAGTCATATGCATTTACCATAACCATCATTTTACAGCTCACTCTGTCATCCATATCAATGAACATTTATATGGCAGATTTCACGAATGGTACAGCAAACCCCTGCAGCCCAACACAATTTTCTGATTTTATTTTTTACAGAACAACATGAAACTTTGTGCCATTTTCTGTCACTAGCTTGTACGCTGCCTATGGCTAAGTGAGATCAATGCATTTAAAAGTGGAGTTGGGGGAAGGGGCCTGTGTTTAATTCCTCTAAGGATATGACCTCAGACACCAAAACACTGGGGGCATGTTGGGCCACTTACCGTGAGGGAACTTAAGTAAGACCGAACTGTAAGTGGTGAACACATTATTAGTGCTGATAGGAAAATTAGTGCTGATTCACTGAGATTTCCCTATGGACTCATGCAATGATGACTCACTCAAAACTGACTGCCCCTGTTTGTGTGATCTGTATGTGGGTTTGTGTGCCAAGATGGTGCAGGTGTCATGTTTGTGTTAGTTACTGGAAGTGCGACTGGAACGTGCAGACCGGTCAGTCAGTCATGCTTGTCTTCGTCATGTGTGTGATCCAAGAGCCTCATCAGGGCAAGTCTTAGAATATCTTCAGGATCTGCAGGCATTACAGGACGCACTAATTTGTTCCATACAACCTTCGAAGTAGGAAATTTCTCGTCAGGCTTCCAATCTGCCTTCACTTAATTCTCAGGTAGGACTCCCTGTGGCTGCTATCCACTTGAATGCAAACAGACTTTAAACAAGTCTGATAGGTGTGTGTGTGTGTGCGTGTGTGTGCAGGCTTGTGCGTTTATTTTTATTATGATTAATCAAGCAAATCAACCTTTTTTTTTTCAAAAGACATCCTGGGAATCCTGAGGACAATTTCATATTACCACATGTTTAAGTTATGATCATAACTTTTGACAGTTCAAAAGAATTATTATTTGACCTGCCAGGTTGGTGGTGGGTGACCTCATGATACCTACGAGCCTCAGCTGCCATTGTTATGGAGAAGATAGACGAAGTAGTAAAATCTGAGAATTCGCCCACAGATTTATGGAGTTCGAATCTGAATGTGAAATGGATCAAACTGCCAATTTTCAATTTTGACATTAATTGTAAGAGTTCAATCTTTTGCTGTGCATTTTTCTTTCTTGCATGTATTCATATTTTATTTATATGTTAAACATTTTTGATATAAAAAAAACCCAACATTAATCTAAATCCTTTTTCTGCCCCAAGTAAATATTTTGAATATTCTTTTTCTGATGATTAAATATGAACCACTTAATACCCATCTATGCAGTGGGAGTACTCCACAACTCAAAAGCCAGAACTGTATGTTTTCCTCTGAAACCCTGGACACAAACAATAGAACCAGTTAAGTATAAAAAGGTAAAAGAAAATGTAATATATACAACTTCAGCAGTTGTCATTGTTAAAACAAACTTCCAGCTTCCACTAGTTAATGTCTGTTTCTATACTAGCCATTGAGCCAGGGTGATAACGTATGTCATTGGACCCTGAGGCAGATTTTCTGAAGGTGAAATATATTAAACTAAAATGGCGCATATATGAAATCTATTTCCCTCACATATGGAATCAACATGTTTCTCAATATGCATTTCATTCACACTCAGGTAACAGATCTATTTTAAGGCTCAGTTATAATCACACCCAGCCTTTCCCTGCATTACCTGCCCCCTCTGACATTTAACTCTTTATCAAGAAAAAATATTGCCCAACTCACGAGGCAGAAATGGCGACAAAGGAAACTAAATTATACCAAATGTGTACTTTAGATATGGATACTAACAGGAGATGACATGTCTAGGTGATGTCTACATATCGGGTTCCTGCTGTGGCAAGATGTAGGAGTCAACCCAAAGCTTGGCTGTAGGTTATATTTGCTTTCTGTGGTCATGAATAGGCCCTTTATTTTGTGTCTGTTCCATGGCAATCTTCACTCCACACAAAACATAAATTTGGTAGGTTTGGTACATGGTGTTTATGGGGAGGTCATTCACTTGTGTGACATTAGCTCATTAATATTGCAGAGATGTTCACAAACAGTAAGTCTGCATATCTGTTTTTATTCATACCCTAACTGAAATAGCACCAATTGGGAAGTATTCTCACTCTGAAAGCGCCCGGGGATTTCCTCAACTCTCTACTCATTTCCAGCAGCCCCCCTAAAATATACAACTACTGCTCTTTGCTCATTATGTGCTCGACAAGGGGTGCCTCCTTGTTGGATTTTCCACTTCTGGTGCTGAAAAACAACCCGTACTTGCAAATGCTTGAATATTTTTGAACGAATGGGAGAGTGTAGGTCCAGGTCTGGTGGCATTTGACAGGCTTCCACTGCTCTGTGTTTACATGTTCCAGTGGCACTTACTTTAGATAAGGGAGGGCTGGGTAAAAGAGGGAAAAAAGACACCCACACTGCAGTTTGTTAAATGTTAGCATTCTTTCCACGCACCTTCGTGCAGTGTTTGGCTCATACCTGCCATTTGTTTATGATAGAGTCAGCAGTTTAGTTCATTTAACAGGGGATTCCGTTTCCCCCTGCAAATGGTTTCTGTTAAACTGTGTTTGCACTTTGGACAGTTGTTATTTAGTCCAGCGGGGTTTCCCACGATTTGCATGCAAGGAACCGAAATTTGCATGGAAATCAAAATGCACAGTGTTTTCCTTACCTGATATGACGCACAACTCCACATAAAGACTTTTTGTCATAAAGCTGTGTAGAATTTGCGTATCAAACAGGCTGCAGAGTAACACATGCAGTGACCTGACGTTCACATTGCCCCCGACTCAGCTCTGCAACGTAAGTGTGAATGCCAGTGGTAGAGCCGGTGTAGGATTTCTTATATTTCCTTGTCAGCAGTGAATAAAATAAACATAATGGCTATCGAACTTGGCAGCTTTTAGCCGGCATTGACTTCAGCTGCTGTAGAGCATGGTGGCTTTCTGATGAAGCTCTAACCTGACGTATTGGTTTTTATCAGTTTGCTGCCCGCCAGCTGTGGAAGCCTCTTTGTCTCAACCCCGGTCTTTAATGAGCAACAGTGGCATTGAGGAAACAATGAATCATGCTTTTAATTGATGTCTTTTATGGAGGACTGAAATGCGTGTTTCTTTATTGGTTCAGCGCACAGAAACCGTTGAAATGAATCGTCTGTACATAGACATACACTGTACATTTGTGGGGAAAACATAGGACACAGTCATTTTCGTGCTTGGGTCACTCACTATAACCACAAGATATTTTAACAACAAAAAATAGGTTCTGAATAACAAATACCGACAAGGCAAATTCCCCTTGGTGTGAAGTCTGTAGTGCTTTTTAATTGATACCAGTACTTTCTTTCTTAATAACCCATCTGAGATTAGAAGCAGCCTTGATGGAATCACCCTTTGGCTTCCAAGGGAAAGAATTTGCTGGTTTGAAATCTGTTTTTGATACGGGAAGACAAATAATCAGGTCATTAACAGTAACCATAAAGTGTGTCGGAAATTTGAGCAAAACACATGGAAAAAGCTGATTGTTGTAAGACTGGAGGTAGCTGTGTGGCAAAGAAGCTCTTAAAACAAATTAAGCTTCTATAAATAGTGTAAGGTTGAAAACAGAAAAAAGGTAGAAAAACAAGTATAGTAGGTTTATTTTCTTGAAGTTGAATTTCAAGATATACATTGAATATGTCACAGTGATCACAAAATGTAATATTTTTTTAATTCTACCTTGTTGCTTTCAGCTATTTCTGGACCTGATTGAGTGAGTAACAGACACAATGTGACAGGGGTTTGGTTTCTCCTGCCCTTTGTTCAGCTTGTATCTTTAAGATTGCAGCATGGCAGGTCACGATAAAGGCTCTGAATAAGTTGATCCTCCCTTGTGCTCATTATTCCTCCATCCATAGCACAAAGTCTCAGAAGGTCCCGGGTGTGAACAGACTCGGCGAGAGGACAAAGCTCTAATGGGCCACAAGGTTGTTATCTGCTTGAGCCACTTCCTTCAGACTCACAAGGTCGTCTGTTGTTTAGCTTTCAACCCCAATATCCTGTTAAAAGGATTTGGTGACTGAGCATTACTACTTCTTGTGACGACACACAGGAGCCATTTTTGTTATGATTTTTTGGGGGGTAAATAAGCAGTGGTTCGTCATTTCCACTCCTGAACCACAGGGTTTCAAAAAACAAAATTAGATTTTCTTTAAATGAAATATCCTCCATCGGGGACAAGTTGCCATCTGTCGTTACAAAAATGATGATAGCAACATACAGATTGCTTTACCTCATTTTGCAGTCGGATCCAATGTATTTTAGAGAAACCACACTCGTAAATCTTCAGCAAAATGGATACGAATGGCAGTTTGGAATACATCCCTGCAATATCTTCTGATAGGATCCTGTGCCTGAACAAAAAAAAGGAAAGAAAAAGAAAAAACAACACATATGCACATTATCAGGACATGATAGCATCAGGCATCTGCTGACTGTGTTACTGAATGGAACCTATTACCATCTAAGAAAAAGAGTTCCATTGATTAACTATGGATTACACAACAGATAGTTACAGCCAAGCTATCTGAGTTTTCACATCCACATTAAAGACTGTTTTTGTTTTGAAGACACAAACAGGCAAATACAAGCAGAAGGAACAACATTTTTCTGTTAAGTGATCATTTATTAGATAATAATGATAGAATGAAAAAAACTATTGTAACTGTAAAGGTCATGTGTCTGATTCATGCAGCCCACATCCACATGTGCATGTTGCTTGATTTCCTACCATCACAGCCTCTTTCATAGGCTACTGGAACAAACTTTCAAGGATCAATAAAGGCTTTAGTGCATATGTATTGTGTATTTAGAAAGCAGACCACCACTGTTATAACACACTGATCCAACAGGCGGTCCAAAAGGGACTTTAAATACAGCCCCAGAAATACCCACTAAATCTGGCATCATATAGTTTAACAGTAGGCAAAGCATTTCTTTCCTCATGGGGAGGATTTTAACAGACCTTTATTAAACTGATAAAACTCAGACACCACTTCATTATGGCCACTTGAAGTCTGCTCTGTTTGCAGTGAAGGAGGCACGCACACATTATGCTGTTAAAATTAATTTACCAAAACATTTGAATGTGATCTGGGTTAATTTCCTTTTAAGAAAGGGTTCTCCCTGCTGTGGCATTTGCCACTTTTTAAATCAAAACCATTGTACCTGTAAAACTCTGAGACTTCTCTGGTCGTGGTTTTCACAGTGAGTTGTTATAGTGTTGGTTGATGTGCTAATGCACAGGAAAAAGGGGAGTCCTGGGCAGGTTTTCAAGCAGTTACGGGGTAAGTTTCCATTTGGATTCCAGGAGGCGACTGTTTATGGTGGTGTTTCCTTGTGAGCCTGTAGTACTGCCGCACCACTTGTTTTGTTTTGTTTTTGTTCTGGATATTGGAAAGAGTGTGTTTCCAACATAGACGAGCCATGCCAAAGACCCCTTGATGATGCCTTGTCCTGCAAAACCACTCCCAGATGCTTAGCGAGTTTTACGAATATACACTTTTCCTCATTATTTGGGCCTTAACTTGTTTGGCACAACACCGGCTATGTTCACTAAAGTACATAAATGAGTACGTTTTAATTATATAATGTGGGAAAGTCAGAACCTTCAGATATTGGCTCCACTTCAAAGATTGTGAACAGAACAATGTCATACAGAGCGTATGTGAAATGAGTGATGCTAGTAAAGGAAAACAATACATGTTAGTACCATTCTAAGTGGAAATTGCACACACTCCTAGACATCGGCTGCCTTACTATGGGATATGGGTTAAAATGTGAAAAAATGTCACAAAGTTAAAGAAGGCGCCGTGGGTTCTTGGCCCATGAAATCCGTTCTGTAGTTTTGGATAAATCCTGCTGACGAACAAACAAACAAACACAGACAGACGAGGAAAAACATAACCTTAAACATACCACCTTCTCTTTTTTTTATGAAAACAAACACATTTCAGCATTTCTGTATAATTAAGGATGCCTTTCCACAAATCACAGTATCTCACTCACCAAATTAGAGTGAATTTAAAGTGATCAGTTTGGGAAAGTGAAAGTGTGTTTTTTGCCTCAGGCAGCAGTTTTTTTTAAATGATTTGTGACGGTAATAAAAGTGATTTTCATTCTGTCACTAACATGTTTTTATGGGTGCATATCCAGCAGCCTCTTTATGTTTCATTCTCTCTTTAAATCACATACACTGTAATACTTTAGCCTGCACTTGTACAGCTTTTTGTCGTCATTGTGCCCCTAATGTTTGTCATTTAAGAATGCAGTGTTCAGACTTTCAGCTGAAAAGCCTCTGATAACCAGATTCTATGATATATGTCATTTTAAAACTGTATCTTCCGGAATTCAGGTCTCAGACAAACAAAATCATCAATACCATTGTGTAAGTCCTCATGTTTTCTATTTCTGTATGTACTGTCTCAAATTAGGGTCAATACGAGAGGTCAAATAAATCTGCATGGGAAATCAAAGCTGTGATTGTGTAGAGTTTTTGTATTTGTTGTTGAAGTTACACTTAAAAGTTATTTTGAGACCTGTATTCAGGTTTAATTGATGAGGCTATGGACAATAATGTTATACATTTAATGTGTATGTATTCTTGCCATTGCCCAATCGGCTTTTCATCTGTAACCTCAAACTCAGTATCTTTGCAGAACCTCAACAGTGTATTCAAACTGCCTTTTTTGTTGGTACAGATACAAATATATATTTTTTACAGGTTTATAAAGACAGATTCTAACTACAAACCTTAGAATTATTTGCGAATATCACTTTTCAAGTTCAAAATCCTTCTCAACATGATTTGAGCTCATAGTCATAAACAAATCTTTCAAATAAAATTCAGATACATTTTCTATTGCGCTATAATGATAAGCAAATGTTGTGCATGTGAAATATTACACGATGTTAAGTCTGAAAACAAAATCAGCCTTTTTGTGTTTGTGCAAAAACCTGTTGGGTGCAGTTTCTGCCGTTTAGAAACCATCTTTGTGATAACTTGTTCAAGGTGGAGTCAGTTCAGCTCAAGCTCTCCATCATGGCCCGCATCATTACGCTGTTTGATCTCACCTCTAATGCGGCGCTGTGTTGTGTGTCTCCCGACATGTACGGGGAACTGGGACCTTCACAACAAACAGGTGATTAGCATCGGAGGGGAAACAAATAGCGGACCTGATTCAGAACCAGCGCTCCTGCCTTATGGGGAAGATTACTGGCATGTGGGGCCAATTGGCTGACAATGGCCCAGTCCAGGGTTTGAAGGGCAGATGATTGCTGACAGATGGGAGCCTCTGAGTCCAAGAAGAAAGCAATCAGGTGGGAGAGGAGGACGGGGATGTGGGGGGTCGATGGGAGGAGGGCAGCACCGTGGTTGCTACCGGGTGGATGAAAGTATGGTATGATGTCAGCCTGACTCAGCGTACACATCCACACTTACCGAGGCCTTAAGCTAGGCTGATGTAATGTGGGGCAGGGTTATGTTGAGCTGTGGGGGGTGTAAGGGTCACGAGGAGCAACTGAACTGGATAACTGTAGACGGGCGCCACCAGAAGCTGCCTAGCTTAAAGGGTAAGCATGCTATCAGGTGAGGCCATCTTTTAGAGCTTCCTTCTGGTGGTGCTGCAACATCTGTTGCCTGTTGTTTACTTTGATCACTGTTTTCCTCAATTTATTTACTCTTTTTCAAGCAGAAAAGGTTACTTCATTTGGACAAATGTCTGGGTTTAGTGTCGGCTTGTTTACCCAGTCAGTCAGGATCGTACACTTCTGATAACCCACAGCTGCAGTACTATCTGTGAACATGATCCTGTTTACATGTGTCCTTCATCAGACGTTTTAAAAAAAAAGAATAAATACAACAAGAACCCGACAAGTTTTTACAATGTCATGTGAATTAAAGTTTTCAAGTTTAGTTTTTCTTGAAAAGTGATTGGCAAAAGGAGAATTATAGGAATATGGTCTAGTGCAATCATGACACAGAAGAGATTATAAAAAAAAAAGTGACAAAATAAAAGAGTAATTACACTCATATGTCAGCTTGTATAAATATTTATTAGAGTAACTAAATGTAGGAGGATTGGGGTTGGGATGAGTTTTGTCGGATTAAATCTCTGACCACTAAACCCAGAATCAAGATCTCTGACCGACCAGTGGCACCAAATGACTAAAAGGAGGCAAAATATGGCTCCGTGGTTTGTTAGTATTGTTGAGGAGCATCAGTGAGAAAAGGTTTCAAGACCTGTTGAGATTTAATGTGGCTGAAAGTTCTATTATATAAGTGAACTACTTAGTGTGACTGTTCATTTGTTTTAGATCAGAAACATGGACTGATGGGAATGCTGACATTTGACTGATGTGGTTTCTTGTCGGGATGTGGAATGTGACGACCCATTACAGCAAGGTTTTTTATCATATGGACCTCACTGCTTTCTACCACATGGCACTGACGCATGAATGTGTTAATTCCGGACATGAGGAAGACTCCAAACAGACAAGCTGTTGTCTAAAAGAGGGCGTTTGTTGTAGTTGTCCCCTTGCCTGAGTAAGTTATCACCAGGTCCTTTGGTTTCCTCCCACAGTCCAAACACATCCAGCTTAGCTAATTGTAAACTGTAAAAAGGAGACTTGTGAGCGAATGTCTGTGACAGACTACCGACCTGTCCTGAGTTTACCTTGCTGCTGGGATTGGCTCCAGCCCACCAACCCTGTAAGGATAAGGAATAAAGATAATGGATGGATGAAGATTTGGTTTAAATTCTCTCAACACTTTGGGGATTTTTTTTCATTCTGACACATGAGAACAACAACTGACCACATGCTTACGATGCCCAGTCAACAGTGACGAAACATGGAGCTTCTGGGAAATGCGACATGGAAGCAAATGCAATTACAGTTTGAGATGCAGCTATAATTAAACATTTCCAAGGGAGTGGCCGTACACCTGGAATGCCTCCCGAGTGGAAGTAACACTGAGCGTCTCATCAGCATGGCGCCATAATGATTTTAACACTGGCCTTTATTCCGGCTGTTACCATAGCAGAGTCTGGATCCATACAGCTGGCAATTACTTTAGAGACAGAGACAGACCAGAATAGATAGAGTGCGAGAGACGGAGAGAAAGTGAGATAGCTTGATAGAGGACGTGACACACAGGAAGGCAGTGGAGAGAGAGACAGGCAGTCTAACCAACCTTCAGGTGTCAGGATATGGATTCCTGCCAGGGGTGGAAACAGTAATGACTATTTTCTATTCAAGAAAATGAGCTTTAATTTGTAAAATATTGTGTAAGTAATTTAAAAGCTGCTGCGTTAGTGTTTAACCAAAGACACACATGATTACATAATTACAGGATTTCAATTTGACAATGATGGAGAGTTTCAGCTAAAGCCCACTGATTAAATAGTATAAAATAAACTTAATAAACCTCATTCAATTCTTATACTGGCTCACTTATCTAATGGGTGGTTGAACCTCCCTGTCCACTCAATTTAAAATGTATCATGTTGATGTAAAACAATATTTTATTTAAACATATAAAACAAGTAAATACCGATGACACAACGTATTGATCCTGAACATTGAAAGATATACTACAAAAGTATTTGTACTCATTCACTTAGTTATTCCACATAGAATCATTTTTGCATCATTCTGCTCTGTTGCTCAGAACACAAGGAAAAGATGAAGTCATTTCACACAGTTACTCCAGCATAAACATGTGCTGTGATTTTCAGGTGTTCTCTATCAGACAAACTTCAACCATTGATCATTTTAACAGTTAATTTTCCCATAATGCCACTCTGATCTTTAAAAAGATAAAAAAATTCCACCAAAATGGCCGAAAAAAGAAAATCTTTTTGTTAGTGTTACGACACAAAAATAGTCATATACAGTGAAGTATGGCCCACTTCCCTCCACCATTTCCTTCGGCGCCACCACTTTCATTTATCAAAAAACCAGAAGATGTCCAACAGCAATAATTTGAGAGATTCACATAAATGTATTTTTAGAACATGATTATGGCAGTTGGTACACATTTTCCACCGAGTGAAGGGGGTCTGCACTTTGCAAAATGTTTCTTTTTCTTTGCACAAAAATGTGACCGTATTCCAACTGCCTCGCACAGGACTCGCTGGCCCTGCTGTTCTGTAGCTGAGCAACATGCAAACACACAAAGCTTCATTTGTAAAGCAGACGGATCAGTTATATGATACCCTTCCACTTCAGTCATGGTCTGGGCTCCTGGTTTTCTTATGCATTGCAGTGGGGAAAAAAATGGAAAATATGAATTCAATTTACTGTATTTTTCAGCTTTTCTGCATCTGAAAATAACTTTCCATTCATCGTGCCACCATATTTTTAGCATCTAGTTGTCACTTTCCAATTAATTCTCAGCTGGAATTGAACAAACCATAGAAATGTGCCTCCCCATTTCAGTTTAGGCTGATGTAATTCACAAATTTAATGGGCAGAACCACTGGTTTTAACATTTTACATGCACGTGTGAATCAGGTAAAGTGGTTTTCCTGTATTATATTGGCTGCGTGATCAGCTTTCAGTCAAATATGGTCAGCTGTACAACAATAGCCTCATTTTTTTTAAAAACAACTCTAATTTTCATAATGATAACATTTATCAAAGGTTATGCCAGAGGAAAATTAGAAAACAAAAACAAAAAAATCTTTTTTTTACCTTGCACAGGTAGGAAACAGGTATTTATGGTTATGATAGATGGATAGATTATATGTGAGAGTGCTCAAGAAAGGCAGACTGAATGTACAGTGATACTTGATTTGGAACCTGCAGCAAATGATTCATGTAAATGGTTTTACAGCTATATCTACAGCGCAACTGCAAATTTGAAAGGATTAATTTTATCATCAGCTGAGGCATTTTAAAGACAGAGCAGTGACAAGAGAGACAAAAAAATTGCTTCTTGGAAAAACACTATAGACCCCAAAGAAGCATTGATACTTTCATTCTATCATTGTACTTATTGAAAGCAAAATTATTTTTTTTTAAAGATGTCAGGATGTCGGGAGGTTGTGCACATTATCCAAGCGGCCGTGCACTTGCAGTAGTGTTTGATCTTTTGAGGAAAGGAAACATTACCTCAGTCATTCAGCAGAAAAAATACAGACTCTGGTCAGTTGTTTACATTTGATTTTTCACTGAAAAGGTGAAGAAAAGAGAGAGAGAGAGAGATTGTGGTTGAAAGAAAATGTGGAAGGGGGCTCAGATGAACTAATATTTCAGTAAATGTAAAATCAGCTGGGTTTATTTTAAAGCAGCCCTCTATTTTTGTAGTAATTTGCGCTGCTCATTTCATAATGTTAGTCTTGGAGCCGGCTCGGTGAGAGAGCAGAGCCGTGTTAGATTAGCCATCTGCGCAGTGTAAACACAGACCCATTCCGCTCGGAGAAAATAGAGTGCAAAGATGAGATGGCGTTAGCGCTATCTTGTTAATGCCACATGTAGGATCAACCCCATTACTGTACTCCACATTCACACATCACGCTGAGAGAAGCAATAGACACAGGATGCCCTGCACGACTACCAGCGACTATAATTAAATCATATGTGCGTACCTACGTATGTCCGGGCTCGGCCACATCAAAACAGAACGAACCTTCTCTGCTATGAGAACCTGATGAGCACATGGCGAGGGCGTTGTCCGGGGAAGAAAAAACCCAGAGTTTTCTCAGAGCCTTCTGGGTTTGTAGAGCTGCGTTTTAGGTGGTCCTGCGGAAAGTCAGGCACCGGAGGGCTCTCGGGGTCTGTACAGTGTTGAACCCCCCTCCGCCCCCCGGCCCTGGTGTAAAGGCTAAATGTTATTTTTCTCTCCTTTCTCTCCCTCGTTATTCAACTTGTTTTCTCTCACAGTTCCCTTAATGAGACACCGTAGAACGCCGGGCCACGGCTGGAGCTCATGTATTGAGTCGGTGTCTTTGATGAAGTAAAAGAGTCTTTGTTGAAATTTAACATCTCTGCCGTGATGTAAGACAACGCTGCAGTAGGTTGGGTTTCGTTTTATAATGGGATTACAGCTTTGTATGTTGTACGAAGGCCTCGGGTTCCCAGCTCGGTAACCAAAGACCAAATTAGGGTGCAGCAGGGTGACTACGAGTTCAGCAAAGGTTACACATTAAGGTTTCCATTGTGGAAGTACTCTTGAGCACGACAACAGCAGACTTCCTCATTATTACATCCCTCTGGATAAGCACAAAATGTGGACATACAACAATATGAGATGGTTATCGTGAAATGTAGCAGAAAGTGCTTTAAAGTCTCCTCGTGCTCTCTCGTGTAATATGAGATGAGCGAGCAGCCATGAAAAATCTCTTCATTTCCTCTTTTCTTCCTCTCACACTCGGGGAACTTTGAAGTCTGAGTCCATCTTGCTGACACAATGTCCTTTCCAGCCAGGAAAGGGAGGGGTTTCATTGTTTCTCAGACTGTATATAAAGTTCAATATCAGAGACTGAGGTTTCCTATTTATTTTTTTACTCCAACCTATATTTTAAGAGGCACCTTGGTTAATGTATTCATACTTACATGGGAAGTCATGCATGGATGCTGATGTGCAAGTTCCATGTCGGCTCATGTTAGGGTCAATATGTCATAAAATTAGAGATATGATGCAGGTAGCATTAGAATTACTGCCCATGTAACCACACATCTGCAAATTTGTGAGGAACCTTTTTGTTTGTATAAGAGTTATCTGCTTCTCAAATATGAATGGAAGATTTACTGACTTTTCACAGGACAGTGGCTATTCTCAGATTTTTGGCACATTTTTTGTTTCCAAATTTAGAGGCTGGAGCCTTCAGAGACAAAGCCCGTCCAGTTAAACTGAACCAAAATGTATGAGAAGGTCATAGGAGTGTAATAAACATTTGAAATGTTTGACTTCATGAGAAAGTAGGAGCACCTGAGAGCAGCAGCATAGTCGATGAGGGCAGACCACTTGTGTTCTGAACTTCAGAAAATATCTGGGAATTTTGGTCCGTACGTTTTCCGGAGTTTGTCCTTCACATATGAAGAACACAGCAGGATATTGTCCACATCAGACACGTTCTCAACAGCAGGAAAATGTCCGTAACGTTCAGACGATGGTCTGGCACCTGGGTAGAGCATAAGGAAGATATAAAGCATGGTCATGTCACTGGGACAAGGAGCTCAATAAAAACAAGACGCATTGCTATGTCACAAAACAAGTCACTATGGTGTTTTATTTATTATCATGACATAATTTAGACAAACCTTCCTGAGTCATTGCGTACTTAATCTAAAAATGTGGTCATGTTTAACAGGATTTAATTTTTCATCACAAGCATACATCACTTTCTCTGTATTTGCATGGACTGCGAAGCACTTGCCAGAAACCTACACAGCGGAGTAGACAACATCATTCTTCCACTCTGGAAGAATATGATTATTTGATTTCATGTAGCAAACACATTGCAGAAAATTTGCCATATCATGTTTCTCCTTGACTGCACTTTCCTCCTAAACAGGTTAAGTCATTTCATTTGTTTGTGTCCATAGATCATCTTTATGCTGTGTTACTAGAGTGCACTGATTTTCTTTCACTCTGCCAGTTCCCCATGAGCTCATTCTAAGCTTGTTAAAAAGAGATGTTCCTTGTAAATAGTCTCTGAATATTTCCACTGTGGAATGACCCCACCAGAGATCACTGTGATCACACAGTGAGAGGACACCCAGTCAGGGGTTGGCCTGGTGACACAAACAGAGGAGAGGATTTGGTTTGCGCATAGAAAACTTTTTTTTATTATTATTATTTTGTGGATGCTGGTTAGCAACAGCGAGCAACAGTTTTCCTGGTTGGGTTCTTGTATACTGTTTCTAATATTTGTGCTGTGATGAGCTCAAGGGAGGAAACTGCGGGTAATTATCAATACAAGGTTGAATAATCACTGATAGTAAATTAAACCACAGCATTTGTTTTAAAGATTATACTGTGGATGACGTCTACAGTCGTCCAAGTCTTTAGTTACATAATGACTGATTTACTGATGATCTGTTTCACAGACTGAAAACATTGATTATTTACTTGGGGTTAACGTCACAGTATCACAGCCCATATCAGAAATAGACTGATGAGTTATCTCTGCTCATAGAAAATTGTGTTTTAAATACAGTAATATAATGACAAAAAATATATGCAGATTATCATCTTTAATAATAAATATATAAGTATCTTTTTATGTACATGATGAGAATTAAAAAAGTTAATCCCAAAGAAGTCCAAATGAGCTGTCTGTTTCTTCCAGTGTCTTCTTGATAGCTTTCCTGTGTTTTGTCATTATATTTGCCTGCAAGAAATTATTCATCCCCCTTTGGGCTTTTACTGATTGCAATCCATTGACACTACTTTTTCCATACTGTGTCTCACCACACCAAAGTGACACAAAAACACATAAAACAGTGGGGAAGAGTAAAGAAAAGGAGGGCGGTAAGAACAGAAAACAGAAAAGGATGGAACGATGGTGTCACACAGCCGATGGGACCCGTGGAGAGGCTTTCCTTCATCGCAGAGGCTGAATAATGACTCCGGCTGGTTCTTTTCATCACTTAATTACAGCCATTAACATCAGATTAATCATCATCATTCCTTTCAACACGAGGGAGACTATAGATGAAGATTAGCTGAATGTCATCTCATCACTGATGAAGTCTGACTAGTTTGTGGCAATGCTTCTCCTTCAAGTTCATTCTCTTGTATTTGATTCTTTTAGCTTCACTCATTTTAGAGAGAAGGGCAGGTTCAGGGAATGTCCACAACTAACACATGATTGAGATCTCACGTCTTCTTTTATTATTATTATTATTATTGTTATTATTATATATTGTTCATAAATTTTCTTCCAAGAAGGTTATGCTTTCACATGTGTCTATTGGTTATTTGTAGGACAATTAAGCTAAAACTACTTAACTGATTTCCAACCGATTGGTGTATGCTGGAATTTCTTTTCTTTCTTAACTATTTTTATAAATGACATATAAATGATAAAAGTTGTCAGACCTCTTCCCTTTTCTTTTATATTTCTACTGTAAGAACTAGAGAACCATGTCTAGGATTGTTCTGCATTGACAGAGGTGCATTATCTATAGAGTGCCAATCTATTTCTTCTTTAGTCAATGAGAACTAATCTTGAGTATTAGGTTTCACCTCTTGCATCATGTCCTGTAGTTTCTGAAAAACCCCATGTTCTTTCATCCTTCCTTACTGATTTCCTCTTTGCATGTGACCCAGGTATCTCATACTAACACAGTTGCCAGGGTGACACAGGTGACCGTAAAGGACAGCAGGACATCTTTCTGCTACTTGTGCATGCAAAAGCACTTGTGCATCCTCTCTCACCAGGTCAGTTTGGGCCACATTTCATTCTGTCTGGAGTCAAACCCTACATTCCGAGCCGTAGCCATTGTAAATCAAACCTTGACTATTTTGTAGAAAGGCTTTGTCCTCTCCATGTAAGACGTTTACCTTAACCTTATGCACTGAAAAAAAGAGACAGTGTAGGTGGCTCAGATATGACTCCACTTCTGGAAACGCAGCTGCAGTTTAAAGGGAGACAAGGAACTGTTAGCAAAATGGGAAACACTTACGTACCATCATGTGGCTGCTGGTGCAAGATCTGAGAGTCACTGCTTCAGCCTCCTCCACTTAAGTATACTGAAGTGCTGCAGCACATTCAAAGAGAGATTTGTGTAAGGGATCATATTCTGGAGATTGACATCGAACTGCATCATATGAAGGTGCAAGTTGCTTTTCGTTGTAAACCTCATTCGTGTGAATGAGCATAAATGCAACGGTAATGTTACTGTCACACACTTGAGGGTCTCCCTCTCTGCAAATAGTAGTGAATGGAAATGGAGCACCAGTGAAAGGAGCATGCATAATTAGCCTATTTACATAAATGTTCATATTTGTTTTTTCAGTGTGATTATGTAAGACTCCCATCTCAGCAAAGTTTAGTTGTCCACTTAACCTTCTTAGCCTCAGGCAACCCCTCATCCAAATTTGATATGACGTTGCTGTTTCTTACTCAAACACCTGTCGACTGTATTTTATAATATCACAGCAGACATGAGGTGTTACATCAAAAATGTTATATTTTTCACCAGACTGAGGACGCTTTCACAAATCATCTGACAAATGATCTGATGATGTGAGAGATGTCTCTGCCAACCCATGCAAAACCTTAGGTGTGTACACTGGGATCTGTTACACACCACCCGTGAACCCCAGATGCACAAACACAGACACAGTAATGTGATCCGCCATCTTTTCCCCACTAGGCGGATTTATGCACATAAATCATTTCCTACCCTGTGTTTTGGGGGATTTATAGCAATAATAGGCCATCTCTGCCATTCCCATCCTGTTCCCTCAGTGTAGTCCCTGGGAAAAACCTCACAGGTCTTAACTTTTGGTCACATTGGGTTCTCACTTGCAACGTTACCTTTTCTTAACCTCATGGCCCCCAAACCTAATCTATGTGTCTATGAAGTTACCTGACTAATCTAATCTCAGAGAGCTTTGAAACTGCGGCAGGCCCGTGTAACAATGTTTTGGAACATGTCCATATGACCCCTTTCTGCTGTTTGATCGTGTTGGTTTTACTGAGAGGGCCGGCTGGTAAAACATGGAGACTGCTTGTACAATAATATCGCCACTGTCACATTTAATAGATTTCTTGGTTGTGTGTCTCAATTGCAGCTGTGTGGTTCATCACTGATTTGTCTATGGTAGAGGAACTAGGGATGTGTAATGTGGCAGTTTCAAACAATAATGATGAAAAGATTTTGCAGTTTTTTCTGATTTTCAGTCAGATTATGAAAATACCATGCCATGTTGATTTGTTAATGCATGGTGCTACTACTACTTCTACTACTACTACTAATAATAATAATAATATTATAATCACTCCAACATTTAATGGGTTCTTCCTTGGGTCATGCCCCACCCCTCTGCAAGATTTCACAGTATTTTTTGTGTAATCCTGCAAAGTAACACTCATTGTCATCGTTGTAGGTAATAGTAATAATCTTTATTTATAGAGCACTTTTAAATGCTTCACTAAGCAACAATCAAGAAAGTTATATTTGTTCAAAAGACTGCTCAAAGAAAACAAATATTAAAAAGTAAGACAAAGGTAAAATCACTAAATCAAAATTTGGTAAAATCATGAGAGGCTTTAAATGTGTGTCTGTGAAGGGACCCTGAGATGATTATTCCAGGGTTTCCATTGTTCCAGTGACTCTGGGTCCTGACTGCAAATGCACTGGCACTCTGGATTTCAAGGTACAACCTGGTGGGTAAGGTACTAAAAAGGTCACATGTACACATTATGGAGATAGGCCTCGAACAGCCCTTAATGTAATCAATAAATCTAAAATCTAAAAGTCTGGCAGCTGAGTTCTGTAAAGTTTGGAGTCACTCAATATATTTTGGTTCAGGCAGGGCAGCTAATGTAGTGTGTTGAACATCTATCATACAAACTGCTGTTACAAAATGACTTGAGCAAAGGGCAATTGTCTCATTTAATTTAACTTTTGAGCTGAACATTTGTTAAATAAAGCTGCATTTTTTTCAGTGTGCTTGGACATCTGCTGAAATGTGTGTTGTTCTTGAATAAAACACACACAGTTTCTGAGAAGTAGCTTTGTAAAAGCAGCCACACTTTTAATATAATTAGGTAAAAGTACCTTAGACAGAAAACAGATCAGCCACAGGTTTTCAGTTGTAAATAATCCATTTTTGAACATGGTTTACTACACAAACGCATTTTTATAAGCATGAGATTGAATTTACTTCTGAAGTGATGTGAAAGTACATACTCTTACAAGAAACAGACACCTTGATTTGATGAACCTATTATTGTGACGCACAACTTAACCGATGCTGGTCATCGGCTGGGACGTTAGTCAGCCACTGCTGCACATTCCCACTGGTTCGAGACGTCAAACTCAAATTTCATTCTTGACAACAAAACTTTCCCAAAGACAGTGAACAGTAACTGTCCATGCAACATATAAAGCTGTTTAAACATTCATACATCAACAATACTTTACTCTGTCAAATCTCAAACCATTGAACACCTCAGCATATTTACAAATGGTTATTTACAGTATACCCTCAGCTCACCAAGTGCAAGTACAACACCTTTGTAGATTGTTAACTGTAGTTGTTGATTTATGTGCATGGTGGCGCACACCAGAATTTACATAATTACCGTTGGTGCATGCCATTGCTTTGGCTGGTCGTGCAGTTAACTTTTTTTTTCTGCCATCTTTTCTGTCCATCTTCACATACATCTCTAGGACCCCTCAATGATAAAGCATGGAGATTTGCAGATTGCTCCTGGAGGGAGAGTGCAGACCATGGAAAAACCTCTGAGTCAAGAGAAACACACAAGAGAAACACTGTTGACTTTTCCCGATGGTGCAGTTGTATTTTCCTCAGAGGTGACACCTATCATTTTGGAGATGAGTGTAGTTATGACAGGAGAAGGCCTCATGCTAACATGTTGGGGCATGCAATGACCAATCTGTCGAGCATATCAGTGGTTAAAGTCAAGAACAACCTGTACTTGGGAAAGACAAATAAGGAACAATGTCTAAATTGTGGCCTTGTAGCTCTGTGTATCTTATTCAAATTATCTAATTACATTCATTCAATTGCTCAGGTTTTTAGTGATGCTAGCCAGTCAGGTACAGGAACAGGTACTCCGTGGTGCAGAGTTTGTCTGAATCTGCCTGTAATAAATGTAATTTTACTCTAAATGTACTGTTTGGTTGACCTGCCGAACTTAGTGAACCGAACTCCTATTTCTTAGTGCCTCGAACCTGACTTTATTTAGCTGACATTCGAATTTAATCTCCAAACTATGGCTGGTGCTCAGTGACTTGCTTGGATGCATGTGGCTGTGGATGGACTCATTGACATTAGTAGGGAGCAAACATGAACTCCTTGGCATTAGGTCACCCTGCTCCCTGACGTGGGGAAGACGCAGCCGTCTGAGCCATAAATATGGTAATGATGGATAACATCATCCTCGAGAGGTGGAGCCCATCAGGGTTCACTCCTTTTTATGACCATCATAAATGGATACTGCATACTCATTTCCCATGAAGCACCTGTATATTAGGTCTTGTGGAGCTGTGCTGGTCTAATATCATATGGCATTTTTTTCTTAGTTTGTCCTGGGGAAAGGTTTTTGCTGAGCAAGCAATAACTTCCGCAGCACTTTTGATTGCTTCATAGTCATACCTGCACACTCTTTGGGGCACTAAGGAACTAGTACAGTGCCCAACGACGATGAAGAAAGGTGTTTGTTTTCCCCAAACTTAGCTGAAATGTCCAAGTGAGGGTCTCAATTAGTACAAGTGTGGATATCCAAACCTTGAATAAGAATCCTCTTTTCAGTAATTTACCCCCATCATCAAATACATTTGCTCCCATTCACAACTGCAACAGTAGTTGTGTAGGGAAAAGCTTTGACTAGACAAGAATTATTGAGTGTGGATGATGATGGACTGTAAGAAACAACTCACATGGGACACAGGTTGGTCGTCCTTGTGCAGAGTACATCAATATATTTCAGAAAAAAGCATAGGTGTGCGTCAAGAACCATGCATCTTGTGTTTTAATAGCATCAAGTGTTTATGGGTCTGCTGGATTTGTGCCCAGCTCAGGTGTGAGATAATTTATTATATATGTATTTGGCCAGAAATGTGGTAATTAATCTGTTAATTTCACTCCTCTCTTGAGATAAATGATGATTGTTGAACATGATTGTTGAATTCAAGCCAGTGGATGTATAACTCTTTCTGCACCTAGCTAGGTGAGTCTTTTTACAGTAGCATAAAAGGATAGAAGCAGGTCTGTGTGCTGCAGATAATCTCTCGCTGATTGATGCTGTGCTTTTGTTTAGGAACAGGATTCACTTTGATTAAACACACTTCATGATACTTACAAACACCATAGTGCAGTGTGTGCTGTCAGAGATCCAGATGATGATGTGCACCTGATTACTTCTTTGTCCTTGTGAGTTATGGTACCATCTGTTTTGAATGTCAGTGAGACCTTTTATATACGATGATCCATGAAACTAGAAGACAAAAAAATGGGTTTTGGCTTGCCGTTCCTTCTCCACAGCAAAACAGAATAGACATTGCCGTGCCCTTCTGAAGTGAGGAGCTATCACCAAAGTAGTTGGAGAGGTATTTTGGTTTAGCCACTCAATGACATCATCGAGGAGTGCACCCTCGTTAGCAAAAGTGAGGGAGAGCAATTAGCCAGTGCAATTAACCTTTAAAAGGCTGCCTATGTGGAATGAGCAAGGATGAATAATAGTCAAGTCCCAGGTATAAATCCAAGGCATTGCCATCCAAAGATCCTCCCCAGAGACGGCTGAGGTAAATGGGTGCAAGGGCATCATGCAGGAGCCTGGTGAGTCAGGAGTAGGAGAGATTGCTAACTCATACTTTGGCATGAGCAAAATTAGCATAGATAATTGCCTTTCCTCCTCTCCTTCTCTGTCTGTTCAAGTGATGCACTTCTATTACACCTTGCAGTTCTGTATAAGCGGGAGAGCATTGGGGGTATTGTCTTAAAGCCAACAGTGGAGGTAGTCACAGTGCTGAAATTATTTCTGTGCATTAACACACGTAACACTGATTCTGATTAAATGTGCACAGAGTTAGCATTGTATCGGCTTGTATGACAATTGGTCTTCTTAGAAGTAACATAGCAGGAACTCTGTATAAATGGAGCTTTAGTTTTCTGTGACAGGTCTAGTTTGGATTTCCTTACAATCAACACAGAGCTGTCATTAATTAGACAATTACTTTGAGAGTGATCGAAGGTTAGCATTCACCGTCCGAGGAATACTCCATGAAGTTGTTCAGTGGGAAAACAATCGAATATCTTTCTCTGAGACAAATTCAAATTCCATCTTAATATATGTAAAATGTGGTATTAAAAAGTGTCAGATGAACCACCCACCTTTAATAACACTTTGTGAAATGAATTGTCTGAAGATTCAGAAAAGGTGTTGTCCCCAGAGAGCATACATCACTCCCACAATGCCTTGCACTGACAAATGGGACAGTGGTATGCCGTCACAGTGACGTCAAAGAGGTTCTGCTTGTGTGGAGAGTGCAGAGCCTGTGTGTGTTTTGTGTATGATAAGGGTCACTGTGCATTGTTGGTCAGGCATTAACCTCCCACATCCATGTCAGCTGCTGCCACCCACCTGCTTGATTACTCAAGGACAAAGGATGGATGTATGTAAATATGTGAGGCTTTAGTCTGCGAGGATAAGCTGGGATACAATGAGGATTCCCTTATTTCTTTAATTTATATTGTTTGTGGATTTTTTGTTACAACATTACAATAACACAATAGTTTAACCATATGTTTCCTACTTGAGGCATATCTTACCTTTTATCTCGCAAGAGATTAAATAAAAAATACATCTAATACTTTTTTTAAAGTGTAGGTATAGATCGATGAGGATCATGCAAACCAAAGCCGACATTTCAATCCACGTCATATATATAGTGCCACAATTGCTATAATGGATGTGTGATTGCACTTTATACAGGAATCAATAATGCAAATTTAAGAGCTGCATATATATTATTGTATATACTTGCAGCAGACTACAGCGGCACGTCTTCAACAGAGCTACCAGAAAATATTACTACAGCCCAATCACATTGCCGTGTGAGGAGGTGTGAAGGAAAGAACAATAACTCAAATTATTCTCGATGATTGGTTTTGCATGCGTTGGCATCCACCGAGACAAACTATTGTTCCTGTTTGAGGGCAGGCTGGCTGCGGTACACGTAAGTGTCTATTTATAAGTATGATGAAATGCAAATGACCCACAGCGAAGATCTCCTGTTTAAAAGTGACTTTGCCTTCCCACACACACACCTTCACAAAGTAGCACATGAAACTTTCCTGCTGAAATTTCACACAAATTTGTAGCTACACAAAGTTTTACGGTGTGTTGACTGAAACCTGGAGTGTGTCCTCAGATGTCATGCTGTACTATATTTCACACTGTTAGGGCATAAACCGTTTTCCACGAGAAAGTCTAATGTTTAACAGTTGTGCTGCGGCCGCCAAGTTCCTGGTTTGGTTTAATGACTTTTGGATGGGGCGACTGCATTTTTGGAAGGTGCAAAGGTGTGAATTACTGATTGGAACATCCATTTGCTTCTATCTGATGATGGTGATGCTCAAAGCTAATGGAGACAGACATAAATATCTTGATGTAATGGGTTGCTCATAAATGCCATGAACATTAAGTATGATGATTTATTTGTTTTTAATTGAAGATACTGGTAAACCAAACAGGTGCCTGTCAACACGTTAGCACAAATCAACGTGGAGACTTTGTTTTGTCTGTCATTAAAGGACGCTGGCTGCAGAAATGAAAAAAAACAAATGAGACTTCTCTTTCACTGGGCATTTTAGTATTTTTTAGATCTGTACATGCTCATGTGCTACGTGAGTGTGTGCGGGTGCTTTTATTGAGTTGCAGTTTGTGTGTGTCTGAGCTGTTTTTGAGTGATCCATACAAGATTTTCCTTTTCTTCCTAATCAACCTTAAGTGCTCCTCATCAAATCTGTTTTCAGAATTGCAAGCTCTGCCAAAAGAGATGCGGGATAACGCACGTACCATAATCTTTTCAAAAACAACAGTGAAATGCCTTAATCTCCTCTGCAGTGTTAAAGCAACAACTACAGACGTTATCGACACTGTTTGATTTCCTGCCAGTTAGTATGAAACCCCAGCTGAAGCAAGTGTATCCCCTCAGACAGAAAATAGTCGATGAAGATAGCGGCAGTCTAGAGGCCACACACTCTCTTTCTCCTCTGTAGATATTGGCTTATGCTTAAGTATGCAACTAGATTGTAGTGAATAATATTGTGAAATATTAATAATAGTTGAAACTTGTAAGTCGGAGCTTGAGAAAACACAACACCGACCAGATGCCAGGAGTGGCTGTAGGTAAAGCTTCAGTTACTCACATTAGTAGATGACTTTTGAGGGGTACATGTTTTGAAGTCTGCTTCAAACAGATGCAAGCCATTACGGCACAACTGGTACACTGATTACCCCACAACACACACTCTCCACACTCACACACAAACAAAAAACACACACACACACACACACACACATTCTGACCTCCCTTGTTTCTTTAAAACACCATTATGAAACCACCTCATCAGGGACCGCCTGCACCCACTGTAGATAAAGTACACTGGAGGTAAGGGTATCCTTATAGTTAGAGGACAGAGCTTGTAACTTCAGTTTAGACACTTTAAAATCAGACACGATGAATCTGAAGTATGGGATCTTCTATAACAACAATATAATACAATATACAATATGATAGACATCCGTACCACTGCTGTGGGAGGCAACAATTTGGATGCAGATGCATTATGGACAGGCTGGTTGTGGATTTAGAGGCGTTCAGAACATGCATGTATGACTCATCGTCAACAAATGACCTGACTTTGCTGCATCACTATTGTCACTGAATGAATCAGTAGGTTCTAGCTGTAGAGCTCCACTCACTGGTGACAGAGAGCACCATTGTACACTGTTGTCAAGTCAGTTTAGATAAATGCCACCAAATCATATTAGAATCCGGGATCATTTCGTGTGGTCGGTCTAGACCGTGGTCAATATTTCATAGGGTTTGTGTTGGAGGGTTGCCAAATGCAAGTTTCACATGGAAATCTAACACTGATAATAACACTTGTAACGATAATTGTAGCAGTGGGTGTTGAGCAGGATCAGGGCACTAGGTGGTTTACCATCGCAGATCCAGACTCTGCAGCTACGGAGGCAGAAAGCACAAAGCAACACTAGGAGAGAAGATGTACAGTTAGAAGTATGCATTCAATGGCTATGAATGTGCACAGATAAAAAGAAGGAGAGAGGAGCTTGGTGCATCATGTGGAGGCCTATAACAGCATAGAGAGAGAACTCTGGTGGCTCAAAACTCTGCCTCCCAATCTTATTGTTGGTACTCAAGAAACCACAAATGTTCAAGTGTCCTAGCTCTCTTCTAGATTTTACAGGGAGCCAATGTTTTGAAGCGAACATTAGACATATATGACCCAAGTCCTAGAGGTTTGGGTCATCTGAAAATAAGGAATCACAATTATTCTGCCTAAAAGAAACAAATCTTGCTGAGACAGGATGTGCTTGATTTTTGCCCAAGAAACAAAGGTGAAAAACAGTCCTTGGAGTTTGTTCTATATGGGAATGAAGAAAAATCCATAATTCATAATCCATCTGGTTTACCATCTGCATAAAGTGTTTAATATTATTTCCAAAGGCAGCGTACAGAAGGTGAAAAGAACTGGTCCAAGTACAGAACTTTGAGAAACTCTGTGTCTAACCTTTGCATTACATGAATGTACATAACAGGTACAATCAGACAAAACAGACCTAAACACTTTTGTTATTACTGCCAATTAATCTCTGGGATGGTTGAAGGTATCACATTTAGCATTGAGATCCAACAAGGAAAGTACAGAGAAAGATGATACACAGTACACTTTAGTGTTTGTTTAATATATTTGTCTCTATGTTTTCCAGGGTGTGTTCTAAATCTAAATGTGGTTCCTCTTTTAGGAATTACTTGTTA
This sequence comes from Paralichthys olivaceus, assembly GCF_024713975.1. NCBI lineage: Eukaryota > Metazoa > Chordata > Actinopteri > Pleuronectiformes > Paralichthyidae > Paralichthys > Paralichthys olivaceus. The sequence continues at coordinate 9,582,389 of NC_091095.1, read as the reverse complement.
TGTAATGAGCCTCCTCATTGTAAGAAAATAAAAGGTCAGAGTGTATTCAGATTGTCTTGGGTTCTGATGAAGGCCTTTGTGAATTATGATTTAGATAATGAGATAAATAGACAGACGTTTTGGTCTTTCTTCAAAAATAATTTTTCAGAAACATAATTTTTTGTGACAAGCAAGCAAACCCAAATGCTAATGCCAGAATTGATCTTTAAGCAATCAACATTAATTATGGAAATGCAACTTTTTAATTTCACAAATGAAAGGAAACTTTATTCTCTTCTCCTCTGCAAGCATTTTATTAAAGGTACCAGATGGCTGATATTTACAGCATAAGGACGACTCTGATAGCCTCAGGTATATTCTCAGTCTTGGAAAAGTATATGAAATTGACCTTTAAACATCTCTCAGTGGTTGTCTAAACTTTCCAGCTTTCATTTTACCCATATGATGATCCCTGGCCATCTGGCAGCAGATTAGACTAAACCAGAACATGGCCTGCAGTACCAAACATTGTTTACCCCAGGTCTCACAGCGGCATCCTTTCGGAAAACCTGTTTGTTGAGCTACACATATTACAAGCAAGATTTAAATGTGTTTGTATTAAATACAAATGTAAATAACTTACAAAACACAGCTTTTTTCCACTTAACCAGAAAGTACATTTTTCTTTTCAACTATAAAACTCTATAGAACTATAGTTAAGAACTTTTAAATGTATATCTTAGTGACTGCTATCTTTAAACAATGCAGGGACAGCATGCGGTAGGTGATAAAATATTTGTCACATGGACAGGCAAGCGAACAGAGAGAGCGGCACAGGGCCTCTCGAAAGATGCATTAACAGAACAGCCCTTGAGAGCTCTAAGTGGTTTCCTTTGAAAATTGAATCCTAACTTTGTTCTTTTAGTTCTACAACTATTACTGAATTGATCTTTGACAAAAGATGTTTGATGTGGCTCCCTATGAACATGAGAAGCCTGGGTGTTCTTATGATTGTAGTCTAAAAATGATAAGGGGTTTTGTCACCTGTAACCAGGAGGACGGGACGTGTTGTTGGTAGCTCGGCTGCTGTTGATTGAGAGTGAAATCACTCAGATCTTTGAGGACGATTGCGGCAAGAGATGAAGAGAGAGTAAAAGAGGTGCACAGGGACGGAGCTAGCAAGAGTACACCAGTGACCCTTGGCTGAGCTCTCCTACCCACAACTTGCACCGGCGGAAATGGGGGAGGGTGGGGGTGCAGTCACAAAAACTGCAGTAACGCTGAAGAGGGGAAGAGAGGGGAAGAGAGGGGAACAGAGTGAAAGCGAGCGAGAAGCCACAGGCAGGGGAAATAGAAACAGAAGGGAGGGGTGGAAACAGAGAGAGCAGGAGCGATTAGGGGTTCAGGTTTACCAAAACATGACTTAAGCAATTAACTGTGAACAGCGTAGTCAAGGTCATCGACAAAGGGCTAAAGAGCGGTTCCTGACGGCAAAGCCACTGCAAATTAATTTAAGACACTGCATCCGATTGGCTCACTGTGTGTTCCAGGTGCCACATTTGCCTCGCTAAAAATGTTCAAATCTTTGGCGGCAGCCCTGTGAAAGAATTCTTAAAGAGGAAGTGTGGAAAGTATGAGATCATGGCGCGCTATCCTTCGTCTTTCCTCTCAATGGCAGAATGAATGCATTTTCCTTCAGTTCCTTAGAGTGCTCAGAGTCCAGACCTACAGCGATAATCTGAGAGTTCTAAGCCAATCTGATCCTATCTGCCCAGATTTTAATTGGTTTACATTTGTTAAATTTGTTTTTTCTTTCTTAGCTCTCCACTTTTTCTTCTTGGGCGCTTATTAAATATCCAGCAGCTACAAGTACAGTTAGCGTCATAGTTAACCAATAAAGCCTAATGGACAATACATATGTAATTGGTATATGATATTTTCAAGAAATGCTTTCATATAGTTTCACACTATATAGTAAACGTATGTTTAAGTCTGTTATTTTACCGTTTAAGATTCATCACAACCTCCGCTCCCCCGAGATATCGACATGTGTTGCACCCACGTTGCACGCTTCCATCTCGTCAGTGCATGAGAGGCACATAGTGTTTGCATCATTTTCTCCATGATGTAAAATGCCCAGTTTTATTTTCCAACACTGCATGTCTGTCTTTAAGTGGGTCACTGATTGATTTTTATAAGATGACATCTTCAGTTACTTTCATCTCGTGTTCAAGTGCCAGCCAGTATACAGCAATTTTACACTAGTCCCTCTAAACCACCAGAGGTACTCCTGGGAATCCCATCAGGAGCGCAAAGTATATATGACCTGCGTGACTCAGGCCACTTTTACAAATGACATCAAGATTGCATTTTCTTTCTCTACCCTCATGATCACTCAAGTTGTATGATTGACAGGCAAATGAAATGTAAATGTAAACTCTGGGTAAATCCAACAGCCCAAATCATTCTCCTCTTTTAACGAAGTAGTGGTTCGTCACTGTCAGACTCCATTTGAACCTCTGGTAAACAGATTTCAAGTGTCCATGTGAGCGTGGATTAACTTTACATATGAGTCAAGGCGGAAAAAGGGTCGGGAAAGCTTTGTTTCACTTGGCCCTACCCGTCTGTCCCAACAGGTATTGGGACAGCCTACCACTACACGTGAACAACAAAACGAAGGTGAAGGGGTAGGCCCAAGGGGTGAAATGCGATTGGGCCTTAATCTCCTCCAGAAGAAACAGAATTTTGAGTTTGAGGTGGACTCCCAATAACTTATGACATAATCAGTATTCATAATGCTGTAATGAAGAATTCAAGATGACATATAAAATCTAATTCAAATCGAACAGCCTGTGATGGGAAATTTTAACATGTTTGCAGCAGCGGTGTCTGTTCAAAGTGAAAACTTTACTGCCTTTCCACATCACACATTTTTGTCAAATGTCTCTTTTTTAACACTTTGACTTAAACTAGACCCTCCACTAGTTTTAGAAGGTGCTGTCAGTAACGTGCCATCATTCATTGTGCTACAGTTCAGTTAGAACCATGATTTGTGTCATAACATCTGTCAGTGTCACTTTGTGCTCCCTTCAGAAATAAGTGTTTGAGCCATTCTTCATGATGAGAGATGAGATTTCTCCCACTGTACATTTCAGTATCACCTGCTGCACTGCCTTGAAAGGGGAGCTCCTGCCACTTGTTAGTGTGATGTCAACATGGACCGAGGCATGGAAAGTATAACTGCACGGATTTACGTGATTAATTTAACCTCAAGGCAGCCGCCATTTTACCATGATGGTCAGACAGAGATAAAATATGAATTACTAATGTTACTAAAGCTCTATGAATACTTGGGTTGCCCAGATCACATGTGACTTTGTCGACATATTTAACCTCAGTGTTTATGTGATGGGAACTCAACATTATCAGAAATGAATAGAAGAGGAGTTAACGCTCATATTTGACTTCCGTACCAACAGGTTGTCTTGCTCCTGCAGTGCTGCATCTGGACTCCATTATCACAGGATTGTTTAGTAAATTGTTTAACACATCATTAAAGCAATGGCTGTAAAAATATGACGCGCTGACCTTCTCTCTATGCTTTCATTTTTTCCACGTTCAACCTATTTAAAATGCCATCAGAGCATTTAATTTTCTTTCTTTTTGTCCAAGTGGTGTTAAAAACTTAACAAAATAATTATTTGCCTGAATGTCAACAAGTTTTTTATAGTTTGATTAACATATAGTAAAATTAAACCATTGTGCTCAACCCAGTAAACTACCATGTTAATTGAACTTGTATAGCAACTGATGTCACAGATGGAAATGTAAAATCAGATCTCGAGGTTTTATCGTCTGAAGTTAACATATTTCACCCAGGTCAGTTCATTCACGTCCTGGGTCTGTGTGAATCATTATGTGTCGACGGGTCATACCTTCACGCTGAAAAAGCCAGATGTATTTTTTATTTTTCTTAGGGAAGTAAAGCAGCATAATAACAGGTTCATGTGTACAATAAACAAAAGCTTTCCAAGCGTGAAAAGACAGAGAGGGAGAAAGACGGAAAAAAGGCCTTTGAATCAGTGATCGATGAGGTGGCTTTATTTGACTTCAAAGACTTCCAGACCCGTTCAGGCCGAGTTTTGGCCGTCTTTTTGCTCTTTCAGTGGTTGAAGCGAAGCACGTGATGTGCCTCCGTCCTCGCTGGAAGCCTCCCCCTGCTGTTGCGAACAAAACAATCCAAACAATGCTACTTTCTCTCAGTCTGGCGCAACGTGTCAGTGGCTATTTCTCCCCATTCTCTGCATTTTCCCCCTTTTCCCTTCCTTTTTGGCATTCATTTTTATTGGCCGCCTTGTTTTGTACCCTGTGCCCAGCGGTCCTCAAGTAAAAGAAGCTGGGATTCTTTCCCCCGTTTCCTTTTGTGAAGAGGTGCGTGCTGGGAATATCTATGGCTACTCATATCAGAGGTCGAGCAAACCCTGCCTTTCCACTGCGTGGTTTTGGCATTTTTCTTTGTTGTTGGTCTGAGTGATGTGGAACATTGTGACTCAATCATGCAGCACCTAATTTGATCATGGAGCCTAACCTAGTTTTCATGTGCAAAAGTTCACTCTCTATAAGCACGTGGAAAAGGTGGAAGAGTGGGTTCCACCTCTAATTATGGCCGACCACTGCTAATAACCAGACGTGCTTTATGGGAGTGACAGATGAGAGCCCCGACTTATTAGTTAAACACTGACAACTGTGGGAATCTTTTTTGTTTTTTTGACTTACTGAGCTCATAGACACTTGACGGTGGGCATGGCTGATACTTGGTGGTATAGCATGATCCTTATAACGACAACCACCAGTCACAGTTTCCCACTCGGAACATGCAACATGGCTGACTTTTGTGCGAACATGTGAAGTGAAGTGAATAAACACATACCAGCCATCCCTACTTCCTCTTTCCAGGCTCACATCTACATTTGATATCTATTGCAGCCTATTTGTAACGTGACTCGATTGGACATACAGTGCATGGTCTGCTGCTCGACAAGTTTAGCTTTTCTCAACTTCTGCCTCACACAGAGCAAGAATCAGAATCCCAATGCATTGCAGTGCAAAGTGCTCTGTTACTGCTGAATCTCGGCCTGGAGGCTGAAATGTCCAGCAATGCAACACCTGACCCCTGCAGGAGGCTGCTGTAGAGGGAGAATTGTCAGTTTGAGCTTAAAAGGAGCCTCTGAGTACATATTGTGTGTCTAAGTTTACAGTGAGCAGTACACTGAGCCTCTATCACTGAGGTCAGTGTTGTGGCAGAGCCTGAACTCTCACATCGCTGTGGACCGGGCAGGACAAACACTTTCCCTGCAGGTATCAATCCAGTGCTGTATATTCACTATGCACCTTACACTTAACCTGCACTCTCCATCTCATCTTAACTGACAGGCTACATAATGCTGCAGTCATTTGTTCACACGTGTGTACATGCTGTTTATATTTGAGGCTATTTATTTCCATTGTATATATAATTTGTATTTATTTAATTATTAATCAATGTGATGATCATATAAGTGGATTTTTTCACACATCTCAAAATCACATCCGAAAGGTGTATGTTGAAGTAGGAGACGCTCTTTACTGCACTTTGCCCTAATACAAGGTCACTGACGAGAGAGCATCTGAATGAATTCAAGCAGAAATCTTAATGATAAACAGTAATAATGTTTTATTTTATTAAACTGAGTGACTTTTATCTAATGATTCCTGGGCAAAAATGATGAGCCATAACATAACAGCATAACATAATATAAAATAACTAGCAATATAGGTCTATTATTATTATCCTCCAATAAATAAACTTGTCCACATCTTAAATCACATAAGTCTTCTTCTTACTATGATACCACCTAAATGAATAAAGATAAAGACCTTGAGATCTCACTTCCTATTGATGGTTATCCTCTGATTACTCACTCCAGGGGGGTGTGTTACTGTTTTCCACGATGATTCACTGAACTGTGACCATTCAGGAACTGGGAGTGGCGTTACTTTAAGCAGTCTTCCTTGAAGTGATGAATTCAGGTAAAACAAACTTCATCATTCTTAAGTGTAAACAATGTGGACAATCCCCCGACCATCCTTTTCCTTTGACGATAAAAGAACATAATGAAACACAGTAATGCCGTCATTGCATCTGCAGACCCCAGTGACTAATGTTGCAGCAGCATTATTTGAGGGTTTTACATCACAAGCATGTTGTCAGGTTGAAATCTTAACTAACATCTCTTCAGTATGTTGTTTGCTTTTTAATGCAACAAAAAACGTCTTTGAATGGTTTAAATCAACATGTAACTCGTCTGGAACTTTCCCTTTTCACTTGTAGATTCCTTTGGTTAGTGGGAGAATTGTGTGTGTGTGTGTGTGTGTGTGTGTGTGTGTGTGTGTGTGTGTGTGTGTGTGTGTGTGTGTGTATGTGCGCACACCCCCTCTTCAGATGAGGAAATCTAGGGTGTTTTTTGGGTGCATATTTCACACTTAAAGGCTTTACAGAGGGGAATGCTAATTTCCCTGGCAACCTGAAGCCCGGGGCAGCAGTTCTGAGCACCATGCAGTAAGTGTGTGACTCAAAGCATACAGTATATAGCCTGCCTACAATATACGAAGCACTGTATGAATATATGTATAGTAATTATTGCATCCTAAGCACAGGTCCAAGATTTTACCCCTCAGAGCGTTTTGGAGCAAACAACTCAACTGGCATGTCAGGAATTGTCTTCCCCTGGGAATATTTCTTAATACTCTTTCTTATTCCATATGCTGCAAATCCAGGTAGTATGTGGACGAATGAAGCATTGATTTTATAAGGCCTGACAATCAACTGGGTATGACTGGTATTGTAAAGCTTTGACGATAACAAGAGTGGATATGCCTGTCTTTTTGTGTAGCCTATCAACACCCCCCCCACAGGCTGCATCGGAGTGGAGAGGTGGCGGGCAGCGGTCACAGTTCACTGGGTAACTGCAAACTTGCTGCTAGGCGTGGAGAGCCTTCAGAAGAGTCACAGAGATGATCCAAAGATTACAGGGACAACCGGTGTTGACGCCGCTGTCACCAAAACATAAAGAAGTAGCTGATAAACCTGCGACAAATGTTTCATCACTGTGCACATAACAACACACAGGTTGGTGTGTGAGCGTGTGTGTGTGTGTGTGTGTGTGTGCAGGTTTAAGTTTAAAGAACTGTTTTACAAATCAAGGTTGTGGAAAAAGTTGGCCTCACAAATGGAAAAGGAACCAGTTTTAAAATAGAACGTGGCCTGTATTTTATTTTATTTTTTGATGGCAATCAAAACAAATGCATGCTGATGGGCGGAATGTATGAGGTACCAGTCTGCTCTAGTATTTCACTATTTTGCTCTGACTCAAGTATCTCCTGCTATGGATACAGCATGGGCCAACTGAGCGCATATGGCATTGTATTGCAGTTCAGTGCAGTGAAGCTTAATATCATTCAACATCATTTTGACCCAAATCATTGGGAGAATTTTATCATACAAAATAGTGTTGGCACTGTTTCAGTAATGTGTCATTGAAATTATCATATTTTGTGCCACCTACATCATATTTTTGATAAACCATAATACCCAAATTAAAGGAAATGACTCATAAACTGTTTAATCACACCAATGGAATATATTAAACTCCAACCGACAACACGGAAATCAACTCTTCTCGAGGGCCTTCTCGACTCATCGACCAGTAGGGGATAACCCATCCGTCGTTTGCATTGTGGACGATGACACATAAAGGGTGGAGACAGGAAGCCCTAATGGGTGCAGCACACTTAAACAGGGATTTGTTTCCTGTCTTATTATTATCTGCACAGATGAGGCACACAGGAGTTCATAGAAGAATAGGGTTTTAGTTTGTGCTCAAACTGCTGCTTCTTCCCATTTTATTTTTTCCCTTTGCAAGTTATAGAGATTTGACGTTTTCTAATTAGTGTTCTGTTCGTCTCTTGTTGCTTCACTTCAGAGACCACAGGTGGCAGTTTAGTCTCAATAAATCAACCACACATCAACAACTTGTCAGGATGAAGTCATCATTTATTAGGTGAAAAATCTGTATCTGGGTATGAGGTTGGCACATACTGAGGGCTGTGGTTATAGAACACTTTCAGGGAGCAAAGTTCCTTCACTGTTCCCACAGCCTTGACGAGTGGGGCAGATTGCTTTGGTGTGGCTCACCATATGACATTTAGAAGCCTGTGCAGATATGAGAAGATTATTTTGTTTGGATTTACTTTCCTGCATTTCTTCTGCCACCCCTGACTTTCCACGGTGTCTCCTCCCTTCCTCATAAGGTTTCTCACTTCAAACTCCAATCGGCAGTCATTAATTTGACTTACGAGGGAATTATAGTTCAGCCAATTTTCTCAGACATTCCATGGAGCACGTGGCTGTTTGTCTGGCAGATGGTCTACATTTCCTCTTCTCTATTATATCACTTTTTATGCTGCACATTATCAGAGATTCATCCTCTACCATTGTTTATCTAGTGGTGGTGACACACTTTTCATTTCTGTTTCTGCACACAGCATTTGTTCTTCTGTCTGAGATACTGCAGTAACATGTTCTTAGGCTGACATTCCTCGTGGGGTGAAGCTGCACTGTCAGTGTATCATTTTAATGTTGATTTAAAGTCTGTCTTACGATGCTACACAGATGAACTCTCTGCACGGTATCTTGCCAAGTGCTGTTATTCAACCATACAAAGACAAGGTTAGCATCAACATTGTATGTGTCCTGAGGCCATTTCTTTGTCACTTCATGCACAAGAAATAACAATTAACTTGCAATAAACATACTGTATTCCCCCGTTTATTTTGTTATAGATAAATGCACCACGATGTAATTATACCTGGCAGAGAAATAGTGCAAAGAACAAGTTGTCCTCATTGTGGGCGGCGCCTCGTTGTGGTTTTTGATAGGTGTTCAATTTATCTGATGGTAAGAGACCAGCTTTTATATTTTTTAATCTGCTATTATTCTCGGCAGGTAAAGACGCGCCTGACAGGTTTACTGTTCATACATCAAAGTAAACGGTGTTACAAGGTCTTATCTCTGCATCTCAGTAGTTACTCCATAAATCAGGTGATCTGTTATCAAAGAGATCCCACAGACTACGCTGTGTATTGAACAGTTTCTCCTCTCTTGCCACTTTTGTTTTATTCTGTTTTATTTTCTCTTGCTCAATGATGGGTATGGGAAACGTCTTGTCATTTAAAGAATAAGCAGGTAAGCCAGTTTAAGCCCCAAGCATGGAATTATATAAAGTTTATTAATCAATTGTAAGTTCAGTTAAATGCATGAAAATATTAAATTGTTTTATAAGAACTTCTTTGCAAAAACACAAAGATCCAAACAGCTATTTCACATAGTTTTAACACCACAGAATAACAATATCATATTTAGACCTTCGGACTGAGGGGACGGCTTTTTCTCCGCCTATTTAGGACATCGACCAGAGGGATTGTCCAATAGCAGGCTTGCATCAGAAACTTGGCCTCGGGCCTCAGCGCAGGACGGAGTAACTCCTCTGAAGTTCCCGTAGCTTTCGTGTTAGAGCTTGAGTTTCCAGAGTTTGAGTGGAAAATGAGGCCTTTATCATGAAAAGGAGACCACACAAGAGCCGCATAGGTATTAAACTTTCCCACTAAAAGTTTATTGAGTTATTTTGGTTGCAATATTGCAATACCCAGCCCAGTGGGCCCCCCCAAAATAGAAACCAGTGTAGTAGTTTTAACATGAGATCCCACAATAAAACCAGCTCCCTGAAGCAGCAAAATACTGGGCAGGTAGTTGGGCATCCTCGGGATGTCTCACTTTGTAAAGAGGTCTTCATCATTCAGGAAGTACAGTCGATGGTGCACTGCAGGCCTGTGCATTGGCCGTTAGGCTACTGTATTTCTGCTGTCCTCCTAAGCTTTAACAGACCGCTGAGGCTTCTTTTCATGTTAGATCATTGGTCAGTCAAACCTTTGCCTGGTGAAGGAGCTAGAGGTCCTGTAAGGGTCAAAAAGCCAATGGGACCTGTAATAGATTACAGCCATGGACACTGGGGTACTGTACAGACATACTGAAAAATGATTCCCCTTTTCATTCTGAACTTGTGTCACTCACGTGTGGATTTATGTTTGGCTAAGAGCTAGCAGGCTCATTTGATGCGGCTAATGATGGGACAGCATTTGGGAATCAGCCGTCGCTTCCGGATGACAGTCATAGTAATGCACTGCTATAATTACACAGTGAACCCTTGATGAGTGCAATGCTATAACTACATCCGTCAGACTCAACAGTCATCATAACATAACTAATAACATCACCTGTCACACAAGGGGATTTCACAAGGGCATCAGCATCATTCACTCATCAGGATGGAAATCCTGGTCATCTTCAGCTTGTAGGCTTCTTATCCTTCTCTAGTAGGATAAAGGCTGTGAGACGAAGAAGAGAGAACATTAAAACCAAAGTATTATAGCATCTAACAGTGATGGTAAATGGTCTGTATTTGTACAGTACTTTTCTAGTCCTAATGACCACTCAAAGTGTTTTACAGTCACCCATTCACACACACATGCAGTGTGGGTTCAGTATCTTGCTAAGCACACTTTGGCATGCGGAATAAGGAAGATTGGGATCGAACAGCGACCTTCTGGTTAGAGGATGACCGCTCTAACCCATGAGCCACAGCTGCCCCGGTTTATATAGACGTACAGTAGTAGTGTATACTGTATTGCATGCAGCAGGAGATAGTCTTGGTGGCATGCAGGAGGCAGGACATGATTTATAAATTCAACTGCAGAAATCACATGTTTTTGTTTACAGCACAACACCAACGTTTGCCTTTATCACTTAAAGCACTAAAATCTCATTGTCTTTCTAAGATTTCATCTTTGTTGGGGTCCTCTACATGTATGACACCTCCTTTCATCCTAAGATATTTGTAATCTTATCGTTTTTTTCAGTCATCATCACCGCACCCATTTGCTCGTTGGGAATTTTTCTGCAGATTTTCTTGCTGTATTCTCACGTGGACATTTTATTAGGTCTCTGACGGGGAAAATTCCCAGAAAATGGAGCTTTACATTACGGAGCTTTACATTTCACGCTGTGTACTGCTGATGCCATAATTATTGTGCACTCTCCCAGGGTAGTAATGGAAAAGTCTTTGTTCCTTAGTGGGTAAGGTGGAAAGCTGGACAGATGTTAATGTCATGCTGAAAACAGAGGCCCTAGGTTAGTAAGATTAGAGAATTTGTGTGTAGTGGTTGGAGTTTGGTGGCTGGGTATCGTCAGTGAAAGGGTCGCTTGGCCCAGGAAGGTGAATCCTTCGAAGCAACAGTGAATCTGACAAATACGTGTATATTTCTCATGCAGCTGGAATTTCTGGAGGCCTTATTATTGTAAAGCCTTTAATTTTTTCAGTCTATTGGCAACACGGGTAATCTAGAATATTACATTAATGTTTTCGCAACTACAGTATCAAGCAAACACTCTGCAAAAACCATTACAGAGGGAGAGGGATTAAATATGTGCAGCACTTTTCCATCATGCTGACACAATATGCAATGGCTTAATTGTGGCAAACTTTAGCCGTTCCTGTGAACATCTCTGATTCCTGCAACATAAAGCTCCATTTAAAAGGTTTAAGTAGCGTGGGAGAGAGACTGATGCAATTAACTCATCCCGCGTATAGAAATACAGTGCCTAACACGGCTGTTACTGTTTGGAAACCAAAAATCATGGAGCAATCATCCAGGAAAGGTAATTAAAGTGCAAAATCTTGTATAAAAAAGCATATTCCAAGAGCTTTGTTTAAAGGCCCCTGCACATAAAAAGTTTCAATGGAGGGGGAGGGGCGTTTCAGCTTTGGACCCCAGCCCAGGCGCTTGTGAAAAGGCTTTGACCCAACTACAGTTGCTCCAGTCAGGGCCAGAGTGGGTTTTGCTTAAGGAACCTGAAAGGAATAAAAACAACCCAAAACAAACAGTTATAGTCAACGGCATGTTGCATTTCTGGAACAATTGAGTGGTTTCTTTAAGATAAGACATTCACACCAATACTTCATATCAGTGTGGAGCATTTGTGCAGCTATTGTGTCTCATTATTGACTAAAGTTAATGTACCTCTGTGATACACCTTATGAATTTCTGTATTTTTGCCATGTAGTGATTATTTAGTATTGAAGTCAGTCTGACCAGCTCACTGTGTTTGAGTGGACAGTGTGGAGCTGTTCTTCAGCACCAGGCCTTCTCATGCACAAAGATCCTTCCTCCACCTTCCTGTTGTTTCTTTGAGAATATCTGGAAAAAAGAAAATTAGTTTTGTGAGGATATAAATAGATAAACATATAAAACAATATTGATGACTATTTTGTGGGTATCTGATCCCATTACTGCAGGGGCATGATTTCCCATTAGTTTCTCTCTACATGAAATCTTGTACCTCTAATCTCTCCTTAATACCTATGTTGCATTCAAGCTTCTGACTTTAACTTGGTCATATCAACTGATTTTGTTTATTATATTATATAAGTTTTGCATTTTTGAAGTTATCACCTGCTTGAAGCCAATTTAGTTGACATTGACGTGTCGCAGGGCAGAAGTCTGCTCCTCCCTGTGATGAAGTCATTGTTTGCAGACACAGTCTGTTTGACTTTAATGTGCCCGAGTCTCCTTCAGTCACAACTTCCTCAGATATGACTCATGCGTCTGTCTTTGAAACTGGGACGATCACACACTCCAGGTCCTCAACCGGAACTTGTGTCAAGAGTTTCGAGAGCTATTGTGAATTTCCTGTCAATTGCAGAGATTAGTGCCCGTTCATAACATATTTATCCCTTTAATACGTCAATACTTCATCCAATTATCTAATTATCATCCTTTAATGTCCACGTCACTACTGTGTTATGATATTAATAATAATAACAGATCCTATTTGCCAGATACCTGACCAGAAAATACTACACTGTCAATTCAGAGGGATCGCTATATAAATACTTTTCTGTTCTTCGAAATAAGAAATGAAAGGGGTGTTTAATTTGAGTTCAAGACTTAAGTCTTCTAAATGGGATGGACAAAATATTAGGAACACCTCTCAGTTAAACCAGTTATTAGTTCAACCGCTCCCTAAATTAAATTTTCAATAAATAAATAGCTTTTTCAGAGATTAAACAGAAACTGTAAACTACAGTTACAATTACAGACAACTGGGCTATATTTCTATTATTATTATTAATATGACACCAAAATGTGGACATTAGTAATGATGATTTGAAGACTAAAGAATATTAAGCTATTCACAAAGCGCTGTGTGACTTTGTCTCTGTTCTGTGACCACAGCTTGGTTCTTCGTGTCCTCTGTTTGAACCACTCTCTTCATACTGACACAACTGTACCTACCTCCTGAACTGAGATCAGAGATTCTGTCAAAGGCCGACCAAGTTGTGCAGGTTTTCAGTTTGCTCAGTCTCACTGCTGGGAAACGATTCCCTCACCCGACTGCTTTGAAATCTACTTCAATCTATCAAACTGGGGGTCCAAAGGAAACAGGCTTAATCTTTTTGGTTCGAGCACCCCTCACTGAATACAAAGTTATCTTCAAAGTACGAGATCAAACTTTTGCTGTGGTCAAAATAATGACATCATCAATTTAAAACTGTTTAAATTGATTTTGAAAAGACAGGAATATGGAAGAAACTCAAGGTTGCCTGCTCGGGTTTCCAATTACCGTGACCTTTCCAAACCCTGACATCTCAGAAGATTAATCAACAATATATTCTGCTTTTGGATAAAACGTCCGCTCAAAATATAATTCAATTACTGTGCTGTTGCTTTGTTTTTTGTGTTTTTTTTACGTTCAGTGCGGCCTAAAGGGCAGACGTCAAGCTGAGGAGCAATGGAGTTTGTAGAAGTGCGTCCATTTTGGTCGTGACCCTCAGAGTTCAGACGTCCAACACAGTGCGTGACAGGAGGGTGACGGTCGACCTGGTGCTACAGAGAGTCAGACATTCAGAGACACACACACACACACACACACACCCGCAGGAGCCATCAATTACGCCAGTCCTTTTATTCAACCTTGCCTCCCCCCTATTTCTCCCATTTTCTTGCTTGCTTGCACTGCGGTTCAGTCCCTGATTCTATGGCAACAGAACCAGAATAGAGAATTAGAATTACGTCACTTCATATTGTTAATGGGACATTACATAAACAGCACCTGCTACACGTACAATTAAAGCAGTAGAGCAATAAAAATGGAAATGCCATTGATAAAGCTTTGGTCACAAGAGTTTAAACCGCCTGTCCACGGTTAAATTTTCCACTTTCCCCATAAATACTGTAAAGACATAAAGACAGAGAGACACAGCAGTTGGTTTCATTCTTGTTGAGTTGTTATTTGTAGTTACACTATCAGTATAACTCCGGAGATGGAAATGTTGGCCTGTTGGTTTGCTGCTCCACCACATAGCTCAGGCTGAAATATCTCAACTACTGGATGAATTGCCTTGAAATTTGTACAGTTCCTTAATTATGTATCTGCAAATTAATTATAATGAATATTAATCACAGTAACAACCAAGAAATAATAATTTTTAACTATTAAAATTGGGTCTACTGACTAACCTTTCTTATCATCACGCCTCCAGCTAATTTTTGCTTCTGCCCAAAATATTTCAGACTAAATATTTCAATTAATTGGGTTGCGATTACATTTTGTGCAGACATTCATGCCCCCTCAGGAAGATCTGTAATAACTTTGGAGAATCCTTAATTTTCCATTTGCACCATCATCAGCCCAAATTACTTTAATTAATCTAACAAACCTTCCCATCAACCTCTATTGGATTCTGTGTTTATGTTTTTGTTTTTGCTAATTAGCAAATGTTAGCGGGCTAATGAGCACAATTAAGATGAATGTTAGCTCTGCCGATGTGAACACAAGCGCAGCCTCCAAGCTCAGTGATGTTTTTAAGTCAAGTATTTTATTGAACCTGACCAAGTCTAGCATATTTTTGATGATTTACCTAATTCGCTCCATATTATAATTGAGAATCAACAGTAAGAACATTTTGTGATATTTTTGATTGCATGAGATTTTTTATATAACCCAATATTTGAGCATTCCCAATTATTGCAGATGAGAACACAAATAAATGCAACAATGTCATTCAGTGATAAATATTGTTATTTTGTCATATATGTGAAACAGATCTTGGTTGTTATGTAAGACTTAGATTCTTCAGGAGAACGCACCAGAATTCCCAGGGACATAAATTCTGATGCAGATTTCCTTCCCAAGCGATCAGCAGCTCACACAGCCAGTAGTGGTCAGCTATTTATGGAACAGTCAACAAGTACTCAATGAAAAATGACCGGACATTGCGTATAGATGATATTGGGTATTCAGTTCTGGCTTTTTCCCAGGGAGAGAACAGCAGGCTGTATTCTGAACTACTGCATAACTCAAAACCCCCACTGATGTAATTGGCCATAGCCGGAGCAGAGAGCGACATGCCCCTCTCCAGGCCATGACCAATCTCCTGCACAGATCAATCAAAGCAGCTCAACACTGGCTCTTTCAGCGCTAGGCCCACCCTGAACTGATGAATGACCTTGGCTACAGTATACACCCCCCCTCCCCCCTACACACACACAAATCTGTAGCACCAGTCTGACAAATACCTGCAACCGCTCCCCCACCCTTCAAATCGACAAGTCCAGTCTCATCGGTTCATGCTGAAGATAAAATAAGACAATTTGGAGGATGTTTTCGTCCAAAGCATTCACACATTAGAAGTAAAGAAATCTTTTCCCTCCGACAGCTGAAGATACTGATGCTAATAAAAACTTTGCAGTGGCAGCAGGCACACAAATTTGAAAGCAACCTCTTCTATGTCACTTAGAAGAGTCAGAGCAGCCGCGTCATGCAACATCCTCTGTCTGAATTACCTGAGTGACCTACATTTATTAATCAAATTGCTCCGGTCAGGATTTTAGAAATTAAGTTTTGACGTCATCAGAGACTTTGTTATGTTTTGAATCACTTTGTTAATCACATTGTTTATATTTCATTGATTCAGTTCAACTATTCAGTAGCACTTTGATATTCCAACAGAAAATAAGGTCAAACTCTTTTTTAAAACTGTTCTCTAGGGTGCCAGATTTACTCTCTTGTATCTATTTACTATTTTGTATATTAAAATGTTTTCCAACTAAAACATATCTTCTCAAAAATCTGGGATCATCTTATAAAATACCCTGGTATGTGAAGTAGCTTCCTGTGATGCATAGCTGCATTTCATTGGGCGACCTCTCACGCCTGCAGCAAATAAGGAGGGAGTGATGCAACACAATGTAAAGACCAACAAAGTCTTTTCATGGGGTGGAGTGGCAGAGGATACATGGTGATTCAGGACATTTAAGGACCTGCTCCTCTTGACTCCAGCAGATCTCTCTTACGCTGTCCATTATCAATGTGGGTCATTTATGTGCAAGACAACCACTTAGGATAAAAACCTGAACAGAAGCTCTCCTACCGACATGTAGAACAATTAGTACTATGGTAAAGACTTAGACTCAGTTAAGGAGGTTTTTGTACAGTATGAGAGTAATTCATCAAGTACTGCAGTATGTATGTACCAGGTATTGTTCAATTTAATAAAAAAAGTTCTTACTTAAAACTCTGTATTTACTGAATCAAAACAACATCTAAAATTATTGTATTAATAGATGATTCATCTTAGTTTTGAGAAAAGAAAAGAAATGTAATCAACAGAAAAGTAAGGTGGAGATCCTGCTGCAGCTTTACCATAAGAAGTGTTGTATATTGTCCTTGGTCCTTTTTAATACAATCATGAAATTACTTCTACTACTTCTCTGCACTAGTCGTGTGTGATAATTAGTTATATATGGTATTACCAGGGAAGTATAAATCAGAAATTCAACATTTAAATTGGACCATGCTTATGTTTGTAACATGCTGTAAGTTACATAAACACCAGAAATGATTAACTACTCGTAAAGGTTATTAACGATTTCATTTCTTTTGCAGTGGATCTTTATAGTCCACATGTTGTCCCTGGAAGTTGGACCTCTTTGAGTCTCTCTCTGTGTCTCTTATTTATCATCTGATCTCTCGTTCTCATTAGTTCTTGCTCTAGTCTTTCATGTTTCTTTTCTTCTCAGCTCTCATTATTATCTCTGTCTCTTTCACTCTCCTTTTCCTTTTCTCACTGTTGCAGTGAACTGCCTCTCCCATACGCTGCAGGCGTGGTTAGATCCGAACTCAAGAGGGACTTGCTGAGAAAACATCTCTGGTTACCACCATCTCTGTGGCTATGCTTCTTACCAATTTTTACAAGCGGTTCGTTTGAAGTCATGAATGAAAAATGACAATACCCTCACTCTGACCTAAAAAGCAGGTTGGTGGGAGCTTTTCACTGGCAATTAGAAACCTCATACAAGTGTTGAATGCAAGTTCTGGGTTGTATTCGACCTTCCTACTTATTTCTCTGCTCAATAGCATCATTCAAATATTTATAAAAGCTCACAAGAAAGAGCGGGGAGAGGCCTCTCAAGAATTACACTGGTATAAAGCTGCAAAGTTAAATCTGTATTATTTATCAAGCTAAAAGGTATCATGAGTATCAAAGAAAATATTGTGTAGCAGAAAAAAGGGATGCAATAGATATGGAATCTCACAGGTTGTGATGCTATCAGGACGTCAATCCTATCTACAAATGATTGAACCAAGAATCATACGATTGAATATCGTTAGCGTTACAGTGGTTGGGTTGCCTTTAAGTTTGCGAATGATATGAAACCTAATGGTTGCATCAACAGAATAATTGCTAAAGAGCCGAGGGCAGCACCCTGGGGCACACCACATTCAGGAACACCCAAATGGACCTTGTTGTGAATATGTTTCGTGTTGTCCTCTCCTCAATGATGACGGATAATTGATCCTATGACGAGATCATTTAGTCAACTGATACTTTGCTACTAGATGACACAATGTGATCTGGTACTTGTGCTTTTTTATCCGAGTTGTTTTTCCTCACACCTGGGATGGCTGTTGCTCAGGGGGTAGAGAGGGTTGTCCACTAATCAGAAGTTTGGTGGTTTGATCCCCAGCTTTTCCAGTGCCGCCCAAAGTGTTTTGAGTCTTATTTTTTGATACGAATGCAAAAAGCACTAAATAAATAAAGGCCATTTACAGAACCTGTATAGACAGTTATGTAGATCATGAGATGTTTAGGATTCAGGTAATATTTGAGTTGTGTTCTTTTCTCTTAATATCTATTTTCCACCCTCGACAATCAGGTGGAGGATAAAACCAGCTTTCTGTTTGGACCATGAAGACGTTCCAGCAGAGCTGCTCTCTGTGATACAGCAAAGAAAAAAGCTGAATTTGCTCATTAATTCTGAGAATATTAAGTCGCATTGATGTTCCTAAATGAACGTTAAGCTCGTCAAAGGCCTGAATGAATAATTGATCCTGTGAAAATAAAATAAAAAACACATTAAACAACCACAACACAGCTACACAGGACTTCTCTCTCAGTGCAGAATAGACTTCCCTCCTCTGTCTGTCTTTGCTTCTTTTTCTCTTTTCCAGTCTTACCAACACATACACAGACTATTACAGACGTCTGCTCATTTTGCCTTGGGAAGCTTTGGCAGTTTATGGGCCAGATACTGCACTTTAGAAGAAACTATTTGGTTCAGTCATGAAAGAACAGAAAAGCCTGACCATAAAACGCTGTTCACAAGGTCTTCTACCTTCAGGCAAATGGTCAGCATCATATCTAACAGTAATATCCTGATTTTGTAAAACCTATTTTCTATGTTTATATATCTTTCTCCCAGCGGCTTAGATGCTCACTTTCATGAGTGCATTTCCTGTTCCTTCACTCTGCTATTAACTGGAAAAATATACAAATAAGAGCTCAAATCATAATAACAAAAAACTAAAAGCTTCTCAAACACCTCAAGTATTAAATGCATGTTGAGTTTTCTATGTAGCACCACCAGAGGGCTCTCTTCAGGTGATGAGAAATTAAAAGTTATTGTCGCACTTTGCTTTTACTCTTATGAACTTATGTGTTCCTTAAAGTTCTATGGAATAGGTCTGTGTGGTATTTTGTGTTTTAATTCTATGAACCCAACATTGAGGTCAATTCCCATTTCATCATAAGTGTAATAAAATACCTCTAGGTAGAGGAGGAGTTGCTGGTTTGAAACCTGTAAAATGTCCACTTTGGAGATAATCTCGGGCAAGACACTTAGAGGCTATAAGGGCTCTTGAGAACTGCTGCGGAGAAGAAATGCTGTGAAGAAGAAGGGTTTCTGTTTTGTATCCCTCTATGAGCTGGAAAACTGTCTGGGGAAAATGAGTAACATGCTCTGCTCACTTAAAAACCACAGTTAAGGTGCCGCTAAGCAAGGCACTGAACGCTGCTGCTGCTTCAGCTGGGGTCAGAGGAGCTCGCAGGCCAGAACATAAAACTGAGATCTGCTTTATAAGAATAAGGTTCAGTTCATCTTCCCCATACAAGTTCAAAAATATCAAATGAACATTAGAACACATGCGGAATGTGCAAAAAAAAACAACTAACTTAACTTGGAGCAACAAACCAACAGACTTTGAACAAACATGTCAACATCTGTAACAAAAAAAGGTGATGACGTCTGTTCCTGTTTCACTTACGCTGAAGTTTTCCATCAAAAGACCAAAAAAAATGTCCAGTGACAATTCAAGAGAAGAAAAAATAACCATCTCAATCATGTTCAAGCCGTCACGTGTCCCCTCTGGCCCTGTTTGATGTCTCTCTCAAACAAAGGGACAGAAACCCCCCACAGAACAGAACAAAGGCACCAAACACTTTCCACATAAATGTGCAGTGGAAAGAACACTAAAACCGGAGTAAGAGTGAGCAGATGTGCTTGGGTTCGAGATGACACCATGTCGCTCGTCTTTGAAAAAGCCACATGTGTCTGATGTTGGGGACATGTAAAACGTCTATCGTCATTCGAGGAGAGGAAACGGTCTGTGGTGCTGAAGCTGCCGGGCCGTTGTGCTTTTCTTGATTTCCGCTGGTGAGCTGTCAGCAGTGTCACTCCTGCCACCTTCTGGATCTCTGTGGGACGAGTGGACTGGGTCAGAAAAGGAGGAAGAAGAAACAACAGGAGTCAACAGCCTCTTTGTGTGTGTTTAGTAGAATTAAACCAAAAGGTACAAATATTTGTATCAAGTGTGAGTGAGGTGTTTTCATTTCTTTAATTTTGTAAAGAATAAATAATAACAGAAAATATTTACAACTGATGTGTTGCCAGAAAAAGAGGAAATGAATTTAAATAACTCTTTCCCAGACTTAGAAATCACTGAGAGCACTCAGAGTTATTATACATTCATACTGCGATTCAATATGCAGCTCGTGTATCTCGCCAAAGGACACTTCAAAATGTGTAATGAATGAATCAGGGATCGAACCACCGACCGCCTCGTGAGTGGACATGCTTCCCTACGTCCTGAGCCACAGGCAGCAATTTGAAGAGGTAGAAGTTAGACTGAGTCAGTAAAAAAGTGTTAAAATACAAAATAAGGACTGCTGATGAATGCCATCTTGACCATGACATTTCATTTCTTTTTAATTTTAACCAAATATCAATAACAATATATGATGTAGATTGCACCTGTGTCACAACTATATGCAACTTTGCGAGACTTGCACTAAATAGTTGCAACATTTTATGGAGATTAAAGAAACATAAACTTTGAGGAAAAGGTTATTTTGACAACTTCAGAGATCTGAAGTGACATAGAATCATTAGATAAGAACATTATAGACACATGAAGAGCCTCTGTGAAATATAGTTGTTATTTTTTACTAACTCAATCTTGCCTTGAACTGTCGCAAAGTTTGTTAGAAAAGAAAGATTCAATCTTTTCTGTTGTGTGAAGAGAGATATCTGCTGATGCACGGTGCTGAAGCAATAAAACACAATGAAATGGTTCACTCATCTGTTTCATTACAGCCTGTGTTTGATTTACTGGATAAATATCATCTAAGTGAATCATTTCTATGCAAATATATGGTAACACTTTATATTAGGGAACACATATCAACCATTAACTAGTTGCTTACTAGCATGGATATTAGAGGCATATTAGCTCATTATAAAGCACTTATTAATCCCTTGTTCTTAATGACCTTATTCTGCAACTACTCCATTGAATAACAGTTTTCCCTCAATAACCTCCTAATTACTGCTTATTGATGGTAAGTAAGGAAGTTGTTGTACATGAATTACAATCAAGTGCTTGGATATGTTTACTTTGTGTGTTCCCTAATATAAAGTGTTACCAAATAAATGTAGAACAAAAATACATCACCTTCTCTTTATCATCAAACTTTTCTCTGGCCTTAAACTGTCCTGTCTTTTTAGTTGTCTCCACACTGTTCATTATTCCTCTAGCTATAAAAAAGTGATGTCTTTCAGTAGAATAGATTCTCAATCTCATCAAGACTAATCTGGAAAATGGTGGTCGGATCACATGATTTAGAAGTTGTACAGTAAGTAGAAAGGCATCAGAAGGCCTCATGATTTACAGGATCGGGGTCGACACATCCTGGGTTCTGACTGACCCATATTCCAGAGCCAGGAAACTTGTCCTCACCACCACCAGGTCCCGGTCCAACACAGGTTAGCTGCACAGGGCCAACTGACCGTGATCCAATGCGACCCTGCGCTAATTCCCCGGTGAAAGCCACCCAGCCAGTCCAGCGATGCCTCAAAACCTCAAGGTTTATATGAACAAGCTCCACTCTGAATGGGAACCCAGGAACTAGGCCGGTAATAACAGACCTCAGGAAAAAAGCTTTCGACCAAAGAGAGAGCGGTGAACAGAGACTCACCCCATTCGCCCCCTCGTTTTCTTTCCCTGCAGGTTTTGGGTGAATGTCGAACACGTTTCCTGTAAAGCTATGTCGTATTTATTACATCCTCCGTTTTTGATGGCTGGGGTCATGTAAGCCTGCTGTCTATTTATCCTAGAAGTTATTTACTACATTATGCCTGGTTTCAGGGCCAGGAGAGGAAGAAGCGGACGAAATCTAAGATGCAGGAACTAAATTGGTAGCAAATGTATAGCCTCCAACTTGCCCCTTGGCCCTAATGCGTTTTTCAAGTGCTCTGCTCAACGTGCTCCAAGATGCGGGGACGGCTTGCCTCTGAAATAATATTTCAACAGTGGTTACAGACGCAAAACCGGCGCCATCTCTCAGCTTGGGCTGTTCCCACCAAAGTGCAGCACAAGGGATTTGCATTTTTGTTTCTGGGAAGATATTCTGCTTTGCTGTGCGATGTTGGTGGTGGCCTTAAGGCTAAGAGGTAGGTTCATGACAAAGAGGTTGCAGGTTGGAGGGGCCTTTGAGCCAAGCATTTAACTGCATCTCCATCGGAGCTGTGGTTGTACTGAGCCGCCCTCAGGTTTAAGTTCAAGTTTAAAGCGTTTATTTTCATATATACAGTTCTCTACAATGAAAATCTTTTTTTGCCTTCCACTATGAATACTGTGTAAGAAAAATATGGAAATATAAATGTACAATAAATGAATGCATCTGTGTGAATATGAAAAGTGAATAAATGAAATGTAAAAAGCAGACGTCGCTGCAGAAGAAACCAGGCGGCCTGAAACTGAGCTGCTGAAGTATATGAACAAATTAAAAAACACACCTTGTGTTGATGAGAGATCATTTACCCTTATGGTATAGTCATTCTGGTCAGCCATTTTGCAAAATGGATTTGCACTAAGTTTGAGATAAGTGCCTCAAAGATGCTTGCGTTGAGGCTAAATCTCCTCCTCGCTGCCGCTAATCTCTCTGAAAGACGACTTTGACCGTCTCATTTTCATCTAAATGGCTCAGCGGAGAACCATTTGTGCTCCGTTCTCCTGCGGCGCAACAGGCTCAATAAAAGCCAATGAGCTGGTGAAAAGAGGAAAACCTCGTTGTTGTCGTACACAAACAGCATATGGTTTGCTCAGCGCGGCTGCACATGACGGCAATCCTTCGACTTCATTTGCTCCTCTGTATCGAGTTGTCCTCTCGCCATCTGGGCAATTATGAAGTTTCACACTCTCCAAGTTTCTTTTGTCAACACTTTACAGGAGCCTGATAAAAGTGAATCGCGCATGTGCACAGTGTTGATGTGATGTGCAACATGCAGGTAATGGGTCTGTTACTTCAGTATGAAAACCATTAAACTCATATAAATATTGGCACTTTACAGTTCACATGTTAACGAGAATAAACATTTCAATGATGAACTAAAACTACTCAAGAATCATTTTTCATTTTCTGATTTGGAAACTTCTTTTGTGCTTTGTCCTAAGCGAAGCTAACGATCTTAAAGCAGGAGTTTGAAATTTACAAATATTCCAGTATTCATCTCAGGGCGCCGCATAGAGACTGAGACATCAGTCCTCTACAGCGGCCCAGGTTCGATTCCAACCTGTGACCCTTTACTCTTGTCACCAATCCCCTCACACTTAATCTGTCCTATCAAATAAAGGCAAAAAATGCCAAAGAAAATATCTTGCAAAAATATATATCTTTGTGTCCATCTCATCATAGCTCAAGGAAATAATAATAATAATAATAATAATAGACTCAGGACCTTCGTCTAAGAATATTGATTTGAGCTAGTTGACAAAGAATATTCAACTATGTTTACATGTGGCATCGTTTCCTTAGTTGCTGTAAATTGCCATTATTGCATCTGATGCTGTCGCTCACCTCAGCAGTTGCAGAGCCACTGAGTTAGTTTGCTGGGGGCCAGTAAAGATCATGATAAGTAATGAGATCTTCTTCAAACAGATCAACTGTCTGTGAAGAGTTTTGAGGTTTGATGTCGTCTCACTGTGAATCTACCATCCCAGCGGCTCCTACAGTGATCAGACGTCACAAACTGAATTAACTGCTTGAATGTCTTCACCTATCGAGTTATCAAATATTTGCAATGATTTGTTTTATTATTGCACTATTTTTCTTATCTGCACTTGTATTGCTCCTTCCTTTGGTTTGATTGTTAAGTTCCAATTGTCTGTTTCACAGCAGGATTATGCAAAAAACTATACTGAACGGATTTGTGTGAAACGTCATCACTTTCTTTAACTTTATGAGATACTGTTATGAGTGTGTGCAATTTGGTGCTGCTAATAAAATAGATCAAGTGGATTTAAAAGTGATTTAATGAGGGGGTAGGCTCCACCAGCCGCTACCAACAATATGTAGCTCAAATAATGTGGAATTATTAGGGAAGCCACAGTTTATATTCATCCATCTATCTTTTGTTTTGTTCAATAATATAAAAAGAATGATCTCCCCTCCGGACCTTGAAGATATGAAGGAGCGGGATGTGTCTTGTCATGATGCCAGGCTCTGATCGGCAGCCATGCATGTAGCTGTCAAGATGTTGCAGATGCTTTAAGAGATATCCCCTTCCCCAAGGCAAAGTGAAATTAATGGCGCTATTATAAACACCTGTCACACAGCCCAGATCCAACAAAACACAAGGGCTTCCAAAAATCCTCAGTTTGTTCAAGGCACTGAGGTTCTTTTTGCTGTTTCATGTCTTGGCGGGGATGGATCTTCATATGGGTTGTGGCTCCTGCCTGTGGGCCAGCGTTGTGCCCACAAACCTGAGCAGAGCTGCAGGTTTTCATAGGAAGGGTTGCATGTGTAGCTTGGAATCGTTTGAAGTACGGTGAATGTGGGTCAACTGGGACATGGGACATAAACTCCAGTCTGTTTTTTTCCTGTTCTAACTGAATCTGGTCAACAAGACCTTTACTGCAGGTTTAACATGGACATCACATGACTGAAATCACATGACTTCATTAACGAGAGGGGTGGGTGACAAAAAGAAGCTCCGCATTGGAATTGCATGAAAAGGTCATTTTCTTAGTAATGTTTTAATAATCCTTGAGTTTGACATCCATGAGGTCAAGTTATTTGGGCTTTTTTTATGGCTAAGTGTTTCAGATGACCAAATTTTTTGGCATAAAGGAAACTCAAAGCTTTGCGATGTCTCCTCTGAGTGTGATATCTCCATTCTGTCTGCTGGTGTGGTTAGAAAACATGTTTTATGACATTCTTGCATGTGTCTTGCACGTGTACATACAGCGTATGACCATGTGACTCTGCCTGTGAGGACGCGATATGAAACACAACCTTCAGAATAAGTGAGATTAATGCTTGACTCAGGTGCCTGTTATGAGTCAGAAAGTCTTGTTGCTCAGAGACTTCTTCTGTTCGTGTTTATCTGTAAAAATCAAACTGGTGTCAGGAGCTTTCTGTCTCTCTTCATTCCACATCATCGTCAGAGATGAAGGCAGCAATGTGAGGAGCTCAGCCTCTGAATGTTCACACTGTGACCACTAGGTGGAGTAAAGATAATTACAGTGGATTTCATCATTGTGTCAAGGTCTCGAATAACTTGTTCAAAATAATTAAGTGTGAAGAAATAAAAAGAATCATGAACTTTATTTTGCTTGATTTCATAAGACGTTTGGATTGGACAATCAACAGTTGGGATCATACGAGAATTCTCTCACAACCTAATGCAACTTCATGCTGTAGAAAGAATGACATCACACCTCAGCATCTTTGCACTGAGGATCACTGTCTTCTCAGTCAGGTTATCACAGAATGTGTGTTGCTGCCCTCTGCTGGAAATATGACTGTATCTGCTGTCTGACCATGTAACGTTGCCATCAGACTTCTCTGGTGTCCTAATAACCACAATGCCTTTCTGCCGTGTCACCATTTATAATGACACAATTACCAATAAATTCACAACTTAAATCCAATAAAAGTTTGATAGAAATATACATTTAATTGAGTTCCTGAGGAGGACCAAAAAAAGAAAGACAAATTGTGGTAGATGGTGAACAGGAAATAAACAAGCTGCATAAAGAGACTTGGGTAAAATTCCCAAAGTCACCAAGCATTAATGTTTTGGAATGAACCCTTGAAATGTCCACGTGATTACAGTGTATAGTTGCTTATATTACAACATTCATTGACATTAACAGCAGCCACCTTGTCTGAGCAGGATCGTACAGAGTTTATTTGTACTATAAAACCATCTGAGCAAAAGTAAAGTCTAAACATGTAAAAACATTATTTTACATAAAGACAAATCTCTGATCTTTTATGTCATCATTAAACTGGCGTCAAGTGGTCAGTGCTTACAAAGAAATGGGCTCAATCGTTTTAATTTTCAAAATATCAGCCAGATATTTGTCACCGCGATCCTTCGCTAGAATCCCGTCAACCATAGATGTGGGAGTGGAATTATGTTTGACCTTTTAAAATGTCTTTGTGAAATTAAAATGAAGAATAAAGCAAGACATTGAATAAGAGACTGAAATACAAAAAGAACAGCATCCACAAGCGTAGAGCTTCAGCTTGACTTATTATGACAATTGATAACGCTGAAAATACTCAGTATTAGCACAATGAGCGACGCTGCAGCAAGTCACTGAAGATGACTCTGCACAAACACTGTATAATATAAAATGACAGTGGGTCTGCCTTGGGGAAGTTTTCATTAGCATGATGCGGCTACATTTGTGTGTTTTACAGCAGTGAACAGTGTCTTCTGTGAGATGTTCAAATCCCTAAAGAGAATGTTCAAAATTGTATGGTACAAGACTGGCTGCCTTATTTACACAACATGTCCGAACACCAGACGCTGCACAGGTACGTCGTCTCAGTCACTGTCTGAGGATTCACTGGAGCTGGAGGAAGAAGAAGAGGAGGAGGAGGAGGAGGATGAGGAGGAGGAGGAAGATGACGAGATCTTTGGTTTTCTGTTCTTCTGTCTTTTCTTGTGCTGCTTCGCGTGTTCCTTCTTGTTCTTTTTGCTTTTCTTCTTGTGGTCTTTCATTTTCTTTTTCTTCCTCTTCTCCTCTTTATCAGAGGAGGAGTCGGACTGGTCGCGTTTCTTCTTCTTCTTCGTGGTCTCATCACTCGATGAAGCAGACCTTGGGAGTGAAACAAAGTTTAAAGATCACAAACCTGTGTCTAATAAAATTACAGTTAAATACTATAAAACATATATTATTTATAGTAATAAACAATGAATATCATTGCCCAAAATGAGGGACTGACAAGTATTAACATGAGTTAAGACCTGTACAAAAATATATTTTATTCCTAGTCAGATAATTCTTGATTTAAAAATCAGTCAAGTACTTTCAGTAAAATAATCATCGACTAAATGTACATCTGCTTTAAATCTGTAAAGGCAGTCACGTCAGGTTAGTGCATCCATGTTGTTTCTATTGCCAGAGGACAATACAAGTATAGAAATGTTCAATGTTCAGTTTGGCTCAATGTGGACGAACGAACAGAAAAACTGCAGGACGGAAAAACAGTTACCTTTTTCTAGACTTTCTGTTTTTGCTCTTCTTCCGCTTGTGTCTCTCGTCATCATCTGGACCTAAAATGTTAAATTTGTATTCAGATCAGTCAAGATTCTTTTTACTTAGTATCTGCTCATAAATTAAAAAAGGCAAGTAACTCAACATTGAAAACAGGTACAGTATGCCCACTAACACTGCTGATCTATGTACATTCACCAACCACCTGATGAGTCCCACAGGATCTAAGTGTTTACTTTGCCTTTTAAAAATGCACACTATGCATGGTCCATTTTTTCGTGATTAAAAAAACAATTATGGGATTGAATTTCTTACGTCTGCGATGCTGGCTACTTCTCCCTTGCTTCTCATTCCGCTGAGCTGCAGGGGCGTCCTCTTCACTCTCCTCAGTACTGGTGCTGCTCACATCCAGAACTATGTCTTTCTGAGGGTCGACTCTGACAAAATTTCGGCATTCAAACGTTAAGTGGCCCGCTGGAGAAAATCAAAGCAGAGAAGAGAATGGATGAACAGCAAAGCATTTTTTCACTTTTGATGGGACTTGTGGGTCAAAGCTTTACTTACGATATCCACATTTCTTGCAGCCAGCTCTGATGTTGTCCTTGTTAGGACCTGTAAGTAAAGACATACAAGGAGAAATGTGTTAAGTATTTCAGTGTTTGTGTACATGTACAGGGACGTCCAATAACAAGACCATTTGATCACATGGAAACATTTCAGGCACTATTTATATTCTTATCTACAACACAATACTTCTGAATGGTCCCCTATTCATCCTCAAGCATGACAATGACCCCAACATGATTCCCTGAAGAGACACTGACACAACCTGAATGCAAAGTTCTCCAACACACACAGAACAACACTACTGTTAAGAGCTGGTGATGCTTCCGAGACTGAGATCACACCGGAGTTAGCTTCAGAATTAAAGCGTCACACCATCTGGCTCCTGCATACATTAAAGATCAGACCATTAAAGATCAGACCAGCAGGAGTGTGAGGTCCTCAGATCTGTTAGCTGCTGCTCTCTGCAGGAGACTGTCCCGTTCGATCTACGTCCTTTAGACTCGTTTTAAAAATCCTATAACTGCTCTAACCTATGAGTCACTGTAAGAAACCACACACACACACACACACACACACACACACACACACACATACACACACACACATACATACATACACACACACACACACAGAGAGACAGACAGACAGACAGACAGACAGAGACTTTTCACTATGACTCTTCTTTTTTCCGTGACTTTCTTTGTGTAGCATTTGGAACCTTGTTCAGATTTGCTCTACAGATGAAGAGATCACCAGGAGCATCGTTGTTGTTGTCATGACGCTGCCTCGCGTCTCTTTGTGCTACAACACTTTAGTTAAAGACTTTCACGAAACAACAAATACACCAGGTTGGAAACTCTTTATCTTTAATACCGTAGATAAACATCTACCAGTTGTCTGGTGTGTGTTAGCATAACGTTTAGCATAACGCCACTTGAATCCTCCATCAGATTTGCAGAGTAAAACAACGAGGGCGATGAATCTGAAGCTATGGACTAAGTTACAGAAGTGAAATATACGGTGACTTACCGGGAACAGCCATTGCATTGTCCAGTTTGAAGCCGGAGTTATAAACTTAGCGCGAATCTAAAGACCGTTCAAAAGTCCGCACACAAAATACCGTCGACCGGAAACATTAGTCAAACTATTGGGTTCCGCCGTCTTTTTCCGCTCCTTTCTCTTGGCGGGAAACCGCCTCACTGGTGTTTACCGCCCCCTACTGGACTGGAGCCGAAGGTCCCTGCAGTAAAACACTTTTTCAATAACTGATCATTTATTTATGAAATGGAAAAAAAAATATATATATATATAGCTAAAATGATATTAAATCAATTTAATTAAAGTAATAACCACATGTTTTCCATTCAAAACTCGTTCGATTAAAACACAGTCCTACAAGCAAATTATCTTTCCCCCTTATTTATTGAAAATATAAAACAGCTCACAACCTAGTAATCATTTGTAAACTTCTCACAGAACATGTTATTACATCAGAAAATGTGCTTTTATTCATAAAAGATTGTAAATAAATAAATAACTTGCCGATAACAATAGGGTAGATATGGTTAAATGTCAGGCATCTAATTCAGTGAGAAACATTTTATGTCCTCAAATAAATTGAAGTGCTTTTGTTTCTTTAAGGTCCAAACCTCCCACAATGGGGAGTTTTGCTGTGGTGCAGTGATAATAGGGATAGTCAAAGTAGACAATGGTAAAAGTAATACATAGGTAAACGTGCAATATAGGAGCAAGGAAGTACAAAATATACAATTAGAATATACAAAAGTTAATATAAACAGTGGAATGCACATTAGCCATTGAATTCCACAGATGAGAGTGAGTATTAAATGGATAATAAATATTTAAAAAAATAATATCAAAGACAGAAAGTCTACAAACTTTCTTCTTGACACATTGTAATCAATGTGTGAATCACTGATCCCGCCTTTCCGCCTTTAAATACGGAGTAGAAGTCATGATGGCGCCTCCCTGTGGAGAGATGGCCGCACAGCAGCTGGTCCATCAGCAGCTCTGTCTCCAAACAAACAGCTGATCTCAGACTCTTCTCTCCAGTGAACATCCGGTGAGTCCAACAGTCACTTCACTTCTTCTTCTTCTTCTTCCTCTTGACATTTGTTTGAGAAAATGTTTCACTAGTGGAGGGAAGGCTTTGTGTGTTTTATTGTTTGGATCTTAAAGAGGGTTCACTCTGCTCAAAGTCTGAGAAACAGAATGATTTGAACTGATTAGTGTGTTGTTTGTCCCAGATGTGTTATTGTCTTGTTAGTTAGTTGATCTCTGGTTTCTTTATTGTATCATTCAGACTTTTTCTTTTCTCACTACTTTATATTGTAATTCCGTGAAAAAGAAATGTTTGTTAATTCAACATGAAACATTTCTTTGTGGTTAAAGTTGATTAAACTTTAAAGAAAAGTTTCTACAGCATCTTTACAAGTTGAAAAAGAGTCTCTGAATCACTAAGGGTCATGTTTTATATTGAAATAACACGTAGTAAATATTCTGTGATTAGGCCGACAGCCTGCTGTAACTACTCAGGATTTTAAATTTAATGAGGATTGAACCATTGTTGAACAAAGAGACTCTTGTGTTTTACATAAAGCGTTATTTCACTGTGATGCGTTCAACTTCTCTGGATTTAGACGATAAAGATTCATTTTTATGAAATGTGGAAGTAAATCAGGAAGTCACTTTTGGAGGGAACCTGCAAAGGCCTCATCTCAAGGCCTCACCTGCAAAGAAAAACTCTCTCCCTGTCAGTTCAGTGAAGTATAATGTAAGTGATGTTGTGGTGCTACAAGAATAAAATGCAATTAAATGGATTGAGTGCTTGGAGTGTGCTTATTACAACAACAACAATGCAACAGGGGAGGCCTGTCAGACCGCTGCTCGACACATGGACGTACTGTGGCCTGTCTGGCAGACCTCCCCCAGATTATCAGGTCAGATTTCTGTTATCAGGTAAACTTCAGGGTAAACCAGCCCGGTTTAAAACGGAACAAATGAACGTGAACTAGTTCCTTTTTTGGAACCGTGAACTTAGTTTAAAAATTTGCTATGAATGTGAACTAGTTCATTTTCATCTGCATGAACTGAACTGTGAACTAGTTCTTTTTGAGTGTGAGCTGGCACAACAGGGGTTAATCTAAGGGTGCCACAGTCAGACGGGGGAGATGGAAAATGTGGACAGATGTGCGTCCCCCAGACATGTTCTCATCATCGTCTGTGACTGTGGCACAGACGCACAGAAGCAGACACAAACACAATTTAAATCTCTCTGTGACCATTCTGAGTGACTGTAACTTTTTTAGTTCAGGGGAGATCTTTTAGAAACCTGGTTCAGTTCTGCTTCAGCCACTGGAAGGTGAAAGAACACTTATATGAAAGACAGAACATTGTAAGATGATTAAATTACAATTCATTTACTATCAGTTGAAATAAATAGGCTGCAGCCACTGCTACAGTACAGAGGAGAAATCAATACAAGAGAAACCAATGGGACGATAACACACGTGATTTACAGTAGGTTTCAAGGCCAAGACAGAAAACTGCATAGCTCACTCACCCAGTTAACAGCATTTATAATTACATCAGTCATTAGTCTGTCAGTGGAAGAAATTCAAACCTCCAGACTGAGAGCGATGAGGGTTCCAGCTCCAGCTGCTAATTCACTGTATATATCACATTACATTCAAAGCAGTGTAATCTCAAACTGTTATTCCAGATGTTCTTCCACAAATCTGTCATGCTGTTTTCACACACACACACACACACACACACACACACACACACACACACACACACACACACACACACACACACACACACACACACACACACACACACACACACACGTCTCTGTCAGGTATAATCATCCAACTGGAAAACAATGCTTTCATTTATTCATCTACAAGGTTTTATTTCATTTGTCTTGTTCATGTCAAAATAGTTTTGAACTGGTGGTGTTTCCCCTGGTTTAGTTGTTCAGCTGTCTGCCCGTTCACAGAAGAGGAAGAGGTATCTTATATAATCAGAATGTGAGTATTGACACTAGAATAAGAAGGGAACTGAAATACTGTTCAATGGCTGCATTGTATGTATATTACTTTAACTTAAATTATGGTGGATGGCAAAGTGACTCTGGTTCATTGCCTGTATATAAACATGGACTACACAGCTCCACGTCCTCCCATTGGAGAAAAATGCAACTAAAACATCCTGGATACGTGTGCCACCATCTTGAACTTCTGACATGTGACCAGCAACATGATCACATCCACTAACATGGAGGAGGCTGGCATTATGACCTATACTGCAGCCTGCCACTAGGCGGTGATCAAGATGGTTTGGCTTTTGTCATCCATCTTTGCATAGTGATCTATCTCGATACGTTACGACGCCTGGAAACAAATCCAAAGTTATCAGGTTAATAAGCTCTGTGATTCAAGCCTCAGAATCATTCTAAACACTAAGCTACTTATTTCTCATGTATATTTTAAAACAATTTATATTTCAAATGTATATGGTCACAAAAACAAGGATTGGGCCTTTTAGAGGGGGGCTCTTATTGGGAGCTGCTGACAGGATGTCTGCACATATCACATGAAGCTCCCTGACAATGATAAGACCATAGTAAAACATTCACCAGTTTCTCTGCTGCTGCTATTTTCAATTCATTCTTATCCGAGCCACGTCTATCTTCTATTGGACCTCATGTTCCTTGACAGAAACAACGAAGGGGAGCTGTAATATCCAAGTATATGCAGTAAAATCCACTATATATATATAAAATTCTATAACTTTGACTGTGTACCTCATGAGAGATTTTGTTTAATCTTCTGTCTAAAGCATCGTCTTCAGCATGAGTCACTGAGCTTCTTAAGGAAAACATTTATTTTGTGGTTATTTGATACTAAAATCATAATTAGTTGCATGCAAAACATTTCAAATGAAAACAATTACACTTGACAGGGAGACATTCTTCCTCAGCGACAGAAACACACACAACCACTTAGTAAGTCAGGTGTTGAAGCTGTTGAACGCCACAAAGAAAAAACACCTAAACTGCAAAAAAAAGGTTCATTAGGTAGATGTGGTTTATTCTTACTCCATGATATTTACGAAATTCTCAAAACCGAGATGAATTATGGCCTTTACACACTAAGATCAAATCCTTACAAGATGGTTTCAGTAAAGTTTTGACAATGTGCGTATGAATAAAATTGAAAACAAAAGCTGGAAACAGTCTGTTCTCCTCTGGGATGCTCCACTGTCAATGAAATACGTAATGCATCTCCCTGTTTGCAGCTCTTACAGGAATTCATCTTCATCACTCATATGTTCATGTCGCCAACAGGATGTAAACTGTGGCCTCACACCAAGTTCTCTGGTGGTTCCTCAAACCTTTTTTTCTCAGCCTCAATGTTGTTGTCACCAAGTTTTATTTTGCCCCAACAAGCACATGGAGAAGTGGGCTGAGGGCCACAGGATGTTTGGGCACGAGGGATTGTTTTTCTATTTTCCCATAGAACAAGAAAAATGTTTTTGGTGGAATGTTTTAAGATGTTGAAATCATTGATGTTCATATTTCTAATGAGAAATAAACAAGAAGTGTCTTGAAGCCAGCCAGCCCATAGCAGTTCATCCTATTGGCAATCAAGTTGTTGAGGTATATCACAAAAAAAACAAAAAAATGCAATTAAGAAAAACAATGTGGGGGGAAGTTGTAGAAATCTCACAATCCACCCCAATCAAGTTGAGATATTTCAGTATTTAACAAGAAGGTTGAGCGAACACATTATTCAAGGCAACCTTTCTGTATCTGGAGCCAAAGGTTGTCAGGGCCTCAGAAAAAGAGACAGACACTGTTTTTGGGTGAGTTAAGGGTCCTGAGACTGAAAGATTAAAGATACAGTAACGTAACGTGTCCACGGTGCACACAGTTCCCTGGGTGTCTTGCCCAAGAAATGTCAAGTGCCTGGTTTATTGGTAATCCATGCATGAGCGTGTGACCTGAATGCTCAGTGTGTAAATGTAAATGAAACCTCTCTGAAGTCCCTGAGTGAGAGAAGCACTCCATCTCCCAGCGGTTGCACTCCTTGCACTGCTGACGGACTGTGTCTGGTCAGCACCTGGCGGACACTGAGGACGCTGCAGAGGATGTTTTTGGACAGAGGCCTGCTTAGGAAAATAAACCTACGTCTGACCTCAAGCGCCAGTCTCGGAGGCTCCTTGCCTCGCCACCTGACACGATGTTCTTCCCACAAGCACGAGCATCACACTTGGGTGGCCGTGCAGGGAGAGAGAACTCTCCTTTCGGAAGGAAAAACTAAAGCTATTAGGAAGAGGAGTAAGAGTCCGTATTTGTGCGACCATACCCCTTCATTTACTACCTTTAGTCTTCTTTTCCTTCCAGTCTGCCTACAATAAAAACGAATTAAGGAGTTTTATACATTTTCCTTTGGCATATTTGGCTATTTCCTACGTTTCTGCCTGGTCCTGTCAGGTGAGGCAAAGAGCAGCTGGAATGGATTTGTTTTGAATGATACCTCTGTACGCAATAGGAGTGTGGTTGCCCTCCCCCACCCTCTGTCTGCCCCCCCCCCCCCCCCCCCCCCCCACCTCCTTCCTCCCTCCTGGCTCTCTCGTTCTCCCGCCCTGAATCTCTCCATGCATGTGCGATGGCTTCTGTAATGAGGGCTCTTTGATGTGAAGGAGATCTGGGGTAAGCAGAGTGCTTAGTTGAGTGCAAGGCGAGGAATGCCAGGCAGGTAAAACAGTTTTCTCCCATCAGGCCACGCTGGACCATCCTGAATGCATCTATGTGGATTTCCATAATCCTGTTTCTCCGCCTAAACCTGGTTTTCATGCAACATTTCACTCATGAGTTTATTTCCACATCCTTGTCTTTGTAACGTACACCCTGTACACACTTGTGTTTCTCTCTGCATTCCTTAAACCCTTTGTCCCACTTTGACTCCTCTGAAACCAATTCAGACGTTTCCTGCAGCGAACTTAAAAGGCCTCAAACCCGTGTGAGCTGCTGACAGACGAGTGTCAAAGAGAGACAAACACTTTGAGGGGATGGATTGTGGAGGAAACAGATGGGCAGCGTGGGGAGGGAACCTGGTCCTGATGCTCTGTGATTTGATGGATATTTCTGATGCAAACCTGTGCTGGTGCAGATACGTGTGCCCCCCCCCCTCTCAAACAAAAGATCGAAAATAGTAGTGGTGGAAGGAAACAAATTTTTTTTTCCATCATTCATTTATTAGCTCTCTGGATACCTTGGAGGTGAGAAACTCCACTGGAGGCTCTTGCAGAAGGTGTGTGAATTAGACTGTTAGTCCATTAGCATTTGGAGGCTCAAGAAAGCAGGAGAAGAAGACGAAGAAGCAGTGGACAAAACTGTAACCTTGTTGGGAAGCAAAAGTCTTTCAGCTGAAGAGCTTCTGAGGCAAGATGATAGTGCTGATACATTTACTTCTCCTCACTGGATATGCCGCTGCAGGTGAGTCAGAATTTTGTGTTTGCCATGTTGCTCAGACTGAGAAAGAGGGCGAAGGTTACCCCGAAAGCCATAAGCAAAGTTCTGATGTGGTCGCTATGTGCCCATGAAAGCATTTTTTTATGACATGATGTCTATTGCAATATAGTCTTCAATGCTCACAGTAAAACTGGAGCTATGAGCCTGGATATGAGTTTACTGCAATTTACTTTTTTTTTTCCATGTCACAACTTGTAGGTTTGAAGTCAGACATAACAAACCATGCACAATTATAAGACATCACAGAGAGGCAGGAAGCATGTTTGCACAGATTTATACAAACACTTATACTTCTATTTAAGTCAGACATGAAAGTCTATCTCTGGAGTTTGCTCTTCACATGCGAACAAGGCAGCAAGAGACTTTGAGGTCAGACACTTTCACAACAACAACATGACAAGACGTCTCTGGAACGTTCAGGTGACGGGGGGGGTGCAGGAGACAGGATGTAACGTACAAATCCCTCTAAGGAGATCACGTTTTCTACAGCACATCAACACCAGCATCGGCCCTCATCACCAAAAGCTCTCTTACAAATCCTCGTCCTTAGACACACTATGTTTCTATCTTTCTAATACACATGAAACGTTACTTTTCTTTCGATATGTTCTCTGCTTTTTGCTAAACCAGTCTCTATAATTTACAATTTCACACAGACACACACACACACACACACACACACACACACACACACACACACACACACACACACACACACACACACACACACACACACACACACACACACACACACACACACACACACACACACACACACACACACACACTGCAACCTAATTAGGATAAACTGGGTCTAATTAAGTACAAAGAGGGGCCACTTCTCAGCTGCCAGACTGTTTGATGTTGAGGCAGCGATCTCTCACTGAAGCCGCTGCTGTGAGTTGCTGCCTTGAGTCGAGACGTGGGTCTCTCAGTGCTTCACTTCTAATTGTCCCCCAATTGAGTTGCATTCTGCCAGTAAAAATCTTTTATGACTGCCCTTTCAATCGCTCTGAGATGGGATCTTAGTCACTAGCGCTTTACACAAAGAGGACTTACATCATTTATGGACGCTCCTTAAATTGATCTGGATATATTCTTCATGCGTCTAATGGATGTCACTTTAGTTGCCTTTAGACATGCACTGGACTTTGCAGTTTGTCTGTATTTTCTCAGGAGGAGGTGCATGTGTGAACGCAATTGTCTGAGTGAGGAGTGGGGAGTGTTGATGAAGCTTGTTTCACGTGACAGACATATTAAGAAAATAAATATCTCTCTGTGAAAAAGCAGTGACACACACATAGAAGATAAAGACAGAGATGTCAAGAGAGTTACTTGTGGGGTTAATACGTCACTTCCTGCCTGTCTGCTGCACCCAGCTGCTCCACCTCTCCCCTGAATAATGCAGAGAATTTATTGCTGTTGTGAACGCGTCTGTGCAGAGAATCTCCTACTATGTTGTGCATGTGTGAAAGGCAAACTCTGGGTAGATACTGTAGCCAATTCTCTGGATTTTGCCCGCAGGTCGTGTCTGAAAACAGCTTCTGAGTGTGTGTTTGAGGGAAGGGGGCATACATATTGATGCTGAGGCCAAAATAGATCACAGGCATCATTGCAGACTTTGTTTTTGTTGCACCAGAACTGTCTCTGTTTTTATTGTCTCTAAGATCTGGCAGTCTCTCTGTCTCGTCCCTCTTTTTTTTCTTCCCACACTCAATGTCTGATGTTTTTTCTTTAACATGCCATCTCAAGCATCCACAACTTTCACCATCAATATCCTCAGCCCCATCGGTCCGTCCTCTATCTTTGTCAAATCTGAATAAATCCTGACAAAAGCCGTGAGGAAAAGGATTTTTTCTTTGAAAATGTGGC
Source organism: Paralichthys olivaceus (assembly GCF_024713975.1). NCBI lineage: Eukaryota > Metazoa > Chordata > Actinopteri > Pleuronectiformes > Paralichthyidae > Paralichthys > Paralichthys olivaceus. The sequence goes on along the minus strand of NC_091095.1, from coordinate 9,544,905 downwards.
TGTGTGGTCTGGCACCACCCACATACATATCCTGACTTTGACAACCTGAACCTAAACATTTCCCTCTGTGAGTTGTAATCTAGACCCAAAATGGTAATGACTAACCACTGTAATTCACAGTATCCATAGGTTAAAGGATGTAAGGAGAGCAGAGTGGAGGGGAATAAAGTTTGTAATTTACATTTAGAAGAGGCAATGACTCAGGATCCAGATGCTGGAAAGACGGAGTGTGTGAAGAGTTGTGGGTCTAACTGTAGAAACCAGTGTATGATGCAATAAGCTTTAAAAATAGATCTGTTTAGGTTCTTTATAAATCAACCACATACAGTAGAGCAGCTCCTGAAAGTAACTTACCCATAAGAAGTCATGATTCTACACATATATAAACATATTCCTCCATTTTTAAAGTTAACTTACCATTATTTAGGCAGTGGACATATAGACAGGTGGTGAGAGGAGAGAGATTGATAATTATAAAAAATCCAGACTCAGGTTACAATCATGAATGCAGGGGAATGGTCTGCCAAGGTAAATTACATACCATCGCTTGCTGAGTGTGGGTTAGGGTTTATAAATTTCATCATAAGTTGAACTGCACGCAAAGTCATGCTGTGGATTAGCTGTGCAAAAGGAAGAGAATATTTTATTCGCCCTGTCTCTTGCACAGAATGGAATTGGAAGTTCGCTACTGATAAGCGTATGTGTGACCCTAAAAAGAGACTGTGATGACTCTTCAATGAGGCTATTAGCATATGACTTTCTGCCATTTTTCAATTAGTTTGACTTTTTTTCCATTTGAATTCAAACAAAAACAAAAATTGTTTGGATGGATTTTCTTCTGCTTCCTGCTCTCTCATCTGCTGTATTTCAAATATCCCACCAGAGGCCAGGGGAATATGTTGGGTTTATTTCTACCAGCACTTATCTCCTTATCCCTCCTGCATAGTCACGACTGTCATGCTTGGTGGGAAGAATAGATAAAATATGTATTTGGTGTCAACAGGAAATGTACCTGAGATGCACAATTGATTGTTTTTTTAAGATCAAGTTATATTCGATTTATACCTTTATCTTATTTTTTATTGTTTAGAGTTATTCGTACTGAATGTGTCGGGACTGAAATGTGCACGTATACATTGGGATTAGGTTCCTCAAACTCTTGTTTTGCATCTCTTTGTTTGTTTCATTGTCTAAATTCCCAGGAGTTCGCTACATTCCCATGAGCATCCAGGCTTGCCATATAATCAGCCCACAAAAGCGCCTAAGCACCTCTACGTAGGATGGATGATCCACGCTGAGACCTAAAACAGCCACCAGGTGTTTACACTTGTCATGCAGGAAACTAATTTGACTTTCCCAGCAGAAGTTAGACTTTCACTCGGAGGCAAACCCATAACAAATGGACAGACAGTCATGCCTCCACAAGTTTTCCTGCCCCAGCACTTTGCTGCTGGTATTTCCAGTTCATGTGGTGTGGGCCACATCATGTGAGGCCTCTTTAACCGGATTGCTGCTATGATTTTATTGCACTCTTGATTAGGCACATGTGACTAACTGCAAACCCCTGTTGGCAACGGGTGAGTGGTTCAGCGGAAAGCAAAGGTCCTCCACAGCACCGACTGGTAACGAGATTCAGCCTCGCGGGTTCACGAGGCCAGAGCCGTTTCCCCGGGAATTTGATTCTTCTGGTCGTGTGGAGCGAAGTTGGCTCCACTCAACTTATTTCACACATTAAGTGTTGTGTTTGCGTGGAGAGACATTTTTATTCTGCAGGCGGTCTCCACTACCTCACAAAGGAAAAATGCGAACACCGCTTCACTTCCCGTGGATCAACAGCCAAGTTGAGTTGGTGAGGGAGGGAAAATATTGGGGTCCTTCAAATGCAAAAAAAAAATCTGACGGTGGGGGGAGAATGGAAATATGACCATTTTCCTGACATGAAAAGCAGAGCACATCAAGACCCAATCATGATGTTCTCAAGAATAGGTTGGACCTGGTTCCATTTCCTCCCTTGGATGGTTTTTCCAGCGGATGGGGGGGAAAGAAATGGAAAGAGGCATGGTTATGATTTGTGTGTTATGGATGCCAACACAAATTGGGCAGCCATTTTTTTCCCCCTCTCTCCCTGTTAAAGAGGCTGCTGCATAAAAAAGACCTATTATTCATCTACCACATCAAAGGGACATTTACATTTCTATGCACACGTCAGACAGAAGAGGGAGAGCTAAATTAAAGGAACCTTTTAAAACAATAAAAGGGGGGTTGTGCACTTTCAGGAGTTGAAATGAGTAGAGGGGCTGCGATGCTACAGTGCTCTTGTGTGGTCTTTCGCTCGTGTGTCTCTCCCCTCGCGGCTCTTCCTCCTTCTCTCACATTCTCTCTTCCCCTCTTTTGTGGCTCTGAGCCTATGAGCTGTCGTGGGCCCTTCCTTACTACACACCCAGCGGGGCTTTAAAAAGGAAGGACTGGAGGTCTCAGCAGCCACACACACACTCTTCGCCTGTGCCTCCTGCCTGTCGGTCTCAACGTGCTGCTGTGAAAGCCGGCTGTGTCGACCTCTCCAGCCTCCACCGGTTACAGGGATTAGAGATGCAGAAGCCACAGTGCAGGGCCCCCAATCTCACGCTCATCCTCCTGTGCCCTATCCTGCTGGCAGTGGGCCGGGCTGCTGTGCAGAGCCAAGGTGAGGAGCTGACAAGAGTTATTAACTATTGATTATTAGCGGTGTGGATATTAGTAGCACTTTTGTGGGCAGACAAATGGACGCGCAGGGGGACATGAGCATGTGACCTCAACCTGGAAAAGGGTGAGTGTTTGAGGACAGGGCTGTGCTTGAGAAACGTCCGCTGCGGTGGCCCATGAGCACGGACTCAGGTGTGTATGTGGGATGGAGAGAGAGTGTTTGCGCAGATGCACAAAAGCGTGAGTGAGTATATTTTTTCCTGTGTCTACCTTTTTATGTAAACTGTGGGATGGACTGTTTGTCTTTCCTTTTTGTTATTGCCGAAGGAATGTTCCTCTTTGACTTCCTTCGCCGTGAGCCCCTCAGTGGGCATGAACAGACAGAAACCAAAGTGTCTTCTCGGTTGTGTTTTTCATTTTGACACTTTTTTGCTTTTCTAGCCAAAGGCAAAAATATTATTCAAAGTGTCAGAGAAAGGCAAAAAAGAGATGCCTGAGTGTGCAGGCGCCTATACTGACAACACTTGAATTGAATTGAGGCTTGTGCACCGGAGCTTCATTGCACACATGCAAACACCATGCACATACTAAGCAGTGTATATCATACACCTGCCTCATTCTCTACCTGCCTCTTATTATCTCTGAGATCCACTCATATCCGCCCACTCTCTCCCACACACTCACCTCACACCTCTCTCTCTCTCTCTCTCTCTCTCTCTGTGTGTGTGTGTGTGTGTGTGTGTTTTCATGGAGCAGCACGGTATGAACTTGAGAGGGAGCCAGCGTATTGGGATGCTCAGGCGAGAGCGACACTGGATGCTGCGCTGAAGCTCCACCCTCGGAATCACCAGGCCAAGAACATCATCCTGTTCCTGGGCGACGGTAGGTCACGCTATCGTTACTGAATCTCTTCCAGCAAACCACAACACTGTTGTTCTGAGTGTGGGTGAAGTTTGGACAGAAACAGTCACTTTCCGTCGCAGTGACAGCTCAATATGCAACACCGCTCAGATGTGGTGCGTTTTCTGTGCTCAGAATAGATTGATGGAAAGTGGCTTTCACAGTGGATTGTGTTTTTCTCTAAATTTGTAAAGATCAATGAGTCAGAGATCATCATAAAACTTTGCACAGCTTTTGTAAAAGGAAACATATGATCAGTTTTTCTTGTGTTACAAGAGGGTTTTTTAGATTTTTAGGCTTTATCGAGAGGGGGGGCAAGCGCTAAAACCAAGTGTTTCAGACAGAGACTGAAAAGAGGAGCTGCAGCAATGGACAGTTTGAGTAAAGTGAGGTTTTTTTAATCACAGCATATAAACCTTTTCCTTTAAAAGGCTTCACATAATTAAGTTTACATGGATTTGATAAGAAAAGCCTTCTTTTAACCATAAAAGTAACTTTTCTTTTACCAAGTATCCTGAATTTAAAGCTGAACTTATATAATAGAGTAAATGAAAGAGTGTAATTTAAAATCACACATGATTTTTAGCTGACTCAACGATTCTTAGATCTATGAGACGTAGTTCAGTTTTATCTTTACAGGTCCCTTTGAGTGCTCTGATTAATTTCAAAAGCAGCAGGCAGCTGTTTGGAGCAAACAAGTCTTGATAAACACTGTTCACCACCTGACAAGAACCAAACAACAGACAGTCATTCAGTATAGCTGGTTAATGCAGTGGAGCTGCAGCTTAAGCTTTGTCAGATATTTCCATCGGGAGTCAGTGGATTTCAAACCAAAACTAAAAAGTGGACAAATATTGGACTCAAATGAATACTAAAGTGAAGAAGTCATTTTTGTTCAGGGTGAGAATTTGTTAATCACGGTGACAATTAAGAGCAATTAGCAAAGATGCTGACATGCTCCATTCATACGGCGTAGTCTGGTGTTCATTGACTACAAAGGGACGATTGCCAGTCAGAGAACATTTCCATTTGGATTTGACGGGAAGATATTTCACATTGAATGTCACCATGTGATATATTTACAGCTGGTGAGGCATAAAACTAATTGTTGTTGGGAGAACTGTATGAATGCAGAGGGTGTTTTTTTTCTCCCCCGTTAACCACCAGAATATCTGCTTTAAATCAAACCTTCTGACTCAGGTTTCTGGGTGGTCGAGGCTGAGTTTTCTTTGTGCATCGCTTCTGTAATAATCTGCACAGAGCCTTTTCTCAGTTTTATGTGACTGTGATGTACAGGAACGGGTTAAGTGCATGACTTTAACACAGGCTCTGTCAGAGTAAACTGTTCAAATGTTTTTCAAAGTGATCAAAAGGCATGTACTTATACTTGTAGTTAATAGATGTGGTATAGTGACATAGCTGTATCTTTGTGTATGTTTTTATGTTCTCCAAATAGTGGTCTGAATATTTGCAGAGAAGAGTCGTTGTTGGCCTGTGTGAAGTTTTTGTTTGAAAGTGTGGTTCTCCTTCAAAACAGCTGCCATAACCGTCCTGCCCGTGTCCACATTCAGTCGACGTTAATGTCCCCGCCGTTCTTTGATTTTGTTTAGTCAGAGAGTCACTGAATCAATATTGTTCCTCAGTGTGGCAGTTACAGTCTGAGCTATTCAAACAAACACGTTTCTGGTTTGGATCATTATATTCACAGACAGGACAGACAGCAGTTGTCACTGCTCTGTGGGTTCAGACAAGTACAACCTACAAAAACAAATACGCAAATAGATGCTAAAACTGTTGCATCCCTAATAAATCATGTAATATGACTGTAGATTGAGATTGCAAAGCTAAAAAAAATTAATCCAAGCATATCTGGGACCTTCACCTGTAAATAATTTTCTCCCAGGGATGGGCGTGTCCACTGTGTCGGCAGCGCGGATCCTGCGAGGTCAGATGGAGGGCGGATCAGGGGAGGAGACAATGCTGGCCATGGACACCTTCCCATATGTGGCCTTGTCTAAGGTGACAACACAACACTTACCTGCTGATCATCACAGAGCCTGTAAGGTTTCATCATATAACCTTGGTGTGTTTTGAATTCATTTACATTTTTCAGAAGGAGGAGTATTTTATAATCATCGTCCTGTAATGGCACGATCATAGACTTTATATAAAGATGGACAGTGCATCTCCCACTGAATAAAAATGTATCTTATTAAGGCAACTTAGCACAAAAAACAACACTTGTACGATCAGTGTGATAAGAACTGCCTCAAATGACAGAAACATCCCATCCACCAACATGTAGGAAGCTGGGTTTATAACTTATACTTCAGCCAGCCAGCAGGGGGAAATCAAGAGGTTTTGGCTTCATTTCTGGGCGTGTTTATGTCATGCATCTTTATGTAAAGCTTGTTCATGCATTGGGTGGACCATTTGAAGCTTTACTGCTGAAAATTGTTATTGCTTTTCTTTTTTCTACCTAAAGAGACTGGCAGTACAGTTTGTTTAACATTTTTTACACCTTTTAATAGTGAAAACTTCTTCAACCACATTTCTCTACCACTGGATTAATATTAGCTAGCAAATTTTAAAGGGACTATATAAGGATAGAAAGGATAAAGCAGTAATTCTGCAGTTTTCACATTGCTCGTCAAAATACTGAAAACTAAATGAAAGCAGAGCAAAGTAACAAAGGCTCATTTCTTTGCCTCCTCACTCTGTAACCTTGCATGTATGCATAGAAGTCTTTGGACATTTCTGTGGCTGTTTGGTAAATCAGTAAAGTGTGACACGTGGAGGTGAAGGGTTGAAGCATTGAAGCGTGTCCATCTTTCACACGCTTTTTTTTCTGAACATGTCCGATCTTGCCTCATTCCATCCCTCTCTTTTTGTCTGAAATGAGCTTCGGGGGATTTAAGTAAATCAACACTTAGACCAAAAATGCTGACATTGTGGTAGAAACAGTGAAAACAGATTTAAAGTCATATAATCGTTGTATTGGTTCTCCTGACCAAGCAGAATCCAGTGTCTTCAGTTTCTCTCTGTTCTAACCTATAATCAAACAGGATTTTACGTTTACTTCATTCAAGGGAAATGCACAAGAAAACAGTTATTTTCCAGGAATGTCCTCCATCTGTTGTATGAGACCAGTTTTACATTAAATAACGGCAACAGCAGATTCTCTGAAACAATTTAAACAATAAAATTAGAAGTAATAGTCACCCTGCCACCTATAGAGTCTCCCTAGGTGCTCATCACCAAGCAAAAAACCAGAAAATGCATTTCAGTTTATCATAAAATGAAATATTAGAAACGTTTGAAGTCACTGTCCTGTCTTGATTTGTCTTTCTACTATGCAGACCTACAGTGTAGATAAGCAGGTCGCCGACAGCGCGAGCACAGCCACGGCCTACCACTGCGGCGTGAAGGCCAACGCCAAGACTGTGGGACTCAGCGCTAATGCGGTGGCCTACGAATGCAACACCACCTTCGGCAATGAAGTCTTCTCGGTATTACGACGGGCAAAGGCACAGGGTGAGGACAATAAACGGCTCGGCTAAGTAGTGGGTGTTCTGTGTAATTGAGAGGTGAATACGTCTGAATTACATTCTTATCTCAAGATACGCACTGGAATAAAACAATGCTCTGATAAACGTGTTCTCTGCTACCTGAGGATGACCACTCATGGTTCAATGTTCAGAACAGCTGACGTGGAATTATTATTTTACACTGACCGCATCACAACACATCATTTGCATGGGTATATCGATTCCTATGTGAAGTCATGTAAATGATTCCTGTGTAAAGGCACATTAGTGTCCATTATGTGACATATTATAATCACTGCTGCAGTATTATTGTAGGTGTTATGTTTTTGCTACATTACATGTAGAACTAAATTGTATTGATTCTTGTTGGGGTCACACACCACCCCTCCACAAAACTTCACGGAAATCAGTATTGTAGTTTTTGAGTAATTCTGATGACAAACAGACAAATAAACAAACCAACAGCAATGAAAGCACAACCTCCTAGGTGGAGGTAAAGAATAGTCAAATTTAAATAAACCTATTCACATTGTGATTAATTTACTGTGGACAATTTCATTCCTGATTTAAATGTTTGTGTCCGTTCCAGGTAAATCAGTTGGTATAGTCACCACCACCCGTGTCCAGCACGCCTCGCCGGCTGCTGCCTACGCTCACTCTGTCAGCCGCAGCTGGTACAGTGATGCCGATCTTCCTTACAGTGCTCGCCGACAGGGCTGTGTGGACATCGCCACGCAAATGGTCACCAACGTTGATATTGATGTACGTAAGAACAAATCTGTTTAGCACTTTTTAATTAATGTATTGCTACTGTATCATTCCAAAACCAGACGTATCTTTATCACTTGTTTGTTTTCAGATGGACGATCAGCTGTGGGATTTTATCTGACTTTATATTGCTTGGATGTAATTGAAGTGAGCGAGGGATTATCGGAATACAATTTAATTTCCAAAGTCCATGAGGACTTTGATCTGGTTAACTAGTAAAAGACTTCACAGGGCAGCTGTAGACAGAAAAAAATATCAAACCAAAGTAGGACAGAAATGTGCCAAGGATTAATATTAGATTTAGTCCAGCAAAACTTTATATATATATATATAAATTCATGAGTGTTCATCTTCTTTACAATAGGTTGTATGCACATTCAGCTACATGATGATATTATGTTATTCAAAAATATATATATTTGACAGCAAATTTAGAGAAGTTATAAAGTTATAAATCTACTTTAAAGCCTCACTGTTACTGTCACTGTTAATATTAAATAAACATATACAATACAACATATACTACATTGAATAAAACATGTAAAGTCAGAGAAACATAATTTGTGTACTGTTTCATGAAAGGTTCACGGTGTAATATTTAGGTGAAAGGGATCTATCAGCAGAAATTAAATATAAAATAATCCTAGTGATGTTTTCACTGGTGTGTTTCATCTAAATTGTAAAATTGTTGTTTTCTTTACTCTAGAATGAGCCATTTATATTTAAATACTTTAAATTTACGTCTGCAGCGGGTCCTCTCTGCAGAGGTCGACAGTATAAACACCTTTTGAGTTTTTATGACAAATGAAGGTACCACAGGTTCTCTTTCTTGTTTGGAAGGGGAGGGTTATGTGAGGGGTATCAGCTGCAACATGCAACTTCACTTAATTCTACACACTGAACCTTTAATGCAACATTCCATTGTGTCTGGTTTCCCTTTAAGGTGATTCTGGGCGGAGGGAGGATGTACATGACACCAAAAGGCACCCCAGACCCGGAGTATCCCACCTCCAACTCTCGAAAGGGTGACCGCAAAGACAAGAGGAACCTCATAGACACGTGGCTGAAGGCTAAGCCAGTAGGGTCATTCATTACTTCTATCAGCTATCTATAGTCTAAAGATAAGCACCCATAGACTTGTGTCCTCTGCTTCGTGTTTCAGAACAAGCGCTCGCACTATGTTTGGCACAGGAAGGAGTTTGACGAGATTAATGCTAAAACTACTGATCGGCTCATGGGTGGGTACATAGATGTGTTAACACACAATCAGGAGGTTGACAGCAGGTGAAAACACTCTGATAGTGTGTGTGTGTGTGTGTGTGTGTGTGTGTGTGTGTGCGCACTCAGTCTTATCTAAGTTACGAAATCTGCTCAAGGGCTTTGAAGTAACAGGTTTCCAGTTGTCATTTTTACAAGCATGTGAAGAACTCATGAAGGTGCACTGTAAAGTTACAGGAAACTTGTACTATCACCCCTCACCACAGCGATAACAATGTACATAACACAGATGCAGTTGCTGTTGTAATTTTTTTCAACATTATATTGCTTTCTTGTTATTTTTCCTGCATTTGAAAGTGTAATAATAGGCAGCAGTTTATTGTGGTAGGCTTTAGTCATTTAAACTTGATAAAAGGTACATATGTAAGTATATTTACTTTATTTTCCTCTTGCACTTGGCTTTAAGTATTGTGTTATTGCTCAATCTGTAGTTTATCTCTGCCCATCAACATTCCTGTTTGCTGATTTGTTTTTCTTCTTAATGCAACCACCAGATCAAACCTGTTTTTTCCTTCTCCATGGGTCCAGGTCTGTTTGAGCCAAAGGACATGAGGTTTGAGGTTTTCCGGAACAGCACACGAGACCCTTCCATTGTGGAGATGACGGAGAAGGCCATACAAATCCTCAGCAAGAATCCCAAAGGATACTTCCTGTTTGTGGAAGATGAGTAACACTGCATATGTATATTCATTAGCATTCCTACAACTCATTAACAACTCATCAAGCATGACATTATCAGCATCAGTAATAATCATGGCCTCAAAATAAAGATTTATACCTTTTGAAACTTGACTTTAGTTTTATGGCTCCAATATAAAGCATAAAGAGCGGTCATCACATTAATTAATCATTATCAGACGTATACACCATTTGGCTACTGTTAAAATTAGTCAAGTGAAGTTTTGTAAAGATCAAGTGTTTGTGGCCAGGTCTAATTCACTTGCTTTACATTGTGTCATATGAACGAGGGAGAATTGATCATGGTCATCATGACGGCATTGCAAAGCTGGCCCTGACAGAGGCAGTGATGTTTGACCAAGCCATTCAACGTGCTGCACAGCTGACCAGAGAATCTGATACACTGACTGTGGTTACCGCCGACCACTCCCACGTCTTCACCTTCGGTGGCAACACACCTCGAGGAAATCCCATCTTTGGTAAACCTAGCATGTTGTTTCGGATTCATGAAAATAGCATGAAGCATACGCATAAAAAATCCAGCTCAGAATCATGAAGCTTTTAGACATTTTAAAGTTTAAACAGCCCAGAATGACAAACTTTGAGATACTCATATATGCAGATGATACTTTAATACTGTAATATTCATGATTATTTAAGTTGCATGTTTCTTAAAAATGTCCGTTTTGTGATCATTACAACTGTCATTACTCACCTGTCCTGTCATTTTTGCTGTTCAGGTCTGGCACCAAAGAAAGCAGACGACAAAATGCCTTTCACCAGCATCCTGTATGCCAACGGCCCCGGTTATGTCCATGTAAATGGAACCAGAGGAAACATCTCAATGGTGGATTACTGTAAGCAATCAAACTAATGTCTTTCAGATGCAGCATTCATCTCTGCCGACGTGTGCACAGACAGCATGAACCGATGTGGTTAAGGCTGACTCATGCCTGCGTTTTTCTTTGGAAACCAAAGATGAAATATGATGTTTATGGCACCGTGTTGTCTTCTCCTCCACACACAGGCCTCATTGTGAACATGTTACTTTTAGAGGTTATTTGTGTTTCTTTGTGGAACACTGGACAGCAACGATCTGGTTCCTCCTTCTCTTGTTCTGCACGGTTTGCTTCAGTCATTGCAGTGAGGCAGTGTAGAGGAAATATATCTGTATACACACACACACACACACACACACACACACACACACACACACACACACACACACCCTGACCTCAAAGTCCAGACTTTGGTACTTTTGATTGGACTGGCCTCGCCTCACTTTATGTTTTTGGAACCATTAGTTGTGTCTAAAAGTGCACACTCATCCTATTTGGCCCTTTAAGTAAATGTGCATAAGTGAGATACACTCACCTTTAAAACTTTATGTATTCTTTTGGAAGTAGAATGGCACTCAGTGGAGCTCATACCTCTGCCAAGGCACAACAGTCCCCTTAAATACGATCAAGCTCCACTCAAATTTCACAGACTCATAGATATTAGTTCCCTAAATGTGCCAGATTTTCTCCATCTAGATCCATTAATTATTCCCTGGAAAAATTGCGAAAATGTTGAAAAACGCAATGTTAAAGAAAGTGAAAAGAAATTCCTGCATCTGCATCAGGATTGAATGGGTTCTTCCTTCACCCATACATGGTGGAAATTTGTTTTGGTAGTTTTTGCATTTTTTTGTTGGTTCATATATATAAAAACAAATATATGATTAATACTTCCGTAACTTGTGCACTGGGTTTCAGTCACATTAACATATATGATATTATGGTTAACATATTTAAGCAGTCGTTTTGTATGTACAGTTGATGATCCAAGCAGAGAGTTGAGAGTCTACACTTGTTTCCTTCCAGACGATGAAGAGTACATGCAGCAGGCCGCTGTACCGCTGGACGCAGAGACGCACGGCGGAGAGGATGTAGCGATCTATGCCAAAGGCCCAATGGCTCACCTGTTCCACGGGGTGAAAGAGCAAAACTACGTGGCACACGTCATGGCCTATGCCGCCTGTTTGGAGCCCTACACGAACTGTCCTCCTCACCCACACAACCACACCTCAACCGGCTGTGTGAACACACCCTCGAGCTTCCTGTTTGGCTTACTTGGCCTCATCTGGTTTTTCAGATGACCCTGAAACACACACGTCAAAGCCAACTGTTAAACATGTTGTAGGTATGCAGCAATACACAATGCACTTAACATTCACACACACATTTGCTGTAGACACACAGGCTGGCAGGAGTAAATATTTACGGTATAGCACTGTATGTGATACTGAAAAATATATAGGCCTATTCCTACGCATCCAAATACATGTGTACTCTACCATACAAGCGAACTGCAAGCTTAAACATGCATGTAGCATCTCTTTCCAAGTGCATACAAACAGGTAGACATTGTAGGTGAGATTAACATGCAAAGATTATGAAAATAATCACAATGTGCTAGTATTAATGTTGATGCTTATGCAAGCATTTCTTCAAGAAACACTCCATCAGCATTTCCAGTATTCTACTTTCAGAATTGCAACATGACTACTACCTTTCACTTGCTCGTACTTTCACTTGTTCTTGTTCTATCCCATTCCTATTTTTCAGCATGATCTGCCTGCTCAGAACTGTCCAACACTTGCAAGTAGCTAAAATTTTCTATTTCCACATGAATCTGAGGCTTCACTCAGAATAACTTGAAACAAACAAGCAGACTGAGGGCTCACTGTCCAGCTTGTGGACAGTTAGTACACACTCAGCAGTTATGAGATCCATCATCCCATGCCAAGCCAAGCTGCAACACCAACAGACCTTACAAGAACTCATCAGGATACTGTACCGCTCTTAGGCGGGGAAGACATGTAGAAGAGAAGATTTTTTTAAGTTTGTATCTTGACCTCATTGGCTCCAAATAGTAAATCTGGTTTTGTTCAGATTGTCTGCCTCTTGATACAGGATATAATCTATTTGGATTGTACATGAATGTATTTTGTATGCAAATCTTGTCAATGTATTTTTATACTGTTTCTTTTTGCAAATGTTAGTTATATATATGAATAAAAAACATTTTTTATTGATGAGTATTTCATCCAGTTCATTTAATAACACCTGTCTAACTAGTTTCCAAATAAAGAAAAAAACACAAAAGGCTTTTCTCAGGTAATTTTGAAGTCGGATTGAAAGTAAGCGCCCCAAAAGTGAAGCCAAATCATCTGTATCGCCCCCTAGTGGCTGGCTGGAGTGTAGGCAATAACACCGCCTCCCTTGTGCTAGCAAACCTGTTCTCACTGCACTGATTTTTGGTGTTAAATTTTCCCATAAATTTGGTTTATATTTACTGAAAACAGGATGGAATGTCATGAGTGACAGCTGAGACTGACCTGAAAAATTGGATGCAAAAGAATCCATGTAGCATTTAATGGATCAGCACTATATCAAACATTCAAGAAAACATTCTCACAAAATTCCTCAGAATTGACCTGGAAACCTGCACATACTTGCAACACAGTCTGATTTCTAATGACATATGTTTAATTTTGTCCTGTATGAAGCTTATTTTGTCCAAATCACTCTCCACTGAGTCCGTCTGGGGCCTTTCTCTTTTCATAAAGATATTTGCTATTAAAAAATGCTGATACTGAGAAAAAAAGGATGAATAAAAAAAAAGTTGTGACCTTGTGTTGGTCTGTCTGAACCACAAGGCCGTGCAGTTACCACACTATTGAAAACACCAGACAGATGTGGAGCCAGACCCACCTGTACACACACACAGATACATGTGTTATCAATTAATGCTGCCACAAATTCAAACAAGTGTTCAGTAGTAAAACTGCTCAGACATTAGCTAAACCCTGGCCAGTTCAAATAGGAGCTCTATGAGATGTGTATGACTGTAAAGTCACATGAGCACTTCTATAAAACACTGTTATCGTCATCATCATTAAATCATATTATATGATTTATAGTCGCCTTCACACAATAGTGATAGAAGCTGCTGTCGGTTAACATTCAACTGATAGTATTCCAGCTGTGTTGGCAAAAAGATAATTGCTTCATTGAATCAAAGTTAAGATGAATTATTAACAGGCCTCACTTGCACTTGAAACATATTCAATTTCCAAATAAAGATGGTATCATTTCTGATCAAGCCATTAAAAGCAATTAAAGATAACATTTGTTGGGAAAAACATTCGCTGTCAGCAAAGGGATTGTGGAGACAATTCATATCAATTCATCATATATCCCCAAACATGATATCATGCGACTTATAACTTTAGGAACTCTTATCACATGACACCTTTTTACTGACATATTACATAGGTGAATGCTATAAAGAGAATTTAAAGACTGATGTAGAGAATATTTTATGACAGTGCAGTTTATCTCTTCTCCTGTCCACTCAGTGTCTGTCAATGCAAACTGAGGACATCTTGTGTTTTCTGATTTGTGTGTCAGTGGTTTGGGTTTAGGTAAAGTTCAGCATTAAGCAAATTGAGGTTATTGTTAAGAAATGCTACAGGAATTGGATGCAGGTCCACCTACTGTCCCCAAAAGTGACCTGTCACAACACGTGTGTGTGTGTCAGTGTGTGTGTGTGTGTGTGTGTGTGTGTGTGTGTGTGTGTGTGTGTGTGTGTCTTCTCCCTTCATCTGACCTTTGCTCCTTGGATACGACTATAAAAGGAGCTTAGAGTGCTCCTGAACTCAGTGTCCTGTTTCGTCAATTTTATGTAAAGTCAACATGCTGGCTCAGAAGCACAAGCTCCTTTTTACTGGATTATTGATTTTCATCTCAGTGCCATGGACTTGGTGTGTTTCAGGTAAGGTTCTGTTGCACATTACTGCTGTTAATCATCTTTCAGAAACTAAGAAGCGCCTCTAGATTTCACATTAGAATTACACTGCTGTATTTTAGGACAGAAACGTAATACGTGGCATATATTATCATGTCAACTTTCATTTGAAGTAATGAAAGAGTTACCTGGTACAGCTGAGCAATTAGGTCTCCTTTTTTTATATTTTATTGATTGAAACAGAAATTAAACTGAGTTGAATCTGCTTGGAAACAATAAGTGAAGACAAATATTATAGTTTACATTACAAAGCCACTTACACACAAATAATATATCATGTAATGATAGGTAGTCATGACAACTTAAATCAGGGCACTTGAAAAATGCAAACCTCCACCAAGGCCAACGTCCTAACGCCATGTTAAGGAAAGGGAAGAAATATTCCTGGATCTTTCGATTCATTTCTTTTTGTGTAATCCTGCTAACTAACAAACAAAGGAGTTAATGAGAACATAACCTCTTTGGCAGAGGTGATAAGTCATTTAAAGGTTTGATATCTTAACATATGATGTGTTTTTGCTGCTCACAGAAGAAGAGCTCCATGCCAGCTACTGGAACAACAAAGGGTGGGAGGCTCTTCAAACCGCCATTAACATTCAGCCGAATAACCACCAGGCCAAGAACATCATCCTCTTCCTGGGGGATGGTGAGTCACCCATCAATTTAACATGCGTCTTTGAGTTGAGGAACATTTTTTGCTATTAGTCCAATTGGTTTGTTCAGGTGAGAGGAAGCCAATGAAGCTTGAAAGCGCAAGCCTCATCCTCATTGTGGCTGAGTTCACCGTCAGAGAATGAGACCACATTTTAAACCGAATGCACTATATGACCCTAAAAAGCAAGGGGTTATGGGTAGAAGGAGATGAGGGTTGACATCTGATCACCAGCAGTTACTGCTGCCTGGTAAGCCACACATTAGAAAATGAACCAAGGCTAAACCACAGTCCACACAATGCCTGCACGTGTCCTTAACTGATCTGAGCACAAAATAAAGGTCCAACTGCAGGGAAGAATTCAAATAAGTTCATCAAACTCAGCTGAAGCTTCAGAAACTTGTCTTCTTACTGCTCTTGAAACTGGATTTTTAATCTACTATTGTTGCTGAAATTTTTAAACTGGCGGAAGACTTCAAATTATGAGTAGTACCCTTTATATACAGTCTATGGTAGTACCTTGATAGTGTGATTTTTCCTGTGTAAACATGCGAAAATGAACCCACTCCAGTTTGGATAAAAGATTTTATCATCAACAAAGATGAGCTGATAATTCCTGATAAGATACTTCATGTGGCCGTGACCCCCAGACCCTTGAAAAAAGATAAAGTGATCACTGCTTTGAACTTCTGCCTCTTTCCTCTGTGATTGTACCTCAACATTTGGTAACACCGCACCAGAAATGACAGTTGCTTAGAGGCACTGTGGATTTGTGGTTGCAGCAGCCAACCTCACACATGCCGAAAGCAGCTCATGTAAGATTTTATCAGTGTTTTTGGATTGATGAGTAACATTTAACAACCTCTCGTGGAATGATTATGGTAAAACAAATTACAAAGTTCTTGGTGATTAAGTTTTTACAAAATGATTCTATGGAGGAATGACTCCATACACCATAAACTATGACCACTGCCAGGGATTTGATGCCCAAACGACATTGTGTTGAAATACAGACTTTGATGACCATTGATACTTTCTATATTCTCATTTTATGTGTAGTTTCTTACACATATTTAAGGTGGACAAAGATAATACGCAAATACTGAATCCAATCTGAATCTGTCTATAGGGAGTGAAAATTGCAAAGTATAATCAGGTTTGAAGAAGAGAAAAATGTGAAATATTCCTGTATTTGGTTTGCAAATCGTCCGCCATCTTGTCGGTGTAAATAACTTGGATGTCTTTCATCGGCCTCTAACATCTGACATCAGCTGAGCCTTATGAGGTTTGCTTTGAGCACAATGGCAGCTCTGTGCGTTCCTGGTTGGACGTTATCTAACACTCAGGTGTGTTTCCACCTGCTCTCAGGTATGGGGGTGCCGACGGTGACGGCCGCTCGGATCCTCAAAGGCCAGTTGGCAGGAAAATCAGGGGAGGAGACCAGCCTGGTCATGGATACCTTTCCTTACCTGGCGCTGTCAAAGGTGAGCACACTCTGAACCACACATTCACTGCTACAGTGGAATGTGTTTTAAAATGAGGATATGTTATTATATTTAACTTTGTACTTTAAAAAATATGAAATCATACGATTTACCGACTCAAACACACACACACACATACAGAGCTGCGATACACAACACCGTCTCTATCACACACTGCCATGACAGACATAAGGGGCAATTTAGGGTTCAGCGTTTTGTCCCAGGAAACATTTGGCATTTGGACCTAGGAATTGAACCACCAACTTTCTGATTAGTGCCAGAGCTCCTGGGCCACAGCTGAAAATATATTTGTATGTTTTGTATTTATTGGTGGTGGAGTAGCCCATCAGTAAATCAAGGATGTAAATCTTTTACCTCGTCCAAAATGTACAGGCCATTTCCACTGTTTGTATGAAATACCTCCACCCAGAAACTGCCAACACAGTTCACGTTCATGTGTGTGTTTGTATTTGGCCTCTGCAGACGTACAATGTTGACCAGCAGATGCCAGACAGCGCTGGCACAGCCACAGCTTACTTATGTGGGGTGAAGGCTAACTACGGCACCCTGGGTGTCACTGCCGCCACTCCGAGGTCCAACTGTAGTGCAAGCTATGGGAATGAAGTCAAATCAGTTCTGTACCGTGCCAAGAAAGCAGGTGGGTGTAGACTGTAGTTCTACAACTTTGCATTATACCTGGACTTCATAAAGGAAATGTGCACAGACAGAACAGTATTGCTGTGTTCTTACTGGTTTGGGCATGTTATGCTGCCGTCACCTTTTTATTTAATTGTAATATAAGAGCTGTATCAGATATACTCTGAAACAGTATGATTTACAGGACAGTTAATAACTGGCTTTATTTCCAAATATGTCATTCATATACATTCATTCTGTTTTTTTGTTTTTTTGTTTTTTAGGAAAATCTGTGGGCATTGTCACAACAACTCGAGTGCAGCACGCCTCTCCTGGTGCAAACTATGCTCACACTCCTGATAGAGGGTGGTATTCTGACTCCGACCTCACCTCTGAGGCAGTCCAGAATGGATGTCGTGACATTGCATATCAGCTGATCAAGAACGTAGAAATAGATGTAAGCCTTAGTATCACGATGTTGCTGTAGTGAAACAGCAGAGGGCTTGTGCAATGAAACTAAAACTAGCAGAAATCGTAAATATCTTTAAACAAATTGAATCTTTGCTGCTTTTTTATTTTCCATAAACCTGGTTTATAGAGAATTTCCTCAAACATGTAAATTTATTCTAAAAATTACTCAGCAGCCATTATTAAGGAACAATATGATCATTAACAAAGACTATTGTACTTGATTATTAACTAGTGATACTGAATTTCTAACATCCCAAACGATTGCTATGCTGATAAATCCCTCAATCTTTATGTGATAAGATAAAAGATGTCACTCACATCCGCAGTAAACTAAGGGAGCAGACATCAGTCTGGATTAAAGAATCAGAACCAGAGATCAGAATCAAAAACAAATAACATAAATGAAGTTAGAAATAAATGTAAATTGTCATCATGTGTCACCATCCAGGTCATTCTTGGTGGAGGACGTCAGTACATGTTTCCTAATAATGTGAAAGACCCAGAGTATCCAGATTATAGAGGGGACCGACGTGACGGACAAAATCTTGTTTCTGAGTGGCTTAAGAAAAAAATGGTAAATGGCAGAATTTACTATTGTAAATTAATATAATTTTCTCTTTGGTTGAGTTATGACCAAGTTTATATAATGCTTTTTACAGAGAGCTAAATATGTTTGGAACAAAGCTCAGTTTGATGCTGTCAATCCTGCCGAAATAGACTTCCTGATGGGTAAGTGGAATGGTTTGATTCACCAGATTTGTCACAGTGTCACTCATTTTCAGTATATAATACATTCACAGTTTATCCTACAGCTCATATGAAAGGACACTGTTGTACTTTTTCAGACTTTCATTTCATGATTATGAGTTTTTGTAACTGTTTCTGTTGAGAGGTCATAGTTTACACAATTGTTTGGCTCCAATAAAGTCCAAGTAAAATTCTTGAATGTCTGTGCTACAAACCAGAGCTACACTTGGGCATTTACGGTGAATCTACTATAAGAATGTTTGGATGCTTTAGTTCTTTACAGAAAAGCTGAAATATTAAAAAAAAGCAGCCATGAGTTACATCTTAAAAGCTAGGCCTTACTCTTTCTCTCTGCATTTAGGTCTATTTGAGCCCAAAGACTGTCGCTATGAGTTGGAGCGGGATCCCACTATGGACCCATCGCTCACTGAGATGGTGGAGAAAGCAATAAAGATTCTCAGCAAGAACCCCAAGGGTTTTTTCCTCTTTGTGGAAGATAAGTGTAACTGTTTCCTGTTTATCTTTGCCAGACATGAAAAAAATCATAAAATGTCAAGTTGGTGTTGAACTGTCTAACTGTCGAATGTTCAATTGCCTCATCACTTTCACATCATAAACTAGTTGTAAAAAAATCACAGGTAAATGTTGCTTTGTCCAAATCACAGATTGGTATACAATATGTTAATTTGTCAATGACTCTTTTTGACCTTAAGTGGGAGAATTGACCATGGGCACCATGATGGGAGGGCCATAAGAGCTCTGCACGAGGCCGTGGAGCTGGACCGGGCGATTGGGCGAGCAGCTGAACTCACCAGTGAACAGGACACCCTGTCTGTGGTCACCGCTGACCACTCCCACGTCTTTGCCTTCGGAGGCTCTTCTGCCAGAGGAAACTCTGTGTTAGGTAAAAAAAAAAAAAAAATGTTGTATTGTTTGATAAAGCAAAGTTGGGGAAGGTTTTGTAATAAAAAGAGAAAATCATCTGCTGTCCCAAGTTTAAAGAAAACCATTAGATATTAACTTTGCTCTGTGATTTGCAGGTGTGTCTCGCTCATTAGGAACCGACAACAAGCACTTCACCACTGCTGTGTACGGGAACGGACCAGGATACCAGATTGTAAACGGAACTCGCCCGGATATGAATGAGTCAATTTCATGTGAGTGGACTTTGGTTGTGTTTCCAAAGGAGACAATGTGATAAAGCAGCTCCATCTTGTGGTTAAACAGGAAACCAACTGTAGACATACTGACAGTGACTCCTCACTTGTTAAAAAAAGGATTAAATGAAAAATACAGTGGACACCAGCCAGCTCTCACAACGACAATGTAACACCTGCATCTACATCCTTTGTTTTAATTGTTTATAAGGTGCATGCAGAATTTTTTTGAAAGATCCGATGACAGATATATTTTTCAGCCACACATAAAGATACCAACAAAAAGAGAGTTATATATCTAATATCTAATATTCTAATATAAGATAAGTGTTTAAAAGTATTAGTATGATCCACTGAGGGTACATATGATATTGTCTATGTTTATCTTTATTTTATCTTTATATTTTTTATATCTCTAATTTTATATATTTTTTGCACACACAAAAAAACAAAACACTGAATACTAATTTACAGGTTGTTATCACTGTAGGTTTGCATTTTGTTTATGAGCTAGAATAGTCTGATATGTCTAATCTAGTTCTCCTTTGTCCCACTACACTTCAGCGGGTAAAGATTACCGTCAGCAGGCTCCTGTCCCTCTGAAGTCAGAGACCCATGGCATAGAGGATGTAGCCATCTTTGCCAAAGGTCCCATGTCGCACCTCTTCCACGGTGTCCAGGAGCAGAGCTACATCGCCCATGTCATGGCATTCTCTGCCCGTTTGGAGCCCTACGACAACTCCAGACCACCCAACCACGCCGGAGCCATGGGCCCGAGCCTGCTGCTCCTCCTGTTGGGCCTTCTCCTCATCTCGCTCTACTCAGTCTGAGCCTGAGATGACGGCCTCTGGAGAAACTGTGCAGAAGTTGTAATAACCATGCAATCAGACATTTTTGTTGAAAAAAGAGAAAATCTTCACATTGTACTTTTTGTGAAGAACTGACTGGGGGGGGGGGGGGGGTTCTGCTTATTCTTGTGACCTTGTTAAAATGTGTTATTACTGCAAAGAGTAACAGTCATGTAACACTCCATTTATTTATATGAAAATATAATACATTTTAACATTAAAGTATGTTTGAATAAAGAAGATAGTTCCTTATTATGCTGGTTATAGATTCTTCTCATGTTTTAAGTTGATTTGAAGTCCTTTGCACTGTTGTGTACATAAGAACCAAGAATAAAACAATCTACCTGCTGTAAAAAAAGCAAATATCATGTGCCATAAACAAATAAGTCATTATCTTCTACTTCCTCCACAATTCTATAGTGTACTAACTCACTCCAATCTACATTTTCATTACCTTCATAACTACATAACCTACACCACAAACCTTCTACTTGAAAGAATCGTTGTTTTGTCTCAATTCAGGTAACTCTGTTCCTTAAAGATAGCCGAAATGCTTATCGTACAAAGGGTACAATGAGTTACATTTTATTATCTGTCACAATCCCTTACTATTTGGCTTGTCATCCATAATACACTTTTTTAGATCTACCCCTTATTGAAGGTCCCATGAAATACATCATCTCCTCTGCCATGGTGTCCTGGTCAAAATGAGTAGCAGATGAAATAAAGTTAAGTGTCATATAAAAATACAAGCAAGGAAACAAAGATGTACTAAATCACAGTGATTAGACTATACAGCACAGAACAGATAGAGCAACATGTGGGAATCAGCTGCAAAAATGAATGATGGAAGATAATGGCACACTTTAACAGCAATGACGTTATCTATGAAACTTTTTTAAACAGAGAGAGTAAAGTTTAAAATGTAATTCCAACCATGTGACCCATGGAAGAAAAAACTAAATTTACCCAGTTCTGTTCAGGCAGTCAGGAGAATTTTCTTTGAGTATTGAGATACTGGGACTGAGTATCAACAGACTATAAGTACAGAGGTAACTTGCCCAAAATGCTTAAGTTATTGTGGGGCAATGTTTTCCTTAAAGTAAAACTACAATTTAAACTAACTTAAATATGGTATGTGTTCATTTGCTGCATACTGTATTAAACATTTCATCCACTCCCCGAATAGTTTTCAGACAAAGTTTAAATCCTTAAATGCTGACGCACTTTGTAACTTTGTGAAGAAACGTGATCTATAAATAAAGTTCTTCTTCTTTACATCATTATTATTGTTACATTAGGTATCATAGCCTGACTTTACTGAGGTATGTAAAAGGGTATATAAGTACAGTTTCAGGTAGACTAGGCAATGATATCTAAAATATTATACAATATTAATAACAATAAACACTTTTCCTAACAAAGTTACAAAGACAAACAAACAAAAGAAAGAAAATCAGTTTATACAAGAGTGAATAGAATGAAGTTACACTCAAAATAAAAGTATATAGAATATACAAACAGTATCAGAACCGGTCATACACAAACGGACGCGGGTGAGCACCAATTAAAACCGCGCCTCCCTTCCTCGTAACCTGATTGGTGACACGTAAAACGATTGTCCAATGGGAGGCGTCAGTAGGCGGGACTTCCGGCTTGAGAGGGGATGTTTGTTTGTTTGGAGGGAAGTTTGACTCAAAGACTCGATCACAGCAAAACACGAGAATAAACATCCGCTGAACTTTTCTCACGGCTCGAAAACAACTTCCCTCCGAGTGCTCAGGATGCGGAAACAATGATTTGATGGTCCACTCTTGGTTCATCGTATAAAACACTAGTGCCTCGCGACCCTTAATGAGTCAATGGCGTTCACAGGATGTTTGTCGCTCTTAGCCCCGCTAGCTAACGTTAGCCTCCATTGAAAGCCTGCCACGGCTCGGCTGCACGGGTTCAGGCCGCGGGCTGAAGATGAAGGTTCGCGGTCAGAGATGGTAAACGGACCTAGATGATCATGGATCGAAGGAAGAGGAGTCTGGAGGATCAGCTGTGTAAAGCTGTGAACGATGGAGAACCCAGGTGATCATCTGACCCCCTCCTCTCTCTTTGTTATGTCCAGACATGTCTTGTGTCCAGACCAGAACAGTATTACTGTTGTTTAGAGATGTTACACTGGATAATAAAAGTCAAGCACTTAGTGGATAAAGGATTCAAATCTAGACATCGTTGGTAAAAACCACACAGAAACAGTTTTTTCTAAAAGGATTAGACTAGAAGACCCTGACCCAGTCTCACTTAAGAAGTATTGTAGACATGAGTTCTGCTCTACTTTCCAGTAAGCAGAGATGTTTTGATATCCTTTTTCACTTTTCCATACTTGAACTTTGTGTATCAATCTGAACCAGATACTAATCAATTACCAGTGCATTTAAAAGAACAATAACTTATTCTAAGAGCTGTGATTGTTGTGTAGCCCTTCTCAGGTTAAACCCTTTGGAAAATAGATGTATACAGATAATGAATGGCATAGAACTTTATAACTGAATCCAGGAATATACAACAATTATTTCCTTTATATAGTTTGAAATGTGGCCATATGGTTTTCATTTTAACTCTACACTAATGGAAATCGCTGCTTCTTCATTACTCTACAAACAGAAGGGGCCAGAAGATCTTGTGGAATGGCAAAAAATAATGCTTTCTAGGAAGAGAAAATTGCAGTTTTATCTGAGTGAAATTAGTATACTTCTTGCCTGACCTTTTATCTGTGGCGGAATAAGAGTCAACCATTACCGATGCTGCCATAAGTATCGCAACATCTCTACCAGTAACATTTGATTAAATGTCATCATACACTTGTTTGCAATAAAGCAACACTCAGTTAATGTATTCCACTATGTAGTATACCTCAGATTGTAACAGATCTCTTTTCCTGGGCAGATCTGTGCAGCTGCTTCTTTCACAAGGCGCTCGTCCCGACCTGTTGGGTTGTGAAGGGGTCACTGCGATACACTTGGCTGTTGGCAAAGAGACGGAGAAGAACACGCGTTGCTTGAAAATGATGCTGCAATATGGAGCGGACCCCAATATTAGGTATGGTTCCCTTTCATATCACATTCTTCACCTATATAACCACACAACTCATAACCATTAATGGACAAGCGCATCATCTGTAAGTGTCAATGAAGTTGAGAGATTTTTGAGCAATCCTCCAGACAAGTTTTACACCATCAATGATAAGAAAATGTTAAAATAGAGACATGAGCCACTGTTCATTCTTGAGCATACTGCTTGAGCAGTAGCTCAGATGTGGCTTGGGAACCGGAGGGTGGCCGGTTCAAGTCCAGTATGGACTAAAAAGTATGGAAGGTGGACTGGTAGCTGGAGAGGTGCCAGTTCACCTCCTGGGCACTGCTGAGGTGCCCTTGAGCAAGGCACCAAAAACCCCAATTGCTCGCAGGGTGCTTCTCCGGGGCTGCCCATCACCATTTCTCTCCATATATATTGCATGTCTATGAGCCCTTTGTGTGTGTGTGTGTGTGTGTGTGTGTGTGTAGGGTGGTGGGTTAAAAACTGCATGTATCAAAAATGAGTGTAAAAAGAATTTCCCCCAATAAACTATCTCTAATGTTTTGCGTCTTTATTTGAATTTCTCCCAGGTCGTCCGAGGGCCTGACTCCTCTTCACATTGCTGCACTGTGGGGATGTTATCAAAATCTGAAGATGCTCTTGATGAATGGAGGAGACCCAAACATCACAGACAATGTAAGAATATACTTAAGGAAAGTGTATGGGCCACTTTACAGGACACAGGACATGGGAAATTAAGATAAAGGGATTTGGGCATAAATCACCTAGAATTATCTAAAATTACTGTTTATAAATGGAGATTTATAGTATTTGTATTTATAGATAAATACAAATACTCCTTATGTCTGATTCTGTTTGGTTCATGTCTGTTGTCTTCTTTATTCGTGCAGAAAGGGAATACACCAGGGCAGCTTGCAGTGCAACAGGAGAATCGAAAATGTGGCCTTCTCCTCCAGGAATACCAGGCCAGCTCAGTAGAAACAGAGGAGGACGACTTTCCTCAATTTCAGTACTGTAAGAAAGCTTTGCTCTGTTGGTGATTACAATATTTGTTGTTTATCATTAAAAATACAATTTAAGTGCGAAAATTGTTCATCTAACTTGTAATACTTCCATAACTACATTGATAGAAAGCCATACTTCACCAGCAGTGTTACAAATGGTACTGACATATATTATGGTAACTTACCTAGTTTAAGTTTATTATTCTACGTGGTTGTCAGCAGATTGTCATATCATTATAATAAAACATGTTTTGAATTGTATACTAACAATGTCATGCAGGTCCTGATTTTGGATTTTGTATATTGTATGTCTTAGTTAACACTGGGAACAAAAACAGAAAATACTTAAGCAATAAATGCCAACAGTACCTGCTGTAACTTACTTCAACGTTTACCTGTAACATTCACTATTTTTCCAGTCAAATGAAGCAAACACAAGGCAGATTATCTGACACGATGTTTGAATTTTTTATCTTTGGTTGAAACTGTTAATTTAGAACTCCACTTTTCTCCACAGCTGTGTATTCAGACCAAACAGACACGTCCAGCTATCCTGCCTCAGACTACAGCTTCAGTTCCCACTCGTCTATGATAAGTGACTTTGGTGAAGCCCCATTAAGCAGCACAAGGCGCTCATCATTTTTTAACCTTGCTAACATGAACGGGAGGCCAAGTTGCAGAGGAGTATCACATAACAGACTTTCTAATGTGGACTCAATGAGACATCACAACCAGGACTGGAACAGTTCCTTTGCACACTGCGCAGCTGAAGGTCCCTCCATACTATCAAGCACTCGCATGTCTGCAGTGGGACTGCCGATCCTTATGGAGAATGAGTTATTTACAAATGATGATGTGTTCAAGTCAAAAGCAAATGCCCATGCTGAGGGCAGAATCTCTCCCTCTAGAAGAAACACTCTCCCAGCACTGCCCTCTAGGGGTACAAGTCGCAAGAGCGTGAGCTTCAGGGATGTCGATGAATTTTTCCCTGTTTTTAGTCCCGAATCTCCCAAACAGCAGCACCCTGTCGATGGCAACCAGTGCACCAGCAACTTAACCTTTGACCTTTCTGAGTACTCTGACTTCCTGGATTCAGAACGTATGGCCACTGTTTTACACAAGCAGGGTATTGACGTCACATCGCCGGATCATGTCTATGTTTTCTGCAGGGAGAGCAGCACGAGCACAGAAGAGGACATGGAGAAAACAGTCATCAGTCGTTGTGCTTTGGAAGGGAGTGATGATGAAGAGGAGAGGGAAACAGTAAAAGTGGCTCAAGTTAATGTAGCTGAACAGCCAGCACGGCCCTGTGGGAGCAGCAGCGGCACAGCTAGTAGTGATTACAGTAGCTGTGAGAGTGACCATTACACCAGTGCTCTGGATGCGTCTGTACAACCCAGACATGTTTTAAACCCTGCAGAGGAGGGGGCGTCTGTCGGGCGTGAATCTGCCAAAAAACCTGAGATTTCTACAGACTGTGATTCTGGATGTATGTGGCGAGCTGGGAATCTCACTCCTGTTAAACCCCACATAGATTCCGAACCTGAAACTACAGAGCATTTACAGAAAATCCTTGATAAACTGTCCATGTGTGAGATAAAATCCCCAAACAATTATGCGTTTGCATGTAATGGTCCTGTTGTGGGTACTTCAGGTGAAGGTGGTGTTGACGAGGCGGCTACAGAGCTAACGACAGATGCCAGATCTGATGATGCAGTTCAGGTTTTAGAGGAAGTAGCTGATCTCCTGTTCACGCCAAGTCCTTTCGTAACTGGCAGGACTCGCTCCAGGTTGAGTCGTTGCTCACAGAGAACAAGCAAAACGCCAGAGAGCCTCCTTCTCACATCATCTCTGTTTGAGGAGACCCTGCCTTCACCAGTTCGAACACGCCACCAGACGCCGAGGTCTCAGAGCACTAAAGACTATTACAGTTCACCACATGTGACTCATTATACGCCATCATATTTAGGGAGTAGCACAGGAGGAGACACCTTACCTGCAGATTGCAAAGACACGCAGTCCAGCACCCTGAGAGCTGGTTCAAGTGTTAGCCATAGCCAAGAGGATACCATCATCCTCCCCAAAAGTGTAACTGAATCACAGACTTTGTCAGATACAGTCCTACTGGGGGAAAACCAGGACTCTGTAATGGATGCTTATGAAAAAAACCTTGCAGAAGTTTTGCTTGCTATGCGAGGCCAAGACAGGGATGTTGCTGAAAGTTTGGATTTTATGACCGATGATTTGATGAGTACAGATGAGGCAACAACAAAGGGAAACGTAAATGATAACCTTGTAGAGGCCAGAAGCGACAGTGTAAAAAACGAAGATGTCTGGATCACTGAGGACTGCAGCTCTCAGCCAGGCTCTGTGTCATCTTCATCCAGCTCAAGTTACTTTTCCCCCAGGAGGTCCAGGGAAGACTCTGACCCGGCGAGCACCCCAGGCACAGGATGCACCCCGAGGTACAGCATGAGCAGGCTGTCGAACTGTCACAGACCACAGCACCTGGCAAACCTGTCTTACACACCCGGAGGGCGTCCGCTCATTCAGGATCTGGATGAAGCGGTGGAGTACCTGTACACTGATACAGAACAGGGCCACAAGTTGATCGAGACCCACGTCCCGCCGACTGCTAACACCTCGCTCAGCTCCAGCATAAGTACCACCACCAGCATCAGCGAGGAGACCATCCTTTATGACTGGCGCTCCATGCAGACCGAATTGATGACCAGCGGAGGCAAGGAGAATCAGAAGCCTCAGATTGTGATAAAGAAAGAGAAACACGATGAGGGGAGGAGTAATTTCTTGCCAGACACTAAAGGGATAACGGACCGGGATCTGAGAATGAGGCTCGTCGAGCTGGGGGAGAGTCCGGGTCCCATCAGCAGCCGCACCAGGCCCACCTACATGCGAAGGCTGCTCCGTCTGTTGCAGGAGTCCCAATCACCGCATCACCAGAAGCAGTCGGACCAGCCGCAAACTGGTGAGGCTTTTTTAGTTATTGATCACTATTTATTTATGTTAAGCTACTTTTAGGTAATAATAGTATATGAGCAGTTTGTGTTTGCCGATTTGTGTCAGTATAACTTTAAATTGTATTTGTTAAGTTAGTTCAAGTTATTATATAATATATTTGGTTCTGTTTGTGTTTTATGGTCTGATAAATCGTATCAGCAATTTCTTATTTCCAAATGTCAGTATCGCCATTGGCCCCAAAAATCTGTCAGGCTCTATGAATATTATCATTTAAAAATGTTTGTCCTGTGAAGTAGTGAAATATTAAGTTGTTCATTAAAATTGCTTGTAGAAGCATGAGAAAGGAAAATTAAACTCATTACTCGTTGAGCTGAGTTGTGGGTGGACTAGATCACAGCCACTGAGTGAGTGAGAGAGAAATATTATTACATTTACTGCAATCATTTGTCTTATAAGCACAGTGACTTCCACAGCCACACTCATTTTCATATGCTTTTTTTTCACCCAGTTGGTTTCGGTTATAGTCCAGAGTTGTGTCGGGCCCTGCAGACCTTCCAGCTGCCAGATTGTCAGACTGACGAGCAGGATTTATGCCACCAGTTTGATCAACCAGATCAAAACAGGAAGTGGAGGGAGGGCATCATCAAGTCCAGCTTCAACTACCTGCTGCTCGATCCAAGGTGACAGCCATGAAATGGTGTCATTTTGTTTTTATGCATCCACTGTCCGCACGTGCACTCAGCAGTGATGCATGTTTGAACTCACTTATACAAATGTGCGCTTTTCTAAATTAGATGAAAACCAAACTAAAACTCATATAGCCTGAAAAATCTGTAGAATCAAATCAACAGTAGATAGACGCACAACTAGTTTGCGTTAAAGGTTTCTTCAATGTTCAGAAATCAGTGTTCAGTTTCCACTTTGTACCTTTAGAGCCGTCTTGTTCTCATTGAGTCTTTACCACACGCAGCCTTGTGATCACTGAATAAACATAATTAAATGGATCTTTGTGTTTCTTCTCCGTCAGAGTGACGAAAAACCTCCCGTTCCGCAGTCACACCTTGACTCCACAGGAGTGTTTCCAGGCTTTTGTCAACGCCATATTTTATGTGGGGAAGGGGAAACGCTCCCGGCCTTACAGCCACCTGTATGAGGCTTTAGAGTACTACAGAGGGGACAAGACCTGCAAGGTAGGACACTGGTCACAAACTGCGAGTTAAAATAAATGAGATATGAAATAGATCAAACATAAACCTTTTCTTCTCTGTGACAGAAACTGTGCCCCAAAGTGCAGCACATCCTCCAGGTGTGGGACGCCGGGCAGGGCGTCGTCTCTCTGCATTGTTTTCAGAACGTTATTCCAGTGGAGGCTTACACAAGAGAGGCCTGCATGGTGGAGGCCATCGGTGAGTACTTCACTGGTTTGATCCCCAGCTCCTCATTGAGTTGCTTGCCAAGGTGTCCTTGGGCAAGGCATTGAACGCCAAATTGACTATGCTGACAGTGAATGGTGTGTGATAGAAACAGCATGGTGTCAGCATATAGAAGCACTGTGTGAATGGGTGAATGTAGGTTGTAGTGTTAAGAGCCTCGAGTGGTGGATAAGAGCATTGTGAGTACAGTTCATTTATCTTTTACCATATGCGATACAATGCTCTGTAGATAATTCACAGTTAGTGTTAATTTCATTGGATCTTTTGTGACATAATCACAAGACGCACATACATTTAGATTTTTCTATCTATTAGATGTTGATTTCTATAAACTGCACTTTTATTCTAACAGGTTTATTGTCAATTGATGTATAGGCCATCGCTGTTATATTTTCCTGAGGCAGTGTAACTCATTGGTTGTTCTAGCATCAATATTGATCTGGCGCTGGACCAGCCTGTCAATAACTAATCAATTCTCCAATCACATCACAGGTCTGAAGATGCTCACCAATCAGAAGCGAGGCGATTTTTATGGCGTGGTGTCCAACTGGCAGGTGAAGCGTAAAAGGGAGCTGGGCGTCCATATGCTCTCCCGGGCCATGCAGATCTTCCTGGCTGAGGGCGAGAGGCAGCTCAGACCAGCAGACATCAGACAGTAGCGACCTCTACAGGAGAGGGGTATGAACAGCAACAAAACACCAACACAGGGAAATACCACTAGGAATAAAAAAGACGGGTTTTAACCTCAGGATCCCTTTGAGCTGTTTGTTATTATTATATCTAGTTTTCCCGTCTTACATGTGACATCCTCTGGTATAAATATTTACATGCTTTGAATTTGTCATAGAAGATCATCTTGCTTATACTGTATAAAAATTAAGGGAAAACGTGGGAGTGTGGAGATGAGCATTATGATAAAATTCAGAATCATAACTGCATCTCTTTCATCAGTCAGGAAAGACATTTTAACAAAAACATTCTTCCCAGTGGGACACTTTTCATCTCATGTGCTGCAATGATACTTTTAAATTGATCCACAACCAAATTCAAATATCTTACGTAGTGTAATCAGATTAACTGGTGCTGCACTGATCTTATGTGTTCAAGTATTTTCCAAAGAGGCTTTATCATGTTATTTTTGTAGTGTAAAAAAAGCTGATGGTGAATTAATTAGAGGCCAACATTTCGTACTTACTACTTAGTTTGAACTTAAAGAAACTCGATGTCTGTAAAAAAGATTTGTTCACGTGACTGGTTTCACATTTCTTTTCTTGTATATTTCAAATGTTTTTACAGATAAGCCACTCATGATGTAGCCTTATTGGTGTTTTGTATGTGTTCAATTCTTTTAGGAATTTCAATATAATCAGACGTGTGTAGAGACAGGATGCTTTAATCTTTCGATAGTACAACAGAACTTAAAATCTTCAGATTTCCAAGTTAGTCACAGAATTAGTTAGTGTTATTTCACATGTTGTAGTGTAGAGTAGGCTATTCAAACAAACCGGTTTTTAATGGCTGTTACAACTGAATGAAAATTTGAGATTTGACATTTGTTTAAAATATGTTTTTCAAACAGGTTGGTAGGTATCAAAACTCTTAATTACCTCCTCAACGTAAAACACCGTAAAACACCGTAAAACACCCTCTACAGCATTATCACTTAATTATGAAATGAATTGCGTGCAAACAATTACCTTTATTGATTAAACTTTAAAGCTATTTTAATAGTATGTGGATTAGGATGTAGAGACACTTTATCGGATTCCAGGTAAAACATAAAAACTCCCTTCATTGTGATCAATGTTTTCTAGTTTGTCAGTTGTGTAGAAATAGTTTCCCTTGTTTCATGTTAATAACGAAAAGGAACTTCTGCTGTATTCCTTATTTTCCCCTTATTTTGCATTTATGTAAAAGAAAAAAAATACAGAAGACATAAACTTGAAGTGGTCGACTCTGGTCTTTCTGATGTCTTGTTCATTGGTGTCTCTCTAGTGGATATAAGAAGTAATTCAATCTTGAAGGAATCTTCATGCAAAAATAAGATCTTCATCCACACTGATGCATTGAAAGTGGTGTTTCATTCCTAATGTTTTTTGAGTCTTACACTTGTATTTAAACCATAAAATCTTTTTATAACTATAATTATTTTAACGTTTACTTTTTGCCAAAAACTGCTTATGGATTCATTAATCCTATAGCGTTTAGGATCCCTCTCATTTATAAAATGTATGTTTATTTATCTATTAAGAACATTGAGGTTGCTTTGCAAGATCAACTTTTTCTTCTCTTTTCGAAAGCTGCAAATCTAATTTAGGAACAATGGTCTTCAGTTACTGCTATGACTCATCCGGCTTCATAGATGGACAGCTACTAGGTAGTGGTGAGCCAATCATCTTCTTACAAGCGTCATCATGGTTTATACAATAAACAACATGCATATCCTGTGTGCATGTGTGCATGTGTGCGTGTGTGTGCGTGTGTGTGTGTGTTTGCCTAACTGACACATTAAATTACCTGACTGTGCAGAGCTGCACTTCTCATCTGAGTCATCTCTATGTGCAAATTTCAAGTTAGGATTCAGAGGCATGAAATATGACTATATCGAAAATACTTGTTGACTCTATTTCAGGGCTGTTTTTGAAAGTATAAATTTATATTTATGAGTATATGAAACTAAAAGACCATGTAGAAGAGGGGTTTTCCAGAAGCACCAGTAATGTTCTTCATTTTTGCTGGTTGAGTGCCGGCTTTTGATTCACAAGCTGAATTCTCAAGTTCACAAAACAGTGCAATTGCTTTCCTTCACACATTTTCATGGATTGAAGCAGATTTCAGAGACTGGGTATGTTAAAGTGTGTTTTATCAACACACAGCATTCACGGTCTGAAACAGATCATTTAGAAACAAATGTTAATGTCTCGCTTTAATTATTTGTATATTTCTCATACAGTGGTAAATAACCTAAGCTTAGTGGACAGTGTTAAATTATATACACATTATAATCAAAACCTGATAAAATTGTATTTTGCAGAATGTGTTTTAAATTGGGCAAGCTGGACAAGCAGCTGTATGTTGAATTTGTTTTGCAGTTTATATAAATATTTTTAAAATGATTTCATTAACATAAAGTGATAGAGAATATGAATCTTGTCCCTACATAGTAACCTAGTCACAAACTGAGGTCTATGTGAATTTATATTAACAGTGACTCAAAGGGTTGTTGGCCCATAATGGATTTTTTTATTTTAATTGTGCTGACTGCTGAGACAGCTGCTTGGGTTGTATGTGCATGTGTCACAACTGTAGAGTTGTTCATTATGTTTGGGACCTGGTCAATAATTCATATAATAAAAAAACATTTCTATAAAGATACAGTTCATAATGTGAAAGACAACTTGCACTATTTTAATAATTCCAAGTGTATTTTTACTTGATCCTCAATTTAAATAAAGCAATTCAATTGTCAATAAAAAAAATATATATTTGTAAATAGCATGACATAAAAAATAATAATTTATTATATATTTTTTTAATGTTCATTATGGTGAAAAAATTTTAATTGCTATTAAAATGTAGCTAATGAATAGTGACAATTATTTACACTAATATTTACTACTTTAAATATGCATTAGATCAATGCTGTGCTGTGTTTATTTAAAGGATTATTGTCTGAATGTTCAAACAACTTTTACTGATAAATCCAACTTCATCATTTCAACATCTTCTCTAACCAAAGTAGAGGAATCATAAGAAAAACGACAGAACTATAGTGAGCATTTATTTGTCAAAAGGGCCATAGAGCACACAGAAGTATAAGAATCAGGAAAACACTGGAAAGTTGTGTTATGAATCTTTAATGGCTCAATGAAAGAAAAACGTAGAAAATATTTTAATACACGTAATGTAAGCTTTGTTCCATAATGACACGTTTAGTGTTAATGAATCATGACATTTTAATACATTTACATCTACACTTCAGTGGCTTACCTCGTGTTCCCAGTCAGATTGGCGATAACTAAAAGGTCATTCATCAGATTAGAGAGTCTCGCTGGTTTTTGTGTCATATTTTCAACAACTAAATCATTTATCAAGCTTTAGATATGCATACCATATTTTTTATTTAAAGGTCATTTTTTCCCACTTATCTCTAGAATCTTTATTTCTCTCCCCCCTGCTGCTGTAGCCAGACTCGGACCCCTCCGCCCCCAGCCAGTGTGATCAAGATGCAATCTGAACTGCGTCTAAATTCACGCCGCCAGTGTGCGTCTGCTGTCGGTTAGAGGCAAAGGAGCAGGGGGAGGGTGACAGGAGGAGAAATAAATAACGGCATCATCAGCATATTGTGACGCTATTCCTTGTGACGGTCGGATGAAATCTGGGACACAGTTGCATTCATCGTTCAGTGAGCTCTACCACACAGTTAAACCCACCGACAGCAATGAATGTTGATTGTGACCTTTGCTGTGGTTTGGAAGTTGAGTTTTTTTTTTAGCGTTTGTTGTTGAGACAATGTTCTTCTTCGTGTGATTGTTCAAGGAGTCGTCGGCCTTGACTGCAATGCAGGTTTCTGCATGCGTTTGACTTCTTTCCTTTACCAGACACCCGTGGACAAAGGCTGGCCACAGGGCACAATCAACGGTCGATGGTTTTTTCAATTTAGATGAAACTCACCGACAGCGTTGAATGTTCACTGTTGCGAGCACAGACCTGATGGTGACCAGAGATGATGGCAGAGGGGGTAAAGTCTGTGGGCGAGGAGGCTTCACACTAAATCCCATTTTCCATTCTCTGACCAAGGACACTAAAAGGACTCATGAGCGTTAAACGTGGAACAATAATCCCCTTTGCTCTTTTTATTAGAGGTCTTACTTTTATTTTTTAATTTCCAGCTGTTGTAAAATGTATATATCCAAACACACATAATCCTTATTTCAGAAGTGATGGCCATTCACACACTGTACCTGAGGATAAGAGACAGAATAATTACACTATACATTAAATGCAATTTATTATTAAAACAACTGCTCCCTGTGCTCTCCACTAAACCATAGCCTTTGTAAAAAAGAAGCAGAACTGCCTGTGACCCACCTTCTCATAAATCGCGACAATGAATGAGCGTCGTTTGCAGTAACCTCCATGACACATGGCCATTTTGACACCACAGATGCTGCTGCTGTATGGGAACTCATTTTATTTCCGTACAAGTAGCAGTTGGAGGAGTGGGAGTCATCTTGAAACTCAAGACTCATTGCGGGTTTTAGTAAACACAGCACCTGGGTGAGGCTATCGCCAGAAGTCAGCTGCCGTTTTGAAGCACAGCTGCACAGCGTGGCCTCCAGAGAGGCGCTGGCGTGCCCCTGGGGCTTCCTGCAAGGTGGAGGATGAGGAAGATGCTGGGTATGAAACTGCAGACTCACCCCAATCAATGGCGTCTGTTGTTTTCACTATGATGTGGCACTGTGGCTTTTTTTTTCTCTCTCGCTGTGCTATTACCAGTAAAGAAACTGTCCACCATCTTGCATGAAAGATTTTATTACACCGTGCTGATTCACTGTTGCTCATGATGAGAGCGCGATGAGTAACAAAGTGTGTGAGACGCACAACAATCAAATGCCACAGGGCTGCTGCTGCTGCAATTATATAGATACGATGTGACAGTAAAGCTGTGGCAGTGAGTCAAGATGTGGCCGGATGATAAATGTGGTGTTGGGACTCTTTCAGCCGGCAGGATCAGGGGCCACTAAGACGATGTGGTGATATCTCCTGACTCTTCTCACAGAAAGCTCAGAGTTAAAAATAACACTCTGACTATAAAGCCGCATCACATTAAGTAGTAATCGCTGAAGAATTTAAAACTTTTCCACCACATAGACTGACAGCGAACAATGTGCTGCTTCTCTTTTCTCCTTTGGATCACAAGAGCCGCCTCGACTTTTCTCATTTCCTGTGTATCTCACTTAATATATCCTGTAAGCTTGTCACTAGTGAGCAAGAGCAAAAACTATATTAGAACCCCAAATACTTCACTCACAAATGAAACATTTTGCCGACTGCCGACGCATCTCCCGTGCCTGGACCGAAAAAGCACAGTCCTTGCTGCGAGGGACACCGCTAACTCAGCGGCTTGTCTCTCCCCCTCCATTCTCCCGCACGGTGATTTGAGTGACAGTGTTGGAATTGACAGAAGTGGATGAGAAGGAATGTTGCTTTATAAAGGTCTTCTGTGGCCCGCAGGAGGAGGGTGACAGTGGGAAGAAAGATCCGGGACACGCAATGCGCAGAGAGAGAAGAGCCCTGAGCTGACAATGTGGCCTTAATCTGAATGACAAGGTCTGCACATCAGCCCTCAAACCAGCCTGGGTTTGGAGGGAGGGAGGGAGGAGGGGGTGAGAGAGCTGAAGGGAGACAGGAGGGGAATGAGAAGGGAGGGGGAGGGCGGATGAGGGTGTCCTTCCTTCAAACATGTTGGCCTTAATGGCACGGACAGCTCTGACATTTAACCACTGAATCATTTTTAGATAAGTGGATGTGGTGCGGAGGGCTGTGACTTGTAAAAATTTCAGGAGGCGTTTTTCAGGCTGAAGAAAGAAAAAAAAAAAAAGCGTTGAAAAAGACCAGAACAAAACCTCCGCTGGGGATCACACAGCACAGTTCCTAATGAGAGGAGCGAGCCCCAGGTTAAGAACGAGGGCAGATTATAGGGGAGAGAAGCGAGATCCTGAAATTTATTGTTGGACTAGTTTGGAAAATTTGTACGGAAGTGAACTGATAGTTAATTTCTCTTATACAGCAACACAACCAACTTGTACAGAAGTGAATCAATGAATCTGCTCTTTTGAGTAACAGACAACAGTCCTGGTCACTTCCAGAGGAGGAATCACTATAAGCGTGATGCAGGACACTACAGGTAAAGGCCACATACGCTGAAAGAGAAAAGCTATACAAAAAAAATAAAATGCCAAAGCTGCCCCGAACAACATTCACAATAGAAAACAAGCCGGACAAGTTTGCGTAAACAGATCCTGTCAAAACAGCCTCGTAATTCCGGAGAGACATCACACAGGAGGTGATCGGATTACTCCAAAATAACAAAAGAGCCGCCTGCGCTCGATATCACAGTAGCGTGTGAATGAGTTGTTCGTCTTTAATGTCAGAGGATTTCCTTTCATCAGCGCAGGTAAAGGAGAAGGTTGGACTCAAAATGTGACGCAAGAACTTTTTTTTTCTCCCCTTCATCTCTTCCGCCTCGCTGCCCTCAGCTGAAACTTTGTGTGATTATCCCTCCATCAAGCTGGTTTTTCAAAAGGAAACCTTTGCTTGGAAAAACACACTGGATGAAACAAAATAAAAAATGACTAAAATGGGCTTAAAAATTAAAACTGAAATAGAGAACAAATTTAAAAAAACACTGAATGTCGATATGATTTTGTGATGATTACAGTTCTTATTATGTAATTAATGCACTTGTAATGCTAGACAAAGACCTGTGAGCATTATGGCTCTCAATTCAAATTTCACTGACAAAGCCTCTTATAAATATAAGTTATTAAGTATACATAAGTATACATTTTTATGAAATAAATAAAAAATCCTCACCACGTGCCTCTGAGACTTTTTTGGTCAATGAGTCTCAGTAGCAGAAATATTAAGAAATTTGTTGTGACCTTGAACCTTTAAGATCAGAAAAAAGGAAATATAGCAGCCAGGTTTTAACGTTTACTGTTTTGCGTTACAGTGGAAATCCCACTCTATGTCTTTCTCTCACCTTCACTTGGTCCCCCCCCTCCCTCTGTCTCTCAGAAGGGGGAGGAAATTCCTGGCGAGGGTGCTGAGAGTTGTTGCTCTGCGCCTGCAGGTACAAACCGGCCTCCTCTGTCTGCCTGTCTGCAGATATCATACCGCGACGTGATCTGTTTAGCTGCCTGACTTAATGCTCGTGTGCCTCCGGCTGTGTGTGTGTGTGTGTGTGTGTGTGTGTGTGTGTGTGTGTGTGTGTGTTTTGACTTCTTCCATCTTCTCACAGCTGGAATGGCGTCGCCCACTTAATCTGCTGCCCTGCGATTACAGACACACACACAGAAAGATAGACAGACTTTTACTACACTGATATTTACACATTGAAACACTATTAATCTTCTACTACACAATGTGAAGTTAACAAGAAATTACACACACACACACACATGCAGTGGCAAGATGGTTTAGGGACAATGGGGTTGATAACACTGTGGTGCATGCAGTGAAAAACTGACACAAAACATCTGAATACTTTATGAATTTATCAAAACTAACAATTCTGCTGCTCAGGACATGTCCATTTAAAATGTTTCGATGTGTTCAGGGTCTGTACATCTCACACAGAAGAGCAAGAGGTTAAATCCCCTCAGGATTCTTCCTCATCTGTTCCTATGTTGTATACTTTTCATTTTTTATCCTCAGGTTGTCAGGGCGCTGACTGATACAGGCTGACATGTACGACCACGCTCACCAGAACACAAACAGACACACTTGAGTAGGGGTCTGAGTCCAGCTGGAGGTGGTCTCCTGCCAAACATGCAGGCAGGTTGCCTGTATTCATAATCATCACACACGCGCTGATTGGAACTGACAGCACACACACACATGCAGACACAGTTGGAGAAAAAAATCCACTCGTGAGTAAATCAATATTTCAAGGGCAACCTGCTGTTCTAAAAAATTTATGAGGAGGAACTATTTTGCCTCCTCTGATGCATTATTCTGTCTCTGACTTCCTTTTCTGCCATTTCATCCACCGCCACGACCACATCCACACTGAACATTAAAAAAACAGAGAGGGAGAGCCGTTGAGAAAAGAAAAATAGAGGTGGATGTGGACGAGGAGACATCCACAACTGATGTAGACCAGCAGCGGTGAGCGATGTCGTGAGAGAGGAGCAGACTGGCGAGAAAAAGAGAGAAGTGAATAATGGCCAGTGGGCTGAGAGAGCGACAAGGAGCGAGAGAGATGGAGGAAGAGAACATCCCTCTCTCTCTCTCTCTCACACACACGTACACACACAAAACAGAGAGAGACTCCGCAGGGCGCCATATAACAACCTTCCTTGTCATTATCATCGCCCAGCCAAAACCGCTCCTCCTCCACCTCCTGTCTTCAACACAATCATTGCCCTATCGTTTACAGTGTGCTGCTAAATGGGAACATCGATAGACACATCCATTAGCAGCGCGAGTCCTTCGTCTCTGATTCTCAAGTGCTTTTACAGCCAACGCACGCTGCACCTCAGCCGACTGTTAACCAAGCTAGCCACGCGCAGGCAAACGCCAAACTGATGGAGTGTGTCATTACAGCTGGTTAGCAACACGCTCGCTGCAAGGGTGGTCCCATCAGTTAACCTGCAGCTACAAACCAAGACGATGGGGCTGCGCTCTGATTGAAGTAGCTTTCCTGCGAGCAGCGCTCCTAGAATTTCTCCTCTGGATTTATATATTTATTCCTTTGTTTTTCGCCCCATGTCTTCGATGCTGTAAACTGTCACGGTGTCATTTATTTGTATGATACAAATCTATCGCAACATTTTTTTCACTGCAGGATTTCCTTTTCTTCCCAGTTTCTTTTTTACTGCAAAGCAATATGCTCTTAAGGCATCAGGAATCCAAATCTGAAAGGTGCATAAGGTAAATATGATAGTGTTGTCATCCTGGGTGACAGTAGCCACACTCACAGGTATTTATTGGCTATTTTAAAAAAAACGTATAAATAAAAATATGAAGTTTTATGTCAAAGAGCAGGATCAATACAAAGACACTAATCATATTTATGATGGTATTAATACTTTGTAAATCTAAATTTGAACCATCGTTACTGTAGCTGTACACAAGCAGCTGTTTGACAGTTGCGAAGTTCATAATAAACGCACACAGGCAGATTGAGAAGAAGGGCAGATCAAATGGAGGGAAGGGTTTCCCACCATGCCGCCCAATACACTGTAATTTCAGCTCACATTGTTTTTTAGAGGAAGGGAGGGAGGGAGGACGCTGGGAGCGGCACTGGGTGAGTAAGAGAGGGGAGTGAGGTTGTTGGGGTTTGTGGGAAATGTGGTGCAGCTGCTGAAGTTGACTTATGAACATTGGTTTTGACTGATGGAGACAGAAAAGAAAATGGGGTAGGTTTTTGTGCACACAAACACACACACAGACAGACACTATAAATGGCATGCATGCCTGCAGACAGTTACTCCTGATGTAAAATGACACTGGAAATTAAGGTTTGTAACAAAATTGAGG
Source organism: Paralichthys olivaceus (assembly GCF_024713975.1). NCBI lineage: Eukaryota > Metazoa > Chordata > Actinopteri > Pleuronectiformes > Paralichthyidae > Paralichthys > Paralichthys olivaceus. Next base: position 9,505,430 of record NC_091095.1, on the reverse strand, counting down.
CTTTGATGATTGTAGGCAACATTATTTTTTCAGATCATTAAACTGTCATTCAATTAATCAGATAATCTGAGATTGAGATTGTTTTCTCACATTCACACACACACACATTTTTCACTCCTGACTCGGTGGTCTCTGATTCTTACCGTAACAGTCATAGGTGTGTGTGGCAGGCTGGTGGTAGACCGCAGACAGACTCTAGGTGCCGCGTGTGTGTGTGCGCGTGCCTCCTTCATGTCTGGACCTGGGCAGAAACAAACAGGAAAAAAAAGCAAAAGATAAATTCAGGTGTTGTTTGGTAAACCTTGTTATTAACAAGTCATACACACACACACACACACACAGAGACACACAGTGATTTAGAAAGAAGCAAATGAATGTACACTCTAAAACACACACACAACTGTGTGACTAAAAAAGTTTATGAGTTTATGACAGTGAATGTGTCTTAAATGATTCACCAACACACTAATATGTGTGGGAGTGTTAAATACCATATGTCTGCAGTTCATCTTCTCTAAAGGACTCACACACACGATTTTATATGTACAACCAGCCCACTCACAACCCAATTCGTATGAACACTACGTGTGGTCCTGAGAAACAATGACAAGCAGTCGTTAACAGCGTGTGTACATTAACACAAGAATCATCTTTAAATAAAATACAAAAAGAAAAAGGTGGTTGGATGAGAACAATACTGTGATGCCTCGAGAAGAAGACGCTCACACAAACATTTTGAATCAGACACTTTTCAGTCTCTAAAATCAGATAAAAACAAAAGAACACGCTGGTGGTTTTGAGATGCGATGGCCATCGTGTCTATTCTTATAAAGCAGTAATGTTGCTGATGCACTTTCTTGTGGTGCCTTAAACACAACAAAGAATTGAAGCATGATGGCGTCACAGGGCTGTTATGTATTATATAGAGCTGGGTGTCTGACATGCCCGCAGTGTGATGAGGCTGGGAGGGAGCGATGTGCGCTGAGACAGAATGAATTATCAAAAAGAATTTCTGAGTACAACATCTTAGGTTGACCAGATGGAGAGGGAGAGAAAAAATATGAGTACAACCTGGAGACGCAGTGTGGGGGCGAGTGATGTAGCCTTCCTAGTATTTAACTAAACCTATTCATAATTTAATGTGTTTGGGGAAAAAAGAGACATTGGATGTGAGAATTTATCAAACACGGACAGTGTTCAGCTTTTTTCAACAAGATACAAACTGAAAATGTTCTGTGTTACTATCATTCTCTACACGAGCTGCACAGAGGAAGAGTGAACTACAGCTAATTACTCGTCTGTAAATTAATCATTTTATAGTTTGGGCTGTAAAAAGACAGAATATGGTGAAAAATTATATTTTTTTGCTGCATCAAAAAAAATCATCTTTTTTTAGACACTTAAGCTGCGTGAATAATTTCTTTGAGCTTGCTGCTGTTTGTAGATTTAAAAAGTTCCTCAGAGTCATTTAAAGTATTTCTTCTTTGGTTTAAGAGTGTCATGGCTTAATAAACACATGGAGAAGTCTAAATGTGCAGTGTGAGTACAGTGTGTCCTAGCTAGTTTCATTTGTACCACCGCCAAGGAGGTTTTGACCCCTGTCTGTTTGTTGTTTGTTCATTTTTGTGTTTGTGAGCAAGTTAACACAGAAACTACTGGACTGAATGCCATGAAACCTGATTGAAGGAAGCTGGATAGTGTGAGGATGAAATTTTGGTGTTGATCTTTATTACGAGGTGGATCCAGGATTTATTTTTTTAAATGTGTTTAACAAGAGTTCACATTTTTGGATGTTTTTGATTTTTTCTATGAAAAAATCTAATGGATCTACTTGAGAAAAACAAAATCAGACATATTTTGGGTAATTCGATGCAGTCTGGTTGAATTTAATTGGATTGTTGGGCTTTGGTGGAGGTCTGTGTTCCGCTGAGTTTCTTCTTTGGTTGCAGAACCATTTGTTCCTGAGCAAACCTAATCATGTCACGGGTTAATTAAGATATGTAGCTGTCTAACTCTGCAAAGAATATGACCTAACCCATTTTAGTTTATGTAAACATCACCAGTTTTGGACCTTAAGTCTGAAACAGAAGCCGGCTCCCAATCCTAAACTACAAATCTGTGTTGAGAGCCTGAGGTTTAAACTTGACGTTTTATTACATGTGGCAGTATTACATATTCTAAACTCACCACAATTTGACCTTTTGGCCTTTTTCCTTCATATTGTAAGTGAGTAGTCTAGACAACTCTAATGAAAGCCATGCTGGAAAAACAAAACCCCAGCTGTAATTAATGAACCCAACAGTTCACACATACAATATGAAAACCTGGTTACAAATGAAAACACATAAGAGAGAAAGAAATAAAAAAGGCTGCTGAAAGGTGGCTCTCTTAAATAAGACTTTCCAGTGAAATGTGGTTCTTGTGAATTCCTCTCTGCCGGATCTCCATCCACACACACAGAACAATGATTGACCTTGGCCGGATGAAAAATTGCCTCAATTGTTCACACTTCGCTTTGATGTTAAATACAGTTACGCAGGGCGGCACAGGAAAGCTGCTGAAGGAGAAATTAAACCCTTTTTATGCTGCCTGTAAGAAATGGCCCCCTCGTTTCTTTTTCCAAATGCACCCTTTGTTCAATTCACTGCATCTGCCAGAATACATACATGCAAGTCACTATTTCTGTCCTGCAGAGCTAATAAGTCCTTCAGTTACTGCTCTTCTCCATGGTACATCCCCTCATACATTCACTATGTTTTCCGAAACCACTTCCTACATCAATCCCCCCCCCCCCCAAACTCTCCACTTCTACCTCATTGTCCTTTCTCTCTCTCTCTCTCTCTCTCTCGCATCCCTCGCTCTGCTCCAGTAAGCAGACTTGCCGAGACCAGGGAGGGCACCTCCGCCATTCAGGTCCCGGCACGGAGTCACCAATTTATACTCTCATTAACGGATCCATGTGCTGCTCAGTACATTACAAAAAGAAAAGAAAAAAAAGCCCTGGGACCACCCATGTTTTTAGGCCCCTTCAAAACAAAATGCAACAATAAAGATCTGTGTTCCCTCTGCCAGCTAAATGAGCCAATTCACGCGAAAGGGGGAGAAAAAAAAAAGAAAGGTTCCAAATTAACAGACGTTTTGATGCTACACAGAGTGTGTATGTGTTAACGAGAAGATGCTATTAATCAGGACTGAATGCTTGAAAGGTCCTTGTTATCAGATCGACTGGCCTTGCAGGTTTTGTTCTTTTTTTCCACAAAGTGAAGGAAGCTGTGTGTAAATGACAACAAAAAGACAATTGGACGTGTTAAAACGTTTATATTGACTCCTACCGCATAAGACTAACTGATAAGAGAATGTGGAATCCTGCAACTCCAGATTCTTTCCATCGAAACTGAACCGATCTTCAAATGTGTTCATTTCATGGGAGGGATTTAGTTTGAGAGCAGCACGTCTGAAGTGGAACAGCAGTCACAAGGTGCTAAATCCTTATTTCTAGTGACCCGGGGGATATTTTTCTTCCTGCAGAGAGTGACAGAGAGGCTACAGGGTCGAGCAAATACCCCCCCGCTACAAGTTATTAATGAACATACCTCCTCGCTGTTGAAAGCAAACTCTGTACTTGTGGCCCTGCGTAGCTCAGTGGGGAGAAAACAACACAAACATTGCATAAGTGAAGAGTTCAGCTCTCTGGGCCACCCAGGGTTGAAATACACTCGAATGACTAAGAGATTTTGACTGTTTAGGGAAAAATCCTGGAGTTTTGTGTCGGGTTCTTTGAGCAAAATAGGCAAACACAGAAAATATATATTTAAAAGCACAGACAAGCACTTATGGTATTCATATATATATATATATATTTAATTTTTTTGTGATTATCTAGCTTCTTTTCAATGTTCAAATAAAAGCTTGGGTAAAAATGTTTAACACAAGGCTGAAGTTGGTTCTGTGAAAACGCACAGGGCACAGACTCACAGTCGTTCTTTGTGAAATAACGCCGTCATTTACTAATGCACCTCCATGAATGTCAGGTATGTCTGCCAAACTGTTTTAATAATATCTTTATTATTAATTCACCGTGTCCAGAGAACCGGCATGGGGACCAGGCCAGGAAACTAGTGTCATGGCTGTTTTACTTCTGTGGTCTTTATTTCGGAGCACATTATAGAATATGCTGATCTCTGTGCTTTGTCAGAATGTGCTCCCACCATATTATGCCTGTTTATAATAAAACCAGTGCAGACATGTAGAGCTAGACCACCCAGAGCCGTCACCCGTACACTCTCCTTAAAGAAAAGTCACGAGTCTTAATTATATCCATCCTCTGGGCGTGTACTTCTGCTCAAAACAGACATCTGAGCCGACCCCCCGCCCGCCCCACCACCAACATGCCGCAAACCTCACTGAAGCTGCATGGAAAGAACTTTTTTGGGCAAACACGTCAACCTTAGATGGAAATAAACCTATTCAGCACAGCGCAAAGTTGTTTTTACTGAGGTTACCGAAGCTAATCTGATTTTACGTTGTTCATTGTTGGATTATCTCCTCCTGTACCCTTGAACTCGTAAATGATCCCAGACATTAAAAAAAGAAGAAAAAAAGTGCCTGTCGAGGTTCTTTTGATGGCGAGATCCACAGGATGTGAAAATCAAGTGGGTGAATTGTTTACCATATCAAAAGAGGTGCGATGAAACAGTAATATCAAAACCTGCACTTAGATGAAAGGATGGAAACGACAAGACAGCGCGCACACACACACACACACACACACACACATCTGTGCACTGTAATAAGGAGGCATGTGCTCCAGGGAGGAGGATGTTGTGACTGCATTGTTCTTTTTCATGATCTATAATTTTCAAGCCGCCAATGTGAGGGAGCAGCCTACTGGTCTACACTCACAGCAGAGACAGAGACATGAAGGCAGAAGGAGAAAGAGAGAGAGAGAGAGAGTGAAGTGAGTCTCAGCACAGGCAGGACCCCAGCGACTACCTGCCATACAAATCCTCCTCAGGCTTTGATCCACTGCCCACTTCTCTCTCGCTGGGTTTTTCTTTTTTCTGTGTTCAAGCAGGGCAACTATGATGTTTAGCCGAAGCGCAGTGAGATTCCGAGCCCGCAAAGTAATAAAAGAAGGAACTAAAAAATCTGCTACCAAGTTGAAACGGAAATGCTAAAAAAAATAAATAAAGAAAAAAGATTTGTCGTCACTCCTGTCTACTGCTTCCTCCCTAATGCTATCAATATGATACCCTCCAGGGATCATGGGGTTAATCTACTTCGCTTGTATATTAGCCGAGATCGTATCGAAGCACATTTGTTCCAAGCAGCGAGGCTAATGACCCTGAGCCGATGCTCAACGTTTGGCTGGGAACTCGGGGGGGTTTGTGTGTGTGTGGGGGGGGCTAATGAGAGGGAATGGGAATACGAGCTACGGTCCATCATCTACTTAGGACCTAGACAGCAGTGTCGTCCTTCCCTTGGTCTAAACACTCACACAGAAAAACACACACACAGGAAAACACTACTAGGAAACACAACCATTTTTCTCCTCCTGCATCTAATTTTGCTCCTGTCTTGTTAAGTAAATGTACAACATGCAGCGTTTATCATCAACAAATCAATACTACATTAATTTTAACGGATTGGTATTATTACTGTAAACAAGGAGTTCTGTCATCGAGATGGTCGGCAGCCTCCCGCTTCGCCTTCTGATTAATAACCTACCACTTCTATTCGGTGTCTTAAATTATTAAAAGTTATTCATTCCTGTGTTAACATATGTGTGAAGCTTTACATGGGTATCTGTATATCTTTAGTGTATATCCATATTTATTGTGCATAACTTGTCATCAAGTGGGTGTGACTGGGTGTGGGAGAGCTTCTGTTTGAAAATATATGAGTGTATTTCTGCGATTTGTCTTATGTATTGAGTTTTAGTGTGAAGGACCCCCTTGAAAACAAGATAATCTATCTCAAGGGTTTTATCCTAATAATGAACGATTCAGTGTCCGCTGCTAATCTTTACTGCACAAAATACTTTGCAGCACGAAACAATACAAAGCTGCGTGAATGCACACCCAAGCATGGAAGTCAAAGGTTGCACTTATTGCAAAAATCAAACACCATTATTCCAACAAGGATATAACATTAATGTTTAAAATGCAACGAGCGCCACCATGTAAATTAATAATAATACCATTTCAGGGGTTTGTGCTGTCTTTATTGCTGCAGCAGCTACTTAAAGCAGCAGCCATACTGTATATGGACGAACACATACACAGACTTGGTATAGCCGGGTGTGGACTCCACGACTGTGTGAAGCTGAGTGAATTCTGCTGCAATGGAAAACAGCAGGGGTCCACTCTGCTGCCTTTATTCAATTCAATTCGCCTCGCTCACTTCTCTGGCATATATAAGAATATTCATGTGTGTGTGGAAGAAAAAGAATGGATAGAGGCATAAATAACCTACTGCACTGTGCATGTCTCTATAAGTAAGTGCATCTGCAGGTGTTGGGGTAATACCTCCAATGGCAGACTAATGATTGGTCTTATCGACACCCTGCAGTGAATGTGGGCCTTTGTCTCCTCTCGGGACGCATTATGGAAAGCTTAGGGGGCTGCGTTTGACTCCTTTTCATTCTCTCACCCACTGATAAAACCCAGTACACACACACACACACACACACACACACACACACACACACACACACACACACACACACACACACACACACACACACACAAAAGGCAAATGTCATACGGCTCCTGCAAAGTTGAGACAAAAGACACCCCCGAACTCCTGTCATCCTAAATTGCAAAAGTTATGCACACAGCTCACAAACTCAGAAAAGGTCCCTGGTAAAATTACATTTTGGAAAAAAAGAATTATATAGCTTAAAGTCAATATAATTCATTTACGATATACAACAAATCGGGTGAGAGGATGGAAGGGGAAAACTACAGGATGTGTGCTTTAAAGTCAGTTTCAATATTCCTTTCACATTTACTGCATATTATACAACTAAGTTATAGCCAATAGAATAAATTGTATAGTTACTTAAAACACAATTGTTCTGTCGCATTCGATTAGAGCATTTTAAGTTAATAAAAGAGATTTAAAGAAATAACATTACCACCAGTACATCTATGACGTCTCTGGACATGTGGTTACCCTAATGTAAAATATCTGGATTTATTTAGAGGCTTTTATGTGGGCAAGTACATTTTTTTCTTCTATGTTTTATGATTCATGCTCCAAGACATTTCATAGGAATCTAACAATCGTAAAATTGTCTCATTTAGAATCAAATATAAATGATATATGATGTGGATAATGGCTCCTTCATTCATGTACGTCTGCAGGTATCTAAGGAATAGTTAAGAGCAAGTTTACACCTTTTTCCAGCTTCATGGAAAAAAAAAAGCTCTGTTCCTTCCTCAGTGTTGATTTGAGGGTTAGAGGTTGGGGCAGGGTCCCTCAGTCAAGCAGTTAATGAAATGAAAATGTTTTCCTTTCTGACGATGGCGAGACGTTTTTTAAGACTTCAGCACACTCCTCTGGGAAGTGTAGCCATTTCTACGGCTGTTTCCCGCTGAGTCTATAAAATCCTCCCTCTCTATCTTTCTCCTCTGTGTGTTCTTTCACAGCCTTGTTTTCAAGTGGTTATTGTGCCAAATAGCCGTTAAGTGCATTGTAATCTCACTCTGGACTCTGTCTTTCGATTCCACCTCATACTTCCCTTTCAGTCATTCACTGTTCACTTATTTTGTTGCACAATTACTCTAAGGGGATTATTGAAGCACAGAAGATCCCTGCTCTCTCTTCTACTTTCTATTTCTCTCTCGATGATAAAGAATATTCAAACCTTCGTTGAGTTGCCCTCTCTCTCTCTCTGTGTCGCCGGGGCCAAGCTGTGAGGATTTAGGGGCCTTATTTAGTAGGCAGGTAGAGTCGAGTCTCCCCCATCCTTCCCCTCTCAGCAATTAGACCAAGGCCAGGAAGTGCCGTGTTTTATGGCCTTATAAAGACATTAGAGGTATCGCTTCATTGCCCCCCCCCCCACACACTCTATTTACCAGTTCTACTCTATCTCACCCCTTTGTGATCCTCTCTCATTCTCACTTTGAAATCCTCCCCTCCAACATCCACCTCCGTCTTTTTCATCATAACTATCAAACCTTCTTTCTCTGTTCAATTTTTCACTCCCTGCCCCGTCATGCTCATCAGTCTTTCGTCCATCCGTCCGAACGTTACCATTCTTGACACTTGCCCGTCATGTTTTTCTTCCCCTTTCCCTGCAAACACAGTGTTGTGTTTCCTCCCCTCCGCACACAATTGAAAACCGTCGTCTATCTTTTCGCCGCTCTTTTGCACGAGCATTAAACTGAAAATTACTCGCTCTGTCCACCCGTCACGCAGCGAATCAATATGACTTGACAGAGTGACTCATTTGCCTGTCATTTTCCCATATGCGATTTCTGAAATATGAAACTGAGAGACACACTGTGGCTTGAGCCTCGCCCACCTCCCTGCCTCCGCACAGACAAATGGACACCAAAGAGAGAGCTGCGCTGCGTCTTGAATCCCGGCAGCTTTTTAAAAGCCAGCTTAGACAGACTTGGCTGCTCTTGAAAGACTTTCTTCCACTGGAGCAGAGGACAGACACAATTGAGAGGAAAAAGAGGGGAGAAGAAAGAGCAGTGGCATGTCTGGATATTTGCTTACAACACCCTCCACCTTTTTCCTTCCTTTCTTCCCCCTGAGAAGTCATTTATTCCTCAAATGAGTTCAGAACCACTTCCATTCCAAAACAACTCTGTCTGACCCACCTGGGGTTATTTGGGCAGAGAATTTGGACAATTCCTTTGGAGGGTAGTTTCCCAATTCTTTACACCAGCACTCCACACGCCCATAGCCCACCCTTTACTCTATCGTTATCATCTCTGTTCATAGACCTGAGACAGCGGGTGGCCTGAGAGCAAGAACAGAAGAAAAGAGAGACGATTGCACGGCTCAGGCAGACAGAAAAAAAGGTGCATGAGACGTGGAGAGCTAGAGGTGAGAATTGAGTTTGACTGCGTTGGTTTGATGTGAAATGAGACAAGCTGAACTGGATCTTTTAGGAAAACTCAGAAACCCTGGACTGGCTCCAACAAAATCGTCTTGTTCCTGTTCCAAGAAAAAAAGAAAAAATCCCACCGCTGCTACTGTAACCTCCGAGTGGGAGGTTGAGGTGGAAGGGAGTCTCACAAGAAAGGAGGATGACAAGAACGGAGAAAAAACAACATTTTCTTTTCCTCTGGCTGCCTCCTTCCCTTTAACCATTCCTCCTATCTGTGTACGGTGGCAGCCGCTCCGGCCATGCCTGCGCGCTAGAAAATGATTTACTGCCGCTTTCAGCCTCACACAGAGAGGGAGAGCAGGGAGATTAGTGTGTGAGAGACGCTCACTGTGGGAATCGCTGAAACACAGTTAAGACAATAAGGTGGCTCTTCTCCCAGTTTCACTCATGTGTTTGGGCTTTTGGCTTCGCTGTTCTCCAAGGTAAAGATTTATTTTTTCTCTCCCTGAAACATTGAATTTTCTATATTTTAATGAATGCTGGAGAGAAAAGGTCAAATCCTTACAACGTAAAATGGAATCCCTGTATACTGACATAAAACAGGAAAGAACAAAACATCTGTGATAACCCAGGTGAAGGATAAGTAAATACTGTTAATGTCCTTTTCACACTTCACCACTTGTAAGATCATGTTTAGTACATGAAATGTAAAGATATTTTATTTTTCTGAGATATAATTTTATTCAGAGAATAATTAATGGATCTTAATGAAAAAAATACAAATCTGACATGTTTAGGGGACTGATATTTCTGAGTGTGCAATTTGGTGCAAGTCAAATCCAGATCTCGTGGGTTTAAATGTGGTTTCATAAGGGAACTGTTGGGCCTTGGCGAAGGTACGTGCTCTCTGAGTTCTAGTTTCAGATTGTGGCAGTTGAAGAGTCAGAAAACCCAACTCTTAACAAATGGCGTCACTAGTCAAAGTATGTTATTTAACAGAAGCCACAGTAATGATGAGGAAACCATTTCCCACCAACATTTTCTGAGAAACCTAATCATAAAAATCAAGAAAGAACCGTTGCTGGTCGGCTCCTCATTAGTACGGTGAAATAAACATGTGGTAAAACAGAGGAGGAGATGAAGAGATTACAGACAATGCAGAAGAGGAGGATGAGGCAGGTGAGTCAGAGCCGGTGGTACGTTCCTCACCTGGCGGCTGTGGCTCGTCGCCAGGGACACACACAAAAGCAAACAGTTGCACTCGTACACATAACAAAAAGAAAAAGAAAAAAAAAAAATGAACATGCATGGAAACACTACATCAACCCCTGGTACACATCTGACTCAGGCAACCAGGTGGAAGGGCAACAGAGGACACACAACCACACAAACGCGCCCACACACGACACTTAACCCCAGGGCACAACCGAGCTCTCTTACCTCTCTTTCATCACTCGTCTTGTTCTCATCGCGTTCCTCTCTGGAGGGGTGGCGGGGTTCTGCTTCCCTTCCTCTGCGGTGAAGCCCAACTTCTAGTTCTGTTTCCTCCTCTCATGTCAGTCAGCTCTTTCCAAGACCTGAAACAGAGGACGACAGAAAGGGGAAAACAACCATTAAGACACGGTTTGAGTAGAACTGAGATATCACTACCAGAGAGGATCCTGGTGGGATTTCACTTATTGCTTCGCGTGGCGTAGAAAATAGTGTGAGATGCAGGCGAAGAGTTTCATGACCTATAAAAGTTTTCCATCCCAAACCTCAAGTCACTATTTTAAAAAACCTTTATCTGAAATCCTGAGCGATACTGAGACATCGTGAGTGACAGCACCCAGCGTTATATTTACACCGTGCACTGATCTTAGTCAGTGTAACAAGCTGTGAGGTTCATGAAGGGGTCAGGGAGAAGTGAGAGGCAAAGAGCGGCCATAGGAATTTTATCATTATCATCATATATGGCTGCATAATACAGTTTAAATATCTGTGTTGGATTGTTACTGTGTCTATTCCTCCTCCAGCTTTTGTTTGCATAGACGAAGCTAATTGTGCTATTCAGAGGATAATTTTATCACGACCACACTGCTTTGTACACAGACAGGGTTTGTGTGTGTATATTTACATACGTGCGTGTGCATGTAGGGCTTGTCTTACAGTGCAAAGATTAAATTGCTAACAGCTGTGACAGCCGACATTGCGCCCTTTTCGCCGTCTCATTTGCCGCCTACAGCTGCACAGATAAAAAGCGAGGGTTAAGCAAATATTGTACAATGGCCAGGAAACAATGGAGCATCTCCATCCCTCCCGTCCCTCACACTCATTCACACCAACTGCAGCTCTGCTGACAGTGTGAGTGTGTGTGTGTGTGTGTGTGTGTGTGTGTGTGTGTGTGTGTGTGTGTGTGTGTGTGTGTCTGAGTGCATGTGAAAAAATGACGGGAACGGCTTGTCCTCTTTATTACTGTGAAGAGAACAGACACCCCTGCTCCCCTCCCATTCATTTTAATCTCTATTCTTATTGATAAAGCTCCTCCGTCACACTCTCTCTGCCCGTCTGTGCCAAACCCCCCCACTCTATCCGCACCCCTCAAGCCTGGTGTCGACCCTCCCCAAAAACCTGGGCGAAGTGGCAACAGTGCTCCTTTGTTTGCCCTCCTCCACCTCCTCCCCCCCTCGTCCTGCCACGGACGACGCTGGTTAGCGGGGACAGAGGCATGCCTCGACAGGAACGCCGGAGGAGAGGGAAGGGAGGGAGCGAAGGATGGGGAGGGAGGGACAGCAGAGAAATATGTAGGTGGAGGGAAGGGAAGGGAGTTGGGGTCTTAAAGTCATTTTTTTCAGCCCCACACTCTCTTTCATTTCTGCACTTTTCTGTCCATTCATCATCGCATGAGAGGGGTCTCTTAGAGTGTGTCTGTGGCGAGCAGGGACAACACCCTCACTGAACCCACCGACTCCAAAAAATGAATTTACAGTGAACGGTTTCTGGTTTGGACTAAAGGGATCTAATTTTAAACTCCGAAGTCAAGATGAAGAAAAAAAAACTCTTTGACTCTGGATTTTTATTTCTGCTCGGAAAGAACAAACACTAAAATGTAATGTGCGTGATATTCCAACAGGCGATTTATAAAAATAGCCTTAAAGTACACAACTTGTAATTTCTCACTTGCGCAGAGAAAATACTGGACCTGCCCACTGAGGTTAGTGGAGGCATAATTTTAGCCGTTTCGTTCTGCTACCACGGATAGCGTGGCAAACCCAGTTCTCTAATAGCATAAATACTGCTCTTGTAATGGAGCCTGGGGCACGTCTCATTTGGAAGTGAAGGAGGCAGCACAGTAGAGCAGTGCTTTTTCTCTCAGCCAACACACACACACGCACACAGTGGCAGCTCCGAGGCAATCGGATCATTAACCCCAACTAATCTGCAAACATTATGTTTATAGAAAATGCTTTTCCAGCTTAGGCGCACGCATAGCCGAGCCATGCTAATTCATTTTGGATGTTTTTGTGTGTGCATGTGGGACGACGTGTTTGTGAGTTATGGTGACATGTATGAGTTATGGTGGCATGTATGTGTCCGCGCTGCTGGGTGTGTCACGTCGCTCAGTATGCATGTGTCATGGCTGCCTGTGCACTCGCTGTCTGCTGTGACAGACACAGAGAGAACATGACAGACAGTGAAAGAGTGTGTGAGCGTGACTGTGAATGTGCGTGTGTTTGTGTATTTGTGTGTGACTGTGTGTTGTGACTGTGGCTGCCAGTGATGCAGCTCGCAGCCTTGATCTAGTCTCCTACCTCTCTCGGACACCCTGCTGCGCCTGCTTCATTAATCAATAGGACAGATAAAGACAGACTCCCGCTGCGCTGTGAGGAAGAATGGTTGCATGCGTGCAAGAGAACGTGCGCGCGTGTGTGTGTTGGTTCCTGTCGGGTAAGGTGGCGAGAAAACCCTCGGGGAGAATGTGGCAGACGTGATGCAAACCTTCAAGGCTTCCTGCCCACACAGAGATCATCTGCACTGGATTTGCTTTCTTGTACCACTAGAGAAAAAAGTCAGACTCCATTTGATAGATGATGATATATTTGCCGGTGTATTAACCCAAACCTCCGGCGCGCATCCTTGTCTACAAAAGATCAAAGAAGAAAAACTAATTGAGCGTTTGAATTTTTGTGTTTCGGTTGGCGCCAATTTCAATTTCATTCCTTCGATTTCTCACCTTTGAAGGACTCAGGGTTGAAGGAAGTGGTGCAACAAAATTTGGAAGCGTTTTTTAATATACGCCAAAAATCATGCCGCTTTGATGCCACAACTTTTGTTCCTCCTCTACAGCATAATACTGGGATTCTCTTTAAAAAATTTGAAAAGCAGCAAAGGAAGCAAATGCTTGTGTTGCTCGGATGAGACTCTCACCCTAAACCAGGAAAAACTAAATTACACACACAATTGAAATGACTTTGCTCCAAATTAATGTGACTATCTACATTTCTTGAAAAAATATCACAAGGGCTTGTTCAGAAAAATCTTTGTGGAAATGTATTTTATGCAAAGGCGATGTCGAGGAAACTACTTAGAAGCTAAAAAATACATAACTCAAGCAGAGAAGGCAGAAATGTCAGAGCTCTTCAGATGTTTTCATTGTTTGAAATGTTTTCTGTCAATTAAAAAGCTTGTGAGACTGAAAAACTACCACTAATAAGATGGAGCAATGCATAATGACATCAAAGTAGCTTGTGGGGCATCGTCTTTACAAATCTACCTGGTGTATTTACTCATGTGCAGAGAAGGTGGGTTCCACATATGATGGTGCACGTTATAATCAACTGTATATTGTGACAGTTTAGGACAGAAGTAGTAATGACACTGACTTGGTTTAGAAACTGAGGTCCGACTGAAAATGTTCAGATGAGTCAAAATATGATCCAGGATTCAGACGCCCAAACTTTAACGCTGGAGCTTGAAGGTGAATGTGTCCAACTTTGTTTCAATTTCTCAAAAACCTTTCTCAATATTACACAAAAACCAGAAAATGCCAGATATTGCAAAACTCAAAATCGTGCATAAAATTGCCTTTTATTTTCTATAAGTAGAAAGTCAATCATCAATCAAGAAAAGTAAATCAAGAAAGTCCCCAAAGTGCAACAAAATCAAGTCCATAATTTAATTAATATAAGATTAATTTAAAATTTAGACATAATTACTCTAAGATAATAGGGTGTGAGGTTGGGGTATATTTTGTTACTGTGAAGGAGGAATGTGTGTCATTTCCTTGTGCTCCAAGCGTCCAACTGACTTGAATGTAAAGCCACAGAAGCCGTTTATCCCACAGCGCCTAAATCCTGCAGAACTGTTATCAGTCGCTGGGAGGTTTTTCCTCCACAGTACACAGCAAGGGCGTTTTTTTTTTTTTGTTTTCAATGCAACTTCTGATATTTGGCCGGGGCTCAGTGCCCTCTTTGTTAGCCATTGTGTGACATGAATGAATCGTTCTTCCAAGTTTCATACAGAGATGCACTGTGTGAAACCATAGAAACACCTTTGAGAGCACTACACTGACCGACAGACTGTGTGTGTGACACCAGAGTTTTAACTGTTAATCTTTTAACTGTTAAAAGAAAATTCTTTCAATATCAATTATCTTTTTTAATGGATTTTAATATTTTCTATCAATGATTGAATATAATGTAAATCATTATTAACCTGGTTTCTGGATGCTTATAAATGGCTCTGAAGTAGTGAGAGGATTTTAAAAGATCTTTTTAAATTCAAAGTGAGACTGTGGAGAAAAAATTAAAGACACAGTACCTAAATGTTAAAATTAGCTATTAGGAAAAAATATCACACTAACAATCATAGATTTGCAAAAATTAGAAAAGTGCATCTCTTCCAATTCTAATTTAAACTCAAATGATGTAGATTTTTTTTTGTGCTATTTATTACAAAACCTGTTGTTTACTTGAAGATAAAATGTGTTTCTAAAATTCGGAGAATATCCTCAGACTATGTCATGAACGTTATTTACAGAATTTAAGAAAGAAATACATAATGTAGACGTGTATAATGCAGTAGCTGTTTAAATGGGTTTAAAATCAGTATGTAAGTGATTTTTTTTGATGCAATGAGCTTAAATACCCAAAATTATAACACAAAAAAAACTGTTGTAACAGTGTATAGAGTACATGACCCGTTTAAATTCTTTATCCTTTAATTTATAGAAAAAAGTAAAATCCAGACATGAAATCCTGTCAGTCCCTCACCCGAGATGCCCTGATTGCATGGCCACATTGTGTGATTTGACATTGTGCCGACGCCTGACGCTCAGACAAAGGAGCCGGTGCAGGCCTCGAGGGGGCAGATGACAAACACTCCTAAACCATGGCCAGACATAATCCCCCCCACCTCCCGCCCAGCCCCACAACAAACGCACAGCGGAGGGGGACTTATTCAGTGCATATTAGGAAGGTGAAGGAGGCCAGGCACTGAGGGACTCTCCACACTTGGCTGTCCTAATCATCCGAGACAACCCCTCCAGAGGCGGGCCCCCGCCCAATCACCGCCCCGCCTGCGAAACCCCACTCCACCCCCTGACGCATGACCCAGACACATCCAGGAGCGTTTACAAGGGCGGGCGGCCATGAAGTGGGGAAGCGGACCAAAATGAACAGCCCCCCCGGGAGCTGTAGTTTAATTGTCCATCTTCTTGGTCCAAATTAAACAAGCTCGAGCGCATTCAAATATCCACACACACACACACACACCTCTCCCACCACCATCACCCTGCTTAACAGACTGGCACGTTCCATAGAGCATGCCACTGATGCAGAATGATGAGCGAGACCCCATTGTCTCCTTGTATTGTCTTCAATTAGGCAGGAGATGATGGGAGACAATGACAGAAGCATTTGTAATCATGAGCCTCACAAACTCATGCTGGGACACAGAACTTCATTATGCCCAATGGTCCCTCATCGGCGATAAAATGCTGAATCTGTGCGGCTCATCTTCAGGAAGTTTTTGAGCAGAAATGGCTCAGAAAGTGAGTCACCAGGAAATACTGCAGGGGGTTCTGAAACTGAACACAACAACAGACCCGGGTGGGCAAGTCTTCTTTTATCTGCGCTGCAAGAAAACAGCAGGTTTCAACCTGAGTAATTGCACCCATGATCTTACTACATATGCTGTTCACTTACCTGAAATCGCATCAGACGCAAGTTTACAACGCTGGTATTTTTACAAGTCAGAATTGGGAGTGTTTTAAAAAAAGAAGGAAAAGGTGGGGGAGGATAATAAATCGCTGATAATACTTTAAGAAGAACAAGAAACTCAAAGCATTTCTGAGCTGTTTTTTCAGGGGATGAATTAACAGGCGTAAAGTGTAGTCATGATGTCTTTTCATCTCTAGCACATAAATTTTGTACAAGCTTAGTGCTGCGAACAGAAGCTCCGGCAGCACTGGTGTCAGCTCAGAGCCGTCTGTAGAAATGAGACTTCTTTAAGAGAGAGAAAGGAAAAACTTGAGAGCGCATTATCTGCATTTACCTGGAGAGCGTTCAGCTGAGGAATGACTCTAACCCGACATCTTGCCGGCTTTGTACCTCAACCCGTCATTTAGAATCACCTTCCAGCGTGGCTGTTGGGCTTTGATAGAACCATCCGACCGGACAAATACCGCTTTCATAAAATTGTGCAAATGATTTCTTTCAACTGGGATCGCAGCGTTATTGTTCCCCCATCCCTGACCCCCCCACCCCAGTCTTTCCTCTCTCCTCACGGCACAAAGAACTAATCTGAGACGAACACTCGCACCAGCTCTGACACATTGTCAAACCAAAACCAGGGTTTTTTTCCAAATCATGTAAGTGAAGCGTGAGGTAAAAGCCATCATCCACGGAGGACAACAGAGGGGTTAGAGGAATAGCTGCGCATTTTCCCCAAATACACGCCCCATGGATTATATATTATGCTCCCATTTTACCCATCTATCCCCTCAGCAAGCTCTTCCACATGTACAGTATCAAAGAGGGACTAGATAGATCCTGAGACGTGTTTGGTTTTGCCCATTTGCAGATGAAATCAGCCTGCAACGGGTGCCAGTGGGAGGGATAGCCGTCGAGTCGAGCTGCCCCGGGGCCAAACAACCTTTCCTGCAAGGCCCTGTTCCCTTATCTGATTCCAGCAGACGGGGCAAGATGATGGCCATGCCAGCCAGAGCCTTTGATTTTTTAAGTCTATCTCTCTGCCTTCACACTGCGTTATTGATCGCCGACAGACCTCATTTTGTTCCTCCCGCTAAAAAAATGCTTTGAGAATGCTCTATTTGTAACGTGATCACCCAGATGAGGATGGCAGCGAGGTGGACAGACACTAATCCTCTCTTTAGTCCCTAGCATCGTCTGCAGAGATTTTTTGGGGGGGACTTTCTCATTGCCTGAGGCCCAGATGACTCCCTTCTTCCTGACGTGAGTAGGGGTCAGGGTATAATCCACACATAAGCGTCACTTTTTAAGTAGAACAATCGCTACGGTTGTTGACCTGGGAGTTGTGGTCAAATTTGATGCCGACCACATTTAACATCCACTCAAAAAAAAGCTCCCTTTCGCAGTTAATTAAAATCATAAGCAGCCTGATCGACGCTTCCTTCATGACTGTTTTTGAGTAACTGTTAAACGTGCTCATCGACCTCCACAGACCTGACACATTCCTCCATGTTGAACGGTACAGTTCAACAGTACAGTGCAGGGAGCATCTGCCTCATCGCTCCACCCAGATGGCAGCAGAAAGTATGTAAATTGGTTCATTAACCTTACAGCGCTTTAACCAGTGGGCCATGCAGAGGTCTCGTTCCATCCGGGGTTCCTTGAATTTTATTAACGCACATTAATGGCACTGAGAAACTTTCACGAATGGCCCGAGGTGGTTCGCGGTGGTGTTATCAAACACTGTACTAATTATTCATGACATCCCTCTGATTAACACTCCTGTGATTATTGCACCATGTCAGATCATCTTTTTTTTTCCGCCCCGTTAGAAGACAGTCATCCATTTTCTTGGCGAGAACATATTTCAGAGGAAGGAAGGGGGGGGAAATGAAAGAGGCCCGATATCGTCACAACACTCCCCCCGCCCCCCCACTCCAACTAGGATCTTTAACCTCTGACAATAGAATGTAATGAGGGAAAAGAAGCAGGGTGGGGGTGAAAATGTGAAAAGGATCTGCGTTTTTCATGCAGCGTTTCCCCCGAGCGCTTGCAAACTGTGTGAAAAATTAGCTTGTGGTGTGTGTCAGCGAGCGAGCCACCAGCAGTGAGGACTTGCACCTGGAGCAAGGAGGGGCATGTGAGAGGTCAGGGGTCAGGATTGGAGTTCTCCCTCTTCCTGAGAGGGCCAGACGATCCCTGCGGCTGCGTTGCACAATATGGGCCTTTCACATCTCCCTCCTTTTTCTCATATGCACTTCCTTTTTCCTTTTCTCCTTTTGGAAACACTGCGGTAATCCATAACCCACTCAACTATCAGTGGCTCAATTATCCCTCCTGTTCTCTCATTTTCTCCCCTTGGACGGAGATTCAAAAACAATTAACCTCTTCACGGCTGGAGACTTTTCCCAGGAAAGGGCACAGTGGTAATTGAATGACTCCACCATTTACATTCCTGACCATGACTTCACTCCTTGGTTAGAGAAAATCCTAATCTGTGGCTTTGTGATTGTCCGATGTTATTATCATGGATGTTGTATAATCATGCTATAAAGACAGTATTTTACTTGAACGGGATTTAACAGGACAATTTGGTGATGTTTACATAAAACCCTGTTGACCTACTTAAACACAATAGATTTGCATCTTTCTGACTCAAACATGTTGACAGGTTAGTGATGCTTGTGAAAATGATGCCTTTGCAGAACCTTAAAATAATAATTATTCTCGTGTCAAACTGACTTTCCTGTAAAGTGGACGATTTCACACCGAGTGTCTATAAGCTTCAGCGCATCCCCCCACATCCTCAGCCTTCAATAAAATGTTCTCCTCTCCCCCTTCGTTACGGAGGGGCCTCCTATTCATCTCCAGGTAGAAAGCCTCAAAGTGTAGGAGGGCAGAACAGCTTGCTGCACCCATTGAGCTTTTTATTACTTCCCCCTTCAAAGGGTGGTGGCAGAGGAAGAGACATCCTCCGTCTCCTTGATGCCATGATACACACAAGAGTCAGCCCTCGGAGAGAAAACACTCACAAACAAGTGGTGGGATTTCGACCAGAGCCCTGTGCAAATGTTACCAACCCGTGTTCTTCAAAAACAACACATCAGAGAAGATTACATGGTTTGCGGACAAAGAGAGAACACACTCCAGCTGTTATAGGGGATAATCTTTTAACAAACAAGTCGATCAACAACGAACGCTTGAAGAAAACAACTCGGAATATGCACAAAAACGATTAACCGCGTTCAAGTAGAAACACAGAAAAACATTGCGTACAACTCCACTTCGGATTTCCACTGTTGTCAAGCAAAGACGTCCAACAAAGAGTCCACTCCAACCAGCCATTTTGCATAAAGCAAGCTAGCTTATTATCTAGCTTACCCAGCAGCAGCCAAATGATGTAATCCCCAACCAACACACATCGAGAAAACAAAGACGTGTCTTCCTCTGAAAGGAAAACACTCCCGAAGATGTCTGTCAAAAATCAAAGTCCACATATCGAAGCATTTTCACCAACTCCCACGTCTAATTAGCGCTTTCCTTCTTCAGAAGCCACCTCGCCTTAAGCCCCAACTCTAAGACGCCAACCACCAGAGTCGAGGTGCGACAGAAAGCATCCGAGGGCCTCGTTTAAAACCTCCAGCACAGTTAACATTTTCATTTTCAAGCATGATAGTGTTTATTTTTGAAGCTCAAAAGTCTCAATCTTTGCTTATTAATAATAATAATAATAATAATACAAATGTTTTATTGAACCCAATCCCAAGATTAAGTGTGAGAATTATTTTCACACTGGAAAAACTTAAAACACAAGGAAACATCAAGCTTCAGGGTCTCTTGTACAGAAGAAAAAACATCTGAGCAGTGATATAATTAGAAAGTATGTGAGAAAACCAAGTAGCACAGCACGTTTGAACAAAATGGAATAAAATAACTACAGGCACCGTGCCATACCTACAGTCGTGCCGACGCTCACAGGAAACAGCGGCGCTGAAATCTCACCCTCTCGCACACAGACACACAAAGAAGAAGAAGTCTTTGATGTTTCCTCATGAGTGTGTGTGTGTGTGTGTTGCAGCTGTGTGAGTCACCCACCCTACATGCAAGATCCATACACAGAGGAGGCAGCAATTGGAGCAGTGGCGATAACACACACACACACACACACACACACACAAACGCAACGCATGATAGTGATGATATCAGAGGAAAGAGGTAGAGAAGGGACAGGCAGGGCCGAGCCAGGCCAGCAGGAGGACAGAAAAAGAGAAGGAAGAGAACGAGAGGAAAAACTAAAGGAAAAAAAAAACTGGCCGTGCTCCAGACAGACTGAAACTTCTCTTGATCATTATGTCTAGCCTTCAGGTGACTGGGGTCGGACCGACTGTTGGCGGTTGTGAGGTTGAGGGGTGGTGGGAGGCAATGGGGGTGGGTGTGTGTGTGTGTGTGTGTGTGTGTGTGGGGGGGGGGTTATAGATAACACAGCAGCCAGACAAAGAGGGAATAAGAGGGCTGCCTACATACCACCAGCATCAAGGAAAGGGAGGGTGTGAGGCAAAAGGGGGGAGATAAAGAAAAAAAGAGAGAGGGTTATAAAAATTTGATTAGATGATCCTTTGCTGAAGTGACTTTCTGTGTCGGTTTGCTTTTCTTTCTTTTTTCTTTTTTCTCCCCCCTCTCCCTCTCTCTCTCTCCTCAGTTCCCCTCCCTTCTCGCTCCTCCAGAGCAGCGCCGCCTCAGAGAATGGGGCAGACAGATTTTATAGGTCCTAATTAAAGCCATCTGAAGCCTTTCAAAACATCAAATGGCCCCGTTCCCCACCACCACCACCCACCCCTCACGCTCTTTCCCTCTGATTGTGCAGAAATCAGGGAAAGAAAAAGGGTACCACTCACTTCTAATCAATAAAAGGGTTCAGTGAGTGACATGACCTCAAAGAGTCTCTTGTCAGACTGGAATTTGACAGGGATGCTTGTTTGCTCATTCTCTAAAAATAAAAGCATTCCCAGTACAGCCCTCTTTTTTCTCTTAGGGACATTTTCTTTTTCTTCTTTTTTTTTTGGTCATATCCTGGGTTGGAAATGACACATGGTTGTTGAAGATCCACCCTTATCCTGTCTGGCTGGTTGAAGAGAAGTGCAGCCCTGTTGGTTTCAGTGCTCCATTTTTTCTCTCCCCTCTTGTCCACCCCCCCCATCCCCCCCCCCCTCTAATTGTCCTCATTGAGCCGTGTGGACCGGTTGCACTGCCTGCCTGGGGTCAGAGGGTTTGCAGTGTGCTTCTTTTTTTTAAATCTATATTTCATGCTATGGCGCTGCGAAGAGACAAGCCACACATGCACATCCACATCCACACTGAGAGAGACGCACAGCCAGTGCGCACGGAGCTGGATGAACTCTCACATCATTGAGCACAACGTGAAAAACATATAATGCAGCGATTGAAGCGGTTTTTAAAGCTTTAATTCACATGTGAATGTAAACAAAAAGGACAAAAAGAGCGCACAGGGCGCAAAAGTGACACATGGAGCCATACATATTACACAGAACAAACTTCAAAAAGATAATAGATACGAGGTAACTACGAACTGTTAGCGATAAATAAGGGATTAAATGATACAAAAAATATAATATCGCCTACTTACGATTCATTTCAATAACTTCTGGGCGTTATTGTCTCGCCCCTGCGCCCCTCCGAGCGTTTGGACACGGAAAAAGCTGTTGTGCTCCTCCCGGCGAAGCGCGCTCATTCTCTGTGATAGCATCGGGTCAGCTTCATGCGCCGGCGGTGATAGTTTTACGGAAGAGAACCATCGGATTTCTAAATTGTGCAGAGGAGGACACCGCGGACGTCCGATTCCGCCGGTGTCAGGTCTTCAGTGATGCCCGCACTCGCCGGGATTGTGCGCTGAGAGGAGAGGGAGCGCACAGAAAGGCGTCATGTGAGCCGGGCGGGGCTGCGCCATTGGCCAGCCGCGGATCAGCGTGATGAGGCTGCTCCTGCGCGCCATTGGTCCAGAGCACCGGGAGCGGAGGCGCCTCCTTCGCTTCGGCCGTGCGCAAGAATGTGAGTGCGGCGCACTGTTCATAATTTTCAGCAGCCAGAGGAGGGGGGGTCGGTGGTGGGGAGGGGGCATTAAGTAACAAATTGTTCTAAAGATCTTCTGTCTCTTTTTTTTTTTTCGCTCGTCATCGAGTTGCACGAAAGCGCAGTGAGGAGAACGTGCACATTCTGCTTCCTCTATGAAAAACAGAGAGAGAGAGAGAGGGCTGAATGTCTGGTGAGTCCACACCAACTTTTACATGTGGCTGGCAGCCGAGGACACTTTCAAGTAAATAAGGCAAAATATGATGTGTAAGTTTCCAACACTAATAGTGAAGAGAAGTCTATTCGGGAGAATCATCTGAAAACACAACAGGTTGAATTACTGGCAGTTTGATTTCAGGCTTCATATTAATTACATCTTTTGTTACCTTCTTTCCATTAATGTTTCCAGAGGTTTGTTTTTCTATCTAAGTAGCACAGATAATAAGATTATTAGTACTTTATTGTGGAAATACTTGTGTTAACTGAGCTCACGTGTGTCTGCATTTGATGTAACAAACACAGCAGCAGTGTTATGTTTGACTTTAAGAGCAGGGATAAATCATCTCATTGTGTCTCATATGGTCCCTAACCCTAACCTTAAAGCCCACCGATGATAATGTATAAGATACCAATGCTACACATGTTCTCCTTCTAAAAAGGCCACCGGGTTTATAGTGAATGTTTCCGCACTAAGCAACGTAAGGGAACCTTTACAATGTATGTTTTGATTCTAACGAGTTCTGAAGCTTGATTCATTATTTAAAAGTTGGGCAGAGGAAGGCAAATGACAGGAAGTGATGCAACCTATTGGTCCTGCAGTGACAACAACATATCCCGTGATATTCTCTCTGACATGTAGAAAAAAGGGAGCATGACATGTTTTACATTTGTCATCTTTGTTCTTCCTCTTTTTGCATCCGCATTGATATCTTTGCAGTTGGACTTCACAGAGGACAACGCCACACAAAGCGCTGTCTCTCTCTCTCTCTCTCTCTGTCCCTCTCTCTGGTTCTCAGGTTGTGTGGTGGAGGCAGAGGAACTCAAGGTTCTGTATGGTTGGGAAATAGAGCGCAAGTAATCTGGAGCGCACATCTTCCAACCCCCACCACCCCCCCCCCCCCCGCTCGGGCTACGGCATTAAATCAATATTCCGCAAAGCTTTCTCTTGTTTTCACATTCACTTGACTGCTGCCGTGAGGCGCCGTGAGGGCCGAGCAGCCGCTCCCCTGATTTTTGTGGCACTCGGACTCCCCCCCACTTCATCCTTCTTCCTCCTCTTCCTCCTCCTCCTCCTCCCTTCACTTCATGGCAGACACCCTCGTTTGGATGGCTCCAAGGCAATGCACCCATTCCATTTGTCTCATGCGTTAATGGGGACGCGGCAGGAATAAGGCAAATGCGTTATCTAGACACAAAACATTATCTCCACCTCGCTCCCCCAACACCGTGAAACAATGATTATTAAATGCTTGAGGAGTTTGTTCAGAGGTTTCGAGTCATGTCGTCACACTTAAGGAACATGAAATGTTTCACAACACCCTCTGCACTAGATTTTAAAAAATGTTTCTCTTTGACCCAAGATGATGCTTCCTCTTTTCTTTGCTACTTGCAAGCACTTTCAGTACCGTCTTGCCTGTCGCCCCAGGGGGAGTATGGCTAACGGCTTTAAGACTGGACGTGTGACATTAGCATTTTTTTTTTCTTAACCAGAAACCAGCCCAGCACTTCTTTTTTAAGATTTTAAATCCCGTCGTGCTGCATCATCCCGGTGTACAATGCTGGTTGTACATTCACACACTCCAGTCGCTCACACTCCGTCATTATAAAAGCAAAACCCTGCATCTGCAAAATGGGTCATACACTGCAGTCACTTTATCTCAGCGAATGCATTGTGCTCGAGTGGTAGAAGTGCGCATGTGTGATTACACATCAAAGCGAAAGACTAAATATTAGAGCGAGAGTCTTCGCTGAAACAGGACTTGAGCAAGTGGAAGCGTTTGGCGTTTCCGGGGGGTTGCAAGCTTGTGTGATATTGTAACCAAAACCTAAATCTGTCTTTAATACCTTTAAACAAGAGGAAGGTGCTCTTGCTCTAGAATAAACTCCAGGAGAATCTTTTTTTCCATTCCACTGCAGTGCTCCTTTACAGCTTATATTCCAGCAATTTCAACCCATCATTTGAACACACAGGATTTGCACGGAACACAGAAAAACCATCCGTTCCTCGGGTTGTGTATGAGGATACACAGACAGGCTAATAGGAAGACTCACACACACACACACTCACACACACACACTTGCTGATATTTTCACACTGCGGAGTGATTTTGAGCTGTGGGGTTCAAAGCCTTGCCAGTCAAAGGAGGGAGACAGCTCCATGCTGCCGTCTTATAGAACCATCAGTGCGCAGGCTAATCTGCGGCGCGTTCCAGCCCTATATTTAGACCAATGTTTTGTGAACACTTAGCATAATTCGCTGAGACGAAAGGAGCTTTTGGGAGCTGTTAACCTCGTCTCTTTAAGACTCAATTGGAGTTTTTCAGACGCTCTCTCCAAAAAAGCACCTGTTCTCGCCTTTGTCGTCTCGTGAAACGCTCTCGGGTTCAATGAGTGAAATAGTTTGTGGTGAATGGAGATGGTGCTGCAGTGTGACACTGAGGACAAGTTGTAAATGTGAGGAGGTGGTGGATTCTTTCAGCTGCTCATGAGGGAAATGGTATTAAGGGAAATCAATTCCTAAAAAAACAGCATGAACGTTTGGTTTTTAAAGGTTCTCTCACTGGCTCAT
Source organism: Paralichthys olivaceus (assembly GCF_024713975.1). NCBI lineage: Eukaryota > Metazoa > Chordata > Actinopteri > Pleuronectiformes > Paralichthyidae > Paralichthys > Paralichthys olivaceus. The sequence continues at coordinate 9,480,298 of NC_091095.1, read as the reverse complement.
CACTAATCTTTATTGTCATCATCACCGTCTCATCTTCATCGTCGTGTGGCATCCCTTCCCACTGATCACGTCCTCATGAATTTAAAGGGAACATTTTCCTGGAATAACACTACACCTGGTTATAATTCAGTCCCATTTATTACTATCCAGGGAGTACAGCTGGCTAAGTCTGTGCGCGTGTGTGTGTGTGTATGTGTCTGAGAGAGAGAGTGTGTGTACCAAATGCTCTGATCAGGTCCAGGTGAGCCAGGGGGAGTTGGTCATACTAAAAGCCTGTACCTCCATCTGCTGTGTGGCCTGCACAAAACACACACACACACACACACACACACACACACACACACACACACGATGGACTGTCTGGTTCAAAAGCCTGTCCCTCAAGCATTGAACACTATACGCTCTGGCCACAGAAACACGCCACACTGGGGGCCTGCATGGCATCTGCCTCCCAGCACCCGGAGCCAAGGCATGGGGCCGAGGGAGGGGCTTGGGGCCGAGATAAGCCTTTCCTCCCCTGGTCACTGCAACGCCGTGGGGACCGGACAGGCCTGGAGCCTCAGCTGAGCACCGCTGATAATATCCACATGAGTGTGTGTGGTTGGATAGATGGGTGTGTGTTGAGAAGGAGAAGCTTGGGATGTGTGTGCGTGTAGGATGTGTTGCATGTTTGTCCAAACAGGCGTTTATCACAGCTAAGACAAAAAAGGCATGTCTCCGAAGTATTAAAAGTTGCAAAGTTTGGTGCCAAATGTTCACACAAGTGTGTACAGACGTGTTTCCTCAAGAGGAATGTCCTCGCTTTCAGGGAATCAAATGGAACAACACAAGAAAAAAATTTACATACTTGCAAATAAAATAAAATCTGACATTGTGATTATGATTAGTTATTTTCCAAAGAAACTAACCATGGACTCATCTGCCTATTTAGAGTGTTGGCGTCCTCCTGCACGAGAGACCAATAAAATTATCCAATTTCCAGATTGTCATAAGGAAATGAAATTTTACAACAACTGAGTGGGAACCCTCTGTGAGGCGGAGAAAGACAAAGCTTGTAATAAGTACAGTACATTACATTTGACAATGGCATGAAACAATGCTGCTTCCACAATGGTGCTCATTGTATTTTCTTTTTCTGTCTTCGTGTCTTCTTTTTTTCCCCCTGTACACTCACTTGCGGTGTAAGATTAATTGCTGTGCCGCTAACTGCAAATCAATCTGTTCATGTTCACTCGCTCAAATTCATTGTTTATTTAACATGAGCGTAATCTAGTCTTTTGTCGAACGACAGCAAACTGTCCTGCTTTTGTTCAGCAGCACTGACCTTATCATTTTAACTTGTCATATTGGAATAGTCATTTACTCATCATGTTAGGAGTCGCCTCACGTAACGACCCAGTGAAGCAAATTAAATTAATTCCTGGTTACTTTTAATTGTGTTGATGTTTCAAGTAACAGCACATGACAAAAAGAGGTCTGCATGAAGACAGAAACACTAATTGGTAAAAAAAAAAGTTTTTAAGATGGAATGGATGATTCTGTGTCGTACATATATTGCCTTAATATTACAACACTGGATAGGATGAGGACCTGATCTCTTTTACCTGAAGAGGCTGAGCAGTATTTCATGAACGTGTATCATTTTTACATCAGCTAATCATTAAGCATCGATTTTGAGTAAGTAAATCTACTCATTATTTTAGAAGCTTTGTGTTTTGGAGTGGAAAAATTTCTCCTTTATCCTCATAGCAAAGACTGACTGACTGAAGGTCTTTTGTGGAAGGAAGCAATTGAGTTTATTGTAAATGTGGGTTTTGAATATCAGAAACATCAGCACCAACGATACCAATGCTGTGAGGAATTAGTTAGTTCTGGACTTGTTTTAAAGGTCCAGTGTGTAAGATTTAGGTGAAAGGGAACTATTGGCAGAAATTTAATGAAGAATAATCCTCATGATGTTTTCACTAGTTCGTTTTCTTTACCCCTGAAAAGGACCTTTATTTAAATACTTTATATTACATCGAGGGCCAAAGAAGAATCCATTCGATTTTAGAGAATGAATTCATGGATTTTGATGAAAAAGAAACAGGCAAGTAAGAGGGACTGGCATTCACGAGTGTGTACAATTTAGATCTAGTGAATTTAAATGTGGTTTTACAAGGGAACTGTTGCTTCTTGGCAGATTTACTAACTCAGCTAGTCAGAGTGTCATCATGGTCGACTCTCTGGTGTCCCATTAGCCTGAGAGTCCAGGTTGTTTAATTCATTTATAGATGATTTTCATGTCTGCTCCTACTTCCTGTTGCTGGCCATTGTACTGTACGGCAAAGAAAATGAAAATAAGTCTCTCTGCTATTCCTCAGACAGACGCTTTAATGAGTGACAGATACAGACCTCACCACCATAGACCCATGGTGTTCATGGTTTGATCCTCTGTTCCTGCTTGTGGAAAAGTTCACCGCCTTCCTCAGACGTTTTTTACTTCTAATTGTGTGATGAATAGTGACTGTGCTGCAGCCTGGTTGGGAGACTTGCCATATCAAATGAAGAACTAGCGAACATGGTGTAACGTACCATAGCTTGTCGTGTGTGCAGCGCTCGGAGTAGGAGCATGTGTTTTGACAGGGGGAGAGAGAGCGAGTGGGAGAGAGACATGGACGCAGGGAGAAATACCCAGAGATCCAGGTCAGCTGTGAGGCCTCAGCTGGAGTGGAGGGCTACACCTGTCAGTGCCCGGGGGCCTCTCTCTCTCTCTCTCTCTCTCTCTCTTTCTTTCGTCTCTCACTTTCTGTCCAGCTGGACGTGCAGGAGCCTCTCCACCTCCCCCTCTTAACCCAGCCTCCTCCTCCCGGATCCAGGCCAGTTCAGCCCAGCCATGCGTGGTCATCTCTGGGAATTCATTCCGGATGCTTCCTGTTCATTGCATCCCCTCTTCTCTCTCTTCCTCTTTTTTCTATATCTGTCACTCCACCCACACAACTATATGTCTTCCTCTTTACTATGTGTCCCATCAACAAGCTCTATTTTCTCACACACATGCTGACACGCACTTCTTTTTTTGTTCCACATTTTAATGTCTGATGGCACAAATGTGGATATTTTGCAAAACATACTATCTATCGATCTATCTATTTGATCTATCTATCTGTCTATCTATCCATCTATCTATCTATCCATCTATCTATAGTATCTATCTATCTATGTATCCATCTATGTATCTATCTATCTATCTATCTATCTATGTATCCATCTATCTATCTATCTATCTATCGATATCCAAATGCTGTCGGTGACTTACCTGGGTTTACACCTGGAGTATTGTTATATCCCTAACACCAGCTACGTGTTTTTTTGTCTTCCTGTCAGACCCTGACAGAAAGGAGCAGCTTATTTTGTCTGCAAAAAGACAATGGCACGAAATCCCTGAGATTTCCTTTTGGTTCTAAAGTTTCAGCAGGAACCACTGAGACGCACACAACACATTCCTACAACACTGCAGACTCCTGCTGTGCATCCAAAGCTGCCTCTCAGCACAGGCGGTGGAGACGGCAGCTGGGAACATTAAAATGCTCCTACAAGCATCCTCTTTATTCTCATATTGTGTCTGTAGCCTATTTTCCCCCAAAGTGTATCTGCACTGTAAAATTAAAGAGCTACAGTATTCCTACAGTATTGACGTGTGCAGACAAAGCAAAATGCCACTTTATCCCTGATGTATACGATATGTTTGTCTATGCGGGACTATATTTTACTGGTATGATGTTACAGTATATTCCAGATTTACTAATAGTCTGGTGTCAAACCATTTCTGTAGTCAAGGTATTAAATAACGACAAACTAAATATTATTTTATTAGGTTTTGTGGTAATATCTGTCTGTGTCATAATAAGTGCCTGAAAAAAAATCAAAAATAGTTCTCAAGTTTGGGTCAAAAGTCAGAAAAGAAATACATGTGAACCCAATTCAGACATGGTGTTAAATATTTTATGTTTAAGTAGAGCATTTATCACAGGTCGTTTAAAATAAGTTTTAATTTATTTAAATTTCACAGTTACTATTGAGCAGTTTATACATAATGTCACCATAGCTGTTTTCAGAACAGGAGATTCTTCAGTCAGACGTGTTCACAACAACAGAAAGATTTCTGGAGCATTCAGGTGAGGAGTCGATAAAGAGATGATGTGTTGTTTTTTCACAGGAAATCAACACTGGAGCCTTGAGTTGACATCTTCCTCATCATCTTCTACGTGCATGGCACTTCTTTTTCATCCTGAGATATTTGTTGTCTTTTTGTTTAGAAATGGTTAGACATGGTTTAGAAACTAGAGTTTTTGCTTGGGGGCAACCCGGAGGAACTGCAACTGACTTAGACATTTGTGTTCTCACATACAGCCCATAATTTCAGGAGATTATCCAGAGTTCAGTGCATGTCTGAAAGCAGCAGATTTGATGCCCCGTGCAAGATTATAGCCTCTAGCTAATTCATATCTCTAGTCCCTTGGCAGGTCAGAACAGGACAATGTCAAACATTACAGAGTTCTGCAATATACAAAGTTACACACAGAAGAGCACACAACACAAATCTACACACAAAAGCCCATCACAGATGCTTGTCAAATAAAATAAAAGCAACTCGCGAGGACCATCGGGTCGATGTCAAAATCACTGAGCAGCTTTTAACAGAGTTTTAAGAAGTTTTTGAAAGTGCTGATGAAGCTGCAGCTCCTTACTTCATCAGGTCGTGTTTCATTGGTGGCAGCAGAGGGAAATAAAATCAGGGTTCAGTCAAAAGATGAAATCATTAAAGACAACCTCTGCACTGTAATGGTCATTTAATGAAAGTGAAAGAAGCAGCTGTGTCTGGTCCAACTTTCTCTCAAGAATAACAGATTCCAGGTCAGATTATACTTGAATTATATTTATTTTTGTTGAAACTCTAATTTCTTATTCAAATGTGAACTCTGTAAATGCTCAAATTGTTTTAATGGTTAACATTCATTCTTAATATTCAGCCTTGAAGGTTATGGTATGTTATTTTTCAGAAAACACTTTATTATTTATTAAGGAAGCACAGAAATTATATGCAACCTGACTTACCATTTATTTCAGGCTGTTCCAAAGTCCATAAATTCCTGCTATAAACAGAAATGCCAAAAAAGAGTGTTCTCGCTCCGTCCTTGTAGCCAGAATAGTTTTATATTTATAGCTACTCCTGCAATTTTCTTTCTCATAATTGCGAATGTGTAAAAAGATATTAGGTGCACATGATGAAACAAAAGATAACAGTAACGGGCACGGCTGAAAAGTAATAGCAGTCAACTGGTAACCTGTAATAAAGTGTGGAGCATTAAAACGTGGACATGGTTTAATGCCCTGAAGCTTGTTCCGTGATACAATTGATTGTCAGATAAATGGCCGGTGCTGGCTTTAAAAGTAAAACATTAACCGTAACGTCGGTATTTTTTCTTCTTGCTGGATACCTTAAAGATGTCCTGGGTAGTTTATGCTGCGAGGCACACGCTTGTAAAAAAAATCTGCCATTTAACCTCGCTGAATATCCATTTTGTCCTGCAGCAAGATGGTGCAGAGGGTTGAATAACAGCGAGCTTATTCTCCCGCTGCACTCACACCACATCCTATCTTACACGCAGGCTCCTGAATTATTCAACTGTTTTTACCTGTGAGGCAAGCAGGGCCGTTAAGGGCTGCCCCAGTATGATCTATAATTAAATATAATGCAACATAAAAGTGCATAAGACATGAGACTACGGTTTGGACAAGTCACTCAGACTTCCTCCTAAATCCACTCTATGTCGGTTCATATGCTGACTGCAGCTGTTTATATTTTTGACTATTTATTTTACAAGCGTTTTCAGCCTCTTCAGCTGCTGTAATGTTTTTCCTTATTTGCTTGGCTACTCTCTGACTAAGAGGTCTTGAATCTTTGCTCTCAGCAGTTGACATTTGGAGGGCAATAAGATCATGTCATGTTTGATTGTGCCATTATGGTCTTGCTGTTCTCTAAGTACACAGCATCGCACCCAATAGGGCCCCTGTCTCTTGCAGCATGTTTGCTTTGTTCCCCCTCGCAGCTCGATCATGGAGCCTCCTCGGAGCTCACACTCTGAAATAATCCAGCTGTGCATTTACAAATAAGACCAGAACAGAACCATTTACAGTCTCCCCTAAATTGACCATTCGGGAGACATAAAACCCAGCATCCGTCCATTGTTTCCAGCAAGTGTCCGACTCTCCCGGAGGAGATTATTATATTTTTTTTGCAAACAATTACCTCAACCACAGCCACACAGAAACTGACACGCTGCCCAAAGTTTAGGATAAAGGACGTGTTTACAGATATGCTTTGAATCTACTCTGAAGTCATCTTTGTGTCAGACTGTGAGTGGGAGAAAAATGTTACTTAGCAAAATCAGACGGTAATAGACTTATATGGAAATCTCAGTGACAGTTGAAGGCCTTAACCTTGCATACACACATATACACAAACACACCACAGTGGGATCCTCACATCTGTCCAAATGTGAACGGTAATATCTCCACCTTGCAGGCGGCTGTGGGGAGGGAAGGCTTAGCGGCTCGCTCACTTTCTTCCTTCACTGGCTGTGAAGTGGAGTCTGAGGTGTCAGGAGTTTTTTTTCCATCCCCCTCTATTTTGCTCCCCCCGTCCTTTCTCTCCCTCTCTCTCTCACTCTGTCTTTTCATGGCAAATATGTCTCTATAGTGGCAGAGTCTGTACTTTACAGGGAACACTGCGAGTGCCTGATAAGGGGCTGAAAGCAGATATATACATCCTGGAGTGAGCTGCAGATACGCAGTCAGGGAGAAGGTAAACAGATCACATACATTATGTTTGCAGGATTTACATGTGACACATAATACCGAGGTTTTAGCATATTAGGGTGAGTGGCTAACTTCTTTCTTTGCACCTAAAAAGCAGAGACAGGATCGTAAATTGCTTGCTATGATAAATCGCGGCAAATAAAAGGTGCAGCGTCGTGTCTCATTTTGCTCCCATACAGATTGAATTGACCCATCACTGTCGTGCCAAATTATAAAAATGAATTTCATCGACCGGCAATAGAAACAGAGAGGGTGTTTATTCCCTTCAGCCATGTTCTGGGAGTATTTAGTCGAGTTGGTTGCACCACCCCCATGACAAGCCTTTACCTCTTCCCCTTTATAAAGACCCAGCAATTACTCTGGTTTGCTGACACCCTGAATACCAACACAACAATACCTCTCCTTTCTCCGCAAGAACCCCACACCCCCCTCCAAACACACACATCTTAGTACCATCCTCCCCACCCAAACACAACCGTCACACCCCCCCTTGTTCCCCTCCTCAAATACAAAGTTGCCTAGGGTTGCTATGGCTACCAAAGGAGTTCATAAATCCAAGCGCCGAGGGACTTTTCATCGCTTGAAAATTATCAGGAGGATTTTATTTTTGGGGTGGGGGGTGATGGGTGGTGATCAACGGGACATAGGGAAGAAGGATTTGGATGAAGAAGGGAGAGAGAGCGGATGAGGGAGGGAGGCGGCCTGTCCCTCTCCTCTCACCACGTGGCCCGGTCACAGAAAACAGATGGTGGCGTGTGGCACCGCCGTGCCACAGCGGAAATCTTGTGTGCACCGCTGCCATAAGGAGGCAGGTTAGTGGGAGATTTGGGGTGACAGTGTTTGGCATGGGCTACAAAGTGAAGGTGCAGGGAGGGAAAGAGAGCTCAGTGCCTCGGGCTGACACAGGGGTAAGCTGCTGTTATGTTCCTGTCTCTGTGATTTAGTGGCCATGTGGTGCAGGAAGTGGAAAGCAATGGCTGCTCTCAGGTTCAGGGTTTCAGCACCGCGGCTCGCTGCGTCTCACTGTGCATTTTTGTTTGGATGATAAACTACAACAATCATTTTGTCCTCAGTGATCAAATACTTTGTATTCACACTTTTACTCATCGATCTATTTCTCCCCATGAACCAAAATGTAGCTTAACAAATAATTTCTTTATGTCTGTGCTCAACTCTTGAATTCTGCAGTTAAGTTTTCACCTCCACCAAAGATGTTGTTTTTAATTCGTTTTGTTGTTGTTTGATTTAAAGAAAACCTACTGAATCCATTTCCATCAAATTTTGCAGAGGGGAACACCGTAACCCAAAGATATTTCTTATTACTGCAGTTGGTAATACTTGAAAAGCTATTGCATAATTTATGCAAAACATGCAATCAATGCACGCAAACGCCTCCCCCTCATCAAAGCTATGCCCCCAAAAAACATGAACATCCACTGCCTGACAAAAGCTAGAAGCTGACTTTTCTGTGACTTGCATGCTAACTGATTATCATCCCTGCTTGAGCAGCGTATGACTCTCCAGCTGAAGGCTCCAGTCATATGCAGTGAGAGCACAGGCATGTCGGTCAGTGACAGACAGGGACACCAGCAAATCATTTAATTTGCCCAAATAAAATAATTAGTTGTGATTATTTCCTTCCTCTGAGGGCACAGACACCAGCCTTTTTTCCCCAGACAACTTTATTTATGGACAGTTTTTGAGATGTGAAGTAGACAACCAAGATAAAAAGCATCTAAAAAAACAACTTAACCTTTAACACAGGATGTTAGCTTTAACGGATGTGTGCACCCTCAGTGCTTTTCTAGTTATCAGATATGAAAACACAACTATTAGGAAGCTATTACCAAGGTGAGCATGTTTCCACTAAAAACTACGTACCACTGAATCCCATTTGATGTGCTTTACAGCACAAAGAAAACTGGTTTGTGACACAAAACAAAAACACATTTCTGATATACTTTAACTGCAGTGTTACAATATTTAATGTCAGAACTTGTTTATCCTCAATCAAGGGTTTCTAATCTGCTTTTATTCTTTTTCAGGGTCATCAAAGTAAAGCCAGGGAGCAGAGAGGAGGAGTAACAACATCGTGTTTGTGACATGAAGTGATGATTTCTTGACTCTGAGAAACACAATATGTCACATGTAGCACCTAAAAACTCCCTTGAGAACTAAAAACATTGTCTCATTACTTCGCCATAACTCAGCCGAAAATGAAAGCATAATTTGAGACTGACCCCGACCAATCATATCCATTCTGACGCCCTGCACCAGGAGATGATAGGCCAGGCTCGGTGAGAACATTGTGTGCTGGCCTAAACGTGGCGGGGTGGGGATGTGGGTGGGGTGAATGGGTTTGCTGGCGGGGCAGGGTGGAGGGATGGCGGGTTGGACCGGGGGGGTAAGCGAGGGGTCATCTACTGGAATATTACTACACACATCACGACACGCTGCATCCGTCTGTCTCCCTCCCTATTGCTGTCACATGCAATAGTCATGCACACTTTAGTCTCCATCAGCAGTCTGTGACTTCTGCACACATGTACATAAACTAACGGCATAATCACCTCGAAAAAACATGAAAGACAAAACTGAAGTCTTTGATCCACAGCCTCACACACAAACACATATATCTACGCCAGCTTTCCAGCACACCCGCACTTTATGTACCAATATACTCCTAAACATACACACAGACGCCCCAGCCTTCTCAATCCATGGCCTGGAAGAAAGGAGCCAGTGTGCAGCAGTGCAGCCGGCAGACAAGGGCAGGGCCGGGGTTCTGCAGGGGCACATGTGTGTGAGAGACAGTGTGTGTTGGGAGGGCTTGGAAATGTGGGTAGGTTTTGGGAGGGGCCCAGGCCTATATGTCTGTAATGCATTTAAGTAAATAGACAGAGTCGCAAATAGGAACTAAGGCGTTCTGGGGAGTCGTATTGTGACAAACTGGGATATCTGTGGTCGCATCTACAGTACAAAGCCCTGGAAGGATGCGAGAGTCGATGCTTACAGACCAGTTTGGGAATAAATTATTGAAATCATGACTGTCTCCGTGCTAAATATAGAAGCTTGTCTAAAAGTAGCGCTCAAAGGATTTGAGAAAAAAAAACTGCCTGGAAAATGAAAACTCTGTCATTGTCTGCTCACCTTCTTGTCAGCTGAAACTCGACTGAACTTCACAGAACCGGCAAACACAGCGAGTTAATACCCGCAGGTCTGTCTCAGCCTTAAAATATAGGAGGTGTATAATCACTGGATTTCTGGGTTCACACTGCAAACTTGAGCGTAGAACTATATAGCCGATAACCTACAAAAAATTTGAGGCACTGTATTCTTCTAGCTGTAGAAATATTAACCTGTTAATTCTATAAGAAGACTAGGAGCCTGCATGTTCTCTAATCCTAATCCTTTACCCAAGTGTAGAATGAAAATTCAGTTTGCATGAACTATGTCTTTAGAATCTCTTTTTCCCCCTCGCTCTATTTTCCAAGGTGCTTCGGAGTCAGACTCTTAACCTGTCACAGCCGTGCCTCTAAACTCCAACGTTTAACTGTGATTAAGATTATGAAACCAAATCTGACTTCACTGCGTTAGGGTTTCTTTTTCATTTTAAAGCCCTTTGGCTGACACTCCTGATCCGACCGATCCAAGTGCACAGGTAGGATGTTACAGTGTTTTTGCTCAAGGACACTTCAGCAGGACTTCACTCCCACTTTGTTTGGTCTGGACTTTGGGACTTTTCATTTTGTCTTGTGAATCAAAATCTCAGAAGTGAAAGGTGCCCCAGAACTCGGTCCAGACCAATGGACCAAAATTTTATTGGCCAAAGAGAGGTGGTCTCAGGCCGGATCAAACTGAGCCATCTTTTGCAGTGTGAAGGCATTTTTTCTTGGGTAGTTTGCACCTTTGGACCAATGCAGGAAGTTGAGACAACATCACACAATAGAGGACAAAGACAGGAATGCTTGTAGATTTTCATTTTTGCTGGTTGTAACCATAATATCACAGTGGTAACAGAAGTGAAGCGATGTATTCATTTTCTCCATTCACATGCAAAGATTAATGTTTTTCTACGCACTTTTTAAAAACTGTAGTAATTGCAATAGCCAGGTCGACAACACATCAACTTCAGATGCTTGCCCACATAGGTGAGGATGACAGGAAGTCTGTATGTGTGCCTAAAGTTTACCAGATCAAATGTGAACAATGTAACACAGACATGAACCCCGGATGAACCTTGGTTCTGAACTTGGTTCTGACTTTCCAGTGTGCAAACAGCCTCATTGTGCCTCTAACATGATTAAAATGTGATTTTACAGCAACAGCCTTATCTGACTATTCACTCTTTATTCACACTGATCTATTAATCATTATTTCAAGGTACAACAGATATGATTGATTCAGTTTAATTTGTAATGTATTAAACACAAAACCTCAACATGGCCATCAATCAAACTGAATATTTTTGTACCAGGAATTTATATCTTACATCTTCCACCCATCTGAATTCATGCATTATCGGACCAGCTGTCAGTTTATCACAGATGTTGATCCAAAGCATCTGTCAGAGGGATATTTGACAGAAAAGAAGAAGCACAGCCACACGACAATGTATTGCAACAGCTTCAAAGTTCATAGGGTTGGTACAGGTGTTTTCTGTGCACCAGCTGTATTATGTAATATAGATGGTTAAATCCACAGTACTAAACATTTTGATTTGAATCATTATTTGTGTCCACATACTGTATCTGAGCTTCAACAATATTTTCAAAAGAATGAAGACACATAAAATCCATGGAAGACAATGCTTCCTCAAAAGCAGAGGCCAGGACTGTGGGAAATAAACCCTGATTTATAAGTTGTACCAACCAGATGTTTTTTTGTGCCATCACCTCTTTTCTTGGGTGCCAGAACAGTTTGTTTTATGTAAGGACTTGACTAAAGTTCACATATGTCAGTTTGACACATATGTATCATAAAGGAAAATGAAACACAATCACTTTTTAATGTTTTTATTATTATTTTTTAATCCAGAGTAGGTTTATTATTTCTCTGTGGTTAACGTATCATCTGTCAAGGCTCTGTACTACTCAAGTTTTATGACTCTGAATCTGCACCTTTCTATGAAGGCTGATGTCAGATCAATATGCGCTGCTGCTTTCAATCATCCATTTTTCGGCCATTATTCCTCTTCGTTTCTCCCACTGCTCTTTTCTTTTCTTCCTTTTCACTCATCATGTTCCTTTCAGAGAAGCAGATGTGAATGAGTCTGTGTGTGTGCGTACAGGGTTTGTGGTTGAAAGTGTGTGTATGAGTGTGAACGAGAGAGAGAGAGAGAGAGAGAGGGAGGGCCGCAGGGAAGTTGGCCAACTAACCCTCTCTTTTGAAACCCTGGCTGACTCCAGTCTCTAACATGGCGGCTGTAAATCAGTGGGAGAAGGAGCTAAGTTAATTGCACAAGCGTTTATGAAGGAGAAAGCCTTGATTTACTCCAAAAGCTTTACATTTCCCCTGTGGATGTGGAGTGATGAAAGATGTGGCGTGAGGGAACAGAGCAGGAGAGATATGGCACTGGAGCACAGGGACACATGTGGTGTGTGAACAAAGTTCACTTGCAGCATATTAGATATGCTGATTGGTAAACTAGATTGTGGACCGATATGCATCTGATGCCTCAGGAATAATTATTAAAGTTTGATAGAAGTCAGGGTGACTTTAGTTTATGAGGGAGATTTTCATTATGGAGTCAAATATAGAAGCAGCACAAAAAACTGTAGCTAGTTTATGCAAATGATAAAAATAAATAGTAATATATATAATAATAATGTGAATACTACGAAACATTTAACAATGAGTGGATGTATCTATTCCTCTACATTCCAAAACTTTATCTTTGAATGCAAGGAAAAGTTCATCAATCACAAAAGTGGACAACACTACTAATTAATTAAATATTTATATTAATAAAGTATTAGCAAATTAAATCCACTATATTGTAGAGGGAATTAATGCACATGTTGTCAATGCATTTACCTGACTACCTTTACAATAGTCATACACCATGATGATGGGCTCTTGTAGTATAATCTAATCCAGTTTTTGGATCGACAATTGCACATAATTTTGAAATGTTTAATGCACTTTACAACGTTCTGTTAAAAGTCTATTAAGTTGTTCTGTTGTTGGTTTTTCGTTGTGACCAAAAGTCCTTATTCAGTATGCGTCAATACTGTGGGTTTGTCTTTTCCACACATTTTTGAACACTGGTGCTTCATGGTTGCTCTAAAACAAAATTTGACATCTACCTCCATTGATACATGAACAGAGCCACACTGCAGATCTATCTTGACATGGTATCACTTTGTTCATTGTATCGTATTATGACACAGCACCAAGCAACCACACATGCAGGGTTTATCACTAAATGATAATTTATACAGTGTGAATGTGTGTGTGTCTATACTGCTGTAACTTCATCTTCTCTTTCATAGCGACCTAAAGCCTACGTGTGAATATCTGGTTTGGCACAGACTGTTAATCCATCTTGGCTAATTAGTAGTGGTAATAAACTTTGGATAAGGACTTGCTGCTTTCCTGACCTCTACAGAGAAGAAGTCTGAAGAGTTCCCATGCCTGCTGAACATCTGTTTTATCCACAAAGAGACAGATTAGCACTAAACCGCAATTCTCCACTTTTCCTCCACGTTTAGCAGCGCCGGCTAGCATCTAGCTCCCCAACCACTTTCCTGTGTGACGATGCTATCAAGGTTTCGACAGCCCTTTTGGCAGCTGTGTGCTGCATACGGCCGCCCACCCAACCAACCACCCTGAAAATGCACACACACACACACACACACACACACACATGCACGCAGGAGGAGGTGGAAGCGGTAAAAAAAACCGTTGAGGCCGTGGTTTGAAGGTAGGTCTCTGTGGCTGATGATGGGAAACATTCGTTACAGTAGGGTAAGAGCTGTAGCTGTGACATAGAAAGACAGAGTAAAGGAGAAACTAAACAGACCGAGAAGAAGTGTAATAAGAAGAGTGAAAGAGATCTCTATATTTTTACCACATGTTCTGGCTTTCAGTTAACAAATGTACCTCATACTACCTTGTACTTAAACCCAAGCATTCATATCACTAGTGATTGTTTCCTGTTTGACCTGGAGCCACATGAGAAATTCATAGACTGTATATAAAGATTGACGGCATGATGCCTACCCAAAAGGAAAGCCAACGGGCCTTGATCGCCTCCTGGTGGCTTTCCATAGAATAGTTCCTAAACCCAGCCTCCTCCGTGTTGGTGAAAGGGACATAAGATCAAAGTACTTGTCAAAGTCCATTTTTCTGAAAGATGGTTTATGTTAGGTAGATCTGATCACACTGAAGTGTGTTGAAATGCACATTTTAATTAGTTATATGATGCTTTTAAAGCAAGGTGAAATGTCTTGATTGACAGCTGAGACTGACGTTTGAATGGTCAAGCCAATGTATCGGCAGGACCTCGCTACTGTGGCTCCATCCCCTGACCTCTACTGCGCAGACTCTGGCTCCAAACAATGTCTTTGGTGCAAGATGGTAGCACAACTAGTAACACCCAGGTAGGAAACATGGAGTTAGTCACATGTGTCAGTTTTACAAAGTTTCCGCAATATAATTACAGCGGAAAAAAGGTTAGAATTTAATGTTTGTCAAATTCAGCCAACAACCATGAAAGACCCAATTTAGTTGAAGGGAATAAACAGACATTCAATTAATCTCTGTGGTTTTCTCATTTTCCAGTTAACCACTGGTCTCCAGCAGTGCTGCCACACATGGCGCGTGGAAATAAAAGGCCAAATCTATCAGGAACCATTTTGTGTGTACAGACCTGTTATATATAGGAAACCTGCTGTATGTGTGAATACTTAAAGCTACTTCCTCTCTCAAGCAATTAAGACCAACAATGTTATACCAGATCCCTGTGAAGGAGAGACCTATCATTTTAAGCCCTGCATCTTGGAACGACCAGAGAAATATATACTTTACCACATACGTTTTATGAGCCTGTATAAGTAAGACATTAATTACAAGAAGAAATTTAATTTTAGTCTATTTAATATTTCAAAACATGCAGATGATTACGACTTTGTCAAGGATTGTCTTACACCTATTGTCATTTTGAATATCCCCTAAATTGTTCTCATTATGTGCAGTCCATCAGTGCATGAGAAGATTTGTCACTTTCTTCCCATGGCGAGTCTCTTCACAGGCACTGAAGCCTTTGAAAAGAGAAAAAACATTTTCCATACAGCGCTGTGACCTCAATAGAAAAGATCTACAATCCTTCCTTCTCCGCTAAGCGCCACGTGTACTCAGGTGCTTGAATCCCTTTAGTTTTACTCCAGAGGGGATTTGAACAGTATGAATATGGATGTGATGATGATGAACCCGATGGTGAAGGTAGTGCGGTCTTCCTTCAGATAAGCGCTAATCGCATTTGGAGAGCGTGGCGGCACAGCTAGGTGTAAACTTGGCCAGCAGCATTATGCGGATGGGGGGTGCAGGGTATAACTGAAGGTGCTTTTGTGTGTATGTATGTGTTTGTGTGTGTGTGTGTGTACCTGTGTGTTGATTGGTGAGGGAATCACTCCGTGCAGCCTTGAAACACTCACCCTGAAAGGAAGCACATCTCCATGGGGGTGGGCACGGTGGAGGATGTTATCTGAGCACACGTAATCCCAAACTAGGGATTGATCTTCCGACTCCTCCCTCCTCGCTTCTTTCTTTCTCGCTCCTCTTCCTGCCATCCTCCTCCTCCTCAACCTCCCCCTCCACCTCCCCCTCCACTCATCCAGGCATTTTTTGATTCCATTGAATGTCGCCTGGTGCTGACGAAGCAGTGACATGAGGGGTTATAATTAGCTCAGATACTCTTATTCATATTCAAATGTCACATCTAATCTCACCACAGATATCTAACAAGAAAACAGGATTGGCAACTAAATGTGATGGGTCGCATCACCTGAACAGAGTAACCAGGTCTCCCTCAGTCTGTTTGGTTCATTTGTTGACCATGTGGGTTTTATGTATCTGTTGATATTCCAAACTGGTAAAATCAATTTGATTTCTAATTTATATGTCCAATTTCTGGCACTATAGTTCTAAAACATGCACTGGTTCTTGGTTTAAAGGTCCAGTGTGTAAGATTTAAGTGAAATCTATTGGCAGAAATGTAATATAAAATAATCCTAGTGATGTTTTCACTAGTGTGTTTCATCTAAATTTTTACAATTGTTGTTTTCTTTACCCTAGAATGAGCCGTTTATATTTAAATACTTTATATTTACATGAGGAGCGGGTCCTCTCTATGGAGGCTGCCATGTTTTTTACAGTAGTTCAAACTGGACAAACTAAACACCTTTTGAGTTTTTATGACAACTGAAGCTACCACAGCTTCTCTTTCATGTTGGGGAGGGTAAGTGAGGGGTATTCAGCTGCAATATGCAACTCCACCACAAGATGTCACTAAACTCTACACACTGAACCTTTAAGTTGAAATTTAAATTCTCCTCTAAAGGAGCTTTATCTTAAAAATAAGAGACTTTTATGAAGACATAACACTAAAAGATGTTTCTTGTATGAATTGAGGCTAGGTAATGTTAGATTGGGGCAAGAACAATATCACATAATCTTTCTAAAATTTCTGTCCATTCATTTCATTTGGGTCAATTGTCCCAATTTAATATTTTGTAAAGTATGAACTATATTGAGAAATATACCAGATAATTTCCAAATTGTTGGAAGATGCAGTTTCTATAATCAAATATGTAGAAGTAGTTACCAACCGCAAAACAATAGAATAAGAAAATATCTATTGTAAAGATTTTCTGAACTATCAATACAAATATTGTTATTATTATCTAGGAACAACATTTGCACGCCTGAAATAAAATAATATCAACACAAACACCTCCACACATCCTGTTTATGTTTATCTTTTTAACAGTTTACCATATTCCGTGCTAATATTAGGCTGTTTTTATTCAGCACAGAGCTAACTCCTCTCTGAGGCAGGGGTTGTGTCACAAGGATGCAGTGAAGCTTACTTGACGTTTATATATAAAGTAAAAAAAAAGCTCTGCTCCACTCACCTCAGGGTGTGTGCTGCATCCATGGCGTATATGGCCTACATGCTCGCTCAAGCATAAGCCGATGTAGCCTCTGCCTCCCTGGCGCTGCAACTCAGAGTTTGTCATTTATCTCAGATGGGGTTTTATAATGTGCTGGAAGAAAATCCAATGTTTTCGGACGGAGGGTCAAACAGTGGCAGTCTCAATAGATTTCTGTATGTATAACATGTATTAGTGTTAACTGCTGCGTTATGCATTTAGATTCAAAGCCTTTAGATGAGGCTTGGAATGAGAGCAACGTTGGAACAAGTTTTATTTCCACCTCTTCAACACACAAACACAGCCACTAATGAAAGTGTGTCAGAGCCACAGCAGCCCGACACAATAGATTCAAATGATTCAACATCATGATATATCTGTGTTGCTAAAATGTTAAGAAAACAAGAGCTGTATAATTAAATTAAATATGAATGTGTTTTTTTTTTTTGTCCACTATAGGAGCAGGTGGAGGAGGAAGACATGCGAGAGAAGGATGGTAGTCAGGGGGGAGCGTAACATGAATTATTTCTCAAACAACTGAGTCCATTGGTTATGACTCTTATTTTGTGAGTGATGAAATCTAAGCAGCAAGAATTTTGAAATAAACAAGTTAAATGTTCACTTCTTTATCAGGACATACCTACAAATCAAAGCGTGCCATTGATTTTTACATATTCACTCACCAACTCTTTTTTTATGACCGTCTCTGTGAATCTGAAAATCTGTTTTCCACTTTCTGTCCCAGATATTCTTGTATTTGCAACTTACAAAATACAACTCCTCATGCTTAGCATGTCTAAACAGCACCCTTGTTTTTCTGATGTCATTTAAAAAAAAAAATCAAGTCCATTTTAGACGATCCTGATGCAAACACGCCGCCCATCCTCCAAGTAGGTCACACCCTCCGCTAAGAATGATTTACAAATGCTTATTGGCAAATGTGTGATGAAAGCTCGACAGTGCGTTAGCACAGCTTAATTGGCATAAAAGCACACATGTTTATCTTCCATGGTCAGATCCAAATATTAGTGTTGTTGAGGTTTATTTGGACCACAGACCCCCACACCTAACCATGTACTGAGAAGTCACTCTGAAGAGCAGCAGCATGTTTGATTCTGACATATTAAAAGACCCAATTTTACTGATCTGATTCCTCTGTCCCTATCTTCAATATTAGTCATGTAGCGGCCGACACAATTTGAGCGATTGTTATTTGAACCATACCGTCTGTCACAGTGTTCACTATTTGTTCCTGTTTGAAGCAGCCTGGTGAAAACCCGACATAGACAGGAGCCACCTTGTGACATGGCTGCTGCCAACTTCAATCTCATCCAGCCGCTGATTGACAGCAACGACATTTCGTGGTTGGAGGGTATTCGTTCAGAGTACTTTGACTCAAGCTTGACCTAACACCATGTCCCTCCTCCATGAAGTGTTTGAACATTTTTCTTGATGTCTCATGTCATCCATGGGTTTTGACATTATCATTTCTGTATGTCAATATTCTGAGTGTCCATAACTGGAAAATGTTAGAAGAGACAGTGCAGCTCATGTAGGTCAGGGGTAGGTGGTGGAGCCTTAATTGATATGGTCTCTGGTTTGATTCCCATTAACCTCAATGGGTATAGCAAGGCTCTACTCACAAAATGATGATGATGTGTTTGAATAAAAAACCCAATAACACCCACTAACATCAGGCTTCTCTCTACGATGGGAATAGATACAATCGGCATTCACGCCAAGGTCAAATGACTCTGTAGTAGACACAGAATTTTAATCGGCTCCGGCTCCGATAGGCAGTGATGGAAATGTGACACCCAGGTGAACATGATTATTTGGAAGGACATCAAGGTGAGAGAGCGCCTCAGTATTTGGTGCGTTTGTGACGTCAAACATGAGGCACCACAAAAAACTGAAATAGGCAAACTTCTCCTTTTTAACAGGTCTACCCAGATTTTAAAAAAAAAGCATATATACCCATTACTTTTGGTGAAAAAATGGTCAATCCTCTCTACCACCTGAGCCACAGCCTCCCAAATTTAACTCAGCCAGCTACAGAGGTGTTTACACAACTATAACCCTAAACTAGCTGTAAATGTTTCCTTGCTGGTAAAGATGCACACTACTTAAGTGTATTTGAAGATACTTATAATACTTAGTGAAACTTGGATTATGTGCTGGACCCTGCAATTTATTCGCCTTTTCCTTCCCACCAACACAAAAAGCAGGAGTCCACATAATTTACTCTAGAAGTATCATTTGTATTATTTTTCATGGTAGCTAGAAAATCATGGATATTACTGCTGATCCTTATTTTAATGACAGAAAATGTATCTCTCTGATTGTAACACAATGAAATAAACCAGAGCACACAAGGAGTTCTTCCTCCACTCAAACAGGCCTGAAAACATTCTCTGCATTACATGTGGTTATACGTAGTCTGTGCCCTCTGACTCTCAGCCATGTTGACATCAATGTGACTCTTGTATAACAGCTACTTGTTCCACGGTTCCAGTGGCTCCAGAGTCATGAGCATGAATGGTCACAGCTGTAATTGACTGTTAAGGAAGTGCTGTTGCACCACAGTTGATTCAGCCACATAAGCTGCACTTGTTGTCTCTGAGTTATCTTTCTTCTGTGGATTTTTAATGTGACATTTGAAAAGAAGCTTGCCATTCTGCCAGTTGAGCTGCCGTACATTTCATCCAACATTTTGACATGCCATCGTCACATCTGTGGTTCATACCAGAGGGTGCCTGATTACAGATTCATTTCAGAGTGACTCGTCAGATCTCCTGTGCACGGATCACAGGATAATTGGGCACTGCCAATTATTTTGATGCATTGCATGTGATGAGGATGAGTTTGATTCTGCCTCTGTCCCTCCTGCGAAAAAACACAGCTGAATATCCGACCAACTGTGGACATTCTGAAGATGCTGCGTGCACTCCTGCTGGCGAGCTTTAAAACACACAAAGCAATGTAGTGCATGTTGTGGAAGATTGTGGATGGATTTATTCGGTATATGTTTGATAAAATGTTCACATAAAAACGGATAAGAAATAAAGATTTTTGGAGGAAATGTCACAGAAGTGTTATGACAAGGAAATGATGCACGGCCAACACTTGAACCGCGCAGACCACGATAATACAATTAGCTACAGAGATGGGTGACGCTGAGCGTTCAGTCATTATTAGAGAGAATAAATCTCATCTCTTCACTCCGAGAAGCCAAAAATAAACAACCAGTTCTCATGAAAATCTTTTTCCCTCATAATAAGTGGCTGTCACAATGTTGACAGATACAATTTAAACAGGTCTTAGTTAGACTTGAACTCATATAAACTGTTTTCTGTAGGAACAGAAGAATGTACATTTATACAGGACGTTGTACATCGATGCAAACTTGTAGGAATACGCACAAAGCAAACACGTGGCTTGTTTTCATTTTCTCTCAACACAAGCAGTAATGCACATCCGCTGTCTGTCATTCCCCCACACACACACACACACTCTGTCTGTCTGTCACTCAACATACAGTACATACCTCGCCACATTCTTTCTTTTTTACTGTACGTCTATTTATATTTCAGTACATACTCACACACAATTGTTCTCATTTTTGGTGATAATTGAGTATTTCTTTATTCTCTATGTCATCACTACTGTGCCCATTTCAGAAGTCTACATCTAAAATTTTGATAGAGCTTGGTGGTGTGTTTTCTTCCTCCTCATGAATCAGAGTGGTGTCTGGGTCCTGCAGGAGACTTAATGGACTGTGTCTTTTACAGGCTTTGGAAGTCGACTCCCTGCTGTTAATGCAGTGAGAGAGGAGCAGAGGAGCGGCCGGCAGTGGAAGACAGCCGCCACCTCACACCAGGTGACTGACTGAACAAAGTCCATCCTGAGCAGTAATAACAGAGCATCAGGAGGTGCCGTGCTTGCAGTGCGGTGACATTCGTAACGCTGCTCTGTGTCTAGAATTGAATTTCTAATCTGAAGAACTCGACTGTCCCCTGTTTTCTTAATTTGCCTACTCCTTGCCAGCAGAACTATTGAACTATCTGGTAGAGATATTACATTCAGTATCAATCTCAAACTAAAAATATGATAAAGTCAAATGATAAACCCTTTCCTTATCTGTAATTTATAGATGCACTAAAGGTGAACTTGGATCCTAGATTACCTGATTACAGTCACTTTGATTTCTCTCCCTTTTTACAGAAAACAGTCGATTAAGGCCATTAAATGACTGATAATTAACATCAGAGCTTGATAAAAACATAAGTAAAGAAGTGATAGAATTAACACCTAAAATATGAAACCAATAATTACAGGAATGTTTTCTTAAACATCTAGACCAGTGTAATTTTTGCAAAATCTGGATATGAGTTTAAAACAAGTGAAAGGTTTGCAGGTTTACGTTGATCTTATTGGCTCTAAGTCGAACAACATGCTACTAAAACATGTCTTGGCCAAAATCCAAGCCTTGTTATCCTTTATGGAAACATCAAATGAAATTCTTTGCATGCTGGGGTAGGCTCCGGCCACAGAAAATGTATGGAATTTATTTATAGTCTCAGCCCGATTTCCACCCAAACTGGGCTGTGCCTGGTATTTCCAGATGTTTAATTGTAGCCCCGTCAGTTCTCATGTAAAGTTTTTCATTTGAGTCGACAGTTTCAAGCACCGGTTGGGTTTAGGAAGAAAAAACACTGCCTACACATGAAGACTCTATCAAAGCAGCTGTACAAGATATAGCGCAATGCCTCTGGGATGATGACTGTCTGAATTAGATAGAAGTACACTCTCTGAAACTTAGAGCCTAATTGTCAAACCAGTCCCCCAGCCACAATTTCAAAGCTTAAATTTGATTTGATGTTGCTGATTTTGAAAAGCTTGAAAGAGATGGGAGAACAAAACCAGTTAACCACGAGCCAAAAAAATGTATATACGATGGATTTAGCCCATCCAAACTCGCATCCCCTCTACAGCAATTGGAAGTCAACAAGACCCAAGGGAAAACCGTCTCGGGATCCATTTGGAAGGGGACCCACAGTACCTTTGTATCTCGTTGGCAGGGGGACGTTGCCCTCCGGCTACAAGGCGAAACCACTCTTGCCTCTCCTTTGAGATCCAGCCTGTTGTTGCTATTTGTGTGGGTAGGGGAGCATGCTAGTGACTCAGGCAGACAGCTGTAATTAAGGCCAGCTTCTCAGCCGGATGAGCAGCAAGAGATAATGCGGATGTGTACAAACTACCAACACCCCCCCTCATCCTACTCACAAACACACACACACACACACAAAGCACGGACAACTTCTGTGGCACACACGATTTGTAGTCATACGCAGAGGCATGTGCAGAAGATGAAAGCATCAGAAAATCTCTGTAATGAATTGAACAACTAGGACACTACTCATTAGAGATGCATTTGTGTACGTGAGGCATTGGCAATTCATTATTTTCAGCCTGACAAAATCTGGTGCAAGTCGGCGGAATCAGAAAGATATTTGAATATGTTTTCAGCTCAGAAAATCTGTTTAGCAGTTAGTCAGGATGGGTGCACGCCAAAACTGGAAAACAAATATTTGCTTTAAATGGCCTCTGCTGTCTTCATGTATTTTTGATGGTGGTGGAACGTGACTGAAAAAAATGACATAGAATATATTTATTATGTTTAAATTTCAAGGGTTAGGGTGAGTGTGAAGTGTATTGGTAGAATAAACAGTTTTTGAGTTTTCGTTTGCATTTCTAAGAGCCAAAAGCCTTGCAATGCTAGGTAAGTAGCCCAAACAAATATGGAAGCAGATCGAGCAAGTCAGCTGCCCTAGGGATACAGGGTACAGCCCTATTGGCCTGTGCAGTGTTTGTCATAACTCAATTCCTTCTCTTCTGCCACGTTCCTGGACCCGCTAAGCCCCGGTCCACCCCAGTGCCCAGATTGTACCGTTGCTTGGCTGCCTGAGGCTTCATTGAATAGACACTTCCTGTAGTTTAGGGCCATGATTAACTAGCCCCTTTATGCTCCCAAGCACCCGTCGCTTTTGTCATCAGTACGCCTCACTTCCCCCTCACCGGGAGTGCGGTAGAAAAAGACAACAGCGGGCTCCCAGGCCTAGTCAAACACACAACTGCAATCATGTTAACCCACTATTGTTTCCCCAATCCCCTACATTGAGGTTTTTAAAGAGTCGTGGACTGAGAACCTCATCGCAATAAACCTCTCAACATGTTTAGAGCTCCATGGCCCCTTTCAGAGCCGGGGCGTTGCCTCCAATTACGAAGCTATTGAGACTCCTCTTCTGTAATTACGCACACAAGCCTTCTTCCACGTTGCTCTGACAGAGCGCCTTCTGTTTTGCATGTGAAACGCCCGGACCACATTGTCTGCTTTGCTTTGGCTATATTAACTAAATTTACAAATATTAGATGGATGCAGAATAAATTGGTTGCTTTGCTTTTAGCCTTATGAAGGCGCCTGTTCAACAACTCAAGGACATGTAAATAACCCAAGCGCAGCTCAGAGACACTTCACATCATGGCTGAAATTATATTTAGTAAATATTTATGATTTGCAGTTTTTTTCAGTGTCACTTGTCACTAGTTAGAATATATTTGATAGAGATGGAAGCAGGGTGATGTTTTATTTTATTTCTAATGCAGCTGGGCAATGAGACAAGAGTTTATATTACTCCACAGAATGTTAAAACTACCGAATAGGGTTATCATTAACAGTGTGCAATGTGCAAAGTCACTTAAGGTATTCTTAATTGATAATTACTTTCCATAGGACCCTGAAAACAAAGTCTAGTTCAGCTTACTTGATGTGATACGACACTGTGGTATGAAGCCATATTTACGATCCTGTACTGACTGTACAGTAAGATAAACTCACCTCTCAATTTTTCCACCTGTGCTCGATTCACTTCAGCTGTTTTAGGAAACCTGTTGTTGACTTTGTATCATCCTGCCCACTTAAAATTTCTGTGTTGCCATGACGTTTTGGAGATAGGTGAGAGGCTCAAAGCAATTTCTCACATGTTGTCAGTTTCCCTCAGCCCACGGCTATGAACGCCACAAAAATCTAACTCTGATGTAACTTTAACAAGCCATGGGTGGACTACAGTGTTTTAAACCCTAGCTTTAGTTGACATCTTCTTCCACGTCTTCTACGTGTCTCAGTTTTGAATCCGTCACGTCTTAGATACATAATCATCACGCCCACTCGCTCACTGTGAATTTTCCAAACAATTTCCTGCTGTATTTACACATAGGTTTACTCTGACAGGGGGCTGGCTTGAACAATTCCAGAAAATGTCAGAATAAGCTGACCTGGAAATTTTCGTTCCCACATACAGCCCCTCGGAAAAGTTTCAAGAAAATGTCCCCAGTTCAGTGCATGTATGAAAGCAGCTTTTGATTGAGTTGAATTGTGCAATGACTTGTCCCTATAAGACAAAGGCTGTAAACAATGTTTGTGCACCACACATCAAGTCTTGTAACTTTGAAACTAATGTGATAGATCCCTTCTTTGTTGTTCAAAGAGCAGTACACTGCTGCATTTCCCAATGGCTCAAAGGTGCTTTATGTAACTCTCCTCTGCTGCTGAACGAGGTTTGTTGCAGAGATCAGGTGGTGATGATGATGATGGTCGCACGCCAACAGTTCCAACCACTGTTGTGCTCGAACGACAAGAGGTTATAGTTCTCTGTCCAGCGCTACTTCTTCGGGACAGATTCAGGAAACATTCCACCTCCTCAGTCCAAGCAGATTCAGGACAGTGACTTGCTTTTAGAACGTGAAGAGATGGACTATGGGCATTAACATTGGTGTACGACTGAGACAGCTTTCAGCAAGAGAAAAAATTTGGTGCTGAAATGAAATCTTTATGCTAGAATGAAAACAACACAGCTGTTAATGATAATGTTGGCTTTATATCAAAAACATTATGTTCATATAGACCCTTTTAATAAATAAGACAGTAACAGTCTCTTAAGCTGGCTATAGGTTAAGGGATGGGAAGTCTCATTTTCCAGGTTGGATCCATCTCTCGTGAAATTGCTGCATGAACATTATTTGTTTTACAGATTATTCCTCAACAGCATCAACCACCAAACCTCTTGTTTTCCTGTTTTCCTTTCTAAAGCTGAATTGAGAAATGAGCCACACCTTTTGTGACACATCACAGCTCAACCCCTCAAGAGGACGACGTAGCACATTATTACTGCTAACCCATTTGGTGGTTGAGAGGAGGAGAAAGAACATATTTAAACTTCTTATAAATGTCATAAAGCATTACACATAAATGTAAATTCTACATTCTATGCTTCCATCTTAGACAAGCAATTTGAATACATTTTTACCAAACAATCTATAGTTTGGTCTTAGTTATGGCCTATGTTTAATAGATAATTTCACATTTGGAATAAAAAACATTTCCATTGTTGTCTTCTGTTAGAAATGATGAAAGCAAGTATATATTTAGTTATTCAGTACAGGCAAATACTGTTCCTTCATTGCAGCTAAATAGAGAAACACAGATGAAATCTTGTCCTAAGAGGACTGTGACTCAGATTGCTGACGCCTCATATCAGCTTCAGATAAACGTCCCCCCATAAATGAGAACTGAGGATTTTCTCCCCATCACTTAAATTGAGAAAAGATAACACAACACTAGCAGATGGTTATATGATCTGTTGGCTGCAGCCCCATTTGCACTTTCCCAGATTTCCAGAAAAGTCCAACTGTTGCATCGCGATATCAAAATGCATTTTTCACCCAAAGGCCTGGGAGCCCCCATTCACCTCCCATGGGCCCCTCACTAGTTGTCTCACGCACATACACATGAATGACAGTTGAGAAGGACAAAAGTGGGAGGAGGTGTGTGTGTGTGTGTGTGTGTGTGCGTGTGTGTCACATTTTCAAAGGCTTGTTTGAGGGTTAAGACTTTCTTTTAAGGTTAGGGTTAGAATTAGGCTTAGGTAAGGGTTAGGCATTTAGTTGTGGTGGTTAAGGTTAGGGGCTGCATGGCAAATGCATTATGCCAATGAGTGTCCTCACATAGATAGATAGTGTGTGTCGTCACTTTCTGACCCACTTTCAATAGGCTTTTAGAGGTTATTATGGTTTTGTGTGTGTGTGTGTGTGTGTGTGTGTGTGTGTGTTGGGGGAGGGGGGTTGAAGTTCCCAATATATTACTTAACTTTAAGATAAAAATCTTAGTTGAAGTGTTTGAAGGAAAGAGTAATAGTAGGCATCCAAGAAATAATGAGACAATGTTCTGAAGTCGTGGAGAAACATGTGTGTGTGTGTGTGTGTGTGTGTGTGTGCGTATAAGGGGTTGGGGGTCTTCCTTACCCACACCTCCATTTGTCTTGGACTAATTCCACAATCTTGTCCCTGAGAAAAGGTCTCCCACTCACCATGCTTACAAAGGGCCCCTTGAGCGTGACCTCTCATTATGTACGGCCCCTCCCCATACAACTGACAGGGCCCCTCAGGGCATCAAGCATCAGCAACAGAGAGAAAAAACATTCAAACAAACCACATTTGCATTTGATTTGATTATCCTTCATGGTTGATTCATGGCCCTCTGAGCTTCTGTTAGGGGACCGTTTACACAAGCCGTCAGCCTGACACACTTATTGGGGCTTTTTTTTCTCAAACAACTCAGATTCCTTTAGTCTCAGTAAACAGGTACTTTCTGAAAATAGATGTCCCCACATCTCACAGTTCAGGAAAACATGGTCAACGTGAACTGAAGAATTACAAGAATAAAAAAATCATTGAATTGAACAGCAGTTTATGTAATTGTTGGGCAGCAACTGTGTGAAGTCTTTACCATCATTTAAAGTTTTATAATGTTATGAAAGTTTTGAATGAAAATCAAACGGATATATTTTGAGTGTGTTCACTGTGGTTTCTCCTCCAAATAAGACAAATGAAAATGGATGAAATTGATCTTTTTGACCTCCATCGCCATTGTCCTCCCAAGAGAAATGACAAAATCAGTCATTGTTTAAAGTCTTAAAGTTGTGCAGTGGCCACATTAATTATGTTGGCAGTAGGTGATGACTGACAGTGCTCATGGAGGGCGGAGGTCAGGGTTGAGGCTCAGGTCAAATAAAAACTGTTTCTTCTAACGGTCGGTCAGCCCTGTTGTTTTTTTATCTGTTAACGAACTTTAACCAAACTCACTTTTCCTGAACGTCCTAAAGTTGAACTATTTTAACAGTGATTACCAGTGCAGGGAGGTTATGTTTTCTCCCCTGTACTAATCCTCTGCTTGTCTGTTTCTCAGCAGGATGACGTATAACAAAATGTGTTTTTTGGCATTTTCACCATTTACAAGTGCATGGACCCTGCTGAAAATAAAGTGCATATTTAGATGACAGATATCAATGTGCGTGTTCAACTTGATGTGGCTTGATTGAATATAAGGGGACTGTCTGGCGGAATGTGCTCGACTGAGTGCCATTCTAGTTTTTAATGGTTTTGGAGTGGGGAGACAAATGATGCCGCTCTGCCAATAGAAGCATCGGCATGGAAATCCCCTTTTAACGTTGTTCTAGAGGACGCCGTGTACATGAACTGCAGACACGCTCCTATTTTGGGATTTCATTTCATTTGATTCTTCCCATTGCTTCTGTTTCAACAGTCGGTGTCTAGAAAGTCTGTAAAAAGACCTTGTTGCATTTTGTCGACCAGTTATAACGAGCGTTTGAGGAGCAGCACTGCCAGACGTTGTACTTACTGAAAAGCAACAAAGAGCCAGTGAATTTAAAATGTATTCTGCTTGTTTGAACTTTGCTCACTCAATGTGACTGTTAGTTGTAGTCGATACTTAAGGGCTTATTGTTGCGACTGATACCAGAGGATTTGTTTTGAGTACAAAACTCTCCTTGGGCAACAGTGAAACATGCCCAAGTGTTTCACAGGCTGGGAGATAAATAGTTCAGAAACACTTCTCACAAATGAGGGCAAATTGAGAGATAAACATGCAATTTTTTAAACTCATAAAAAAACCCGAATGATAATCTCTCCTACATTGAAAATGTTTTTTGCCATTTAATGCCCTTTTCAAACCTCTCATTTTGCATAACTTTCTGTAAAACACATGGGGCTCTGTGTGCAACTGTCTTGTTCTTTGCTGAATTATCTTTTTTGCAGATACATGGTTTTCGTCAGCGAACACAAAAGTATATTTTTGCTCCGAGGCGGTTCAGATATGCTGCTTTCCTGTTCCTGTTTGCCTGAAACATGCGAGTGTGCGCACATGTGTGTGTCTGCAAGCGTGTGTGTGCATGAGCACATGTCTGCAAGGCAGCTGTGTCCCCGATATATGGGGACCTGACCCAGCTGTCACTAACCATACCGTGGGAGGTCTCTGTGAAAGCACAGGAATAAAAATGTACGTTTGTCTCTCAGCAGGAACTGGCAGGGAATTGTCAGTGGCTAATATAAACAAATGGGTCTCGTCAGAGCACATCTCAACTTTAATTTCTCACATTATATTTGTGGGTTAAATCGAGGTTTTCCTGTAGAACGGGGGAGAAGCAACAAGGCTCTCATACTTGTAGTGACAGAATGCACAGTGACGAGGCCCGCTGGTTGGAAAACAATGTACACGAAAAGGTCAAAGTTCTGATCCTTAAGTCCGTGTCGTCTCCTTTCCTGTCCTACCTGTGCACACATTGCGGTGGATCAGTTACATGGATATGGCTGGGAAACGCATATTTGTTTATGTTTATTAAATATTCAAAGATGGAATGCAATATGTTGTGGTCCTGTGTTCACGCCTACATGCTGTTGCTGCATATGCTGGGAAAATGAACGTGCAGTGATCGACCCTGTGTTCACGGGGTCGGTTCACAAAATCAGTTAAATTGGTTGGAGGAACATTAGACAGCACAATCAGTTTTAGTTTAAATCACTCCCATGAGAGAATCTATGCTCACTTTTCATACATACTTCATGCTGCAGAACTCTGCATAAATAGTGTACCCTTTATCTATTTCCCCCGTCATCCACGGTGCACACAACGCTCTGGGGTTAAATATAATGTGGACGAGCCCTTTAAAGCAAATGCGATCTGAAAGGCTGGCAAAGGCGAGGGGACGCAGCTGTCGGCGAAGCATGTCTTTTTTAAGGGCTGCCCCTAATGATTGGAGACAGTTGGCAATTACGTAAGTATTCACTTTTAGGCCACTGGGCTGTGCACTGTGCCGAGCCCCCCGGACCCTGGCACACATGCAAAATGGGAGGAAGAGGAGGAGGAGGAAAAGGAGGAGGAAGGTGGGGGTGGGTGAACAAGAGCTAGAACAGAGGAGTGGGGGAGCTGGACGAGAACCAACAGGGGAACGGCGATGCACGTGCCAGCACAGAGAGCGCAACATATACAGATGGACAGAAAGAGAGGGGGATGGAAGAATGGAAGGAAGGAAAAAAGAAGACGAGTGAGCGAGAACAAAGGAAGAGTAATCACAGAGGAAGAGGCCGATAAGAAGACGAGGGAAATAAAAGAGCTCCAACATGCAACGTTTTCCTGATGGTTTAATTTCACATTTAACAAGAAATCATTGTAGTTGGATGAAGAATTTATATTTTTGTTTCTCAGCAACGTGAAGAATACCATCAAGGTATTTAGGCCTCGCTTTTAGAAAAAGGATCAATTGAGGAGCTACGTAAGACAGCGGGATGTTGCTGCAATCTTTGTATCTCCATATTTACAGAAGTGTCAGCATGTGAGCAGACCGTCCATTTATTCAACGTCAAAATATTAGCTGGGTAAAGTGGGGCAGAGAAGAAGGAAACCAGGCTTCCGTGACTTTCTGTAGGTGTGCTGCACTTTATCTGTGACGTGGCACTAAGTGGAACGTACAGCAACACAAAACACACAAAATCGCTTCATCAGGCAATGTTTAGAGCGTTATTAGCAACATGAAAGCTATTACACCGTTTTGGTGTTTCCTCTCAGACTAGAGTGTGTGTGCTGGCCCCCCCCCATCACTCCCACCACCACCACCACCACCTGTTTCTCATTCAGACCTGGAAGGTTAACAGCTGTCTGAGAAGAAGATTGATGCACACTCTCTCACACACACACACACACGTTGCATTTTTCATCATATAAGTAGGGATTTCGTGACTGTCCGCAGTGTGACCATGAGGACCAGACTTTATTTGCTCCAATTTGTGTTGCGGCAAAAATGTGACGACACACACACACACACAATAATATAAATGAAATTACACTATCACAAACCACCTAATTGCCTTTTCATTTGTCTGATATTGATCGTGTCTCACACACCCGCGTATCGCTCTCTTCACATTTGTCTGTGTGTGTGTGTGTGTGTGTGTGTGTGTGTGTGTGTGTGTGTGTGTGTGTGTGCATCAGCAGGAATGTGCACGTTTTCACAACTATCTCATCCACTGGATATCGAGTGCGTTTTTTCCAACACGGGAGCCGCTGATGGCCTTTGCTTTAT
The DNA here is from genome assembly GCF_024713975.1 of Paralichthys olivaceus. Lineage (NCBI taxonomy): Eukaryota > Metazoa > Chordata > Actinopteri > Pleuronectiformes > Paralichthyidae > Paralichthys > Paralichthys olivaceus. The sequence continues at coordinate 9,449,790 of NC_091095.1, read as the reverse complement.
TAGCAGACTTTGACTCGACGGTGCTTGGAGTGGCATCCCACGGAGCCCACTCATCTGTTGTCAAATATTTATGAATGTCACGGAGCTGAAGCCTCCAAATGATGCCAGCATATTCTGCAAGGGTCCCGGCTATAATGAGCCGGCTGGGTTTTTATAACCCTGGGAAAAAGAATTCAACCCACCGTGACCTGTTTTTTACTCATTGTCTTGTTCTGCAAGATTAATTGAGTTGTTTTTAATTCATTTAGTGTCAAAGTGTCATCTAGAAATCAGCTCTTAACAAACAATGAATCATGCCATGTTTAGTTTTTAGGCCATCATTTTCCCTAAAAGAACTAATAAGAACTGATCTGATCAATTATTATCTGTTTGTATTTGTACTGTACTTAATTTATTTGTGAATGCTTTAACCAGCAGCATTACATTGGGATACTCATCACACCATATGCATCTAGATTGGCCAAATACAGAATTTAAGGATTTGACTTTTGACTCTATTTTAAGGAGCATTAAAAAAGCCTCATGGTCAGTGTGTTTTGTTCATAAAACAATCGACCTTTTACTTATACTTAAGTAAATTTATACGACATCAGCCTCACTCTACATCAAGTTAAAGTTCAACAAATCCTCCACAAGAGTTTTATATTTTATGCACACTGGCAAACATTATTTAACATGCTGAATGTCATGCTAATTAGATGTCACTGTGAGCTAGTTTTTATTTCTTTTCCTCCGAACGAGCAACTGAACTCAACTCATTCCACTGCGATCGGTATTTGCAGAGAGGGGTGCCAGTGGTGACTGGTGTTCACTTGCATGCTTTGTTTATCTGTTTAAAACACTGTCCCAGTGAGGAAGCTGCAACAAAGGAGCTGTATTTATTCCCTCAGACAGTCCTTGTTGCATTCTGTTTATCTGAACACAAAGATTATCTTAATAGATTAAGTCTTAGTCGGGAGGGAAAGGCTGCAGAGAGATCGTTCAGCTTGATGCAGGTCCTGCACACAAGTTCCTCTTCTTGCATTTTTAATGAGCACCTCACAACTATCCAAGTTAAATCTTTGCTGGACTCTTTATTAGGACACACAAACCAGCGAGCATTAAAGCGAACAGTTGAGATTTTTAATAACCGTGTATATTTGCATCCACGGTACATATAGATTTCTGAGTGCTTTAAAGAGCCCCTCACCAATCCACAATCAAAGACCGTGTGTAATCATGAATCATAATATTTACAGTCCTAATGGGTCTCTGCAATGAAAGCCTCCATCCATCATAGGCAAACAATGTGAGGGAGCAGCCACCAAACAGACAGCTGCTCTAAAGCCCACAGACCTCATTTGAATATTTTACTTCCTGCATCCTCGCTGCTCGGTGACACACTGGCGAGTTTGTCTCCCGTCTTATCACTCGTAAATTCCAAACGGATTACCCCCCTGTCTCTGACATGTTAGTGAGAAACAGCTTCAATTTTCCAAAAATTAAATAAATAATAACTTGCGGGGCGGCTTGTCAAGCTGCGATTGCTAATCTACGAGGGAGGATTTGAATAAGTCCTCGGTCGCTGTGCGCTCCCTCTCCTCTCCTCAATCTCCCTCTCATCCCTCACTCGGCAGCCGACTCAGAAGGAGGGCCCCTCTTCGAGAGCCTCAGTGCTAAGTGAGATTAATTTCGACATCATAAATAACTCGGAGCAGGTCGCCCCGGGGAGCGGGAAGACGATGGCGTGTTAGAGAAACAAATGTATTTGACTGTGGTTTACCATTTCAACCCGTGCTCTTAATCCTGCCTTTGTTTTAGCGAAGCACTCAAACGACGAGATGGGACCTATCACAATGACAAGTGGCATTGTCTCCTCTGCGCTCATGTAAATGGCTTCATCAGAAAAGACTGATAGTGTGCAATGAATGGAGATCTCATATATAACCTGTCCGCCATTTTGACAATCACCATTATCCTTTGGAGTGGCATAACTCAAGCGGAGACACCTCAGCCAATAAAGACTTGCTATAAATTTGTATTGCTGAAAGGAGTCAGATGTATCCGTCAAATTACTTGTAAAAATAACTCTTTGTCTCTGGCTTCAATTCAGCGTTTGTATTGTACTGTTATGAAGACAGTCCAGCTCCTTGGTGTAATCTAACGCTTCAATGTGAGTCCAAGTTATTTAGACTCAATGTATGCAATTCAATGCAACTCAACACAATATGCAATTTCATAGTTGCAGTGATTTAGCAGCTATTAGCACAGAGGGGTCGGCTGGAAAAAATTATGGCTTTACATTGGTCAAGAATGTAAAGTTAAACCTATAATTCAAAGTAAAGGTATTAATAGGGCTGAGCAATATGGATTTTTGGGACAAGATGCCAATACTTATATTAGGGAGTAATAAATTCCAAATGCTGAAATATCTTTATACATGTACATATGAAAGAAATTTTATTGAAGTTTGATAATTTGCAGTTTAACCCTAACCTTTTTATAAATATATAATTAAAATGAAAACACAAATACAACCTAATATATAGAATTTCCACCTGTACATCCATTATCTACACAACTCATCCTTTGAGGGTCCTGGGGGAGCTGAGGCCAATTTACTTGAAGTAAGAAACTAAACATCATTTTCAACGTAAAATGTAAATTGAATTTCATTCTCTGCATTGATTCAGTCAAATCAAAGTTGTTGTATCAGTGCATAATGGTGAACATAAATGCCACTACTGTATGTGTAAAAGTATTACTGGCTCACTGACGAATCTGTCTGACTCTACAATTCATGCTGTTACACAACTAACCAGAAAATGAGCACCGTGTGATGAATCTATGTCCAACACTAACGCACCCTTGACTTCTGTTATCTTGATCTGTAACTTTCTGGATGCTCAACTTTTATATTCCCAGCCCAACTTGTTTACTTTGACGCTGACATTTCGTGATGGGTAGGTGTCACAGACTCTAAGCTTGCATGTCTGGCACACGCAGCTGCCAGTGGTTGTAATCTGACTTATTCCGTTAGCAGTGGGAGACCCAGTGGCTCTGGATCTGCTGCGACCTCATTTCAGAAGCATGTGAAATTAGGTTTAAGGTTTGTTTGCTTGTTTGTTTGTATTAACAGATGCATGACCTACTTCAGATTATATGATACTGACTCAACAGCTATGACAGCTTTGATATGGTTAATTAAAGGTCAACTGACACATGGAGCAGCTGTTTGTTTCTCGAGCAAGTCTTAAAAATCAGGTTTGACTTCAGCCCAAGCTCTGATTATTAAATACAAAATAAAGAAATAAACACTGAAGGCAGAAACGATCCCATCCACACTACGTCCCCACAAAATGCATTATATATTTACACCCATGAGCCTCTGCTGGAGTGTGACGCTATTTATGAGTACCACTGTGCCGAATCCTTTGTACCCACCCCCATCCCCCACGCCAACCACAAACACACACCTCAACATAAAAAGGAGCTCAACAACACAAGCAAACACAGTCACAAGAATTACAACATCAGATTTTGGAATACATGAATACATGATTAACCGAGCAGAAAAGCTCAACAAACAAAATGAGAAAAAAAAAAAGGTCTACGACCAATGCAATCTAAACAGGATTGACCTTAACTCAAACAACTCTGCTCGGTTTCCCCGCTGCAGCTGAATTTGCGTGCGTTGGTCTCCATTTATTTGAGGGTGTCAGGGCCTGTTCCGCCTTGTTTACTGTTAAGAGGATGAAAATGAACAGCCAAATAGTGCTCCATTTATAAGCCTGTTTATACATGCTAATACCGCAGGCTGTTTTGCACCCACAGCAGCACTGCTGGATGCGACTCAATCAACACAACGGTGCCCCCCCACACACAAGTCTTCATAACCAAGTATGAAAGTGCATTTAGAGGCACGACCGAATGCTGAGTGACCATGACTGACACAATGGTTCCCTGTCAGTGAGGTGAAAATCAGCTGCGGTGACCGTTTATCAAAGACCGTAACAGTACAAATATTCAACATTTCATTTACATGGCCAAAACACCACAGCCAGCACTCACTTGTGTGCAGCATCACTCCGTCTTAAGTCAATAATCTCCTTTAGAGAAGGCGTATTTCTCAAACGTAAAAACAGCAGGATGAATGAGAGGAGTTGTTTTGCTGGGATCCATGCAGGTAAGCTCATTATAACTTCACTTGTCTCAGATTATTTCTTCTTTTCAAACATTCATTATATTACCAATAAAATTGGATAAATTGTTCAATCATACCCAATCATGAGCGTAAAATAATTCAATCTAAAACACTGAATCTCTGAAGGACCATAAATACACATGCAAAATGAAACATTAGCTCTTGATGTCCTCTCATTGTCTTGATCATCTTCTTTGGAGCACAAGAGCAAGTTCTGCAGATGTGGCCTCAAGTCCAGGAAAAAAAAAAAAAATAATTTAACAGATTTTGTGTGAAAACGTCCTTAGAGGCACTCATTCAATATGTGAAAGTCAATTAAAATCGAATGCCTGTTTTGACAAGAGGAGTCAGTCCTAGTGATAAAAATAACAAGAAGCGCAGTAGTGCCCTGAAAATATTTTTGTGGTGCTGAATTGGTCATGACGGAGGGAAGAGCAGGGAAAAGAAAATGCTGAGCAGAGACGCTGAAGGGACTTTTTCTAATAACAGGAGAAATGTCTCTGCTGCACATGGGTTGGCAAGATTAACAGTTGTGCTGTGTTTTGAAGTAATCAAAATGACAGAAACTATCTTTGAGAATAATATATTTAACATTTACTACTCCAGTAACATGGAGGAGGCAAGATATATGACCTATACTGCAGCCAGCCACCAGGGGGTGGTCATGTATTTATAAATGCAGTCTATGCTCTGGACATTCTTTAGCTTTCGTTGTTGCTTCAAGCTGTTTCTAATGTCAGAAACTTCGGTGGATTTTGATCCAGACTGAACTATCTTAAGGCATGTGAATATATCTGCATATTTCAAGGGTGAAATGTCGCATAATTGCCGTAGAATGTGGCCAAACTGAATTTCTTCTTGGCCGGTCGAGCACTGTTTGCTTCTGACATTATTGACATGGACAGCGCTGATGTGTCCAGTCGTTGCTCTGGGTGTCTGTGATGTCTGAGAGGGAAAAACTCCCAGGCCTCCTCCACTGCTCTCACTGCCAGGGACACATAGAGTATTCAACACCTCTTGACAAGAAGAACACAAGTAAAAGCAATGACAAAGTCAATGTTCCTGCACCTGCCTTGAACCCCCTCCAGGAGATCTCCACACTTTGGTGACAAAAAAATGTCAGAATGGGTTAGGCAAACACTTGCCTGTGCAACAGACCTTCGGAGGCGCTTGACTATTTAAATTGCGTAACAAAAACAACAGCTTTTTTTATTTAAAACCTGCTTGTTTAGTAACAGTTTACCGATGTGTGTTTCAATTTTAGTTGGAGCTCAAGGTTAGAGAAAATTCAAGGAGACTTCAAGTTTGAAGAGGGACATTTCTTTTGTATTACATTAATCTTACATTGAGTTTGAAAATAAGATAAGATGGCTGAATGAATTTCAAAGGGACATTAAGAAAAAAAAGGTGAAACCTGTAGATGGTGGTTGTATAAATCCAACGGTGAGGTTAGATTTAAAAAAACATCATCAATTGACAGGGGAAGGTAGAATTAAAAAGGTTGAAGAGGTTTAGTGAGAAGCTTAAAGGCCTCTGCACACTCTACGCATTTTCTTTCAATTAATTCATAGGTTATTAATATTTTTCAAACTTGTATCCAGTCATTCGTGTTATTAAGTGCTCTTCATCATGTTCATCCCTTCTTTCTTTTAAAAGAAAAATCTCTATAATTAATTTGCTCAATTACGTAAATAGTCAGGCACATCTAAATTTGCCTCCCAATTATTGGCTTTTTTGTTTTGCTTCATCATTGTCGTGCTAAACTGTACAAATAAAAGTGTTTAAATCAAAACATTGGTTGTTACAACAGTAGCTCTCTGATTGTTCTCCTCTTTGCTTTGGGCAGGAAGATGAATAGCATTAAAAATGATGAGAGGATTTTATATATATATATTTTTTTTCGCTTAAGTTCTAGGAACAGAAAATCAAAATAGACATTTATCCCCCAGCACCAAATACATCTTAACTTTACTCAGCCTATCAAATATATTTTTAGTTGCTTTTCACACACCAGTCATACGTAGCTGTGGCAGCCTTTTTGTCTTGACTCGCTAAATCTGGATCTGAAGTCTAAAAAGTTTCTGTCTTGAGAGGAGGAAACATTTGATAAATCGTGGCAGAGCACTTCTTACCTCCGCCACACACGAGGCCAGAGCTACAATACACGGCTGCAGAAAGAGGACGTTGTGCCCTCTTCACATGAATGCATTCTGTCTCATGATGTTTCGCACACTTCTGAGAAGCGCGGCGCTCCGAACAAAACACCATGTCTAAATTGAGAATAAATGTGGATTGATGGACGAAGCCAAATCCACAATACCTCCAAAGCATGCGGGTTGTCACTCTTTTTGTCATCCATCTTGATTTGCTGCCGTCTCTCATTCGTACACAGTCGCTGCATTCTGCCGCTGATTATGAGGGCTGCTGCCGTCCCTGTGGGAGAGAACGAGAGGCTGAAGGAGAAGCAACCCGGCAGCCGCCCGCTGCACCCATACAGATTTATTATTCACGCAGTCACTCAGGACATTTCACAGCTGTGTTTACCTTGGACCCTGCCATGAGTATTAGGTGGCAGGGCCCACGATTGCAGATGTGATTACCCATTCACAGATCTGCTACCTCCCCTGTTCGCAGACCCACTGCCAATACATCCTCTGACACAAAAAAATCCTGACAGGCGTTTTCCTCAAGACTGTAATTTACAGCATGATTCAAAGTCAAAGCTTTAATTGGGGGGGGGGGGGGGGGCAGCTGTAATGTCATGACAGTTCCCCAATTAGGTCGTCTTAGGGTGAAGTCATCACAGCCTCAGCCTACCGTAACTCTGGGAACACGTCCAGCACTTTTGTGGATGGAAAGATCGAAAGGATTAAGAGTTTATGTGCTGCCCTGCTGGAACTGGATAGACTGGCTTTGTCTGGGCTATACATTTTAAATACCATATGTATAGGAAATAAGGACCATACCATGCCAACCACACAAATATCTCAGTTTGTGGACCCAGGTGTGAAGGAGGCTTTTGGTTCACTTGCTTTTAACATGTTATGGAGAGAAAGAGGAAAGAGAAACTTGAAGTCTTTTTCTGCATTGCAGTTTTGTTCTCTTTTTTACGTTCATTAACTCTGTGTTATTGGATGTCTGTGGTTGTCCAGTGCAACCACATTGAGCCACTGACAAATGCCGTCAATTTAATGTCAGCCCGTTTGTAAAACAGTCATATTCCCTTTTTTTTCCCTTGCTGCTTGTGTCGCATCCCTCCTGCTATTCACACATTGTTTATTACTTCATTTGAAATGTTGCGCTGTCTGTCAGTCGTTTTTGAAAGTGGAAAAATCTTGCCACTGGACAAAATTTAACAAAAAAAACCCCACATATTTATTCCTTCTTTACTGCCTCCCTTATTTAGCAAAAATGGTCTGGCAACCTTGTCCTGGCCAAATGAATGTAAAACAAGTGAAATAGTTAAATAGCCTGACAAAGCATCATATCTACTTGTTCTAATGCTCTTTGTCAGTCTCACATTATAAAACCCACTCCATAATGATCCAATTTTTTGCACTCACTCATTGAAATAATCTCTGCTGAAAGCAAATAGCCCGAAACTGCTGGTTGCCTTTGCCAGACATTTTCTCATTAAACCCTGCGTGTATCAGGCAATTACCAATTCACATACATCGTATCGGAGGGCAAGGGATAAAGAGAGAGCAAGAGCGGAGAGAGAGGAGACAAGAGAATGAAGACACCAGGTGCGACTGCTCTACCATGAATTCCCGCTCTCGTCGAACATAAGTTGGCCCCGTTTATACTCATGCACTTTACTCAGTGTCGTATCCAACACAGAGTAATCCCCTATGTATATTATCTGCTGCCGAGCCCCATCCTGTGCAGCTCGACAGCAGATTTACAGCGAGCTAAAACCATCGCTGACATACCGCCACCTCACAAAGTGCCATAAAATGTAACGGAAAATGTTGTGCCCTCACTACTGCAGAGTTATACTTATTTTTATTAGATAGAAAAAAAACAAAAGTACAACACATCTGGATCAGGTCTTGCTCTGGAGGCATCGAGGTGTCCTCCTCAATAGGATGGAAAGGGATGAGACTCCATCCAATCAGAACATATGTTGCAGGATGCTGCCCGTCTCGTTAGGGTTCCCATGTTTTATTCACGCTCGGCTGCTTGTTTACTATGTAAATTATGTGTCAGTTCACATGCACGGGCACGACAAGCACATATGGATCCACTTTAACATGCTAATGAGGACATGTCAGAGTAAAGCTCCTGTCGGTAAAATATGGTTACAGTGAGGGTTCATCGAGCGGGGTCATTAGGGTATTTCTGGATTTGGTCAGTGAAGATGAGGGGAGATGGTGCTGATGCAGGTGAGAGTCACTCAGATACACACAGTCGAAATAAATCGGTTTAAATATGTATTCAAAGTCATCTCAGAGCTGGGTGTCAGAGGACGTACCACATGGAGTGCAGAGCTTAGTATACAGTAGGTCATGTGTGATGGAATATGCATGCATGCACACATGCTCCCACATATGGAATTCCCATCTACAGGCATGCATACATGCTAATTTAGACACACGAATAGACTAGCACGCACACACACACGCACACATACAACAGTGCCACACATTTTGGCACAAATTGTTCTTAAATTTTTACATAACTTACGCTATGGCTGAGAATGTTGAAAATGTTGCAGAGATTTTAGGCGAGCATGATAACCAGCTATCCCCAGTGTTAATACCCCTCAGAGGGCGAGAGTGCATCTCTGTAGCGTCCAGCCAGCTCTGATGAAGAAGTAGTTACATATAATGAGGATAATAAACTGAACTGCTGCTCTGCTCCCTTTCTATTGACAAGTGATCAGATTTATCTGAATGGATCAATCTACCAATCAGTTACATTCTCAATAATAACACATTAAATAATTGTCAAAACAGACAAAACTATTTGGAAACATTTGCTAAAATGTGGCGTGCGTGTTTGATACATGCAGCACATGTCAGGGGCAAAATGACTCAGATCTGCGCCTAAAACTCTGGCTCAAAAGCCTCAGTAAATCCAGCCCTCAGTGTGTGAATCTTTGATAAAAAATGTAGATCATGGTCGCTCTAAGAAAAGTGACACCTTTAACCCTCGCCCTTGGGAAACTTGCCTTTCCTTTTTTCCCCTCACACGGCTTTGTTTGAACTCCGCTTTTTCATATCGTCTCTTGCATTTCTCCCACCATAAATGTGTCGTGATGTGGCTCTTGTGACCCTGTCTCCTGGAATAAAAAGATTCCTTATCTCACTGGGGCCACATGAGTAAATAAAGGTTAAATTAAAACAAGACAAATATTGTTCCTTAGCATCAAATAGTTTTCTACACTACCTCAGACATAGAGATCTGCATCATCCCTTGCCATCTGTTGTCCACATTACCAAAAAAAAAAAAAAAACCCCTACCACAATCATCCTCTCAGGATCAAATCAGAAAGCGACTCAAGATGCAAACAGCGAAGGAGAGCGAGGCTGCAGCAGCCTGTCAGCTCTGCTCACGTCTTTATCTCTTCGCGGTGTCTTTCTATAGAGAAGACAAGTGGGCCCTGCCTGTGGCGCATGGAATAGTGAAACGTCCATTCTAATATCCTGTCTGCAGCGTATACACTCTCCGTCAGCCTCACGTCTATCAGCGGATCTGGCTGGATCTGGTGTAGGGAGGATGCAGCCACACTGATATCTGATGTTCTCCTTGTTGTCCCTCTTTTCAACATGGCAAGGACATGCAGCAAATTAATGCAGAACGGAGACACACACATCCTACGTGGTTTATGAGCTGCGCGTAGAAATAACCTAAAAGAGAAAGTAAAGGTGTTTCATCAAGGTTACGAAGGTTTTAAACCTCAGATGTCACATAGTAATATCAAAAATGAATGCTTACTATATGACTTTAATATTGCAATGACCATTTAAGCATATCAAGTAATCCGGTCTTTTTTGTTCTTGTATTGACAGTAGTTGGTTCTACATGCAGTCTACTGTGTGACAACGAGGCCAAAAACTCACACAAGGTCTCATCTTGCAGAATGATTTTAACAATTATTTTCTTACCTTCACCAGAGTCCCACTGTTGGCACAGTAGTAACCACTGAAGCAATATTGACTCAGAATGCCAGTAAGCAAACTGCACACCTCCCATTTGCACAGCCATTTTTACCAATGTACCATTTCGTACAATTTAATTTTGAAAACTATTTTATTTATTCCTATAACCAGAGGACAGTGCAATTGGGTACTGAAGAGCTTTAATTCAAGGATTATAGCTTACAAGTTTTGGCTATGAAGCGCTATATTCACACATGCACAGTTGGAGGGAGATGGGAAAGGAAGGTCGTGTCGAAAGATACCCGCAGTTCCAGAAACAAACTGGAGGAAGTGAGAAAAGGAAGCAGAGGGAGAAAAAGAGACAAATCGAAAGCTCCACATCTGCCAGAGCCTCATTTGTGGCACCCCTCCATCTTGCCTTGCATGACCTCGTCTTAAAGTACAGGCTGTGAAGTTTTCCCTAGTTTATAAATAGTCCCTGCTAAATTCTACACTTTGCTGAATTATTTCGACAGTCAAGCGTTTTGTTTTTTTTGCGTTTTCCTTGCTGCTCACAGTGGCACCTCACCCCTTGTTGCATATTGTACAGACAAAGTGCAAAAAATATGCCCAGAGGTGTGCAACAACCACCTAGAATATTTACCCTCACCGCACGTATGCACTTCCAGAGCTTGTTTGTGGCTTTACAAAAGCCCCCATTGTGCAAAAGCAAGCTAATCTCTCGCTCCCTTTCTCTCTTTGAGATTTTTTTCTTCCACCAAAATACACTTTTGACGAGGTGTATAGTTATTATTTTCACACACCTGCCATTCTTATCGAGTTCTAGCATTGCTGGAAAAAATTGTGTCCAGCTTGAAACTGGTGACAAGGTGTAAAAATAGTCAAACATAACAGGGTATAGCAGCTGCAGATATAATTGAGAGGTGTAGCTCTCTGTTGTGGATAACTAAGTATTTTTTACCAAAACAAAAGCAAAGGAACTATTGTTATTGTAGAGAGTGTAACGTGGTTACAGGAAGTCATGTTATATTTAAAGTGTAAAGAAGCCGATAATTTTTTACCCCTTCAGAATTGTCTGGAGTTCAGCACATGTCTGAAAACAGCTTCAGATAGAACAGTGAATCTTGCTGAAATTCTCTGAAATAATCACATTCAGTATCTTCTTTACCTTGGAGAGTGATCTTCTTTCGCTTGATTCATTTTGATTATAATTATAAGGGAAAAGAATACAATGGTTACTGTCACTAGTATTATGGGTGCAACTTTAGAAAGAAAAGAATTTCAATACCTTAATAAATAACAACTACAAAATAACAGATTACAAACAGCTGACATTGTAGGACTGCTGCTACTGAACTATGGGAATCCTCACAGATGGAACAACTGAAGCCCAAATTACAACAGAAGATATATATATGTAAGATAAGATAAGATAATCCTTTATTAGTCGCACAATGGGGACATTTGCAATATTGCAGGATTTGCAATAGTAAGTGTAACGAACATAAAAATAATTTAAAATATGAATGGAAGTAAGCTAATATATGCAGTGTAAGTGTAAAACAATGTGCAGTGTGAGAATATATACAGTGAATGGACATTAACCATTGACCTTTCATCGTAATATATGCACAGTAACAATACAGAGTACGGTTATGATGATGTGTGAACCAAAGTGATGATTAGCTGTTAGACAGTTCTCAGAGATTAAATCAAAAATAATGTGTTGCTACATGACAAAACATATTTAGAAGTTTAACTCACAATCATATTTGCTGTTCACAGTGATTACAGAACTTCAAGTGTGAGTTTCCACCAAGAGATAAAAACATCAGAAGATGCAGTGTAAACAAACCCTGTGTGTTTGCTCGTATTGAATATATTGTTTTATAGACAGTGTACTGGTGAGTGTGGCAGTATTTCTCTTCGGGGGGAATGCGTGGTGGGGCAAAGGGTTGGTGGGGGGGCTTTGAGGTTTCTGCTTGGGCCCCCTGTACAAAAAACAAAACAAAAAGAGAGCCCCAGTCACCAGCATGGGGTGCAAAGTGCAGCTGCCCTGCTAATGAGATTTTAAAATGGGCCATAATGCCCCATTAAGCGGCCCCAACATGGAGAATTATATGCTTCGTGTGTTGATTTATTCAAAGGGGGAGGGGGGGATCCAGCATATGCATGTGTGCATCTGTGTGTGTCTGTTGTAAGACACAATAGCCTGCAGCTAGGTCGAGTGTCAGAAAGCTGTGAGCTCATAGGACAACTTTCCTTTACCCTCCCAATCTGACAGACTGCACAATATGCACAATGAACCAAACACATCTATGGCTCCATGTCTATATTTAAATTAATACTTTACTTGCAATGTTCTGTTATTCTGTTATTGTATCAATTATTTGAAGATACTGCATATCGCAGTTTGTTGTACAACACATTTAACACTGCTATAATCATCACAAACACAAACTTGTCACTACTTCACTCATGCAGAACATGCATATGATTGTTCTCTTTTCCCAGTAACGACTAATTCCCAATCCTCACTTACTTGGTTGAGTGCTTTCGCAAGTGAGCTGAATATAATGCTAATTGCCGAGATAATGTTTTAATACACTGTGTACTTATAGAGGAAAGAACAAATCCATGCTAGACCAAATGAGTGCTTCTTTGGTCAGTGGAGAGGGGAAGGGAATGAGAGAAAGGGACGGGTTAAAGACAGACAGTTTTCTCTTTAGTGGATGTCTTTGTTAAAGCAACAAGAGACTGTGGTTATTTGGGATAGAACAATTACAAGAAAGACACATTAGCCTCCATTAGGTTTTTTTGTACATGGCCCTCTGCTTCTATCTTTCTTCAAGAGGTCAAAGTCTCTCTTCCTCACCTTTGCAGCAGATTGTTTTAGCAGCTGTCAGCAGGCTTGATTCAAACCTGACACTGGATATCCAAGGGTGCAAATCATAAGCTGCAAGAAACAAAGGTCAAAATTAATGTTAAGTGTGTTAAGGGGAATGTTTTTAAATTTGAGGTTGAACGTTAAATCCTGAGGTGACTTGTTGAATGAGCGACTACATTTAAAAAATCTTGGTTTCAATCCTGACTCTCCACTGAGATTTTAAGTCAAGTCACTAAAAGATACACTTAAAAGCTCTCACAAATATTCAAATCATACAGTTAAGTGTCTTTTATTTAGATGAGTGCTTGGATGGTTTGAGGACATGGGTTCAATCCTTTTGTGGTGTCCAAAACTCAAAAGACTCAAATGCTCTCAGAAATAAAACTCAGTTGTGTCTGACCAAAGGGTTCAGAGTGTTAGAAGAGTCCCTGAAGGTTTGAGGTTGTGGGTTAAATTCTCAGTTTATTTTTCAAGTCCAAAACCAAGATAAAAGACTTAATGATTTAAGAAAAGAAACTTGGTCTGTTCGAGGATTGTTTGGTTGTACTGAGGGTTCACAGCCAATGAGGACTAGAGATGTTTACGATGTCTGGAGACTGAAAAGTGAGAAGAGAGAAGCTCCTTTGGTTGATCAGTATGTTGGTGTGACCCTAAGATGGTGGAGTGGTGCAGTGTCTGGTACAGATCGAACTGTACCTGGAGCACCAAGGGTTAGGACTTAATCCTGGAACTTATCCCACAGTCTGATAGACATTTTACTCATTTTCTGAATTGTGGAAATGTTTAGCAACTAAAAGAAAAGAAACTAGCTAATACTTCACTACCTTGCTACGATAGTTGCTGCTAATATACAATCGTAAATATTCAGTAGTTATTTTGCATACTGATTTGGTTTTTGTTGATATGTCTGCCTTTTGGTCACTTAATTACGACGCAATACTACATCACCAGTATACTTCTTATACTATTATTTTCAGAATATTTTTCAAAGGAATTATAAGAAGTTATATAAATCATAGTTAAATTATCAATTTTTAAAGACATCAAAAGGGTAAGGGCTCTGTTTAGTTTTTTTTCAAAATGGTGAACACTTTATCCATACTTGATCAGCATAGTCCAATAGTAGACTGTTCGTAAGGTAGAAATCTGTGTGTGTGTGTGTGCATGCACATAAGTACCAGTGATAAGATCTACTCGCTCGTATTCAGTGGGGCGACCAGCTGTGAGGATGAGGACGAGCGTGTGCATTTGAGCGCCAGTGTGTTTTTCGCTTTGAGCGTGTGAACGCTATTTGTGTATGTGTGAGCCCCCGCGTGTGCGTCTCACACAGTCTGTGCGTGGCTCTCAATGCGTCAATGTGTGCATCAAACAAGAAATGACTGTATGTGGCCGCTGAAACGGGACCCTGTCCGAGCGTGAGCAGTGTGAGTGTTTGAGGGAGGGACAGAGACAGAGAGTTACAGGCCCGTCTGAAGCCATCTTTTGTACGAGCTATGTATGCTCTTTGTGGGGGGAAATTGAAAAACATTAGCATGATAAAGGCTGGCTAGCGCTGCTTCGCTGATCATGTGACACATTACTGAAAAAGCGCATAGATAGAAAATGACAGCCAGCTCATTCACACACACAGAAACCAATGGGTGTGCCAATAATATCAGGGAGAGGCTGCATTCATAGAATTCAGTGCACAAGCGGCATCAGTTCACCCCAAAAAAAAGAACAACCCTGACTAGTTGTTGTCTTTTTGAAAGGGGTGTCGTAAATACACAAACTACTGTACTGTGTTCTTTCCTTTGATCTCTCCTGTCTTTCTGTAATTTGTGTACGTGTGCATGCGCATGTGCGGGTTCTATGTGTGTGTACACTTGTGTGAGCGTGTGTGGGAGCATGCAGGCATCTGTGGGCCCCTCTAATTAGAGAGTGTGGCTGGGCCAAGCTCTTGTTTTTAAGATCCCATTTCAAAGACGGAGACATAGAGGGCTTATTTTTGGGTCGGGAACGTGTCGGTGTATCCACAGACCTTGCTCACTTGACGTCTGACAAAACAGGTCGACGAGAATGCAGCAGAAGTGATTCGTAAGCTCGAATCGTGCTGTGAAACGGTGGGATTCAGACAAAGGCCATGCTCTCATGTGCAGGGGTGTGGGACTCTAAGTGCTGACAGTAACTGATTCGCTGTGACAGTTGTGTGAGGCTTTATTTGATGAAGTGATGATTTAGGGAGAAAGACAATGTCACGCATTTCCAAACTGGGCCCAACATCGCCCCCTTGTGGAAAATAATCAAACAGACAGCTCATTAATGCCGTCATCCATTCAGAGATTAGGCCTGCTTCAAAATCAGGTCAGCCGAGATGATACTTGAACGGTGATTTGACGCAGCCTTCGTGTTGTTGTGTTGTGGATTTGTGATTATTTGTGTGATGCTTTAATGTGATTGCCCTTCGATGGGCTGCATGCGTGTGAGTGTGTGGTTTATCTTTTAATAACCGACATGCCTACAGCATCACCACCCTTTCACCCTTTCTTTGTTTCTTCCGACATCAAAGCCAATTGTCAATGCTGGTGCTAATGCTAGTTTAGCAGCACAAAATCAGCATTTCGCCCATTCATAAAGGAAAAACCTGTTTCGTCAATAGCTTCATCTTACATCTTTATCCAACTAATGAGAGTGTGGGTGGTTGGTATAACAACCCATCACCTTCAATCATTTGTTTTGATGGTGACACACTCTGATTTGTGCAATGTGAAATCGTGAACTGAACATCAGCAGGACAGCAAACTGTCTGCAGTTCACTTTCACTAGCAATATATTTTAATGTTGTTGCAGCAGTTGCAATGTCCAGCTAGAATGTCTGTAAATGTGTCCATAAGCAAGACACTGAGCCGCTGTTACCTCCTTCTAACCAACTCCAGCATTAATCCTCATCATACGGTTTAAATCGTGATAAAAACATGGCACCTTCTGAATGAGAGCCAGCTTTAGATGAATGTGTCTGTTTATTTTCTTCTTGTTTTAATGGAACTACCCACTTAGAGGAGATGTGCAAAGACGAAGGACTGTCAGGGCGTTTCCTTTGGCCCACAGAATGTTATTAAAGAGGAAGATGCTGTCCTCTAGTGACAAATCTCATCATGGCAGCTTCTCTCTCAGAGTCCATTGTCTCCAGACCAAAGGGAATAAATCCAATTTTGGAAAATATTGCCGCCTGACATAAATCAGTCTGAGACTGATTTGTAAGCAAAGATCTAATGATGACTCATAACTATGATGGGAATATATGATGTTCCTTTTAGGAGGCCAGACATCAGAGGGGTCATCATTTTTATTTTTATTCAGCTTTATCAGCCAATATAAAAACCCGCTATCTGAAAAACAATCACAACTTTTCTCATAAATATCTGTCTGGTAGTAGAACAAGCCTGTTCAAATGTATTTTCTTTTAATGATCCCTTTAGGAATTGAATGTATGTTATTTTTCACACTTATATTGATACTACTGTGACCTCCTGTATTCATTCATGGTGTGAGTTTGCTGTGTTCTATATTTCCTAAATACCAAAGCAGGACAAAGTGTAGAGAAGATGTGCAGAGACAGAGACATAAAACATTGTCAGTGATGTTAGTGAAGTTAGACGTTAATCACTGATGTGTGAAAAACTGCTCAAACTGTCTGACAGTACTGACGTGTAATGTTAAGATTTTAATTAATCATTATTAGTACTAAAAGTATCTTGCAATACATTAAATGTAAAGTTGTTTTTTTAATTCCACGAGGACTCAAACAGCGTCTCCAGGTATCCTTGAGCAAGACACTTAACCCCTACCCGCTCACCCATTGTCAGGCATAAGGCAGTCAGTGAAGTGCCTCGACTGTAAAATGAAATACAAAAACTGCTCAGCTACTCCAATAAAATAGACACACCTCACTGTGGCTGTAATATTTCCTCCGGTGCCCATCCTCCCAGCCGGCAGCCACTATAGCAGCCAGCCAGCCATAATAGGTGGGGATGGGGGGAGACAGATGAGAGCTAGGGCACGCCACGCCACTTCACCTTCCCTCTCCTTCAGCCTGACAGGACCTGAATTACAGTAAATGATAGCCCTCCTCGGCCACAAAGCGATTTGACCTGCTGCCGTCTCTCTCTCTTTCTCTTTGCCCCCACTCCACCCACAGATGGGTCCCCGATGGGTGGCCTGGGTCCCTCAGGACCAGAGAGGGACAGTCTCTGAGGGGAGAAGAGAGACGGTGGTTGGAGAACTGAGAAGGACAGGGAGTGAGTTGCTGGAAGTAAGCTTAGAAATATCAAGAGAGCTGTAATGTAGTCAGGGATTTTCAGGATAACAGACAATGATTCAGCAAATAAGGGTATTCACCTCAGTAATTCTACCTCACAACATCCCTGAGAGAATTTAAAACTGTAATGCCTGATTATGCAATCCAGATTTTAACTCAAGCTTTGAAAGGATAAATATAAGACGTGATGTAAAAAGAGCGTTTTATAATACATGTGGATGAGCAGCTGATGACATTGATGTTTTTATGACCCCCTGGATATTTTTCAAATCACACCTTCATTCATGTTTTTTTTATTTTTTTTATCACCTTATGACCCGTCTTTTTATTACCGCAAATCTACATTTAATCACAGAGCAAATAAAACAGGTCGGACGTGATGAAGGGGTTGAGGAGACGAGTGTGACGAGGAGCGTGGCTGACCTGCCGGTGACCTGCAGCTCGAGGTCAGCCGTGTCACTTTTCTCATTCGTTGTCATTCAAGTGTGTGTGAGTGTGTTCTGTGTCCCTGTGTTAGTGTGTTGGCCTGATGGAATAATACTTTTTATTCACAGCTAAAGGTTCACATGACCTGGATACGTTATTTAGTCGGCAGTTTGCCTGGATGTATGTTTCTTTCTGCATTTGGCTTTGGTGTGCTCTGAAAACATATAACTTGCAATAATAAATTGTAGGTGTATTTTGGTGGTTTAATATTAGTATTAAGTTCAACATTGAATACTATCAAAAAAGTATGTAGTAATATGCAACAAATGTTGAACTCCTTGTTTCTGAGAGCTTTTCATTATTTTTTACCTCTGCTATGGAAGTTATGTTTTCGCCCCTGTCTATTTGTATGTTTGAATGTCAGCAGGATTATGCAAAAACAGATTTCCACAAAACTTGGTGCAACATCGGTGTCGGCCAAAGAGGAAACCATTCGATTTATGGGCAGAACCCCACAAAGGGGTGGGTCCATGATTTCTTTTTGTCATTGCAAGCATTTTTTGTGATTTTGACAGATTTCCTGAGAAATGATTCATGGATCTTTGTGAAATAAATCTGGCATATTAAGGTGACTGATAATTGGCAGCTTCAAATGTGGTTTCGTAAGAGAACTGTGGCAGCAGTATATAGATTACTGAGTGTCATTTAAATAACTGTTTTGGTCACATCAGACTTACAGGAGATTTGTTGTTTCCAGTCAGAAGTTAAGCACCTTTAAATCATGACCATGATCTTCCTTAAGCATGAGTTTATTACTTTTTACCTCATCCAGCTTGTGCCTAAATCTAACCAAACATTAACCATAGCATAATCACATCATAAAGAGAGATTATGATAAAGTTTACTACAAAGTTTTAGCTAAATACTTTATTTTTACATGGTTTTTGTGTGCATGTTTGTGTGAGTGTAAGTATTTGTGTCCCAATTAGTTCTCTGATACTATAAATAATGTATTAATTAATTATTAAAATGTAATGAAGACTTTTGATGGAATAATAAAATAATTAAATACATGAATGTGATCAAAGCAATAGGCTTTGGAAAATAAAGTTCAGAAGAGGTAACATGAATAAAACTGAGACCTAAATTCACCCGTGATGTTTGTAAACAATATTACCTCACGAATGGTTTAAACTCGGAAATGTGTTAACGTTATGTAACATCAGTCTTATGTCAATGTCATATAGACGACACGTAAAATAAAGATATAAGTCCAAAATATTTTTTCAGAGGATTGCATCAAATGTACACTGTGTAAAATGTAAACCTTTAACTTTAAATAAAACTTTAGTAACTTGTATATGAAATAAAAACAATTTGAATCCTTTGAATAGCATTACAAGCAATGTGGAAGTTTGACCTTTGTCAAAATAACATAAACAGTGTGTTTGTGAAGCAACAGTTTTGACCTTGAGTGTGGGCATGTGTGTGACTTTAAAGGAAGTGCCATGAATAAAAAATATCCACATCATGTGGTCTGTTTCGTCTGTCTGTCAATAGATGGCAGTCTTGTGTTAGTAAAGGAGAGGAAGGCATCACATCTCTTCACTGGTCTCTGTATGTCTTCTGAATTTTGTTACTTTGTTTCATCGTGTGCCTATTTCATAAATAAATAACCCCCTCTAATATTGTAAATTACCCAGAAAGAATGTGTTTGTGTGTGTGTCTAGGGTGTAATGCTTTTCGGATAGAAAAATAATGTTGTGTTCTTCTATTCCAAAGGTCCAAGTACAAATAATGGCGGACGGTTTTCGAAAATATTTAATGAAATTATTCAACAAAACTTGTGTAATTGTAATTCAGACAATTTAACATTAAAGGTGCAAAATATATCAAACAGCGTCAGCGTCTCTCTGGAGTCACATCAGTTTTTCCCCCAAATCGTTTCCATGTCTTAAATAGCTTGCGGTGCTCTGGTGTATTTAAAGCAGTCTCAATAGCACGAGGGCCTTTGTTACTATACATAGGTCAGTTTAACACTCGGCCCATGATGAGTCTGTTAACACATATTTCACTGTTGAGATGTTTATTAGGTTGGAGAAACTCTTGGAGGCACCTATATAATGTGAATTTGACAGGTTATGTTCTATAGCTCCATAAGGGCTCAGAGCTGTAAAGATATGGCAGGCATTTTATTCAAAATAAGCATTTTGTATATTATATTATATTTTGAAAGTCATTTCCCCAGACTTTCTAAATGGTATATTTTCATTTTATAAAGCAGGTTCTGCTTATGTTACTTTTTCCTTCCTTATGCAATTTTCCTTTCACTAGGACATGAAAAAGTGGTGATGTATGCAGTGTTTCTGGCCGAGCTATAACCCAACCTATCACCGCTCTCTGGTACCAGGACATATTTCTCCTTTTCTGTTGATGAAGGTTGTTTCTGTTGGCATCCACTGTGGCTATCACATTTAACTATTCAGCTCATACGCTATTTATTCCAGTGCGGATGGATTAAATCGTTCTCTTCAAATTCACCCAAAGTAAGTCACAGTAAGAAATAGACACCAGGTACATACAGAAAAATCAACAACAGGAAAAGCATTCATTAAGTGGGTGGTTAAATCCAGGGAAGTCGATTTAAATTACATAGCCCACTATCACAAATCACAAATTTCCCTCGGAGGACTTTACAATATGCACTTGTCCAGGAATCAGACAGAAATGCAGCAGATCCTGTGTGTGCGTGATAAAGCAACACAGTTGATTGACAGTATTTCGACAGGATGACAGCTTTATAGGTAGACTGGGAACATGATGAGTATCTGAACAAATAATATCCACCAGGCTGGTTTTAATTCAGTTTTTATATTTCTGGTAAAATAACAAAAAAGGACAGAGAAATAAAAAGGTAACTAGATAGATCTACACCAGTATGGAGGAACCAGTACATTTGGCCGTAGTCCCGAGTATACGTCTTTGCAGTACACTGCTGTAATATCTGACCCGTGCAGTGCCGCTGCTCTCTAGATGTGTAGCACAGGTGTTTTACAGGACTGCTCAGTTTTTTTTACTGGTGACAGGGGAGACACACGGCCTGGAAACCAGTGAGAGAAGTCTCCAAAGCCGACAGAGCCTGGGAATGGACCTGCAGCCATATATCTGCCCCGGTTCACACAGGCCACCTGCTGCGCTCGTGTGTGTCTGCTGGTGTGTGTATGTGTGTGTGCAGGCTGTCGTCTACTGGCATTCACAGTCTCTATCTTGGTCGGTCTCTCACGCTCATATGTGAGTGTGGGATGACTGAAATTTGTGCAAGTGTGTGTTTGCTTCCTGTCGATATATTAAATAACGTGAAGGTTTCATCAGTTTTTGTTTTTCAACAACTTAAGAAAAGTCTTAACTCAAACTATTGTGGAGTCCATTCTTAAAGCGTAATAAAATGACTCCACTTATAAATAAGAAGTTATCTTTTAAAAAATGCATTTCTAGTTTATGTATAAGAAATGGACTAAAGTGTATTGAGAACACATGATATCACGTGGCTCCAGATGAAACAACACACCGCACAAAGCAAAGCATTATTCATAATAACTGAACCAGATCCAGTCAGTGGATTAAACGATTCTGACTGGACAATTACACATAATTAAATCTTAATGTTCCCGTCAGGCTACAATTTTTTGGTGAATTTTTCATGTTTTGCTAAGGTTGGGTGCACTGATAGATTTATTTCTCTCTGTAATCAATCATAGTAGACAAAAACTATCCTCAAGGCCAAAATGAATCTTGGATGAATGTTGTATGAATATGTGTCAGTGTTTAGTGGATTTATGTAAAGTTTCAATATTTCAAAATGTACCATGTACAACAACGTACAGCAACACTGGTGTTAAATAAAAATTGATAATGTGGAAATAATTCATAACTCTTCTGTTATGAATAACTCCTCACTGATTACTCACAATTGCTGTAACGCATGGAAAGCACATGCTTCCTCCTCGAGCTCCATATACTGTTTACATGAGGAAATCTGTAATTACAGAAGAATTCATTCATTGTATCTATTAATCAATAGATGTTCCATGTTTAATTATTTGAGAAACGTCAGAGAAGATAAAGTTACATTATCAAACATTTTCCACAATACCCATGAGGTTCAGGATGGGATTCTAAAGTAAAAGGAAAAAAAGGTAATATTACACATAACTTGTCATTAGAAACATTCCCGCAAATAATTTGGATGTTTTACAGCTGGATTTTATTTCCATTTGCAACTAAATTAAAGGTTTGTCACAAATTGGTTTCTGTGTTATTTTATAGAAGCTACAATTGCAGCCAAAATATTTTAAGGATGTTTTTTTATTGCAGAAAATATTCGAGCTGTTCTGAAAATGAATGCATGCTTTTGGAGATGCTGGGATCTTCTGTTGAATATCAAATGAAGATCTAGTTGTGTGTCTTTAAAGAGAGCCAGTGAATTAAAGCCATGTGATGGAGCTAATTGGAGTCAATAAAAGCAAATGAATCGGTCAATGTCGTCATTCTGACATTTAAGGTGTATTGATTGATTCACATCCACTCACACAAGAACGCTGTCCCTCATTCCAACCTTTTGTTCAAGTTTTCCTCCTTCCCGTATGTGACTGTCACAAAAGGCAGTAAAACATCTTTTCATTCACTGACAAGGAGACAGTACAACGTAAGTAAAGAAAACTTGGACAGCTTGTGCTGCATCCTGATGAAAACTAGCTACGTTTTCAGGCCTGTTAGATAAACTGCAACCTCAGACTCGACGTTTCAAATGCTGCGTCCTTTGCTCTTTGCACAAGTAAATAAATCAAATCATTCCCGACACAAACCACTTGTGTTAATTCACCTAATTTGCTTAATGCAATGCTAATTACAACCTACAACATCCATCGAATCATCTAATGATACTTAGCCAGATATTTTACTGACTGCTGCTGAAACTAATAAAGTCACTCTGGTCACAATCATGAATGTAAACTTGCCAACTTGGAGCAGCAGTTACATAACGTTTGAAATGAGCCACAACTTAGCCGTGCACACACACCACATCTTAAGAGCAGTTGGATACTGTATGTGTATGTGTGTGTGTGTGTGTGTGAACCTAGACATCTGTGCATCTGTCTCCCCTGTATCTGTCCACATGGGTGCGTTTATACATGCATGTGAACATCTGTTTGTATGTGGGTGCGTGCCTGAGTGTATGTACATGTGCTGAGCACGACTTGGATGCACCCATGACAAATAAAGTGATATTCCTGATTTCTAAAAGGTGAATAAACATAAGAACCTTTTTCTGAACCTTCTTAATAGAGTGTATTCTAAAGCTTTAAAGTGCCATAGCTTCTATTAAGCCCCAAAAGAGGAAGTTCTTGCAGTACTACAAAAGGTTTAAGGCTTTAACACCAAGGACCAGGCTTCATGTCTCATCTCTCACCATAATTTAAAGCAACATTTTCCCTTAAACCTGATCAGAATCTTTTTTCAAACAGACCTTGTTATAGTTGCTCAAATATACTGTAACTGAAATGTAAGCATAGGGAAGGCAGCTCAGAAAATTACTAGACAAGAAACAAGATTAACATAACTAAAATAATATTGCTAATAAATCTTTCAGACAAGGTTCGTTAGAGAGTTGGAATATATGATCAGATTTAAACCAACACACTAGTGACAGCGGCAGCCAGATTGGGTTTCTGGTGAGGTTAGGGTTATGGCCACCAGAATGAATGTAAGTCAATGTGTATTGTTAAGGTGTGAATGTCAACAGTAAACACTGTACAACTGTATAAAGCTATGTGAATAAAATAAAATCAAACATCCTCACTTCCTCATAAAGTGATAGACTTTGACAAAGCGGACTTATCTTCACTGTAACGATTTCATGTACAAATTGGAGGTTTTTCTTCTACAACACACACATTCCTTTTCAACTGAACATAGGAACTTTATCAAAGCCTCCCTGATGGCTCCACCGCTCTAAGGCCACACTCACACTCTACAAGACAATGTTCCTTACAGTATCCCTGAAACCTCTATAGACTGAGGCTGGATTTACTTTGAGTTTAATTAGTCCACAATGAGGATTTCCTGCAGAATCACTATCAGAAATAGGCACTTATGTATCAAGCTGAAATCGAAAAACAAGGAATGAGGCCTTTACTCATTATGAGAGCAAATGATTTTCATTTGCATTTAGGATTGATTGACCTGAATCAAAGGGAAACAAGGCTTTACTCAACAGATAGAGATTGTGCGAGTGTTTCAAATGAATAACTGATGTATTAGGTTCCAACTATGACTGATGCCAATAAACCCTGAACATTATCAGAACACATTAATAACAGATTTTGAATTTTACTATTTTACTTATAGTATAAGGCAGTGAATATACTTTTTAAAATTGGTTTGGTTGAGTTTTGAATTTTGTTTTTTGGTAGGATGACAGATTTATTCACATTCATAAGCAAAAGGCGCAAAGCTCAGATTCCTTTGGGAAAACTTTATACAATTTTAATTGAAACAAATATGGCTTGAAAACATGGACTATTCCTATATCTGAAAACTAAGTATTTGACTGTACATATAAATACCAGCTGAGGTGATATGAGATCATACTTTCCAAACCCTGTATTGAAGTAGAGGGTTTGAATAATACGATCCCTAAATTCCAGGTTGCTACAATTTCAAAAATATTGTACTTATCTGGTGTATATTCCAAAACAATATTTCATTAAATCTGTGACTCCAAACTATAAGATCTGTGGCATGGATTATTTTGGCTAATTTGACTCAAACATGTAGCCTGCAGTGTGACTCCGTGTTTTAATCTGTGACACAGGGCACAAAACACCAAAGAGGATCCTTCTCATGGTTATTAAAAGAAGTGTTCGAGGTGAGTTAAGGATACAGTTTAGTTTGGTTTTCTTGAAGCGTTCTGAGTCAATTAAGCCGTTATTAAGGAAAAATGCTTACTTGAACATTTTGAATGGCCACAAAATCATTGTTCTGTTGTTTGTTTACGTTTGCAAACAAATGCGCCCCCCCCCCAACACCCTATCCCTCCATCCTGCAGGAGGTTTTAATGAGATATAGGATATGCATGGTGCACGTCCAAGTTGAAAGAATCAGTCACTGGTGGCAACAGTGCTGATCCATCAAGGATAGCACCTTTTACCCTGAAAATTCTGCCAACTCAGGAGGGTAATTAACACCTCGGTAGCCCAGGTCAGAAATGAGCTGAAGATTTCTCCCCTGTGGACGTTGTGGTCGGCCGCAGAGCCGCAACGCTCTTTGCTGATGCACTGGTCTACGTGCTGGTACGTGTGTGTGTTAGTCAAAGTGCATGTGTGTGAGGGAGCTAAGAGAAGGGAGGGTTTTGTGACTGTGTATTTGAAAGCAAAAAAAAAAAGATTGTGTGTGCCTGTGGACCTGTGTGCGTCTGTATGCAGCGCTGACAGGCAGCGAGAGGTGTGCAGGTAAGGTGCACCGCAGGGTAATTATGCGCAACCTCCAGAGAGTTCACACTGGGGCATTGTGGGTATTTTTGTTTGTTTTAGCCATTTCCTTTTCCTTTCTTTTTTTTTCGTTCACATGAATGAAATATCAAATGTACCTCAGTGGCTCGTGCTCGGTTTAAAAGAGCATTCATCTGCATATTAGGATTGATGCGTGAGGGAAATGTGATCACGTCTCTGGACTCCAGACACATGTTCCTGAAATTAATATGCGCTTGATAGGCTCAGGGAAGAGGTCCATGAATATTCATCAGGCTTAATGTGGATGTCTGCAACTGATATAACTGTCGATTAGAATAAAACATTCTTAATGTTCTTAATTGGCCAGAGTCCCACGACTGCATTAGTTTTCATCTTATAAACATTCGACGTGTCCATTTCAAATCCTACAGCCTAACCTCAGAATACTAAATCACCTGACCTCTGATCAAGGCAATTAACCCCCTCTATCAATTATCAAATGAAGCATAGCATGGCTAATTCACATTCACTTACAGTAGTAAAGTGAAACAAGGATTCCATCTTGACCCATCAGACTCAATTTCCTTTATAAGGCCGAAGCCCACGATGAAAAATAAAAACAAGATAGTTGTTATCAATATCTTCTGGAGTTTCTTTGTTTTCATTCGTCTCTTTTAGAGACTAAGAGGCTTTCCCACTGATTGTTGTTTAGATTGAACTAAGCAATGGGATCTTCAGTGTCGTCCTACACGTGAATATTTTCCATATCATTGTGTAAGATCAAGAAAAATATAATTCCTCACTTAAACCTGGACACCTGCTCTAACTTGAATTAGCCTAATCCAAGTAAATGAAATCTGACCACTTAACCGCAGCTACCAGTACTGCACACCTCTCTTATTCATCCTGGACCCTAATAAATAAGAAGGGGAATGTGTGGAGAGGGCTGTGGGTGGAGGGGTTCACACGGCGGCTGCCGGGGTCACCATCCGTCATGGCTCCTTTGCAGACCAAAGCAAGTAGAGTTGCACTAGAGGACCAGGAAACCCGAGCCTCGGTTAGACAAACACATGCTACTTCCAAAATAACAATGGTCTCCTGTGACAGCGACTGGAGTTCTCTGGACAGACATGAGGCATGCTGAAGTGCGCAGTGGGGGGATTGCATTACCAAGAGCTTGCAGTGTGAACCACCAAAAAATAAAACACAGGAGGAGCATGAGTCGGGGGACAAACACAAAAGATAATCAAAAGTGACAACTTCATGATACTTGGTGGGTTGTATGTTGCACAATATAAAAGGTCAGGACGGATTGTTTCCCTGAAAACGATACGTGAAAATGTAGAGGGGCAATTGTCCCCGGGTGCATCTTCAGAATGTGGTTTAACTCCAGGACACCGCTGGGTCTGTATTTAGAGGACAATCCAGGGATTAAATATAGCAGCTGATACAATAGGCTGCCAGCTACAGTGGGGTGGATGTAAATACTTATCCATATTTAGTTATATTAGCTGTCCCATTTGAATGGGAACATTTACATTTTCTGTAATAATATTTTTATTTTCTTTCTGAAATTCGGTGTCAAAGCATCAGAAAAATTCAAGTTAATTTTAGCTGTGATTTGAGAGTTTTCTCTTGATAGTAGAAATGTATTTAATAGCTACCTAATATAATGTTGTATAAAGACCAGGCTACTGAACAATCCTGAATCTGAAATATTGAACAGTGACTTCTAATGTGATGGTTCGAACTGCTTCTCTTTGGCAAAGCGTCTGATGTCAGATGGTAGTGATGGTGTTCATCACAGCTGCTTTTAACCAAAACAACTTTTCTTAAACAAATCCTCACCTTTGGTAGTGCCATGCTTGGTTTGTATTTAGAAAAATCTGAATCTTAATCCTGTTTTCCTGCACTTGATAAAAAGAGTAGAAACATCAGGTTCAAAGTCACAATAACAGTCGCTGTACATTTGTTAAGTCACTGGTGTCAGCTAAATGTAATGTGTACATATTTTGGAGTAGGAAGTGTTCTGTCAGCTCAGGGCAGGTATCTGTCAGCAGGCTGTATCCTTTTGGGTTGCCGGAGGAGGAAGCAGCCTTGACCAGGCCTTTTTGCCCGGCACCGCCACCCAGCTGCCCTGGAGGGGTGGGCAGTAAATCCACTCTGGCAGCAACACACACACACACACACACACACACGCACACACACACACGTGGCCGGATTACATACAAATGTATCTGCACCTGTACTCACATGAAGTGCTCTCCTGGTGCATGTGTGAGGCGCTGATTGAAATATATCAACAGTTTTATCATGTTGGCAGTTACTACTTAAACAGTGCATTTCATCTCCTCTGTTATCTGACAGCAGGGAAACAATAAAAAAGATCCTACCATTACTTACAATTTGTTGTTCATTTACTTCAATGCTGCAACTATCCACCTCCACAGGCTGACTTTGTTGTTGTACTCTCTGCAATGTCGGCACTGGAAAAGAATGATGTACGGCAGAATAGTCCAATATGAAGAACTGTCTATGCTACTCCAGAACTGAGGACGCTTTTTGGATGGCTAGTGAAATGTCCTCAAGACCAAACAGCAAATGTACTTGCTTTGAATCTGATTGTTACAGTTGTTTCAATTTTCAGTATTTAGTCGAAAGAGCACAAAAAGTAAAGTTCTACCAACCTGCATTGGGAAAAGACCTGTATTTTGGCAAATAAGCTAAATTTCAATACTGAGATACCATTCACCACTGCTCAAAAATATTTTTGAGGAAACTGACTGAAACTAAACTTCATGCAGTTGACATATTTGTCAAGTGAAGTCATTTCACTTTTTGACTTTTGGGGGTTAGTTCAGGATATTTGAGTTTAGTTTATGGCTCTGATTAGAA
Organism: Paralichthys olivaceus; assembly: GCF_024713975.1. Classification (NCBI taxonomy): domain Eukaryota; kingdom Metazoa; phylum Chordata; class Actinopteri; order Pleuronectiformes; family Paralichthyidae; genus Paralichthys; species Paralichthys olivaceus. The sequence goes on along the minus strand of NC_091095.1, from coordinate 9,421,487 downwards.
AAGGGATTAGATTTAGACTAGGCAAGCAGAGTTCTGGATAAGATCCTCTTGAGTACAATAATACAAACTAATCAGCAGAGGCAGTGGCAGCTAAACTCCTTCCTCTTCCTCCCCCCTGCTCCTGTACTTCTTCCAGCTGCTCAGATTTACAGGTGCCACTGACCTTTTCATCATAGGAAGTCTCCACAACTGCCTGGGCCTCCCTCCGCCAGCTCTCATCCATCTCTCCATTGCTCCTCCTCCCCCTGCCTCGAGCACCCAACCCACCTGCTCTCCTATGACCAAAAAAGAAAGAAAAACCTCTGCTGGAAAGCAGGGGGAGAAATCCTTCTGACCGGCTCCATCTCGACAGTTGGAAATGGAAAGAAAAAGGTTTCAGGCTGACATCTGCGATCGTTAGTTTACATCTGTCTTACATGAGCCCACAGTGTGTTTGTGCTGGGAATAGAAGTTAACAAGAGGGGGTTACATACACTTAGTGAATGTAACACCTGCTGTTTAGTGACATTATTGGACATTTGCTTCAGAGTTACTTCATATAACATGTTATTTCACTGCCTCCTAACTATACCATTGATTCATGTATTCTTTTTACACGAGTGAACTCTGTCATATCAATATGAAAAAAGTAGAATTGAGACCTCAGCACTGTCCTCTTTCAGGAAAACCGCAACGACAGGAATATGTTATCCCTGATTAAATCAATATGTTGTGAAAAGCCGTCAACTTGAGCAGACACAGCTTTTGTTTCTGAATTATTCACTAGTACTTGAACTTTCCATAGCAGTTATGATTACAAAAATTTCCAAATTCAAATAACCGACCAGTATAGTACCATAAATTCTTGGCCTCAGAGTAACCGGAGAACCTCAGACATCACACTGAGCAACCAAACAGTCACCTGGACGTTTCAACTCAAAATGTCTCCTGACTTTTAAACAGTCGGGATCAAACCAACAAGATTTGACTGCTAAAGTGAATTAAACAAATGACACTGTCTTTGTTTTAGTTCAACTCATTAAGTCACGTTGTATGCAGATGATACAACTGTGCTGTTGCACATCAAGCCCTGAAGTCTACGCTGTTAGCAAAGCCTTGTTTTCCTCTTTTAGCCAATTCTGTTTTTGTGATCTATACACCCATTCATATACTGATATATTACTTTCAAAAGTTGAATATTACTTTTCTAATGCCAATTTTTCTCTTGTTAAACACTCGTCTTCCTTGACATGTCACTAAACCCTTGGTTTTACACTATTTCTGTTTTATGTGCTTATTGACTGACTTGATAGCTCAGAGAGAACAGGAACACAGAGCAAAGCTGACTCACACTGTGCCATTCAAAGTGACCGTTAACATCTCCCCACCAGATAGATTAGTGCAAATAGCCTCTTATAGGCCTGAAAGCCAATTACACCTCCATTCTTGTAATAATGAACTCATGAACCCAGGTTTATTGGAGAAGGCTGAGAGATTGGAATCAATACGAATGGACTGGAGAGGGAAGGGAACGCAGTGAGCTAGATTCACTGCACAGTCGGAAAAGCTCACCCAAACTTGAATTTATTTGGATGTCAATGGGCTCCCGATTAAATCAATCCAGCTCGCATGCTCTGCTTCTATTGCTTATTTCCAGGGAGTGATAGAGGCACTTGAAGTAGACAAATTCAGCTGCTTAAGATGGATATTTACACATTTGTATAACAGGATGTCATGGTAATGGCAAAATAATTAATCTATGTTACAGGTCCTATCTTGAAATTGTGCATAATATAGCTATTAGTTCATGTGGATTGAACCCAGGGGAATCATTCAGGGGTCTTGATAAGAGGAGTGAGGCTGCTTGGCACAATTTGACACACACACACACACACACACACACACACACACACTGAAACACACAGTCCTGAAAGCTAAATGGAACCATCCCAGCCTTTAGCCCAAATGGGATCAAAGTCCATTGACCCCGTGTTCTCCATTAAAAAGAATTAATTTGCCTGCATATCAAAACACTATTAAAAGACTGAGGTCAGAGTCAAGTAGGGGCCAAAATGCTATTGATTTTGTTGGTCACATACACGGAGAGAGAAATGGGAGTCAGTGGAAAGATATTTACTGGACGTTGCTGTATTACCTCTCCATACAATTGGAGGAGATGAACATGAGGAAATGATGCCGGTGGTAGATCCTGAGCCCACCTGCTGCGACTCTGCTGTAAAAATGGACAAATACATTAAATTGCAATGCATTTCAGAACACTTCTTATTGATTCTATTTGAGTTTGTATTGTCTATTATTTAAGCCTTACTTTCATATTGAAGTCTATTATGTTAGTAACTTATTTTCATTTTATTGCCAAAGTGTTTTGAAACCTGGCAGAAAAAAGTGCTGCTAGACTGACAGATTCACTGATGGTAATTGCTTGATTTGTAAATATTATCCATCTACACTGTTGAGAGTTTGATTTTAGCTTTTGACCACAGTTGCATTGTTCTCTGTCTTATACTTTAATAGATTCTCTGTCTCCATTTTATCATCTTATAAATGTGAAATGCACTGATGATAAATATAGGTAAAGTATAACTTGTCTCAGATTGTCAGTGAGTAATTAATTACATAAGAATAGTTCAAAGACAAATGAAGATGGAGGAAGAGCGGCTGAGGAAGACATCAGTGCCCAAGACCTTTATTGAGAATGAATCTGCTGACAAACTAGTGCTGAGGCCCGTGTTTAGCATTTGACCTCCAAAAAGACCAAGCACTTATTATACTCAGAAGAGCGAGATGATCAAATGTTCATAGTTGCTTGATTAGGGTTTTACATTAAGAAAACATCCACACATACTGTAGGTGTTGTGACTTAAACACAGCTGCCCTCTCGCTCCCCTGGTGGATAAATCCCATTTTAATGAGAAGGAAAGTTGAATGCCAAGACATAACAGGGGAAGTCTGGACTTTTCCTGAAACACGACCATATCTGCCAACAGACAAATAATAAATCATTGAAATAAACCACTTCAAGTTAAAAGGGATGTAGTCTAAGTGTCTCTCTACATCTGAAAGTTATTTTTTTCAATGAAGGAAGCTTGAAAGCTTTCAGACTTTAATTCTGATGAAAAAAAACACAATTCCAGCTGCGTGCATGAGTTTCACAGAGTCTGAGAGAAGAAAGAGAGTCTATTCCAGTGTCTTACAACAGTGTGTTTGTATTGTGTTTTGTTGTCTTGGCTGTAAACTCATCCTGTGCCAATTCTTAGAAAAGCCCAGTGACGTCACCTCTCTTACTGGCACGCAAACTCAAATACAATACACTCTTGAGTCCTGAATTGTTGAGTGTGATCTCTCTGTGCAGTTTAAAGCACACATTGTGTTTTGGACCTCCAGTAGAATTAACAGTTATTTCATTAGAACAACAGAACATTGTCTGTGTTTAACAAGATGGCCCCTGCCCACTGCGTCCCCTCTGATGTGGACGTTTTTGTGCGGCTTGTCCCTTTTCCTGGTAAACAGTGCTGTACCTAACATGGGGATAGTGGCACGGGATCCTCAGGATGGGACGTAACCGCTTTCAGCACTTCCTCGCGTCACCCTCCTCCCTCTGAAGTGCGACTCTTACGTGTTTTATTGCGAGGCCCGGGTGAGTATGAAAACAAACGGGGGCCCGACTCAGAGGCTTTGATCTCCCGTTTCCTGGTCCATTATTTACGTCTGTTTCTCACGAAGTATTTTTTTCTGTCTCTTTCACTTGATTACTATGCGCTTCCTCACACATTTTCAGCCGGACCCTGAGACAATGCATTGTGCTTTAATGGTTTCTTCTTGCAGGAAGCTATAAAGGACTTTCGAGTTATTGTCATCTTTTTTTTTTTTTTATGGTCTGTCTAACAGAGCAGCCAGAATTATATGAAATTACAAAAGCTTGGGTAGCAAACAACTCATTCATGTAGTATACTAGATGGCAATCATATTTATTCAGTATTGTAAATGAAGTATAAATCAAAAATGTAAAATGATTATTGATGATGAATTATGGTAAATTTACTGTTGGCCTAGACTTCAGTGTTAATGTGCCTCACAACACCTTTTCCCTTTTTTTTGATGTGGTTAAAGAAACACTTCATCATTTATTAAGTAATGGCCACTTCCTGCAGCTGCTGCCCAACAGGGGAAACATGCACAAGACAACAACACGAATCGTACTGTCCTCACTTCAAAGTTTCCAACATTTTCACGATGACTCATTATTGATAACTTCTGTTGTATTCATGCAAAACAACTGGGATTATAAAAATGTTAAAAAATACTGTGAATAAAATGCAAAACTTGCCCTTTCATTCAACATACAGTTTATTTTCCCACTTAACTACAGGCATAAAATATTATGAGGACAAAATTTATTACTTGAGCCTGCATCGTCCAAGTTTGTGGTTTGAAGTTAAAACCTCTGCTTCCAGACCACCTCTGAGCCAGACACAGCAAAGTACGGAGGAAAAAAAGGGGAAAAAATGTGTTTGATGAAATAACCCCAAAAAACTGAAAAGATGATCGAGCGTGTACTCAGTTGTAGTCAGTTGTAATTAACCGGAGTTCATCGCAGCTCTGACCGTTAGCTTAGGGTCTCTCACCCTGACCCACGGGCTCCACCAGCTCAGCAGATAGATCAAAAAGGCCTGTTCTCAGTGGAAACCGCTGCCCCGCTTGATCCAAGATGGTGGATGTCATTAGGGACCCTGCCACTGAGGGTCACAGTGGGCTGAATTTGTCCTGGACAGAATTTGATGTACGATCCTATAGTTTTTTGGCGATGTTGCACATAAAAACACACAAGCCTTCCAGTTTCGCCACTGCTGTGTTATACAGTGTGTGTGTGTGTATGAGTGGTAATGTGTGCACCAGATCTTCTTTATAAACACCACCACCAAACACCACATGCACCATGCGGCTGCGTAAAGGTGTCCTGTGGAGAGTTCTGGTAACCAAGAAAAAGTTTTGTTCAAATGTGTGTGTTTCCTTCCTTTTTGAAGCATTTGCAAAGATATTTCAAAAATATTTCAAATACTTATACATTGTTGCATCCATATTTTCTCGCTTATAATCTACTTCTACATTCTCTCAAAAACATGCTCTGCAGAAAAATGGAAACTTAAGATTTTTACGTCACATTTGACTTTAATTAACTTAAACCACAGAAACTTTAAGTTACTTTCCTTTAATACTACACATGTAAAAAGTGAATTATTTTCTTAATTTATTTTTTCTTTGAATTTACATTCGATTGAAAGTATTGTAATCGTGGTGATTTCTGTTGCTTTTTAATTTCTTACATATTGTTTTGCTGTGTTTTACTTCATATTTTAAGTTGACAGTCTCATGAAGAGTCTAGAGTTCATTATTATAACAGTGTGCTAGACGAGAGGTGCGGGGGTCAGTTTCAAAACAAATCTACAGTGTGTGAGTCTTTAATGGGCTGTTTTATAGTTGTGGCCAATCAGCCGCTCATCTGTCACTATGTCTTTCCCTGCATCCGCCACTCAGGTTCCAATATCAGAAGCATTTTAAAGCGCGAGCGGAAAGATCGGACATCGCGACACTCACTCACCACCGACACGTCACAGGGCAATAATTGGAGCTAGTTGTGGGAGTATTTAAGCGAACATAATGAGAAGGAGAGCTCCTGTACGGGGAGGGGGATACACATAAAAGAGCAGAGGGGGCAAAAGTGACTAAGAGCTGGGCAAATAGAGAGAGCAAGACGGGGAAGTGAGTCTGACCATCGCGTGTTTGAAAGCAGCAGTTGGGACCCTGATGACAGAGTGGTCTTTGGGAATTTAAGAGCAAGGGCTCAGAAGTGGGTGTTTCCCTCCGCAGAGGACTGGGCCAGGAAGGAAGGCTTTGGCTTTCAAAGCGTCCACAGCTTTATTTATATTACATATTTTCATCGCCAGGACTCTTTCAAAGGGAGAAGTGGGCTGTTTTCCGATTTCCAATATGCTTTGGCCTCTGTCTTTTATTTCCCCACTCTGTCTCCAACAATGTATTTGTTTCCGGAGCAACGTTCAGCCGGGGCCCTGCCTGCGAGGGCCCTGTTTACTACTGAAAGATACAGTCAGAGTGTTATTGTTGCATGTGGAGAGAGTGATGGGAGGTTGCGTGATTGTTTTGCCTCACCTGTTTTCCAGAGGGGTCCACAACCAGAGGAGGGATGACGTGAAAGAACAATGGCACAGAGGCCTTGGAACAACTGTATGATGAAAGGTATGGTCTCCACACAGAGACATCAAGTCATTTTGTTGAAAGTTTTCTTTTTCTTTTTGCTCACTGACTAAAATTAATAACAATGAAAGATAGTTTTGGCTAGATTGTTTTTTTGTATTAAGATTATGGTGTCAACAGACAAACCATATAAATACATATAGGGTTCACAAGGGAGGATATAAGTTCAAGTCTAAATATATAATGAATAGAGTGATTTCCCCGACTTGTCCCACATGACACTCTTGGATAAAACTATTCTTTAATTCTTCATTGAGTTTGGCTCAAAGATAAATAGCCACACACATAAGCTTTGATGCAAACACACATTATTCTAAGTTATCATTCTATAAAATCTAAGGAATATACTTAATTTTTTAGTGCATTAGCAAAACGATTTTTGCCTAAAAAGAACTGAAAAGTTCTAAATGGTGAACTTACCTCCCTCTTTTGACAGGTCACCCCAGCCAGGCCACCAGTGGCATCATTAACCATCGTTAGGCCACGACAGCTTCTGATAAATTAGTCATCCATCAAAGGCTCCCGTATCATCAGGAGTCCCCCGATCATTATTGGAGGCAAACAATGGTGTCACATGGTGCGCTGTCAACCTCCCATCTCAGTCTCCTCATGGGACTGGACCAAGCCCACAGCCAATCAACATCCACGACTCATGGGAATAAAGAAAAAAAAAAAATGAAAGAGAGGGCCGCTTTTCATCTTCACCTGTGAAGCTGTCGAGCTGCTGTACAAGACTCAGGTAAGTCTCTGATAAAATGGAAGGCATCAATTCCTCTTCCTCTTCCCCCTGCAGGGTCACGGGTTGTGCTGACTGTGGCAGATTGTGTGATCCGTCCTCTGAGGGCTTCAGGCCTGCTTCGATAGGCCTGGGGCAGTTTGAGCGACAGGGAGATAAAAAGTAAAATTCAATAAAAATGACCAATAAATTATCTTTGTTGTTGTTGAGTTTTTGTCACATATACATTATGCATACATTGACATTAATATGTTTATTTCATACGCATTTGTGACCTTATTAGACTATTCAACCAAGAAACCAGATAAGATAACATTTATTTATCCCACACCAGGGCACTTTTTACAGCAACAGATAAGTCAAGACAATATATTTATCAGTGATTAAGAATTTAATAGATTTAACAATAAATCAAATCCATTTTCAGATATCAACATCTCTGTTACTCTGATCTGCCAGTCACACATTTTCACTTTTCACGTTTGACCTGCTCACTCAATTTCAGAGTCATTGTGTGTTGTGCTACAAGTGTTTACGAGACCATTGACTATGTATTTACAGATAACACTTTAAATCATTTGCTTTTCTTTCAAAACATCAGTGATACCAAAGTATTGTTGTAAACAACTTTTTCACATGTAGCATTAACTTTGTGATAGTGATACTGATACTGGTATCTGGCACTGGTTACTGACCTTACCTATTGATTAGGTCATTTACATATATTATTTGGAAAATTGGCAAATTAAAGTAATAAGCATCAGATCTGTCTTATGGTACAGCCTCAGAACTTTTCAGAGTCTTATACAAAAAGGTGACATCAGGTAAAAACAGTGTGAATGTGCCCGTGCATAAAGCGCTCCTGAGATGCCTCCCCGTCGGCACAATGCTTAATTAATTAAGAAGGGGGCGCCAGTCGCCCCCGGGACCCTGGGGTAATCATACAGGGCAAATTACAGCATGTTCAGTTGTGGGCTTGGGGTGGGGAGCCACCAACGCTGTTGTCATCGTTGATTAATTTCTCCGTATAGATCCTGACACCACGGTGCATGTGTAACCTGTCACAGAGCACCCGTGTGTCTATTCATCACTGCCTGGGAGGCGTGTGTGTGTGTGTGTGTGTGTGTGTGTGTGTGTATGTGGGGGGGGGGGTGGCTTTTGTCACAGTGTATCTACTTGGTGCACAAAAACAGTGTGTGAGCAGGTAGAAGGTGGTCAATGTCTGTGTGAATGTTTATGAGCAGTTCGTTGCATTACCATACAGTGTGTGTGTGTGTGTGTGGACTGTATATACTTGCATGTATTTGTGTGACATGTGCAGCACCACGATGTAAACAAGATGGTGATGCCTGATAAGAACAATGGACATTCCTGATGACAAACGGCTGATAATGTCCTGGGACGGGGCGGGTGAGGAGCGCTGTGAGGAAGTCTATTGATTAGCCTTATTACCCAAAGCATCCATCTTGGGAATGAGCGAGGGGAGGGAGGAGGAGTGGGAAATTAGCCGGGCTCCACCTCCGTTGACGGACTGATTGCTCCGGGGGCCCTGAGGAGGACAAATGGCCCCCGCCTGTCTACACACACTCACACACATAGACACTTATCATCCAACATTTCCTACCTCCATCATTTTCACAGTCTTTCACCCATATTGTATATTTTGCACACGCATTTTATAAGATCTCCTTATAAAACAACTGCTATTCAAAATATTATGAGCAGTTCATCCCTCACAGATACTAACTTACTGCTTGTAGTGGTCACATGCTCAGGCTATGTTTTCACCCCGGTTTTTTTGTTTTTCTGTCAGCAGGATTTTGTAGTCACTCGTTTTTTTACTGATTGTTCGATGAAACTTGGATGAAACATGGGCCAAGAAAGACCCCTGTTTATTTTGTCATGAATTCGGACAAAAAGGGCAGAAGCAAGGATTTTTCCAACATTCTTTAACACTGTGAGGTTTTTTATATTCTGTAAGGATGTTTTTGTTTCCCCCATTTATTTTTCATTTGGATTTGACGGGACTGTTGGGCATTGGCAGAGTTATACCATTCTAGTCTGCCTGTCTGTCAACAGGATTGCTTATAATTTACAGAAGGTATTTACATTTTGTAGATTCTTGGGGAATGACTTAAGGAAGGTCCCATTAAAGTTCGGAGCATATCTGGATAAACAGGAGCATCCAGGAGTGTTTTCTCACTTTCTTTAAGAGGGCGAGAGCATTGTGAATGAAATCACTCCCTTGTACTTTATCACTCCTCCCAACATTTACACAGTTGTTTCCTTTGTTCTGAGAAGTGATAAGAGATTTCAGACATGTGAATTACTATAGTGCATAAATATCACATTCACATATTCAGATCAAATGATGAGGGGTACTATAGTGCACTATAGAACACTAAATGTTCGGCTGTGCCCAAAATTGTGGAATAAAGATAATTTTCTGATTGATAGTATCTTTTATTCCTCAAGTGCTTCCAGTAAATACTGCACTTGACATTTAACCTTTACTGGAAGGGTGTTTCACTTGCTGAAGAGCAAGGCACCAATAGAAATAGTGAAGGCAGGAGAATGACTTGCAAATCTGTGCATTAGGAGAAAAAAAAACCACAGAAGGGATTTTTATTGCACGTTAGAAAAAGAAAATCAAACTTTTTTTTTCAGGCAGCCACTGACAATTTCATCACTACATTATGCTCAATTAGTTTGTACAATTCTCTCATCATTTGAATCAACAGTAGTCTGCACCATGTGAATTATACAGTGCACTTGTTTAATTCAATTTCCCTACATGCCTCCCCACACTACTCTACAATATCTGTGTTAATCACATTTAACCGTAATGATCTACTTTCCCGAGATTATTGATGAAACCGCTGCAATTACTTAGCTCGATATTTCCCACATTAGTCGGCCTTAGAAGTGTTTCACACATCCATTTATCTGCATGGCTTTTTAAACAGCATAAAATCGGCTTCAAAGTGCATTCATATTTTATTCTATTGAGATACTGCTCGGCCGATGGGCTGCCAGTAATTCATAACCCTAAGCAGGCGTAATAGCCCAATGAACATGGACTCTCCTGATAGGAAAGCTGTTTCCAATGGACGGGGTTTCTCTTCCGCTGCTGAGCTAAAAGACTAATCCGTTCAATTACCAGTTTCCCTGTCAGGCAGCTATATGAAATATGGTGGTTCATTTTCCCACAGACAGAAGAAAGATGATGAAAGGCATTTGAAGACAGTTTTTCACCGATACTGCATTATCACCTCTTGTTTGTGACTGGAGAGTGAAAATTACTTCTGTGAAGTGCTGAGTTCTGTGATGCTCCGGTCTGTTTGGGTCGCCATAGGTGCGACCATCTCCGTGCTGTAAAAATGAGGTCACTTATTTCTGCTGTTTCACCAAATTTCTGCAGAGGTCAGGACAGGAGGATCTGGAGCCATCCAGTTTTACTATTTCCTTTCTGCGAAACACCCTTCCATCTTGTTTTCCACATTGATGCACTTTTTATTCAGCAGTTTACTTCAAAGTGTACAAAAGTTGTAAATTCTACCCTTGTTTTGCATATATTCTTCTCATGGCTTTGTTTTGTACTGAAATCATAAATGGTTACCATCACTAATGTTCATCAGATACCAATTATCGGCCCCTAACATCCTCCTTGCTTCAAGCCAATTCATATTCCAAGCCCTCCTCCACTTAACCCAGGGTAAAAATCGTTATGTTTTCCTCTGTTTTCTGATTGCATTATTCTTGGTTAAGAAAAGCCCCTGCTTCATTAAGGTACTCTACTCGCTGGGAGGGGGAGGGCTGCTGTGTTAGTGGGATCAATCAATAGCCATCTTCCCCTGGCCTTACTGTAAATGTGCTAAAGTATTTATGAATTAATTGACTTCCTCTGTCCAAATAAGAGAAGCCTACCAACATCTCCTGAGCTGTGGTGTGGAGGTCACAGACACTCTTGGTAATAAATAGAAGGGGGCTGTTTTTTTAATGACGGCCGAGTTAGTGGTTGCCACAGATTAAATGATGACGAAACGACAAAGTGAAATGTGTCTGGTTCTCTGGGTTTTCTCTGGAAAATGTCAGCTTTAGGGTCGGTGGCACTTAGATAAAGAGAAAAACTAACCCTAACATCTGGGAAAATCTGGGTAGAATTTGTCTGTTTTTTTATGTTGGATAATCATGTTTTCCATCATGTTGTTTCAGTTTTCAGTCATACTTTCACCCTCATGCAACCCTGGGGACATTTTTGGGAGTCCTGAGAGTTAGGCATGATGTCTTCCACAGTTTTTCTCAGCATTATGTTGGTATGGTGAAGAGTCCACAAACTGTTTGACTTTAATTTAAAACAGGCATCCATTTTTATTTGTTCATCAAACGCACAATTTAGGTTGGTTCTGGTTGAGATTCACATTTACCCTCTGACACCAGATCTTCTAAATTTGAATGTGAAATATAATATATTCCTTTTTTATTTGTGTATTAGACACATCAACATATCTACTTTAACAGGTACCATAGGTTCTTCTATTCTTTTTAGATCAAGTAATAGTGATGTGATACGCTCGATGAGCCTGTTGATGGCAAAACCTGATGATTTGGTTGATGGATTGGTATGTGTGTGTCACAGATCCATTGAATTTTGTTGAAGGTCAGTCCCATTGTGGCCAAGACTGTAATAACCGCAGTGATAGATTGGACTGGAGAGGACGGGTGTATCTTTAATGTCTGCATCAGTTCATAGCGTGTATCACTGAGGTGTGGTATAGACTGAAGGTTGCACATCGTAACCCTATGAACAAAAGAGGTGCACTCTCTCAGGCTCAACGGACACCAGTGCACTAACATGTGCTTGTGCTTGTTTAGCTAATCAGGTTGGACTCATCAAATAAACCCTGAATAAATCACAGACAAAATCCTGCCCATCATCCAGAGCCAGAAACCCGAGGAGCTGCAGAGGGACAAGGATGAAGGGTTCCATCTGAGCTCATAGAAAACTAATTAATGCACTCTGGCTTCAAGGTTGTTCACAGGACGATTCAGCTGAACACTTTTCACAATAGCACCTTGACAGAATGAACAATAACCTCATCCAAATCAAAATACATTGTCCAGGAGGAATAGAAGTGCGGTTGACCAAAAACAAACCACTCTTGAATTCTCTGGGCAAATCTGTGTTGGTCCAGAAGACCAATGGTGAAAGTGTGGGAGAATACCGAAAGTTTAAGCTCATCAAAGAACTGAAATTGGTGTATATATAGATTGGTGAAAACTGCCATATATCTGTGCCAGGCAGTGCAAACCAATCTGGCACCACAGATAATCTCACTTGTCATGGATTTGGCAAATAAAAAATGACCATTGATAGACTAGGTCATGAAATGAAATGGTCACTGTGGTGCTAGTAGTCAGCGGTGGGGTCGGTTAAAGGGTAAAGCCTGTGAAAGATAGACCAGGTAAATCAGGATCACTTTGGACCCAGTGATATCTAGCTTAATTTATTAGCAGAAAAATCTGGACCTCAGCATTGGTCTGAAATCCAGGTCTAATTAAAGTCAAGAGTCTTACCAGAGTCACACCACTGCTTTTAGAAAGTCTTCTAATCTGGAAAATACAGTAAAATCATAAACAAAGAATTACTCAAAAGGGAAGAAACTTTATGTCAGTCAAACTTTTGGGAAATCAACAGCAGCAGTAGCAAGCGTCGGAGTATATTCTCTGAAGAACTGTCTCTCTTGTATGTTTAAAGGCTTGTACCTCTCTGATGTCTTGTGGAGCAAAGTTCTGCTCCTGTGGTTGGATATTTCTAATGCGTCCCAGATTACGGACCACCACTGTTTGAGGTGAATTACTGTTAGGGGCACCCGCCGTACATCGGCAGTCTGTATTTGAAGCCGTCTAAATCATGTGATGTCACAAGATTCATTTTACACACATTTCGCCTAACCCCACTCGGTGTAGGAGGCTCCCTGACACTTGGGTGGTATTGGAGAGACAGAGGGAGAGAGAGAGGGAGCAGACATCTTTTTTTTCTAAAGGGGAAACATGTTGAACAAGCTTCTTCCCCTGCCATGGTCTAGCAACCGCGGGAGGAGAACAGAGTAACCAACCACCCTGAGAAAACATTGTGGTTCGACCACCACTTATGACGCTGGACTGGATGTGAAGAGATGCTGGTGGGTGGGTGGGTTAGGGGAGAGGTTCTCAAAGGACAAAGAGCGGGAGGTTTGCCTGTGAGGAAACGCTCTTCGTGGCTACTTTTATAGAGATACAAGATCCACAGCTGTTACCAAAAACCTGTCTTTGCTTCCTAAAAAGAGTGAGGGGATCTCTTTTTTCCTCCTTATTGGTGTGAGGGAAGATTTTGTTTCTGTTTGGGTACCAACCACAAAGTTTGCCACCTTCCAGCTGTGATATTAACTCTTTTCTTTAAGGTGAGACCACACGTGAAGCCCTCTCACCCCTGACAAGGGAAACCGTGAGTATTTTTAGAGGAAAAACTCCTCCAGTTTGACTTTTCCTGCACAGATTTATGATCCCCTCTCTGAAGGCAAATAAAAAAAGAACATGTGAATGAACTAAGAATATCAGCCACCTACAGAGAAAATGATACTGGAAGATATTTGTCTCTTTCCTGTTTAATCAAGCATCAAACACAAAACCAGGGCGTTCCCTTGCTTTTATTTTTTTTTTAGAAAAAGTCAGATCTTTTACCAAAGCAGCAGATTTTGAATTTGTAACATGTGAATGATGTGTGTTCTTTCAATTTGATTTCAAAATTCAGAAATTAATTCCATATTGCTTGGCTAGGCAGATCCTGTCTTGATGTGTGTGTGTGTGTGTGTGTGTGTGTGTGTGTGTGTGTGTGTGTGTGTGTGTGTGTTTAGTGTGTGTGTTTAGTTAACTCATTCATATAGACAGTGACTTAGGATCTGAATTGAACAACCTGCCATTCTTTGCTTCCTGACCTGGGTTTAATGCAGGCCAGACACTGACAGTATGAAAGGAAAGAAAAAGCCTTTCTGTAATATCTCAAAAATTCATATTCAGTTACTTCATTTTTATATTGGATAGAATTCTAATGGCACTGACCCTGTTGTTGTTGACATTAATATATAAACTGTGATGATCTTAGTATAGAGATACTTAAAAAATGAAGTTGCATGAACTTTTCGTTGTTCGCCAAAATAAACTAAAAAATATTGTAATTTGTGAATGGGTGTAGACCTACTTGCTGAGGCACTTGTAAACAGTGATAAATATATGAACAGGTCAAACTGAGCTTTAATACAGCTCTGGTAAAGCTACAAGGGATTTGCGTGTGAAAGTTTAAGAGAGAAACAGAATCAGTGCTAGTGTGTTTTTCATGTGTGTCAGGGAATATTTTTACTGAGCTGATACCTAGATTTCCTTGATCTTACATTAGGACTTCATTGCTGTCTGGCAAGTTTTTTTTATTAGAAATGCATGTATGTGTGTTTGTGGCAACGTGTGTGTTTTAATGTTTGCGCGGTGAACAGGACTCAGCCACGATGTGTGTTTTTTGTTGCATGTGGGAGCACTCGTACAAGCGTGTGAGTGTCAGTGTGTGTGTGAGTTGACAACGCTATCTGCATCCTCCTTGGGTTCGATCCCATTTCCGTCTGGACAGGTCCAAAATAACTGCCCCCTCCACAAACCCAGCGCATTCAAACACTCACACACACACTTGTTGCTTCCTCTGAACACAGGAGCACATCGATCAAGACTGGACCTGGACTTTCTATCTCTTCCTGCGATAGCAACGAGGAACTGAAGCAGAAACACATGCACACAGATGCACAAACAAGTAATGAACAATTGTTGTGTACTCGCTAGTACACACTTCACGCACACAATTTCAAAGCCAATGCAAAAACATATGTGTTTAAAATATTTCCCACACAAAAATTATACACATGTGACACATACAATCTTTAACTATGGTCATATAAAGCCTAATACTAATGAATACACTAATACACCACCTCCATATTTTACACACGGCAACATCATCTTTTTCAAAATTCATGTTCATTTCCTTGGTTGCACTGTTTGAACAGGAAAAGAAGCTTCCACCACTGAGTCATACGCCTGCTTTGGCTTCAAAATATGTTTCACAGGTAACAACCGCACATCAACAGAGAAAACATTTGTGTGTTTTCTTGACAGAAACACCTGGAAACAAGGAAGTGTGCTGCAGCCAGTAAGGCTGTCGAATTATGAGCCCGTCTTAATAACTGTGAACAAATGAGTTTCAGGTCAAGACAACTGGTAGACTTTATCCCACTTTAGTATATTGTTAGTACAGTAATTACTGTACATAATGTTAAATATTATTGTTTTCAATGTTAAGGTTTATCCAGGAGGTCAAACTTGTCTTTTTGAGGGATTGGAATTTAATAACATTTTCAGTTATAGGTTACTGAACTCCACTGTGCTCTTGTCTATTTCTGTTTAAACACTTTTACCAATTCCTGATCATCACAAACAAATAAATAAATATGTTTTGGTAAGAAGCACCACACCTGAGTTGTGCTGCTGTCGGTCTAAAACTGCAGCATAAAATCGGAAATTTGTTGAATTTGAAAATCAGTAATGCAGATTACATATATTGCTCTCTACGCCATTAGAAAGTTAACAATGAGGGGTGTCATGAGCTTAACTACATCATCAAACAGCTAACAATATGTTGCTAATGATGTGACGTAGCTTCCTTAGCTACCTTAGCTTGCGAGATGTGGATCTTTACGAGTTACTCAGGGCCTCTCCTCTGATATTTCTTGCAATGCTACGATGAAAAGAATAGTTATCAGTAATGCTATGAAAAGCCCCGCCCTCATATGTGACATATAAACGAATAAATAAAACGAACATGGATATAATAACTGTTAAAAGCTTGATTTTACAAAGCATCTAGCTTCCATTAGTCTGTGTGTAGTAGCAAACACTTAATGCTACTTTTTTCTTAAATAAAATCATTGCTCAAAAGTGCCACCAGTGGTCATTTTTATAACGAATGATTTTTCTTACCTTCTGTTGATTCAATTCCAAAGAATTCTCTAAACAAACATAGAGCCAGTAGCAGAAAAGGAAAAAAGTAGTGTCACTTCCAGTAGAGCGTTTCTCTCAGTGATGATGTATTCACTGATGTATTCACTTCTTGACCATTTAATGTGTCTCCCTGATAAAAATAAAAAATCCCCCATGACTGTAAAGTGTAATGTTTTCAAATCATCTAAAAGATTAAGCATTATGTCTTTCAACATCTTTTCCAAGGAACTGACCGCTGTGAGAATTTTTTTTTCTCATCATTTACTTTTTAAAACAGACAGATTCCTGGCTACGATACTGAAACTCCTCTCAACAATGAACTTGTTTCCTTTTAGATTCGACTCTGTATGAAACTCCTCATATGGTTCTTTTGAGAAAATGATGATTATATCCCTGAGTTTAAAATGCAAACACTGAATGCTTCCTTAACTATGTGTACTGTAGGTCCCAATTGTGTATATTTCGACATGTGCACGCTTGTGTAGATCGTGGCTGCGTGCGTGTGTCTACGTGTGAGCTGGTCTCCATATGCATCCTGTTTCGCTCCTCTGCGCTGGCTGTTTGATGAAGTTTGAAACATGGAAATCCACACATAATCTCCTCTCTGATCCCTCAGTGATCAACAAATGGGAATCGTGGAGCTCTTCTGAAACTTGTGCACACACACAGACACACACTCAGACGCACAAGCTCGTTTCACATATTCACACAGATTTTAAACTGACGTGAGCCGCCCATATGTTCTCAATGCTCTCCCAGTAACAAACTTACTTGCACATACCAACATAAACAAATGCACCATCATTCTCAAACATACACACTGTCATGCATACACACCTGCATAATTATATGCATGCATATATCTAACAGATGGACTTGCTGTAGGGAGCTTTAGTAGAATCCACAGAGTACAACATGAGTCTGGAGCCTTTCTCTGCTGTTTCTTCCACACATTCACTATTAGGTCTCTATTTAAGTGAGGAAATACTTAATAAACCTTTCACATACTTCCTGGATAAGACTGACATCGCACCACATGCACGATAATGCTGAATCGTCTAGACACTCAGACGCATCAAATGGAAACAAATCTTTTTTAATTACATGGGGAGCAGAGTGCTTCACATCATTTGAAAAGAAAACAAATCACCATCCAGTGTCTCTAAATCCAGATCCACTTCGAAATGGGAGTTTCAGTTGCCATCCTGTTAATTTTCTGTAATCGTTTATTCTGTAAGATGAGCCACGCTTTCCAGTGGTGAAAATTTAATTTTGGAATGAAACAGACTTAAAATTGTGCACATAAAATACTGATTACTGGTCATTTGGCATTGTAAACACGTTGTTTAAACTGACACTGGAAACCCTTCACATTAAGTGTTTAACGTTTATTTCTTTTTACTGAGAATTAGCCAAGCATAGCAAGCACTACTCTTTTCTGTGTCAAAAACTTTTCTGCTCTATGCTCAGGATCAATCCTCACATAAAATACATTACATGGGATTTGACAGAAAGCACCAAAATATGTAAATAGTGTGCACTCTGAGAATATCACTGCATAGTTCTTACACACCCGCTGTTGTGTTGAATGAGTTGTATGACCTTTGAAAATGTGAAAACACGGAAATGCACAGATGACACAATCTCTTTATTTCACTCCGGAGAAACATTCTTATTGCAGATGTGTGTAATTCCTACATCTTCAAGTCAAGAAACTTTGTTTTCACAGTTTAAAAACACAGGCACTGTCCTGCTGCCCATAACAACGAGCAGAACAATCCGTTCATTAGGATTTAAGTGCTATTTTTGTCTAATATCTCAGCACCTGTTTGGCTTGCTCACCTTGCATGAGAACGTGGTCAAAGCCCTGTCATGTTGGAGTACCATGGTTCACCCTCAGGAAGGGAGTCCTGGGGCAGCTTAAAGCCTTCAGCCATGCACGCTACCCCCACCCCCCACCGTCTCTGGCAGCTCACAGCCGGCAGGGCTCCCAGTACTAGACCCACTAGCCTCCACAGATATTTCCTGAGGAAAACATATCACCTCAGGCTAGACCAGTCGGCTGACTCTGCTGAGGCAGCAGCAGCCCCAGCCCACAATCCACCGCAGGCCTCAACCTCCCTCTCCCTCCCGTTTCTTCCTTTCTTTTCTCCCTTTTCTCTGTCACTCTACCTGTCTCTCTCTCCCCGTCTGGCAGTTTCAGTTTTTCTTCTCTCCTTCCTTCCCCTTCTTTCTTCTGCTGTGTGATAACACACTCCTTGCATCCAATGGGCAGAGAGTAATTACAAATCAATATGGTTAATCGTTTTTACAATATCTGAAAATATTTTGACTAAAGAGGAAAAGCCATGAAAATCATCTCCTGATCATTAACATGTCTGAGGGAGAGGGAGTAATGTGCTGTAACATTCATCATAGAATTTATTGCAGAACAGTGTGAACATGGTCTGGGCTTGAAACAGGTGTATGTGGTGGAGGAATGCTTCAGATACTTTAATGTATCATCATTTTGTTATTGCTTTTTAAAATTAAAAATCGTATTAGAGTTCATAAATACATTTTTGTGCTTCAAAATAAAAGTATATCTAAAAGAACTATAGTGTGACATTAGAATAACGAGAACAAAAGATGAAGGTTTGTTTTCATTAAATACATCATTATAGAAATCCAGGAAAGTCAAGGTTATAAATTAAGTCGAAACAAAAAGAACAGGGAGGACCAACCACGTTGCAGGTAGTTTTTCAGTGTTTAGGCAGATTTGCAGATTTCATTATAAACAGAATAAATTATAAATTGACCTTACATGCCACAGCCCCGGGGTCATAGTAGTCTTCTCTCATTCTTCTTTCTTTTTTCTGTAACGTGAAGGAGGTAAAGGAGAAGATAAGACTTAGTTTTTGTCAACTATCCCCCATCCTTGAGTCCAAACCAGCATCCGTCAACATCTTTGCAAGCTGCAGAGGAAAGGAAGGACTCGATGATGTGTTTTATGTGGGGAAGGAGGGTGGGAACCCAGTGGTGCAATTGTAAAACAGAGAGGACATGTTAAACGTATTGATACCATCGCCTCAGGAAATCCCTTTTACCCCATGTGTTCTCATCTCTCTCTCTCTCTCTCTCTCTCTGTGTGTGTGTGTGTGTGTGTGTGTGTCAGTCTGTCTTTCTGCTCCTCCTTCCCATGAAAGTGTTTTAAGACCGAGGTCCTGCCTCTGGATATTTCTGGGGCAAAATGATGTTACTCGATGAAAACTATAAATCAGCAGTAAGTTAAAATGCTCAATCTTGCACAACAGAATAGTTTTTGATAAGAGTCCTATAACAAAATCTTAGGATCTTAGCAGAAAATGTACGGTTGATGTTAAGGCAGGAGCTGAAGATCTCGATTGTCTACATCCAAGGTTACTCAGTTATTCAGTTGTCATGTCTATTAGTATTATTACTCAGTGAGTATTACCAATAAACACAATAATAATAATTTTGCCAAGTATAGAATCAATTGCAGCTTTACATTAAAAGAATAAAATAGAGAAGTAATTTGAAACTAAGCTATTTCTGCATCTTTCTATGACATGAGCTTCTGTATACAGCAATAAAATGAAATACATATCATCTTTGGTGAAGTAAAGGCATACAAATTAAAAGTAAATTGGTCATAATGGGAATAGGAAAAGATGGTTGAGATTATGGAGGAGAGGAAGTGGCCTATGCTGTTCTGTAGAAATATGTATTTTAAAAATAACATTTAATTAACTCAAGAGGCAAAAAGGATGTGATGAAAACATTTCGACCCACAGTGTAAAGGGCAGCACACGAACAGGATGGAACAATAGCCATCATTGGAAGCTATGAGAGTTACTCAATAGGAATAAAAGGTGAAGCAACCTGGACTTTTTCAAATGATTTGTTGCAATTCATAAAAATGTATCAGATAGAAATAGATGACAATAGGTAGAAATGTTACTTTCGAAATAGCTAAATAGTAAGTGGAAGGACAAAGATCAGGGCTGTTTTTTAAAAAGCAGTGGACCAGATAATGTGTTTTATAAGACCGAGAGAAATGTAAATAATTCGAACGATATTAAGATATATGAAAAAAGTGCTATTTGAAAACCATGTTGATGTCATAAGGGAACAAATCTTACAACAGGACTACGCAGAGGAAGTGAGTCAACTTCACTCACTGGGACATTTATTTATTTAAAATTAATGAATAAAATACAAATTCAGAGCAGAAAGCAAGAAAACACAAACACAAGCAAACAAGTATTCTATTAATTGTGCAAATGCAGCTAAATTGCCTCGATTTAATTTGAAAGAAATGCAGTTGGATGATTGTAAGTGCACCAGGGTTTTATTTCCATCAGTAAAGTATTGCAGTGTTTTGCCACAATCACAATATTTCCCCAAGTTGAATTAACCTTCCATCTGGTAATTAACGGTGTTGGTAGCATTATCCATATTGCCTGTTTAATTTGAAATCATCCACTTACTGGAAACTTTTAATTCTTATCTTCTGTTTTACTTCTCTGTGAAAATAACTTTTAAAAGGAAGTGATTTGTTTTTCAGAAACTTTCTCCCTCCTATTATTTCTTTATTGCTGTTGCACCCTGGCTCTTAAACTGCTGGCATCACCTCAGTTGTCACACGAAATAATTTAGACCCCAACATCCCCACCATCACTAAAACACCATTATATGGAGGACAGTGAAAGGACCCACATGCTTAGAGAGCAGTGTTACAAATATGCCCTTTTTTCTTTGTTTTCCAATATGAAAAGCTAATAATTCAGGTTAAATAAAAGAAAGCACATTTTGAGATTCGTGCCATCCATCACTTTGTAATTTTTTTTAATGGCAGCTATTTCACTTTGGATTCAAACTATTCAGCCGCTGTGTGACCCAGCTCTGTTTCCAGCCCACACCATCACTGAGGCCAAAGGAAGTCAAGGCAAAGAGGTCCATTACACCTCGGGGTCTATCTCAGCCTGCGTCAGGACGATCCCACTTAGCATGAAGGATGACTCTATCTGTCCACTGTCTCATTTTGCCTGTCCAAATGCCCCTACTGGCCCAAGCCTCCTGCCCATCGACCACTGTGATTTGTCGAGATCCAGTCGTAGGAATGATAATTGATTTAATTGGAGGTGATGAATGAAGGGGTTTTATGGAACATGGATCATAAGTTGGTGACAGTCTGGGGGATAATGGGGGAAAGTTTATGGGTCAAAAGGAGGAATGGTCTTGTTGTGGGTTTGATAAGTCATAACTGAAGTCAGTTCATTGGGTCCATGCGGGAATTTTCTTTGGAAATGCTTCTTCGAGGCAGCATTTTGTCAGCAAGTGATGAATTAGAGCGGTGCAGTTCAAGTCTTGTAGAGCCTTTATGTTACAATGAGTGTGTGTCTGTGTAAATTTAGTAGGACAGGCTGCAGACAGTATGAGAAAAAGACATTTATGAACTATAGTTTATAAATATGCATGTGTGTCACTGTCTGTATTATATTTGAGTATGAATGAGAGGATAATCTTGGTTGGTTCACTGAGTATGAAACTAACAATTATAACCTGAGATCTTCACATTCAAGTGATACAACAATAATCCATCTATGAGTGCATATACTTCCTATTGATGCCATTGTAGCAAAATTGGTTGCAATTCATATAGAGGGAAGCCAAGAGGCCGTCAATGAAATAGAGCTAAAACTGTTATATACGCCTGCTTCTAGACAAAAGGACCACCTGTAGTAGACGGTATATGTCAGAGAAGAAAACTGTTAAATGTTGGTGCGGATCCAGGAATTTTTTTCTCACTTTTTTCAGCATTGCAACAAAAGGTGTTTTGCAAAATTTCCCAGAGAATAATTCATGGATCGTATCTGTGTACGTATATTTCTGTGTTGTTATACATATACTTGTGTATTTTAACATCTAAATTTTCCTTTTCATAATCTAATGAGTTTAAACAGGCAATCTACATCCTTAAACCACAGAGCGACAGTGTAGTGAGCACAATGTAAAACCGAATCCTGTGACAGGAAGGCTGCAATGAGGTCTTGTTTGACGGATAGGTTCCCATTGCTGTTGCACAGGTTACAGATGGCATGTTAGGGTGTGTCTATTTGGTACGATAGCATAATAGAAGAGAATCAGAAAGACCAAGAAGACCTTGATACAAACGTGGCGAAATATTTTGTGTTGCAGCGTCACCTCAGGATATGAGAAACTGTGAAAGAAGAAAACTGATGTTCATTTTGGAGGCTAGAAAAACCTAGACAGTTAGAAAAAAGTGACACGTATTGAAACCAGCAAAACGGTCTGTGCAGCGCGATGAATAACCAAAAGTTAGGAACATTTGCGTGACTCTTTACTTCTTTCTTTTCTCTCTCCCGCCACATCCATTTTGCTCCGTCTCTCTCCTGGTTCAGTGTCTGCTGGGAGAGGAAGCGGAAGACAGGAGGAAAACCTAATGGCTTGTTCCAGACAGATGAGCAGAGTCGTGAGTTCAACGTGCAGCTGAGACAGGAAGAGGGTGAAAGAGTGAGGTTGGGGTGGGGGAGTGTGAGGGTGGAGAGAAAAGACAGGCTGAAAAAAAAGGGAGGGAACATAGGAAGAGGAAAAAGACATTGGGGAGGAAAGGAGAGAGACGGCAGCGTGAGAGGTGGATGGAGGGATTGACTTAAAGAGATGGAGACAAAAAAGCAAGAGACAAAAAAGAAGTGGAATGAAAGAAATAGAGCAAGAGAAACAGAGTTAGTAGGGTGTGTGCTGCCAGGATCCGATTTCCACATTCTTCCTATCGCCACACCTAAATCCTTAATTGTGTGGCCACAGACAAAGTGCTGCTGAGACCACAGCACTCCTGCTAGCCGGCGTTTAGCAGCCGAAAAACCTCGCTGTTTAAATTGGTCGGCGACCCAGTCTGCATGCGACTGGGGTTTTGGAGCGAGCGAGAGAGAGCGAGAGGGAAAAGGATCGAAAAATAATAGCAGGAGAAGAAAGGAGAAACAAATGAGAGAAAAATCCTTTTCGGAATTTGAGCTTGGCAGGGTGGACAGAGAAAATAAATACGAACATTTCTGCAAATCAAATCGCCACCACACCATCACTGTGTCAAATGTTTTATGGATGGAGAGCGGCGCCTGACTTTCTTTTCTTTTTTTTTAAGATCAGATCATGTAAGAGAGACAGAGCCGTCCCTGAACTGCCTGTATTGTACTAACTGGGAATCTGTTAACAGTGAGTGAAACAGGAGTTAATGGATCCGCCATAATGGAATCTCAATAATATTTACAGAATATTTATCAGATACATATGTGAGAATCAAAGTGAACACTACGATGTGTCAATGATCCCACAGTTGTTATTACATGAATTATTATGATTATAATTTTTTACAGGAACATTTTAACTGATAATCCACATTAGCCAGTAAAATTATAAAAGGGGTATTCAGGTATTTTTCAACCTGTTTATAAATGTGGGTTTGTAAATTAATGGTTCTTGAAAAAAACAATTGGAATTGGTTCAGTAGATCGTTAGTCGCTGTGACCAAGTAGCTATAATCTAATATTATGGGTCTCGCTCTCATTTCTTGTGAGACTTTGAGGAGTTTGGATTTTACTGAGAGAAACTATTAAGGCTTAATCTTTTCTGATGTGGAGAATGTCGGTGAAGCGCTTGACTTTAGTTGCCATCCCTACTTGGTTGACCCGGGATATATGGATGAGATTGAGGTAATAAGTAGAGGTGCTGCAGCTGTATGAGTTATGAAATGTAATGTTGCAAGACTTTTAGCAAAGACCAATGCAGGATAACAATTTGAGACATTTCCTGGATTGTCGCAGTTGCCCCATAAGATCACATTGTAGCCACTGCTAACGTGATGCAGCTGCTGGTGGAGACAACCCTGGACTGATTCAAGTCTAACACAAAAATATCAGCATTCTCTTTTAGAAAGGGCAAACTCTCAAAGCCAGTGACAGCACAGCTAACATTTTATATAACTTTAAATCTGAGTATTCACCTCCCGTACAAAAGGTTACTCTCCTTATAGTGAGCAGTGGCAGAGGGGGAGTGGTTCTCCTTTCTGTAGCTTGATAACAATTTACTTTTTCTCACAGTGTGGACGTTTTCACTTGCTGCCACCATCTGCGGCCCTCCGACAGACCACGAGAAAAATAACAAAGATGGGTGCAAAAATATCCCCATCTGACCTTTAACACAAACAAACATCTGAAATGAGCACTGACCCTCTCCACGTGGCCACAGCCTAAAGGCCTCCACATTATCCTCCCATCCATTCGAAAGCGTGTATTTGTGTTCATGTGTGTGTTGTGAGTGAACGTGACAGTGGGATGACGGACTTGAAGTGTATGTGTGGAAGGGTGGGGCTTCGATCTACGAAATAGAAAACTCAGTGAGAACATCATTTTCCTGGAGGTCGGCGGGCCTCAAGCCCCTCCACCCACCCCCACCAACCACTCCACCCGACATGCTGTCTCTGATCAATAAACCTCTATTTTCTCCCCCACACAAGGTTTCCCATTCAATACAGCTGCCACTGGCTTTAAAAACATAGAACTATGATCCATTTATTATTGGCTGTTACTATGATCTATCTACTCACCCCCACCATCACCACCACCCCCCCTCTCTTTATGTTGCTGCCTATTGGGGAAAGGGGGGGTCTGTTTATTTCCTGCCCATGCTGCTTATTGACAGGCCATCACTAAAGCCCATCATTCATCACTCACTGTACATGAATGTGGAGATATATGGCTTATTGTTTGGAACTGTATGCAATTTAGAGGGTCTGCTTTATAGGCTTATGCAGACATCCTGTATTTGGAAAAATGTCTGCATACCAGATTCTACACCTCACATTTTGAACTGTGCAACAGATCGAAAGAAAGACTATGGTCTATAGAAAGTACAGAAGCAGAGGTAAAAATGTACAACAGGAGGAGATCAGGAGGTAAAATTGTGTTTAAAATTTAAAGTTATTGCATAATTTAAAAGTGTCGCCTAATATCTTAAAGAGTTGCCTAATTCATGATGAAAAGAGTAAGGGCACGTTAAAACCAATAAGTTAGAGACACTACATTGAAATAACAGGCACCAAAGTACAACCTCAGAGCAACTTAACTGACTATGCTTCTGACTTTAAATGAACACTAATGGCATGAACAGGATGATAACTAAACAGGAAACAGCACCGATTTCTCAGTGAGTGTGTATGCAACTGTGAAATAAAAGGATAAGATGGGTGAGTGCTTCTGACTCCGATCATTTAGTGTGAATGACATTTCATGAAGTCAACTCTACAGATGGAGTCAACGATGAAATGAAATTGCTCACAAAAGGTCTCACTAATCATTGAGGTGGTTTAAGTAATCAAATTTCAATAAGAGGTCCAGTGTGTGAGAGTATGAAATAATCCTGGTGATGTTTTCACTAGTGTTTTTCATCTGAATTGTTTAAATTGTTATTTTCTTTACCCTAGAATTAGTCCTTTATATTAAGATCCTCTCGCCTCTGTCTTTGACAGTAGCCCAGACTGGACAAACTAAACACCTTTTGAGTGAAGGCTACCACAGGTTCTCTTTCATGATTGGAAGGGGAGGGTGAGGTGAGGGGTGTTCAGCTGAGTTGAGTGTTTTTGCATAATTATGCTAACAAAGAAACTCAGACAAAAATATAACCTCCTTGGCAGAGGTAAAAGAAAAAACATGGCTACTTCACCCAGCATAACTTTATTTGATCACTGTGTCCAATTTTAAAATTTGCCAGCAAATGACCCAGATCAGAACTAAATCAGTATTCAATCGGCAGCACCCAATCAATGTGTTGGAACTCTTCAGAGACATGATTAAAGAGGCTCGCCAACACTTCACCTCCTCTGACTGGATTTCTAGCAGGCTAAATATTGAGACAAAATTGACGTCAACTACTGCCATTCAGACTGCGGGACGGGGAGAAGGTGGTAAAAAGTCTGGAGAGCAGACGAGTGCTTCTCTAGTGGTGAAAGTCTGTGTAATGTTTGACCCCCCTTTCCAGAGTCAGTCATGTAGTATGAACTCACAATGACTCCAAGACTCACTATTACAAGACAGCAAGAACTGCACAGTGATCCAAGGACTTTAAAAAGTGGTTAGTTTGAACTATGGAGTAGTCAAGTTTAACTCTGATGGATTTAACATTGTTAATTTCATTTTCCCCCCATTGGATAGGTTCTACGACAGATGTGTTTGTCTACAACAGAGAATTCATTCCATCTTGCACTTGCATCTCTTAATCTGGGTTGCACCTGCATGTGGGTGCTAATGTCTGTCTCTTTTGCACTGAGGTATGGTTATTTGTATGAACTCTGTCTCTTCATGTTAGAGCATACAGACATTTCCCACACATGCACACACACACACAGTGTTTTGCCAAACCCAAACTGGCTCACCATTTTCTCCAGAGGATGAAGCTGTCAGCTTTCTGGCTGCCACAGGCCCTACTCTACCTGACCGCTCCAACTGGAGGTCCTCATTAATGTGGTCCACAGCATGCCAACCTTTAATAGCTCCACACAACTGTACAAAATCAGATCATGGGACCTGCTGCTGTATATAAAAAAATAATAATTAAGAATGACCAGAGAAGCTGTCTTACCGCATTTCTATAAATACCACACACGACTTTTCTGACTCTGCATAAGTGCCAGACTTCAATGACCTCATCTGATTTCCGACCAATGGTGTGTTCTTAAATACTGATGTCATGGGAGAAGATGCAGCAGATGACATATCCACACTGTGTGAGCATGGAGATATTTTTTATTCAAGAAAGGGGAAAATGGAGGAAATGTTAGTGATATTGATGAACTGATGAATGATAAAAGTTGCAAGCAAGAGAAAAAGAAAGACTATGACACACACTTAAACGTCACCTTAAAACTTGCTTACCACAGGATGTTCTGGCTGGTCAGCGGAAAAGGACAAAGGCGACCATTTTGTCCAGATGATGAATGGGCTGGGCTGACAGGTCACTTCTTTCCCCCTTTCTCTCTCACTCTTTCGCTCCTTCCTTCCATCCTTTCCTCCTCTTCCTCCATCTCCATACACCCTCCAACCCAAAGCCACAATTTGTTCCCTCCCACTCGGGGGGCCTGGAGACTGATTCCACCAGGTGACAGATTTATCGCGTCGGCACGAGGTAAAACACCTCAAACCCTCTGTAACGCCCGGAGACCCACTGCGGGGGGAGACGAGATTGAAGCACCATTTATATCTGCTGGGGTCCCGCTAAAGGGCAGCTCCTATATATCTCCGCAACAAAAGACTCTGACTGCATTTCTCAGAAAATTGCTCTCGCCTCCCTATCCAGCTGGAAAGCTAGAATTTTCTCATTCCTTAAAACATATCTGGATTTCTTTCTTGATGTTTCCTCGCTTTTAGACAAATGAGTATATGAACCATATGTGTGAGATTTCCCCCTCGGGCCTGAAGTGGAGGAAAGCTGGGAGTCATTTTCGCCTCGGCAGACAGGCCATGTCAGGGAGCTGGCTCTAGAGGTTTACAGTGACGGAGTTCACAGGTGTAGCAACCCCACCCCGCCCCCCAACCTGCCACAAAACCACCTCAGACGGGGGCCATAATTAATCCAGGTCCAGGCCTCACCCAGAGACACTTAAGGCCTATGGGTGGTCCAAAGTGCACACAGATACACACGTGCACATACAGTACTGTATATACTGTGCAGTATATACATCATGTGCTACTTGCTTCTACTATTTCTGTTGCTCTTACACACACACACACACACACACACACACACACACACACACACACACACTGGCGCACTGCCTCGGTACAGCTCTGAAAATATACAAAAGGCTTACTTGGCTGATTTTGAACCTGTTGGATGGACTAACGAGGCTTCTAGGTGACTGATTGGCTGACAGATGATTGAGTGCCTGGTTAAATAACAGGGTAAAGAATCTAACTATAAACTGACTAATTGTTACTTAATGGTCTCACACACTAAATGCCAGGCACACTGACTGGCTGACTGGCAGATGGAGTTAATCACTAACAGGTCAACTAACCAAATGTTTGACTCACTGGCTGGAGCTGGATGGCCAACTGTTTTCTGAGTTCATTGACCAACTGGCTTTGAATGTCTAGCAGATCAACACATCTACAGGTTGACTAATCAGTCACCTCAGGTTTCTGTCTAGCCAGTTGGAGTACAATATAGCAAACCTAATCATTGGCTGGTTAGAGTTAGAGTTAGGTAGGTAGACAAGCTGATTTGCTGTTGGCTTACTGTCTGCCCAGTCAGACCAATGGCTAACAGGCCAATATCTCCCCACTAACTGTCTGCTTGGCTGCATACCTGAATTTTGATGACTCGACTGGCTAATCAACTGAACTCAGTGGCTGCATCACCAACTGGCTGACTGGCTGACTGGCTGACTGACCGACTGCCTGGCCGACTATATGATTCAATGCAGAAGGGAATCCATCCAGATAAAATGAACTCACATCTCAGCTTTCCCTCTGTCCAAACTTCTGTCAGAAAGTTTGCTGGCAAACCCTCTTTCTCCATTCCTCTTGTCAGCTAAGATTTTCAAATGAACACATTGGTTTCTGTGAGGAACTTTACATTTACTTTAGTCTAAAGCATTTAGCCTATCCGTAACGAGCAGGTGAAGATTCATAAAGACGCTCAAAGACATGCAATAAGACGTACAGTGTGGTTGTTGAACAAGGGATCAAGTTGATGATCTTCAGTTTACAGGGAATGTCTCTAATGTTGCCATCATCTGCTGCCAGACCAGAGAGCAGAGCAATGGGGAAAAAATACACAGAGAAAAGTATCACATAACAATTTTCTTGAGTTTCAGTCCAGAGAGGCATTATCGGTGTGTCGGCTGATTATTTAAATTACCTACTGTGCTTGTGCTTTGGAAAGATCAATAATTGGCTTAATTGTTACATTTTCATTTTATTTTGAAAATGTAGAATTGTCATTTCTTGAGGTGCAGAGAGCAGCTGCAGCAAAAGAAAAGAAAGACTGAAGAAGTTAGATTCAGGACAGAGGGTAAACCTTAGGTAAAAACTGTACTTATAACCGCTTTTCTGTGACTTTTAACATAATTGGTGCTTTGGGGGGAAATAATGCTCAAACAAAAGCTACAGTATTGTATTATAGTATTGTACAGTATTATATTGTATTATATCAGAAACCATAGGAACAGTTTAGGAAGACTCATTTCATCAGTGATGGATTAAACTTGGTAAAAGTACGACCTCTGTCTTTCTCTCACACTGTGTTCCCATGTCACCTCCTCTTGGTTCAGGTGTAGGAGACTGAAAGAAAAGAACAAAAGAACATAAATTTCCAAGACTAAATTCCTTCAGTCAAACAGAGGAACTGGCCATAGATACTGTTTCCTATAGTGTCTCCATGACTAAACATTATGGCACAGTTAATGGTTAGGATCTCAATATTTACTCTCCATTAAGTCGCAGCACACACAGTAACAGACACACACACACACAGTAACACACACACACACACACAAGCTGGCATAATGACCAAGTGACCTGCACATCACCTACTTCTCTCGGCCTCTCTCTCAGAGGTAAGCAAACACACACAGAGAAAACACACACCTCACCAAAAATTATACCTTCACAGAGAGGTAAGTAAACATACACACAGAGACTGGAGCAGAACTTTATCAAGGGGGAGACAATGACCACCCCCACCCCCCAAACCCATAAAGCAGCTCTCGTGGCCTCCCCACCTGCGTGACTTTATGGATCTCTGTGCTGCAATTAGGCTTTA
The DNA here is from genome assembly GCF_024713975.1 of Paralichthys olivaceus. Taxonomy (NCBI): domain Eukaryota; kingdom Metazoa; phylum Chordata; class Actinopteri; order Pleuronectiformes; family Paralichthyidae; genus Paralichthys; species Paralichthys olivaceus. The sequence goes on along the minus strand of NC_091095.1, from coordinate 9,391,558 downwards.
TTAGCCATTCTCTGAATGACGCGGCACAATAGTCTACCTAATTGAATAGCAAAACATTGTATTAGTCCTTCAAACAGGGCAGGGGGATGGAGGATTTAGGTTTGGAACATTACCATCCAAGTGTGCAGCAAATGTGCAGGGATTTGTCTTGGTTAGGGCACTATATGTTTTTACCTGAGGATTTCATTCCAAGCGTCATGGGTCCTGTAAGAGTGCATCCAGGAAAAATATATGAAATTATTAGTTTATGATTTTCATATGATTTCTGTAACACTGTCTCTATGCATTTATTTTCACACATAAGCAATAATAAAAAAAAACTTGCATTTATTGAGTATTTTTGTATGAATCCAACAATATGCAAAATGGAGGCTCTAAGAAGAAATTAATTAATGGAAAGATTATTTAAAAGGTTTAAACATTTTATAGCTGCGCTGCAAATTGTTAAATGTATAGATTGTGTTTGGATGAATTTAAGAAGAAACTGGCTCACAGTTCAGACTTTTAGCATTTCCTCCTGAAGTACCTGATGTGTACTTCATATAGTCATGATTATGATCACTTTATTCTCCAGCAGCAAAACAGCTCATATATAAAAGATATAAAAACAGGAAAATGTGGTAACAATGGATCCTCCTTACAGTTAACCTGAAGGATTACAGACAGACTTTCTGCCGTAATGCGTAAATGTGAATGGATTGGAGGGGACATCTTAATGTCAAGCATTTTGGCAGAGGAGATGCGTGTTCCTTCAATGGCCTGTTAGCTGTTCTGTGTCATTAGCGCAGTGTTGAATGGTTTGGCAGCTTCGTAGAAAGGGACAGGGGTTGGATAAAGGGAAGAGGGAATGGTCCATTGGGCACAGTTGTGTGTGTGTGTGTGTGCGTGTGTGTGTGTGTGTGTGTGTGTGTGGTGGCCAAGGGTCAGCCAGAGGGGATACAATGTGTCTGTCACAACTGACCGCTCTACGACCACAGACACCAGTCGGTCAGCCACTAGTATTAGCAAGTGTGCATGTGTGTGTTTGTTACAAGCAGAGAGTAAGAGCAGTCCCTCACTATCCAGACTGTTACAGCCTATCGCACGCTGACCCTGGGGTCACAGAAAGTTTGTGTCTGTGTGTGTGTGTGTGTGCATGTGTGTCTCAGACAGAAGAGTAAAGCAATCTACAACCCACACAATCACCTAGGATTCACCTAAATAAACAGTGATGTGAATAGAGGTGACCGGAGAAGAGCTTTTATAATCAAGTGTGTGTGTGTGTGTGTGTGTGTGTGTGTGTGTGTGTGTGTGTGTGTGTGTGTGTGTGTGTAGGTGCACCTCTGTCACAAATGACCGCACACTCACCTGGCAACTACAACTGCCTCAGTGAGAGGTCCTTTTGTCCTTGTATTCAAATCGCCAAGTCTGTATAGTGAGTGATGGGGTTGACAGAAAAATCCATCCAAATATTCTCTGTTATTTATCATCACAACAGGCTCAAATTAGGGTCCAAAAACTTTTGAGCTTGTATATTTCAAATTTCAACAAAGTTTGTAAAAGTAAATCTGCATGAGAAATTCGAGGGAGAAAAGATCTGTGAATAAAATATGTGAGATGCTTCAGTGGTCAGCTTATATAAATACACAATAAATAAAGTACTTTTGTGAACAGAAAGCAGAACATTGCATGTAAGTTTCCATGTGTGATGCTAAAATTACAAATATAGATTTTGACCCTTAGTTCACACAGAGCAGAGTCCAATCAGGGGGCAGTTTGTTCCGTTCCCTTCCTCTCTGCTGCAAGTCCTGAATATTCTAATAGATTTTCAAGAATCACAAACTCAAACTTTAGCATTTAGGTGCATGTGTCCAACAATTTCTGTTACTTCCCGAAACCATAACTCCAACAAGGAATGTAATGCAATGCTCTGAAGGTAAAAAGGCAAAGATGGACGATGGTGCAGGCTCTTCCTCGAGCCAGGTGGCTTTACCATCATTTCCTTCAGCATTGCCAAATATAATTAAACCCATGGTCGAAGAAGGGTTGTCGATCCAGATCACTGCATGAAATGTGTTCCATTGTTGGATTGATGGTTTCAGGGAGTATTCGGACACAGGCACCTAAATCTAAACTGTGTGGTGGGCTGAGTTTTAAACATTGTTCGATACTGTTGCCTTAATGTGGCTGTTAGTTCTCATTGTTCAGTAATTTCAAGATTGTTGGATTGAGAAAGAGACGTCCTCATTTTCAACAGTGGTTCACTACGGCAACATTTTAATGAAAGGCATCAGCCAATACTGCACGTTTGAAGCAAACTATATTCATGATCAAATGTACAGCTTGACTCAGAATAACAAAAACACTTAGCACAGATTATGCTGCCAAATATTAGCTCCTTAAATCCAGCCGGCAGTGGGATGCAGAGTGTGTTAAGACAGAGAGCTCTAAAGCCTTTTAACAACATATATTCAATCACATTGCACAGCCAGGTTTTGTGTCCCTTCTCGACAAAGCCCAATGGTTTGGTAATAGTCATAAAGAAAGATGTGATTATAAATTGTTGTTGAGCACACATGGGTTCACATTGTGATGCGGACAGGGAAACCGTTGCAGATTAAAAAGCAAATTTTAGATTTGAAGTTTCTCCTCCACATTATTCATGGAGAGCTGTTAAAGAGTCAACACATGAGCGTGAAGAATTAATAGAATATAAAATGTGGAACAGCTGAATCCTTGTTCTTTTTCACACGAGCACAGCTGCCCAGATGCTGCCACCATTGCTGTTTATATCCTAGACTAATATTTTCTCAGCTGGCAATGCCAGCTAATTCAAGAGAAGTTCAATTAGGAAAGAAACATCGACTTTCATATGACTAAAAAGTCACATAAAACACCATCTGACTGTGTATTTATATTTCAGATCCTCAACTGTGCATCCTTCAATCGATCTGTGGCCGTTAATAAGCTTGTCACATTCATCCACAGCAGACGTCCTGTGATTTTGCAGCTGGAGTAAAACGCCACACACTTTAACATGCATGTTAGCGACTGTACGCCTGACTGAGCAGAACAATGCCATGAGCTGACATTCCTTCTGCAGCTGTTTTTGGCATTCGCCCTCACTTGTGGGAACCTGCACCTGAGAGCGTGCGACCCTCGGGATGTCACCTGGCGATGCAAACGCTTGCTGCTGTAAACAAACATCCACAGATAAGAGGGTGCAAGGGGCTGATAAGTGAAGTTATTAATGCATGCACGCATGGCAACATAAACACGGACACACACATGCACAAGCACACATATGTGAGACCTCACCCTGTGGTTTGTTTAGCTTTCGTTGCGACCTGAACACCTGACAGTGTGGAGGGAACTATTGTTCCTCCAACTGGCTCTTGAAAATAGAAGCTTATAGGAAGCAATGAACAATGACTGTTACATGACCTGCTAATGGATCCAGCAGTTGCTCCGTGCTTGTGAACGTGCATGCACGTGCAGTTGTGTGTTTAGATAGCGGGAGAAAGGGTACATGTACATGTGCCATCACACGGATTAGGGAAAACATATGGTCTTTAAACAGAGTGACACAACAGCTCTCGGGTCTCAGCACGCATTCCTCTTACAGACGGACATAATCTGACATAGACCGTAGTGTCTGGTATCTGTATTGTGACGAGGAAAATGCTTTCATGTCCACATTTTCCAGTTTGACATTTTAGGCATTGACCTTTACAGATTCATTTACAGTCTGTCCAACAGGAGTTACTTCTAAAGTCCCACGATGAAGAAGCGAGTAGAAAGGAAGTCAAGGGTCAGAGCTGCAGCAGTTTGACAGTAGATATAACAATTATACCTCTGTTCCTAAAGAAGGACTTGGAAAAGAACCAAGACGCAGGCAGATTAATTATCATCTTGGACATGCCGGAGTGTGTGTGCGGATGGAGAAGTGGTTAGGTTGTGTGAGTCACAGTTACCGCAGCATATATTCCTGGACATTCTCCGTCCTAATGTTTATACTGGGGTTGAACTGTATCTGTGTATGTGCTTTCTCACACTCCCCCCACAGCCCTGTCTCATATTCCATATTCAACATCCCCTACTTTAATTGTTTCTCTCTCCTCTCAGCTTGTCCACTGTCTTGTTCTGTTTCTCTGCCTCGATTCAACTCTGTAAAATGTGTGCAGTGTCAAGAATGCACAGTAAATAAAATAAAAGTAGACAACCAAACATGTCTGGGATCACATTCCCAATGTAAGTATTCTAGTGTGAATTCACACAACCTTTAGTTCAACCACCGGATCGTTGATTTTAAGATATAATGTATAATGTGAATATCCCTAATTTTAATTCAAGGTAAAGGAAAATTTCTATTTGGTGAAACTTTTAATCCCATCATTATCACTTTACTGTAGCTTTCTCCATTTCTGCTGTAAACGACATATGACAAAGAAAAACACACTGTTAGCCAGTTAGCTATTTTTCTCTACCACTGTTTATATTGGTCACTCGTAATGGATCATGATTATTCATTGTCGTTTGACATGAGTAAAAATTTATTACATGACCTCATCCGTGAACATGATTTGTGCCGGGGTCGGGTCTGGTCGATTTTCAACTGCAAAGGTGGTGAAGAGAAAAACTCCCATGATGCCACGCTGCTTCACGACATCATCAAAATGGGTCTTTTGATATTGTTTTGATTAAGAGACCCCTAGTGGTCAAAGTTATGTATTTTACATTTAACAAAGTAAGTCCAGAAACTGCAGTATCAAAGTAATCCGATTTGAAGTCATGCTCATTCGCCAAAGCGCTGACATCATTTGTTGAAGTTCTTTGTGTACTGGAATATGTAACATACAGATGACAAAAGAAAATAATCCTCTCCTTTACTCAGATTCTTGAAAACAGATGATGATGATGGTGATGTTCTACTCTGATCACTTCTTGGACAACTCGTTGGTCTTTTAACCTCTCGCAGCTTCCTCCCTCCTCTTCCTCCCACCTTGCATTAATCCTACACCCCCCCAACCTCCCCTCCCTTTGTCCGAGATGCTAGCAGGACATTTAACTCTATGTAGCTATTCTTCTTTCATCCTCCTCTCCTCTCCCCTCCTTCTGTCAGAAACATTAACGGGGTAGCTGCCTGCAGAGCCGTCGCCCACCCCCTCCCTCCCTCCATCTGATGCCCTCCATCCCGCCTCCCACTCTTTCTTTCACCATCCCTCACTCCGATTTGATTAACATTTCATCAGACACTTGGACGTACCAAGCCTTGACCTGCCCTGTGTCACAGTAGCCCAGAGTATTTTTATTAACCTCTTATCTCCTGCCTGCACCAAATCACTCCATTACCAAAGTAGCAGGACGCAGGTTTGAAACAACAACACACCAACATTATTGTCCAATGAATTAATCATACCGTTGTGTGATTGGAAGAAAAAAAACGATGAGAGGTAATTGGAGGCCATTAATGAGTTTTAAACAACTTTCCCATGAAACATCTCCTTTCCTGCACTTCCTCTAGAGACTGTTTTCTCTACTGAAGATGAGTTTGTTGCACATTCTATAATCTGCCAATGCAAGAAATAGGGAAACTTTAGTTTGCAGTGAAAACCACAAAAAACAAATTTCCTATGCTCTATGTCTCACATGACTGAAATGACATGACCACAAATTATTTATGTATATACGCAGATTTGTGTTACTGTCATTTCGTGTGTGTTTTTAGAATTTATGGTAATGATTTCTCAAAATGTACAGTGAGATCTTTAACGATTTGTTTCTGCAATGTCCATGCCAGAAATTCTCTATATTTAGAACACAGATCCCAGTGCAGCCAGAAAATATTCTGCATACATGTGTTGTTTTTTAAATATATTTGATATATATTCCTCTAAATATATAAAGGGTATAAATCATTAAAACGTGACTGCATGTTTTCTCCAGCTCGCTTCACTTTTATATCCTCTCAGCCATTTGACACAGAGATAACCAAACCTCTTGGACAATATCAGCGTCCTTCCACTTTGAGTCGTCAGCAGCAAACTTAAAACACAGAAACCTCCGTAAACAAACATTCACACACACACACACACACACACACACACACACACACACACACACACACACACACGCACACACACACACACACACACACACAGACACACTTGTTTCAGTCAAAAGAGCCAGTCTTTGTTTGATCCCCTGTGAGGTTTATCTCTTAAGCCCAAATGTCAACACTTGAAGTCGACAGCCTCAGTTTCCTCCAGTGATCCAGTGACTGTCCACATCCAAAGACCTGACGAGCTGCAGGTAACAGCAGTTGACCTGGGGCACAATGGAAAGTCAGTGGGATATACGGCTTACACTGAGGCAGACTAACAAAACAAAAAAAGATTCCAATGATTATAACTGAACATTTCAGTCAGATTAACCTCATCAGACCTGAACTACTTCTCTTCTTGATGAGAATGAATGAATAGTTTTTAGCTGCAATAGTTTTTTCATCATCAGACAAAAGAGCATAACTACTCACTCTGTACGAAACATTTTTCAATTCCTGTGATTACTCGAATCCTTAGTCTGACTTTAATGAATCAGAAATGATCTCAAATGTTCCTTGTACATTCTAGCTATATAATTATGTGACATTTGACATTGTTAAATATCACTAGCATAAGGGATTAGGTTTGGGTTAAGGGTGTCACATCAGTGTCTCTTCTCACATCATATTAAGTTCTAATGATGTGGATCCACCTCATCCATAAGAGCATATAGAGCCAGACAGGACAACTCAGGTTTAACTGAACCAGTTGATAAGCAGCTTCATGAATCAGGTTATCCAGGTGTGTTAGTATTAGTGAAGCTACATGTTATGTTGGTCCTGCTTCCTACGGGCCTTAGATGATACTGATATCTGACAACTTAAAAGAGAGAAGAAGGATGAGCGACGAAATCACTTCACCTGGAGATAATGAGATTTCTCCAGCTCTGTAGTTTCCCCTTCATCTGTTTCTCTTGTTGCCGACTCTGCAGTCATCAACATGTTCCCTTTAACAACTTCATTAGCTGACAGTAAGTCAGTGGTGTGTTCACAGCTTGTTGCAAAACCCCCAGTTGATGCTGTTATTGTTATTTTACACTCTTGGCTCACTATATTTACAGTAAGAGGAGCGGATATAGTTTTTGTAACCTCCTTCATCTGTACTTTATTTACAGAGGATCTCTGCTGACCTCCAGCTTTCATCATGTTCCTGTGTTTTGTTTACATCAGTGATGCGGTGTTTGGGCCACACTGCCACCTTCTTTGTGTTGTTTTATGGGTCATTGCTCTGTGCGCATGGTCCTGCAGTATTTTTAGAGACTGTGTACAATATCTTCAATACAGGAATAAGAGTGAGTGAGTGTGTGCCTGTGTGCGTGCGTGTGTGCGTGCATGTGAGTGTGGCAGAGTAATTTCCTGGTTATGAATAGGATGATTTGGCAGTGTTTGTTGATCATGATTTAATGATGTGTGTATGCGTTACAATAGTGAGGCTATTGTTATTTGGTCAGAATAAATTAGTCATACATGTAGACTCTCAAGAACACACACACACACAGATGTGTGAATCAGATAAATCCAGAATTGGAAGTGTGGCTGAGGATTAGTCCAAAGTTTGAGTGGTGGTGTCAGTGTGACATTGTCTTGTAGTTATGATGTGACTTTAACCACCTAAATCTACAAACTGTACAGACCTGGCCCCCCCCCACCACCACCACCTGAGACCCTCACTCTTTATCAGTCTTTAAGTCTCTGTGCTGACAGTTTTTATTCAGTACCTTGACTGTGAATTACAAACTAACGGTGGAGTCTTTTTGTGTTCAAACTTTTTGACCTGTGTGTCCCTCGTTACCTTTCCTTACGGCCCCTATATGTCTCTCTTCCCTTCTCTTCTCTCTCTCTCTCTCTCTCTCTCTCTCTCTCTCTCTCTCTCTCTCTCCATATAGGTTAATCATTCCAGCAGTGCTTTAATGCCAGAGGAGGTCTTATCAGTGTCTGTGTCATTTTATAACCTGACCCACCCCCACTTGTCCTCTCTCATCTTCTGACTCCACCCACCTCGCTGCCTGCAAGTAACTACCTGATTCAACCAATCACAGTGTGTGTGTGTGTGTGTGTGTGTGTGTGTGTGTGTGTGTGTGTGTGTGTGCGTGTGTGTGTGTTCATTTTTATGTAAAGCAGCTGCAGGTTATGATGCACATGAAAACTTTTATTTCCATACGTGATAATGTCTTATTGCCAACGTTGCCTCACCATTTGAACATTGAGAACTCAAATGTTATTGCAATAACTGGATTTACATCTGGGTCCTATATGAGGAATAGAAAGAGGAAACAAAAGATGTTATTTCTTGGTTATTAAATCCCTTTAAACTGACACTGAGCATTTGGTTTAACTCTTCCATCATAATTGGTATAAATCATCTAATTAAATTGCCCTGACTTAAGAAAGTTTTAGAAGATTATGTATTCGAGAGCGACAGAAAAACTGTTCAAGAAAAGAAGGTAAAAATAATATTTCACTTGCAAAAGAGGACACATTGTGTTGAGGAATGCACAAAATGATGTAAAATGGATACAAGGGCATGTGGGAAAAGTCTTTACGTTCAATGTTAAGGTTCTTAAAATGCAATTTTCACTCCGTAATCTCAAGTACTTTTGACGACTGTGCGTGTGTGTGCGTGCGTGTGCGTGTGCGTGTGTGTGTGTGTGTGTGTGTGTGTGCCCTCTGTGACCCTTCTGGTGTCTGGTGGTCCGCCCCATAAGTTCTGCACTTTTCTCCCTCTGCTCATCATCAGACCCCCAGCATGCTGTGGCCTGTTGGAGCCGGGGGAGTCATTACTACAGAAACGTAGCCGATACATAGTCTTTGTGTATTAATTTGGAAATGGCTAAATAGCCCGAGTCTGACGTCAGATCACTAATTGATCCCTGCTCAGCCAATTACTGATAATAAATCAGAAGCACAGATATAATTTATTGCGTGAAGGGGGAGATTTGATCCGAAAATAAAGGCCAGTCAAAGCCTGAGGCCGGAGCTGCTGACATGTTCCTAAATCTGAACAAAAAGCCCCAAATCTAATATGACACATGGGTTATTTTACATGTTTAATATATCTATGTTTGCTATGGGTGTCATGCAGGATTTATTATGCCCTGTGAAAGAAATAAACAAAGAAAGTAAGAAAGAAAATGAGAAAGAAAGAGAGAAAGAAAGAAAGAAAGAAAGAAAGAAAGAAAGAAAGAAAGAAAGAAAAGGCTATAAAATTGTATTTGATTATATTTAATGACATTTCAATGATCAGGGGTGATGATAATTGAGTTTTAGTGATGACCACAGGGGCAGAACACGATGCTAAAATGGATTAATTAAATAACAGAATGTAATATATGCAACAGATATATAAAGATAAAGAGTTTATTTAAACAAATTGATAGAAGCTTGCGTACCGGTGCGCGTGTGCTCATGGAGACTCTGCTCTCACGTGCCACCGCTGCATCTCCTCTCTTGATTTCCTCGCGCTGTCTCCGCGTTTTAAAGTCCGTCATTAACGAGGTTTTAACAGCTGAGATTTTTGGAGATGTGGAGCTGGAGGGTCTGAGGCGATGTGTCCCGGTCTCCTCGCCTGATTGGATCGGTGAGGGATGATGTCAGACGACCGCATGCGCCCCGGATTGGAGCGAGCGGAGTAAACAAAGCCGCGAGGAGGAGGAGGAGAGGTCTCCACATCTCCAGACAGTCCGACCAACACACCGAATCCGACTTTTACGCACGGGAGAGGGCGGCCCTGGCTGCGCGTACTCGTCTGCTAAAGGCTGAAAGTTACACTGACAGTCCCACCTTGATGGTTGACGCGCTAAAACAGATTTTTGGGAGAGCTACAGGGAAACTTACCTTCGTCTTTTGCTCCGGACACTGCGCAGTTTTCTCGTTTTGATTAAGAGACTGATCCTTTAACTCAGTGCGCGCAGCTGCTCTTTAATAAGTAGGCTACCGAGGGAAGGACGCTCATGTGCTCGGCTTTATTATCGCGTTTTTTTAATTTGCTTTTCTTTTTTTATGCGCAAAAGCAATTATGAGTAAGTGAATTAGTGAAGTTGACGCACACCAGCTATGCAACCCGGCCGTATGGAGACGGTCCGAGTCGTTTGAATTTTCGGAGCATTTAGTCCGGGGACAGACAGAGACAGAAAGTTAGAAACAGACCGCGACAAAAGACATCTGGGTCCCTCTGTGGGGTGTTTGGGAACGCGTGCCTCTCGCTGTCCCAGGTGTCCCGCCGAGCGGTGCGGAGTCTCCAGCTCGGGCCGGCAGCGCTGACATGCTGCCCAAAGTCGAGACTGAATCCCTGGGACTCTCTCGATCGTATGGAGAACACAGGCACATGCCAAGGATTATGCAAGGTAAGAACTGTCATTGATTTGAATCTCTTTAGACCGCAAGACTCACAAGCTTCTGCCACATGTGGTGAACTCACGGTGCGTTATCAGCGTGGAAGTGCGGAACTCAGTGTCACCAAAACTTCTGCTCGCGCTTAGATCAACACGATCTTTGCATAAAATATAAACCACCGTCACTAATACAGGCGATTATTCTATATTCAACGTGGTATATTTTTTATTTTAGGTGCTTATTTCACGGAGCTTTTAAAAAATGTGTTTGCTGTAGTTTTAAATGTAACTATCTAACCATCAGTTACTCTGATTTAAAGATGAATTCTGCAGATGTACTTTTTAAACCTTGGGCCGATGATCAAATAATGATTATTGTGAAACTCGTGCTGGGAGTGCGTCAGCATAAAAACACTAAGAGGCAGAGAAGTCGATTTCATTCAGTCACATATTTATAATGAACCTCTTCTCTTGGTGTCAGCAGATAATATGCACCGTTGACTCACCATTTCTCTTTATTTTTAGAGCAGTTAAAACAACTTGTTGCCAAATTATTAAAAAAGAGCCATAAAATGTTAAAAGGTTTGACTCGGTGATTTGTCCCCTGCCAAAATATTTGACCCCGGGTTAGATAACTTAAGTCCAACGAGCCTAAAAATTCTGGTCTAATTTATACAACTTAATAGACGTTGTAAAAAATTGCGTGCAATTGTGTCACAAATAAATCCAGACAGATTTGTTGTGTTTTCAAGAATTTTCTGTTTCTGCAAATTGTCAAATTCTGGCCTGTAGAATTCTTCCAATTTCAAAACCAGGTTGAACTAAATTTAAACAAGGCATCAGATGAGTATTCATTTTTATTTGATTATCTTTGTAGATTTTTTTCTAATTATTAATGTCAAACACTGCGGGCAGAATTGCTTTAGATCTTTAAATGTGCGGTTTATGAATATGCAGCTTCGATTCAGAAATTTTCTTTTGATTTTTTACAGATTGGACACGTGTTTTAAAATTCCCATTGGCGTTAATTAAAACATTATATATTTGTTCTTAATGTCTTTCTACAAAGCAGCAACGATTCAAAGAAGAGAGAACTGGCTCCTCAGTCAGGACAAACACCCTCAGTGCTCTCGTGTCATCCCACAGCTTTAAACGGACAGTCAATTAGGCGCGCGTCTTGGTTTATGAGACGCTGATAAAGCGCACTCCCTCACAAGTCGAGGAGTGGAGAGCCCTGTTATCTGCGCGTAAACACAGCGGGTGAAAACAAAGGGAGCTCGGGATGAAGGAGGATTTTCTCGTTGAGTCATGTCGTGGATGTTTGGGGGGGGAAAGTGCAGGAGCTAGTGGCGTCGAGTTGAGAGGCAGCAGGTGAGAGACCGAGCGGCGTGTTTCTGCATCTCCAAACTGCGCGTATCTGTCTGTGGAGCAAGGATGCACGACTCTCATTACGCACAACTTTACCGTAAAAATGGGTAAATCTGCTGGGATATATTGCAACACAACCCAGCTTCTAATGTCGTTTAACTCCTCAACTCTGTTACGCACAGCAGACGCATATAGGTATTTTAGAGATTCATAAGCTATATGTATAAAACCTTTTTACTGAAAAAAATCTTCATTTGTGGCCTGAGGAGCATTCCCAAATGGATCTACTATATTTTTTTTATATTTACCACGGCCTCTTCCATTGCATAACCACAACCAATGTCCCGATAATATTTATTTTCTTTAGTAAAATTCGTCCAAATCTGCAGCCGTCGTGCGTCATGAGAACAGGCCCCTTGTAAAACCATATCCCCCTTTTTTTGCGCTTTTACGCGGCACAAAGTTCGGGAAACGGAGCTCACGCTTTTCAGCTTCTGTGTGGAAAGAGACGGCAGCTCGCTGGAACTTGTTGCTTCAGCTGGAAATATGCAGCGCGGATCCCAGCAGGGCAACACGTTCACAAACCAGAAATCATGTCTAATTAAAAGGTCTCAGTGAGCAGATGAGTGGATTTTGAAGAAGCGAGTGTGTGTGAGGCCTTGGAAGGCAGTGCAGTTGACAAAATATTTCCACTTTTACAGCCACATCCACTGAGGCTTTCCTGTTTGATCCTGGCAGCTTTTTTATGATTAGACCCATAAATGCTTTTGTAAGTGTTGTAAATGTCAGCCTGACTGTTTGCTCTGACTGACACATCAATGCAACTATTTCTAATGCACGAGGCAAAGAGGTGGGAGGCTATACTGCAAATCACCACAATAACACAATCATCTACCTGCTGTTTCACACTTTATAAAATAGATGTGAGAAAATAAGCAAATAATGTAGAATTTGTGTAATTCTGAATTAGATTTTAAATCAATAAAAAATCGTTTTGTGGCTAGTTCCTCTTCATTTTGAATAAATGTTTTGGAGACAGGAAAAATCATAAACGGAATATTTTTTTCCCAGCTCACGCACAACGCCGTATTTGAATATCTCTCCACATCATAAAGCGTAAAATCAACTCAACCTATATCGCCCCGTGATGTTGCGGGAGATTCTTTCAGATGGAAACTGATGTTGGTTGAAGTTTTTTTTTCCTCGCCTGCAGAGATGAGGTCTTTATTTGTGTGTCTTCATTTGTCTGTGGGCGGTAACACGTTCTCCTCCAATCCTTAACTCTAATATCTCTCCATTTCCCCCAGCGCTTCCACGACTTAGACGCATGCATATTTATGAGGCTCGCTTTCCTGAGCTTTTTAAAATTATTTTTCTGTCTTATTTTTTTTACTCGTGTCCGCAGCGACGGTAGAACAGAAGGTAACGAGGATAAATAAAGTGTTGCGTCCTCTAAAGTCCAAAATACAGTGTTTTAGTCTGTTTCCCCTCCTTGAACTAAACATTCAAAACGTTTTTTTTAAATCTTATTGAGTTTCGTCTCCATGCTTCCAGTGTTTCATCTGGATGGATGGACGTGGGTTTTTTTGGAAAAGACTGAAATAGACTCTCTCTCTCTCTGTTCGTGTGTGTGTGTGTGTGTGTGTGTGTGTGTGTGTGTGTCCTCCGCAGCACCCCAAATAAAAATGATGGACTACTCTTATGACGAAGACTTGGACGAGATGTGTCCCGTTTGTGGAGACAAAGTTTCTGGGTATCACTACGGACTCCTGACCTGCGAGAGCTGCAAGGTTAGTGCCCCAAAGTAAAAATGCTATTGCAATAAAATATCTGTATAGTGACAAAATGTATGTCTGTGGCATCGTGTGCATTAAAAGTGACCTTCTCCACATCTGATTATACGCTATAAAATATTCCCTTCTGTGCAAACTGCAAACTGTGTCGAGCTTTGATGCCTCAGTTATAGTTATAGTCGGTTAATTAATAGTAATTAGTGATGAATAAACTTCCTGCATTGCAACAAAGACTGTAAGTTTTAGCTTGTGTAGCTTGAGATGGTGTGATTGCATTATTAAGTGTGTTTGCAGTATCAATAGGGAAGCTTGACCAGGAAAAAATACTTTCAGGCATAGCTGTTTACTTCAAATTTCATTATTTCCCTTGCCTACTGCAGGATCATCCCCATGTTCATTGGACAAATGTAAAATACAATCCATACATGGTGCTATGTGAGCAATTTTGTATTTCTATAAAGTTTCCTTATTCCAGTGTGTTAACGTCTTCCTTCATCTGTGGAGATGCAATTTTTGCATTTGAACTTTTGCACACAAAGGCGTTTTATCTTTAGTGACTTGCAGCAAGTGCAGCAGTAAAGCTTCAGTGCCTCAGCGGTAACATCACAATACAGGAAAACCAGCAGAAAAGAGGCCGAGGGTCAAATATTGTTGTGACAGTTGATCCAACAAACTTTTCCTGCTAGTGTCAGAGGATTTTGTGGTGGAGGGCTTGGAAATGCAACAGGAGTTCAAAACGAATGCACTGGGGTTTTGTAATTTTTTTGAAAACCACCGAACAGAGGAGGCGGAGGCGGAGGAGGAGGAGGAGGAGGAGGAGGATTTAACCCAGAAAGCAAAGTACACAATCATAATGAATGTGTTTGTACAAGCCTGTGTCCCACTGTCTAAAACTCTCAACGCGAGTTCATTAAGAGCACAGCAGCATTGTGTGGTTGGAAAACATTTTCATACACATGTTAATAATGAGGCTACTGTAAAAGCAAAGTGTAGCCGCCATTAATTCGAGCTCCATCAACAACCTATTTGTCTCTTTCTGCCTATTTCCACAGTTCACCTCAACACCGAGCTAATAGGCATCGCCTCAAGTTTTTTTTTCAGCCCAGTAAAGCTGTCAGCACAAAATTAAGCTAAGACAAATGTCTCTGTGTTAACACTATTCAGTGCAAAAATTGCAGCTCGCAGTATTGATGCGGCGGCACACATTTCCTGCCTATGTGGTCATTATTCAAAGCAGATGTTATAGATTTGATCCTATATTATGACCTTGAGATGCTAAGCACTTGAAGGGAGACGTCGGCGGCATCTCTGCTGCTTTTCAGGCTTGTGCTGGACGAGCAATCTCCAAACACATTTCCCAGTTAAGCTGAAACACTCAGCTGTGTGTGTGTGTGTGTGTGTGTGTGTGTGTGTGTGTGTGTGTGTATGTGGATGTTCGTGTGTGTGTGTGTGTGTGTGTGTGTGTGTGTGTGTGTGTGTGTGTGTGTGTGTGTGTGTGTGTGCGTGCAGCATGTAGATGAAGAGGTCTGTGATACAGCGGTGCAGCCTATATCCTCGCTGAAACATTAATAATGCTGATACCTGAAGCTGGCCATTGATTATCCCTAAAATGCAGGCAGTCTATTCAGTGAAAGTATGATCAGGGTTGAAGTGATATATCAGTGTGTTGACATGTCACAGGCTGCTTCTGGCATTAAAAACTCACTGTCAGCCGGGCGTGGGGAGCTCTGTCTCCACTGTGGTGAAGTTTGCTCCTTGTTCCCTCCTGCAAAAGAATTGTAAAAAAAAAAAAAAAAAACACAATCAAATTTTGTTTGTAACATTCTATTCAAATTAAAGGAGCAGTTTTAGTTTTTTCTGTGCACTACCATTGTAAGCCTCACACTTCAGGGCATTGTGGTATGGAATCATCGTTTATTTGAAACAACTCGATATCCATTTACAATCCACAACAAAAGTGCAGTTAGGAATGAGACGCATATATATTCTAACACACACACACACACACACACACACACACACACGTAAAGAAAAGAAAAAGTGAATCTCAAATATTCTTTACTTGAACCCCCTCGTAATCATACCACGCATGCACCCGCATACACACACACACATACACACACTCGTCCCCTTTTATTCACACAGGCAGCATTAGTTCATACGCACCAGCCCACACAGAACAAACACTGAACCACATCATACCTGTTAGTTTAACAACAAGTCAAAATGGGCTGCATGGTTCTCACTGTACACACACACACACACACACACACACACACACACACACACACACACAGACACACACTTACAGACAGGCCTCGTCCTGGCATGCTTCTTTATGGGGGAATTAAATCCTAAAATACTGACATCACAAGCAACTTGTTGGAAGGTCAGAGCCACTGTGCACATGTAGACACGTCAAAAATATATTTATGATGTGCAGGAATAAAAGAAAAATAAATATGACCAAAGCAATTTGAGGTCAGAGGTTTATTTTTAAATTTAGAGCACATATTTGAGTGAATCAAGCAGGTGCAGGACGCTGGGATCAGAGGAGATACAGTGATCATGTGGATTATATTTTTCCTGCTTCTTTGTTGGACTTGCTGCTCAGTGCTGACATGTTGTAAAAGCTGCTTCCTGGTTGTTGTTTTAGTTTTAGGACAGAATTCCAAGGTCACGAACACCCAGTTATTCTCAGATAATTTACCCAATTAACTTGCACATTACATGTATGAATGACTTATATACTTTACAGCATGGTTTCAGAGTTTATGTTAATAAGTGGGTTTTACTTCCGGCAAAAAGTCTGTTATTTGTAATGTCAACAGAAGCAACACTAGCTCGCAGAAATCCCTCCACACATAAAAACGAGCCTTGACGAGGGCCTTTTCTTGGTTTGAACTGCAGGTCAAATGAGCTTTTCACTGAGGCGTTGTCCGCCTCATCTTCACAGGCGATATTGTGTGTGTGTGTTTTTTTTAAAGCATGGTATGATCCAGTTTGCTTCAGATATTTTTAGCGGACGCTGTGTGCTAAGTGGAAAATTGGAGAGAAAGTTCTCTGTGAAGCATAGATTTTTTAGCTCTAGAGGTCGATAATCCAAAACTGAGAGCATTTTTTGGGGGGACTAATAAGGCAGGGCAGATTGTCAATTAAATTTTGTGTTTGGTGAGATATTGACAGCAGCACGTTCCCTTTTTTTTATATTTTTACTTTTTTTAAAGAGCAGGTTTAAAGATTCTCCTCCTCGGTTATGGATCTGGAATACGTTAATACCATCTTCCCTCCGTTTGATTTTCACTGCTGCTGCCAATAATTAATTCCACGTTGCAGGTATGAATATATCTGTAATCTCGGAACTGTGAATTATGGATATAATTTATTGGATTCGTTTGGACTCCTGTGCTCATATTTTTCAATAATTGTAAGTGCAGAGTAGAAAAGATGCTTTCCCCAGAAGTTTTAGTCTTTACATGAGAAGAGGATATTGAGAGGAGGATTGTGAATCTGATAATTAGATTATAAACCCTTTATATTTCATACAGTTAGTAAAGCAGGTATTTAGATAATTTATCTTTGGATATTTTTCAGGGCTGAAAAACATTTTAACTATGGAACAAATGTAGGTTTATAAAATTTCCTCAAGTGTCTTAAACAATGAAGAGGCTATTAAATTGTTTGTTTCAACTTAAAAAGTATGTATTCATGCTTTGTTCTATGTGATCACTGTGTGTGTGTGTGTGTGTGTGTGTGTGTGTGTGTGTGTGTGTGTGTGTGTGTGTGTGTGTGTGTGTGTGAGAGAGAGAGAGCCTGTCCCTCTCCATCTGTCTGGGAGTGTGAATGGGCCAATTACCATCGCATTGCAGGGGTCAAGCAGGTTGACGTCTTAATTGGTTCTCTCCGCAGGGCTTCTTCAAGCGCACCGTCCAGAACAACAAGCGCTACACATGTATAGAGAACCAGAGCTGCCAGATTGACAAGACCCAGAGGAAGCGCTGCCCGTACTGCCGCTTCCAGAAGTGCCTCACCGTTGGCATGAAGCTAGAAGGTACAGCAACATGTTTTCAGCTTTTCATCTCAGGTGTCTGGTTTATGGCAGCAGCACTTGGGTTTTGCTGGTGTTGTAATTAAGTGTTGGATAAATAGTATATGGTTGGTGCCTAGAAGAGAAAGTGTTTTAATGTGCAAACAACCAGGGACTGTAACTGGCCACTGGAATTTCAATATCTCGCTCAAGGGCTTTCAAACAGTACAGAAAGCTGTTCTGATTATTAAGTATTATATTAAATACTTAAAGTTCAATTAGAGCATTACTATCAAAGTCTCTGCTTGAAGAAAAGTCACAAAACTACAACACAAAAATTCTTAATTAGAAGTTTCTGTGTCACTTAAGTAAAGGTACAAATTATTTGAGCAAAATGGACTCAAAGTATCAAGAGTAAAATGTAATCATAATGCAGAGAAGTGCCCATGTGAGTGATACACTTGTATATATTATTTCAGTATGATACTATTGCTGATGCTTTAATGTGCAATTAAAATTCTGCTGTTGTAGGTTGTTATGATCAAGCTAATTATTGCTATTTTATATACTGTCTGGTAGTTCAATGTGTTAAGTAACTAGTAACTAAGGCTTTTGAATAATAGTAGTGGAGCACAAAGTAAAATATATAGGAAAAAAGAAGGAAGAAAGTTAAGCACCTCAAATCTGTACTCCAGTGTAATACTTGAGTAAAACATGCAGTACCAGTGGTAATAATAAGACGGCGTCTGCACCAATGTGTGCACCACTCAGCCTCAAGGCTCACTTTCCATTTAAGCGTTTAAAAATTATATTTTACTCTGGGAGACTATTTATCTTTTTACAGTGCACATGTCGTACTGGGTTTCACAGTAAACACCACTCACTCAAACACGATCTGAAACTCACAGGACACATCTGCAGGAGTGGAAAAGCAGATCCAGGCAGTATTACTGCTTCATGGGTGCTGCATCGTATAGCCTCTATATTCATGTGTGTGTGTATTTGAAGATTTAATGCCTGTTTGCAATTACTGTTTCTGAAAGTTGGGAAGGAAAAAACTTATAACGCGAAGCAGCTTAAATTGGAGGTTGACTGCTTCTGGACTTTCACGGAGGTGTTTTAAAAAGTTCTGGTGAAATGGCAGCTCAAGTCTGTTTCCATTAATCCCCAATTGAACTCGGTTCATCACAGCACATTAACTCTCTTTGGAAAATATTCTTCAACGATCTATTTGCATGTGAGAAGTTTCCCTCTACATTGAGATACCCACCATTTAAAAAAAGTGTAAATACCTGCTTTGACAAAATGATTGCTTGTATGAAAGTAGAAGATTATATTTATTTAAACATTTAACAATGAACATTTCAGTAATTTCTCTTCTCCTGAATGTATACCGTATGAAGAGAAACCTTTCATTTCAACCAGAGCGTTGAAATCCAGCATTGCTTATTAGTATTTGAGAAGGGGTCAGGGGGAGTTGTGGGGGTATCTGGTAGCTGCTGTACACTTAAATTTGCCAGACAGAGTAATAGATAAAATATTAAACTTGGCAGTGGGGCGAGAATGTAATGATGATACTTTTGGCCGGCCGTTTCGAGGCCTCTTTGTTGGAGTTGAACGCGGCTCAGAAGCTTGTTTAAAACGCAGGCTATCCAGAAGTGACAGGGTGGCAGGGCAAGAAATGCTCTTCAGTGTTCAAAGATAATATTTAAAATCAACTATTTTTCCACACATTAGTTGACAGGTTTTACTCTGAAATCACATGAATAACTTGACCTGAAGGTCGTCTTTTTACTGACTATTTAAAAGCTAGAGTAATAGCTGCTATTTTGACATCCAGGATGTTAAGATTAAAAAATGCTGCAAATGTTTATCTTGCACAGCCTTTTAATAAGGTGTTATGATATTCATAAGGTTTCAGTATAACGCCGTGATAAAATTCTTCCCACATTTGTATTTTAAACCAAATTAAAATTCCCTCGGCCCCTGAAATGCTCACATGAAATTGAGAAAACTTAATACGCTAAAGAAAAAAGACCCTGAGAGGATGAAAGTAAAGCAAAGACAGCCTAACTAAAATCCTCCTGCAGGCTTCTCTCTTTACCTGCCATGTGCCGTGTAATTAATTGCTGTTAATTGTGAATGGCCGCTGGGCAGAAAGTCCCGGCCTGTCATTTCCAGCTGACACAGGCGAGGAGGGGAGGTGGGGGGCTGCAGGTCTGATTTGTTTTGCCGGTGGTATCTTTGCAGCTCGGGGGCAAGACGGGCCCTGCAGCGCTCTGTCAGGGGCCAGACGCTCTAGTGGGCGACTCCTGCCACAAGCAGTAAAGACCTCCCAGACTGAGAGTGTGACACCGCTCACCACACGCACACTATACATACAGCTCCCCCTGTGGTAAACACATACATGTATTCATGAGACGCCCAGAGAAAGTGTTCAAGAGGCCACAGGGAAGAGGCAGAAGATGTTTAATCCAAAAACGTGTGTAAAATATCTGTGAAAGAGAGGAAGAGATTTGGGGTCATGTGCTTTGTTATTGTAATCTTTTGATTCCATTACGCAGCAGCTTGCAGCAACATGTGAATTCAGGGTATCGAGTGGAAACCAAATGTGGTTCAAAAAATGTGGTTCAAAAAATGTGGTGGAAACTCTCGAGTTGACTCAAACTGTCATTTCTGTCAGTATTTCTGTTTACTTCTGCCTCTCTGGTGTTGTTCCATGTCTTTCCTGTTTGTTGATGAGTTTGCCAACCAATGTGGAGTTTGATGTTTGCTCTGAGCGTGGCAGCGGCAGAATAATCTGTGTGTGCATGCACGCGTATGTGCACGTGAGGGTGTGTGTGTGAGTGTGTGTGCACGCTGGCAGCGCTCTAAAGTTGAGACAAGGTGAAAAGGTTGACAGGAACATATCAAAGTGACATGAACAGTGATGTGACGTGTCCATCGCTCCGTCTCATCATCTACAGCTGATAACAAGACACACCACAGTATCGTTTAACCTCAGCGGTGCCTTGTCGTTGAACGATACAGGATTAAAGCTTTACTTCATTCTGCACTGTTTGCCTCTGCCACAGGATAAACTACTGATCCAGTGCGTCCTTCTTTCTATCATCTTGATATTGAAGAGCTAAAGCATCTTTAACCACATGTCAACTGCTGCTAATATTTGTCCATCCAGTTTTTCAAATCATATTATTACCTTCGCCCACGAGGTAACGTTTTTTACCCCTGTCCATTTGTTTATTAGTTTGTTGTGTATTGTTTATGTTGTAATTTCCACGAAACTTGGTGGAAGGATGGGACATGGGCCAAGAAACATCTCGCTGTGGACTCAGGTCAGGAGGCGAATCCAGTTTTTTTTTTAAACTTTCTTTAACATTGCGTGATTGGACGCTTTTCAACGTTTTAGTGAATTTTTAAAGAAATAATACACAAATCATGATGATATAATCTGAAGGAGAACTCAATGAGTGACACACACACACACACACACACACACACACACACCCAATGATGACATAGCACTGCA
This sequence comes from Paralichthys olivaceus, assembly GCF_024713975.1. NCBI lineage: Eukaryota > Metazoa > Chordata > Actinopteri > Pleuronectiformes > Paralichthyidae > Paralichthys > Paralichthys olivaceus. Next base: position 9,370,428 of record NC_091095.1, on the reverse strand, counting down.
GCGATGCACTCGTCTAACCATGCTCAGCACAAACGGCCACATGCTGTAAAACGTCTTCTTGGTATGCACTGTAGTGTCTCAGCCAGTGTTGACTCATTATGAAAAGCCTCTCCCCATTTAACTTTCAGCATAACCCATTAGCACGTTATTCTCTATAGCTGATGAAGCATTCAGTATCTGAACAGCTCCCACTGGAATGATTCTCCCTTTTATGCTCGCTAGAAGTTGCCCTGCATCATATGCTTCAGTGAGCCGCCTAATGTTTCCTTCAACTGTGCATCATCTTAAAGACGGAGCGCAGCAGTAGCATGTGTGATCGTGGAATAAACCGTACAAGGGAGTAGGAGTTACTTTAGATAATTATGGAGAACGCCAGTCGCTATGTGGAAACACAAAAAAAAAGATATTTTTCCTCCACTGATGGAACAATGATTACCGGATGCCAGAAAACACTTTAGAATGGAGGTGCTGGGGATCAAACCAATGACCTTCTGGTTAGTGGACGACCCTCTTTACCTCCTGAGCCACAGCCGCCCAACATCAACTAACCTCAACTTGTGGACCAATCAGTCCTGTCTCGCTTTAAACCAGACATGACAGCACATAGATTAAGTCGACAGTAATCTGCCTCTGATTTCATTAACTTTAACTTTTCACATATTTGACTGAACAGGCTCACACAACCTCTTTTTTTCCACATACAGTTAATCACATCATCAAATCTGAATTCATTCATTCCTACAAATGTAAACCCACTACAGCGCATTGGGCTGAAATTAGCACCACCACCCAGGTGTTTTTATAGTCCCCTCTGCCTCTCTCTCCCTCTGCCTCCACTTTTTATTTCCTCCCTGTCTCCAGCCCTCTCGCTCTGATTTGTCTTCCATCAGCCTCCCAGTAACCTGGGGTGGAAGCCGGGGAGCTGTCCCATTACTTATGCATAGGTATCATAGGTATTCATGTGTGTGCATGGGATAGGGCGCATCCGGAGCAGGGGCCGGGGCCCCGACATGACAAACAGGGTGTCAGCAAGACTCCGCGAGACCCATTAATATGCCGGCGGCCGACAGGGATCCTCACCTACGCACGCTTAATATTCCTGTATATTAAACAACCATAAATCAGAGGATATAAGCGCTGAGGGCTCTGTGTGTGTGTGATGTGTTTGAGTGTGTTAGGGGCTATGTGTAGGTGTGTGCAGAGAAAGTGTGTGTGTAAACGATACTGTGTGTGCAGTCTGTGTGTGAGATGGTGTGTATAAGGCGGATGTGTGCTCAAATATGTGTATTTTAGTGGATGTGCTTGTAGACAGTAAGTCAGGGAAATTCAGAGGATGGCAGCATCAGCCCTTTAGTCCCTCAGCCTGGATTTAGCCCCGAAGCCTCGCTGTTAACTCATGATCTCTCTTCACTCAGATCCTATTCATGCGAACAAAGTTTTTTTCATTTAAACGGGAGAACAGGGTGTTTCTTGCATGTGACATTTTCTCCGTATCTAAGATTTCTTCTCACGTTACGTCCTCACAATATTTTTAGCAGAACAACATTTTTCGAATCAATACTTTAAAGCAGCAAAGCATGTGTGCAGCTTTGTTCAAAGCCTAGTTGAGGGTTTGTCACATCAGCTCAATCCCTGCAGCATCCAAACATTAACATCTCTCCAGCTCTCTCTCTCTCTCTCACTCTCTCACTCACTCACACACACACCTTCTTCCTTAACATGCATGCTTACACTGTCCTGTTCCCCTCCCCCTTCCATATTAATCTGTGTTACATGCATGCAAATCACTTTTTTTAATTACAGACAAAGAATCTGTGCATGTGTGTGAGTGTGTGTGTGTGTGTGTGTGTGTGTGTGTGTGTGTGTGTGTGTGTGTGTGTGTGTGTGTGTGTGTAGTAGTGGGGAGACCTGTACCCCCCCCATCTCCTATCCCAGGTCTGGATATTCATGATGTGATGTGGGTCCCTGGGTCCGAGGCAGACGAGCGAGCAGGCAGTCAGGGCTTAATTTTGTTTTCCCAGTAGAGCTAACTATTAGTTTCTCAGCTCATTAATTACGCTGTTGTGGAGAAATCATTAATAGTTAAAGTTGCCCTACAATAATGTATAATGGATACATTTGACTGGGCTCCTGATTTTTTTTCTTTCTTGGACATGCGATCAATTTTTTAACGGGCGTGATAATCCCTGAATCTGTTTGATTGGGCACTGGAGTTGACCTCTAGCATGTTGGGAGGTAAGTGTGTGTGTGTGTGTGTGTGTGTGTGTGTGTGTGTGTGTGTGTGTGTGTGTCTACAGTTGCAGGAGTGTCTGGTGTGCCCCCTTGCCGTGTGGCACGTCCCATGTTACCCAGTGTGTGTTTGCGTGTGTGTGGTATGAGTGAGTCAGTGTGCGTGTGTGTGCGTGTGTGTCTCCACTCTTGGCTCCTCTCGCTCAGATCAGTGACAGACACTTTTGTGACGGAGGTCATTAAAATCACTCCCAAGGCAGCTCGGTGTGTGTGTGTGTATGTGTGAGTGTCTGTTTTTGTATGGGTGTCTGCCCCTCGTCCCCCCATCTCCACCACCCTACCCCACTCCTGTGCCCCTCTACCCCACTCCCACTTACTCCCCTCACCCCCTTTTCAATTTTCCTCCCTCCCCCGGTCCTTCATTCAGTTTGAGTGGACCCAGGCTGACTCGCACGTTATCTGACGATCCACCATTCACCAACAGGGCAACTGTATATACATGTATTTGCATGTATAGTTAAATATGTGGGTTTATTTCTTTTTTTTTCTTCCATAGATGGTGACAAAACTGTGCTGAATACAATAAAAATAAGTCTGTAATATTCTGCAGTATTGGTATTAGTGAGTGTTTTTTCTGTTGCTACGTTTCCCAGACGTCCGTTAGCCCGTGGCACACTGCGCTCGGTGAGTAAGAGGTAATTAAGTATGAATAATTAACACCAGCGCTCCCCGACTGGGAGACAGCAGAGCGGCTTCCCCATGGCAGCAGTCGGCCAGATCACACATGGCCCTTGTAGCAGTCCACTGTGTTCATTAGAAATACCCACGGCACAGACTCGTTGTGATCCTCACCACGGGATCCTGCACTGAGTGGGGAGGCAGGGGGCATCGTGGGTATGTTTGGCTCATCAGGAAAAAAAGAAAAAAAAAGAAGCCCAATTTGCTTATTGTCAGCCTCTTCAGCCTTTGGGGGTTTTACGGAGAAAAAGGTTTCTGCTAATGGACAGTGACATTTGAAGCTTTTAGATATTGCATAATCAGACAGCATAATAAAACGTGTATTTTGGAAAGAGAGCTTGAATTTTCTTTGAGTCTCTACCGTTATCTAAGCTTTTGAGGTATGTATTCCCTGAGTGGGAGACAGAGATAGCCAGCTGTACAACGATCATTCAGCAGAGTGGTTCATAGAAGTTTGGGTTTCAGGTCAATGAGTAACGCAGCTATCTGTTAGACCTGTGTGGTTTAAGAGTCAACATGTAAATGTCAAGTGTAATCACCAGAGGAACACCTTTGCCCTACATACAAGTTACCAATGAGAAGTTTGCCCTCACAACACCACATAAATATGAATATAAACACAAGAGGATATCTTTCATTCTTGCTCAAACATTGTTATAGTTCTTTTTAGGATTTTGTTTCAACAGAAATCAGTCATCAGTCATATCTGAGACAGAGAGAATTGTGATAAGGCTTGATGCAAGTGCAGACGTCAGGAATGAGAACGCCAGAAACAAAGAATTAAACACCGTCACTAATTCTGTCCTCTCTTGTCTCCTTCTCCTCCTCTCTTCCTGTCAGCTGTGCGGGCGGACCGCATGCGTGGCGGTCGCAACAAGTTTGGCCCCATGTACAAACGTGACCGAGCTCTCAAGCAGCAAAAGAAGGCGCTGATCCGAGCTAACGGCCTCAAGATTGAGGCCATGACTCAGGTGATGCAGGCCGTGCCCACTGACCTCACCATCTCTTCAGCCATCCAGAACATCCACTCAGCCGCCTCCAAGGGCCTCCCGCTGAGCCACCACGCCGGCCACCACACCGGTCACCACCACCACCACCACCACCATCATCACGCCACTGCCCTGCCCCCAACAGACTACGACCGCAGCCCATTTGTCACCTCGCCGGTCAGCATGGCGATGCCGCCACACGCCGGCAGCCTACAGGGCTACCAGGCGGCCTACGGACACTTCCAGGGCACACGCACCATCAAGTCAGAGTACCCTGACCCGTACACCAGCTCGCCAGAGTCCATCATGGGCTACGCCTACGTAGATGCCTACCAGTCGGGCTCGCCACCCAGCTTCCCCCACCTGATCGTAGAGCTGTTAAAGTGTGAGCCTGACGAGCCACAGGTTCAGGCCAAGATCCTGGCGTACCTGCAGCAGGAGCAGGCCAGCCGCGGCAAACACGAGAAGCTCAACACCTTCGGCTTAATGTGCAAGATGGCCGACCAGACGCTCTTCTCCATCGTGGAGTGGGCACGCAGCAGCATCTTCTTCCGTGAACTCAAGGTAGGCGATCATGATGCTTTTTTTTCAAGTGTTTTACAATTCGAGGTGCAGAAACTCTGTAGGTCATTATAAATGACTTTGTAGAGTTCAGGAACATCATTTGTTCAACCCTTCATCTTGGACAGATCTTTAATCTTCCTTGTTTTTATGCCCCGGCTCAACATTAAGTGTGTGTGCAGGATTGCAGGGGGGGTAAGAGGGGGTCTGCTGCAGCTGCCACACACTGTCTGTCCAACTGCCTGATCAAAATTCAGCAGTCAGACACATTTTCATATGTGACACATTTTGGCTATGGGTTGTGAAATCTCATAGTCTGAGGGTTTTATGTGAACTGAAGTCCGTCCATCTCCAATTGAGAGAGCTGACGGTTTCACACAGGAATCACAATAAATCATCTGTATTTGATTTGATTTGAAGATTGTTTCTAACCTTTAGCTATATTTGAAAGACATATTTACTGGTTAAGTATATGTAATCTGCCATGTCTCTTAAAAACATCTGAGCCAGTCCAACAGCGTGTTTGACTGTTAATCATGATCAATCCCAACCGACCAATAGACACCGTCCACCAATGCTTCAATGTAAAAATTTGATAATTCACACTCATTCATTGCACAGCCCAAGGGACGTTTTCTGGGGTGCTTGTGCACTTGCAGCTTTATTCGCTCTGAATGGGGGTTAATTTTCAGAGCGTCATGAAAGCCGTATGATTAGCCTGCGCTTCACCTGTTCTTCTTCCCCTCCTTTTGTCTGTTTGTTTCACGCCGCGTCGCCAAAGGCTCAGCTGCATATTCATGGGACCGGAGCTCGTCCCAAACCTCCCTCTCAAATATTTAATACTATTTTGTTTTTCAAAGGGGTGAAAATGATAAATGAAATAAACGCAATATTGAAACCTGTGCCAATTACAACGCAGACAAGAGTCCTTGAAATACACATGTTGACATTTAGCAGGCGCTGTGTCTCCGCTATTGACATTTTCGAGAACTGTTTTCACATTCAGGGGCAACACACACACACACACACACACACACACACACACACACACACACACTAGCGCTTGTCGTAGGGTGTGGCCACGTTGAATAATTGCGTGCGCTGTGCCCATTAACTTTGAATGATCATTTTCGCAGCCCTGCCAGGCCTCTCCATTCCTCACACCCTCGTCCTAATTCAATTATCTCAGCCACTTGTGTTTGTCGCTCCCTGATTTGCTGCTGAGTGAAGCGCCATTATGTTTCCCTAATGACGACCCATATTAGTTGAGCTTAATAGCCGTTGAGCCGCGTGCCTGTTACAAAGGTAGAAAATGACCGGGGCTCAGAGCAGGAGAAACCTCTTCCTGCAAAACCAATCCGCTCAATCAAACCCAGAAAAAAAAAAACCTCTCCTGGCCCCGTCACACAGCCCCTCAGGTTTGGGTGAGGAGGGGGCACTTAAGCGAGGGAGATAATTGAACTCCCCCTGGCTTGCTCTGTTTTTAAAGAGCCATCTTAAGCACAAGTGGGACTGAAAAATAATGTCCTAGCTGTGGCTTTGACACTTTTTCCCACACTACAAACACACAGCTTTCTCCTCTTTATGTGTTTCTCATTACCAATGACTGGAAGGACTGCAGAGCAAAGCTTATGTGTCGGTAACGGTGAGAATTCAGCAAAACCGTGAGGCAGCCAAACGGATCTGCCCCAGTTCAATTAAAAGACAAATCCATCCGACCTTTGAACTCCCCTCTAAATGTAAAGCTGAGAGTTTGAGGCCGGGACCAGAAAGACAGGAAGCCGAGTAGAATTACAAGTTTGTCACAGCAGTAGTAGTGTGGCGCTGTAGGAAGCTATAAATACAGTTTCATCTCTCACACACACACACACACACACACACACACACACACACACACACACACACACACACACACACACACACACACACTGCCACATTAAGACACAGTCACTGCTCACACGTAACACACAGCCCCTCTCTCCCTATTATTAGCTCTGTAAGAACAAAAGAATTTCTCTGGTAATAGAGCCAAGCTGGTGGAGTGTGTGTGTGCAGGCATCTGCCAAAAAAAGTGTTTAAAGATTTAGTTTCCATAAGTTGGCTTCGGTCACGGGACTCATAAATATTTAGCCATTAGGAGGACCTTCTAAAGAGCTCTCCCCATTCTTCTCCGATGCGGCACGCTGCCTCTCTCCTTCCCCCGTCTCTTTCTGGGAATGAGCCATGACGTGAGGGACCTTTATTTCTAACACCTTGGATCCGAGAAGCTGAGACGGGCTCTTCCCGCCAGCGCACTTCGGTTTTGATTGGTTTAACACGTCGGCAATTAGACACAGGCAGATCTGCTGCACTGGTTTTGAAATCAGTGGAGGAAAAGAAAAAGTGGTGCAATGAGGGAACGTTTTGGCAGAGTTGAGGGCACGATCACCTGTGGTTGTTTCATAAAATATGAAGTGAGATGAAGACAGGTGCATGTGTGTGTGTGTGTGTGTGTGTGTGTGGGTGTGTCGGTGTGGGTGTGTGTGTGTGTGTGTGTGTTCATGAGTGTGTAGGTTTTTGTCTGTTCGCTATGGTTACAGTTGCACGTAAGCACTGGGTTTTTTTCTCTTTTCATTTGCTTGTGATCAGTGTAAGTAAATGTTTTCCAACATATTCCAGCTCGAAAGATTTTTGTTAATGTGGAGAAAGATAAATTAGCATTGGTTGAACTTTCTCTGGTCTCTATTTTACTAAATCTTTATCTATGAAATATGGCTTTTGTGATTGGAAAAATCGCAATTGCATACGTCATTGCTGAAAATGCATTTATTTGCAGATAACTCTTTTAAATCTAATTTGATCGCAAGATAAACTCATTTTAGAATGACAATGTACAGATGTGTTTTCTACAGTATGTGTAGGAATATACTGTCTATGAATGTATATTAGTGTTGTGAAGTGTTGTGTAGTGAGTGCCTAGGCAGGAAAACACATGCATTTGTCTCTCACTGACTGGTACGCCGCCCCTCCCCTCCCCTTTCCTCCCCTGTCCTTCCATGAACCCCTCTGACCGCCCTGGTGCCAGCCACACGGCTTTGTCAGCGTTAAAGGAGAAATTCACCAAAAACTACTTATACACAAAAGCCAGAATTTGATGAAGCCCAGTGGATGCTGAGTGTTTTATTTAAAAAATAAAAGAAAGCAATTTTTGAAATATATGATGCAAGATGAAAAAGAGGGGATCCACAAAAATTGAATAAATGCAGTGAATCGTAGAAATTAATTCCGTAAAATAGTTTATCTGCTGCACATTTCAGATTATGTGGAGAGGGAGTTTGTGAGGCCGTTGATAGCAACACATTAAAATGAACAACTTGTTTCATGCTGTGTTTGTGAAAACAGGCCTCCTAAAAACACAGCTTCTAATGTCTAATGTTCCTGTTTGTGTTGCCGAACACGAGGGGGGACGTTGCTTGACTTTGCATGTGTGTGTGCGTGTGCGAGTATGACTCATACTGTAGCTGGTCCAGTGCGACCCTCTCCTCCATTGTTCCAGTGCTGGGATGGCTGGCCTGACTCCCACCACAAACACAATGGGAGGGAGACTTCAGCGGAGCGATCGCCACTATTGATGATTCCTGTGTTTATATCTCACCTTCCCAACTCGACTCTCTTTACACCACAGCCACTCCACCTCCCCCCTTTCCGCACCCTTTAATAAAAAGGATGTGTGTTTAGTGTTTGGACAGCGTGCACGTTTGTGAGCCCTGTCAACACACAACACACACAGGTTAATGAAGCCACAGAAAACACAGTGTAGTGGCTTTAAGCAACACAAGTGAACTATTTGATTTCCCTTTTCCTAATTTATTTAAAGGCGGCTTTGAAAACATACGCAACCTTTATTTCCAGCAGGACGCAGGACAAGCCGCGTTAGTTTAATACATGGGCTTTGTGATGTTTCTTTAGCAATGCGTTACATATAAAGAAAGTGACGAGTGAATAATGAACGAAAAGATGTTTTGCTGCTTTTTCATCCTGACTCGTTAACCTTAGCTGGATAGAGAACATAATTCAATTCACTGTGATGCTCGAAGGCTAGAGCAGCTTTTATGGTTGAGTTTCGGTTGCGTGTTACTCAACGGAGTCGTGAATCTGTTCATACACAATCAATATTTCATTGGCTTTTCCCCATTTACTTGAACTTTATTTGAATTGTAACCATGCAAACTGCGAATACTCTATTTCCTCACTTGAAGAAAAAAGTGGTGTTGTATGTTGTTGTATGCTATGGCATACATTAAGATGAATACTAAGCAAACTTATTATATATTATATTTTTAGATAGACTTTACTTTTGGCTGTATGCCCTCTAACATTACCCCTTTTTCACATATATCAGGACTTCAGATTGATATTTACTACATTTATCACAATGCTTTTCAACAATATTAAGGAATAATAGGCTGCATTTTATTGTTGTGTAACTGGAACAGTGTTATAATATGTAGCGATAGTGGCAGAGACACAAGTGTAGAAGCTTCTGAAAATCAAAATGACTCCAAGTCCTAATGTTTCAAAGACGACTGGAGCATTTTTGAAGGTGAAGCAGTCATCATTAAGAGATTTCTGAATGTTACTGACTCTTGTTACATCCTGAAGCTGACGTCCATTTTTTTATCTTTTCCATCTATCTTCAGTAAAAAGCTGTGTAACTTTATACATATATTTAGTCTGTCCAGCTGATAAAAGTGGAGCAGGGAGGAAAATACCTGTGACGTTTTGAAATGTGGCTTCGCTGTTTATTCTAGTCGTCTAGGGACCGTCTTTTTTTTGGAGTGGGGGTCCGTGCAGGTTTTTTCTGCTTCTCTGTCTCTTTTCTTCTTCTTTTTTTCGGTTTTGTCTCTCTGCATGTAGCGGGAATGGCAAAAGCAGAACTGAGGGCCATTAAGTTGAGGAGGAACTGTATTAGAAGTCTTGTTCCCTGGGAAAGCTCCCAGCTGAGATGGGACAGCCATATTGGATAAACAGATGGCCGGCAAGAGGAAAGGAAAGGACAGGCGAGGAGAACAGAGGTGAAACAAAGAGGGGAGATGAGATGAGGAGAAGAGAGGTCAAAACACAGCCTCACTGCTGCTTTCTCATTGAATACAATTTAAAAAAAAAAGATTTTCTTGATATTTTCCATTTACCCAAACCTTCATTCAAATGTTTATATTTAAAAACCAATGCATTCAGTTTGCAGGAATATTTGCCTTTGTGTTGTTCAGAATGTCAAACCCTCAAACCTCAACTCCAAGTCTTGCAAAATTCACTGAAATCTGCTCCAGCCTCTAAAATATAAAACGAGCATTTTAAGCAGCAGAATTATTTACACCGCTGACTGTTTGCCGCCAGTTTATTCGACTCCTCTAAGCGGCGGCACGTCAGTCAATCACGCGGTGTGACAGATCCCCGGGGTGGAGCAGGAGGGGCGGCTGATGTTCACATCTCACACCTGAATATTCTCCACTTATAGATTTACCTGAGTGAATAATGTAAGGTCCTCTGATGCAACCCACTCTGCCCGGCTGCATAATCCCCCCCCCCCCTCCTCAACCTCCCCTCCATCTACATCCATAAATATTACATGAATTTTCTTTGGTGAAATTATCCCTACACCACCCACCCGCCCAGTTCAGACTGGAGGGTCTTTTACTACAGTCTTAGTTATCCTCCTCCTGCACAACCACACACACAGACACACACACAGAAGCAGACACAGCTTTTCTGCCATGACCTATACAGGAGCAGTTTAATTTTCAAGGATGTGTGTGTGTGTGTGTTTGTGTGTGTCTGTGTGTGTGCATTTGTCTGTGTATACAGGAGTATATTACCCCTGCCCTGCTCTGACCGGGGTTTGCACCTTTTCTTTTTTTCCTCACACCCCATAACTAAGTGGAAATTAATAAGCCGTTTTAGGTGCGATCTGTGATCCCTGGGAAGTGGTATATCTATACCACCCTCCACAAACACACATGCTGTTTCCGAGCCTGAGGGTGCAATGTCTGTCTTGTCACAGAGGTCAATGGGCCCCCCCCCACAACAACTTCCCCCTCCCAGCACCCCCCATCCTGACAAACTGCACTGCAAGCGTGATGGGGTTGGCGGCCGCACGCAGTTGGCAAAGATTTGTAACTGTGTCCCTGCAGTCCATTGCATTTGAATTATTCTGCAGGCTGGGGTGCACCTTCCAACACACACACACACACACACACACACACACACACACACACACACTTTGCCGTCCTTGCATTACATTAGCTGAGAAGGGAAAAGGTGCAGAGGAGGATGCAGAGAGATGGAGGGATGTAGGGATGGAGACGGGGAGTTTAAAGAGAGAAAGAGAGGGAGAGATAAAGGCTATGACATGAGGTTGAAAGAAAGAAAGACAGAGTGGATGATTTAAAGTGAGAAAAGACTCCGAGACCATGAGAGAAAGGAAAGACAAACATAAGAGATGGAGTCAGAGCGGGAGAGAGATATCCGAACAAAGATGAGAAGAAAAAAAAAAGTTGACTTTGGGAGATAGAGAGAGATAGAAGAAGACACAAGGAGAGAGAGAGACAGAGAGAGACAGACAGAGAGACAGAGAGAGGAAATAATGAAGGGCGGCCAGAGAAGGACAGAAAGAAGGAAATGAGGTAGAGAGGAAGGTGAGGGGGGGTTAATGGGAAGACGAACAAGGGGCTGCGAGAGGCAGCGACCAAGGGCAAGAGGAGGAGGAGGAGTGGAGGGGCATGGTGAAGGACAACAAGGGAGGGGTGAGAAGGAGACCGGTAGGTTGCTCGGTGCGGGGTGGGGGGTGGGGGGGCTGCTCGGGGGGGGGAACAGGTGGAAGGTTAATGGTCCTGGAGCGGATCCACCAGACGCTCTTGGGCTTGATATATGGGCCCGCGGCCTGGCGCGGGGCGTAGGCTTTCAAAGATATATTATTTCATTTGAGGAGCAGCACCATTCTGGCCGACACCCCCCACCACCACCTCCACCCGACCCACCCTCACCCCTGCTTCCACCAACGCCCCCCACAGCCCAGCATTTGTCCAGTGATAGATGACATGCCCCCACCCCACCACCGCCCCAATACACACATGGAAGAATGAACACACACACACACACACACACACACACACGGTAGTCGCTCATGTACAGTTTTTTTGTAGTTTTACTGAGGAGAGCTAAATTTACCAGTTTCTCTTTCTTTCTTTCTCTCTCCCTCCCTCCCTCATCACCCCACCTCCCCTCTGCTGTCAGTCTTCCTCCCAGGCTGCAGGCTGGTTCTTACGGCCGCCTGTGTGTTTTTTTAAGTTGCTATTTTAGTGGTAACAATATCTGTTTGATCAGTAGCACTGTGGGTAAGAGCAGAAGTTCGGGAGGTGGGGGGGGTGGAGAGAGTGGTAGGGGCTTCACAAAGGCCTCTTTTCATTCATAAATTATGGATCGTCGTGCGATACATCTTTTTCATAAATACTGTAAAATGAGCCTACAGATTTTAGTTTTTCCAATACTACTAAAACCAAATTGAAAAAGTCGATTATTGAGGACGCAGTCAAACAAGAGCGTATCTGTTATGTCCCCTTTGGTACCACAAAGTAAACCTGTATAGTACATGTACATACATACTGTCTGTATCTCAGAAGGATTCTGGTAATTGAGAAAAAAAAAACAGTGAGCACCATGACAAGACAGCACACGTGTTTAAAGTTTCTCTATATAGGTATTTATATCACTCAAATCATTTTTCCAACGCATTTTCTAATAGAATCTTCCATGCTTTGCCTGTTTGACAGCAGACGACCACTGATTTAATAAAAAAAACCTCACATTTTCCACTGTTCTCCTGATGTCCCCCAACGGTTGTAGACAAGGCTTTAAGATACGGCCTCTCCAAATACTGGAATGGTCCCGTAGGTCCGACCCCAGGGGATCGCAGGAGGCCGGAAGGAAGAACAGGAAACTTGTTAAAAGAAAAGATTTAAGGTCGCCCATCCCAGAGGAGCAGCAGCCATAAGGAGATGGAGGGGGCTGGGAAGTTTTAGCAAAGCACAAAGTCTGCTCATCTACTTGTTGCTTTGATGAGGGATGAAAGGGCTGTCATGAGGTACAGGTTTACAGAGCTCCGGGCCATGATAGACTCAACTGTCCTCAACATTTCCTTCTTCTTGAACTTCCTCCTTCCTCCTCCCTCAAGCAAAGTTCACTTTCTTACAGTTGCGTACAGTTTCCTTTCATTTAACTGAAATCCTCACTCAAGTGGGGAAATACACTTGTTTATGGACAATAACAAGGAATGCAATTGTTGTCGCGGGGACTGTGTTGCATGAATCAATTGTCTGCACCCCTTGCTGAAGAGATATTTTTTCTTCTTCTTCTTCTGTCTCTTCCTTGCTCCATTTTACCCTCCTCTTCAAACTACCACTGATGAAGGAGCAAAGAAAAACAAAGATTGCCTCCACCTCCTCTATATTTTTTTCATTTTCAAGCAAGTTAACACGGCCTGATTCACATTTGTGAGCACTTTGGGCATTCGTCGGGAGAAAGAGCTGTTTAAGTCTTGTTTGAGGACGATCAGGGTAAAAGCCTTTTTTATTGGCAGGTCATGCTGCTTGTTAAGACGCTGACGCAGGTGACTAGGCTGTGCTGTTTGCCCCGGTGGCCCCGCAGTTGTTGTTGCACAAGTTGGCACCAGTCAATCAAATCAGAGGGGAGCGAGAGATAGATTGAAAAGCAGAGAGGAAGTGGGAATGAGAGACAAAGAAAATGGGTAAACAAAGTGGAGATGGGGACTTGATTTAGTCGACTGGGCTGCTAACAAATCAACTCAACAGCATGCAAACACTTTACACTCTCCGGCAAAGTGCAAAGAAACTTTTCCTCTCCCCCCTCTCCCCCCTCTCCCTGCCGTGCTTATAGTTATGAGCAGTGTTTAATCCACAGTTACTTCCCAAAGTGCCTCAGCAAGCCAAAAAATTGGTGCTCGCAGTTCACAGCAAAAGAGGACAAATTAGAAGTAATCCTCATAAAATAGAAGATAACAAGTATTGTCTTCAGGCAGATTGGGCGGGTGACAGTGGAAATATGTTGTCAGACGAGGGGTAAATATACAGACAAGTGGCAGCATTTTGCTTCTAAATAGCTCCCGGCTATAGGGTTTCCTGCAGGTCAGAGGGGCCGAGGTGTGGCTGCTGCAGCCTTACGCCAACCTTCAACCTCTAAACTAAACTCACCACACTTAAGTATGCAAACCTGTCAGCTAATCCATCTTCCCCTTCTCTGCGCCTGCATATACATTTCATCTCTGTCGAGGAGACAGTTTGGAAAGTATCAGAGCACAAATAGGTGCAAAAAGGACATACAGTTGGGGTTTTACTTTGACATAAGAAACCAAACATTTATCTGTGTATTCATATCCTGGACACAGTGAAACATTGTGGTATTCTTTGCTAAAATAGCAGATGATTTATAAAGTTAAATAATAAAATTGAAAACATGACGATGGATATATTCAGAACATACGATGCACAGCTTGGACAAAGATGAATTGGTAAAACTCGCTCCTTGCTAAGGGGAGTTTAGCATCGTTTACCACAAGTAAATGCAATTTCTGACCCCATTAAACATTCAAAATTATAAAAAGCAATCAGTTTTAATATTTTACAGTATTAAAAAAATCATCAAAACCCATCATTCTTAAAATAAAAAGAGGAAATGCCAAAATGAAAAAATATTGTGGCATTCAAAGGAATGTCAAACTTCCTCAGTAAAGAGTTTGCTCCCTAAACAGCATTCTGAAACACAAGCCTTCAAATGTCTTCTCACACACACAAAGTGCCCCCAGCTTCTTATGCTCTGATGTTGCGTGGCCTCAATTATCTGTGTGTAATCCAGCCTGCCGAGAGGTTGTGCCTGTGTCTGCCGCTCTCGTCACCGGGGTGTCAACAGTTGTCCCCCAATGTCTATTTTTGATGCTTATTTATGGCTTGTCTATTCTGGAAAGGGAGTGGGGAAGGCTTGGAGTGGAGGGTGGGGGTGGGGGGGGACAGGGTCCGGGAGACAATAGATAAGACGAAGGTGGAGCAGAGTCAACAGCTTACCGGGTAGTTTTACACAACCTAAAAGCTGAGGGGTATTTTTATTCAACTGGTAAGGCCTGTGATTGAATTTGCTCGGAGCTGACTGAAGCACGCCGTCCGCAGGAGTAACACTAGACATTGTGGTTGTGTTGTGACAACGGGTAAGAAATTTCAATGCGGCCGCACGCCACCAAACGACCCAGACAAGAAAGCAGCTTTAGCTCCGCTGCCAAAGTGGGACAAAGACACCTGTTCTCTATCCCTCTTTTGGCGTTTCTTTTCTTCGCTGGTTTTAATAGCACTTGCTCTCCTTATTTCTTTTGCATTGCACCAGTACTTTTTTTATTACTCTCACACCATTCCCTCAATCTGTCAGTCTCTTTCTCCATTCCTCCCAAAACACCATAACTGCAAACCTGGCATGAGCCGCGGATAAATGATTCCATACATATGCAATAAAGGCACAGCACTAATAATAGCCATTACTGTGCTGCGTTCTTTCAGGATTGCGACCTCTCAGAGGGGGATAAAAAGAGGCTTTTCAACCAAGCTGAAACAATGACGAGCCATAAACCAAATATATTGAAAGGAGACTTGCTGAGAAAGGTGTCGACAACACTGTTAAACCTCTGGAAATGAACCAGAGATGCTGAACCCAAACCAAAAAAGACAAGGTTTTCAGGTGGCAAGCCGCAGTCTCACCTTCCCTCAGGCCGTGTGTTTTATAGGCCACATGTTACGCTGCACTTCCCATCAGCAGCATCAGGCCTCGTGCCGCCGCAGCGGTGCTACAGAAAGACGGCTTTCTCCTTATGTGGACGCATTCGTGGCATTTTCAGTCAGGGGGGACCCAGAGACGCACTTCATGGAGCAGCAGGGCTCCATCTGTTCTGCGGCGTTTTTGCCATTTTGATGCCTCATCCTCCTTGGGCTTCAACTGTTTACATATCACAAGACCTCAGGAAATGCTCAATTAGTTAATTCAGATATTTAAATTGGCCATCAAAGGCGGTGAGCTCTGGAGCTGTGCCACGTTTGGATGTAATATCAAACACTGTCTGTTCCAAAACCCTGTTCCAAACCCCCCCCCCCCCACCACCCCCATATCAAAAAAGAGAAGAAACAGATAAAATACCCCCACCCCAGCACGTCAGTGCCTTATGGGAATCTGTGTTTCCCGCCCTCTCAGACAGAAACCATCACCACGTCAGTCTCTGCATTTTAAATTAGCTTTAGTCTTCTTAGCTGTGTTAAGGTATATTACATACTACTGTATACATGTGGGTCTGGTGTGTGTGTGTGAGTGAGAGTGAGTTAAAGAGACTGTCTCTATACGGCTCTGAATAATACAAAAGGAGAAAGCCTTTAGCCTGCTGTCGTCTTTGTCTCCTCGTCTTGTTTTCCTGTTAACGCAAAGACAGCCAGCCAAGCGTCTTCCCCAGTATCTGTCAATGAAACTCACACACACATGCACACACACACACACACTCAAAGTTGCACAAAAACACATACACACTCATGTCTATTCCCTTGCACACATTCGTCCTCTTTCTCTATCCCATCTGACAGTCATGACCGTTTAATAAAAGTTATTCAGTCATATCCACACCTGCATACATACACGCTGACCTCCTCACCTTCGTATATATTGCATCCCCCCTTCACGGAGCGTTCACACTCCACACGCAAACACTAAGTCATAAATTGCAGCATTAACTCAAATAATGATTGCACGGCATGAAAATTCAATGGCTGCGGCTTAATGCCCAGGAATTGCCTGGTAGATTAAGCTTTGGGTGTGTGTTTGCATGCTTTGGGAGTATGTAGTGGTGGTGGGGGTGCTGATGGATCAATAGGATTTCTATGATCAGCTCCTCCAAGCCAGGAACCTTAAAGGCAGACTGCTATAGCACAACTCCAGCAACATTCGTTTTCTCTGTCTGCATTTGACGTAGGAGCGGAAGGAGGAAGGAAGAGAGTGGAGTGGCGGGAAGGGAGCAGGAGGCATGTGTGTATATAAGTGTGTGTTGTACGTGTGTGTCTGTGCAACTATGCAGGTCTTGACATGATTGCATCAAGTGTGTGTGTTCGTGTGTGTGTATGTGTTGGAGGAAAGGAGGAGGAAGGGTTACTTTTGGGAGATGCCATTCCCTGGGCTGCCAGTGTATTAGCAGTCTAATGTTCATGTGAATAATTGATTAGGGCTTCTCTGTGTTTTTGATAATTAGTTGATAGCTTCTTAGCTCTAAGCCCTGAGATTTCATGTCTGTGTGTAAGTGAGAGAATACGAGAGAGCCAGTGTATGTGTATGTGTGTGTGTGTGTGTGTGTGTGTGTGTGTGTTTGTGTGTGGTGGGGGTGGGTAGTTCACTTCTGAGATAACCTGAAAACAATAACTTTCAAAAAATAACTGGATTCCTTTAAGCCATTCACTCATGGATTAACTTTCTGCAGAAATGAGGCAACTGTACATTCATTCCTTTCTCATAACCTAATTTTTCCTGCAGTTCCCTTTGATAGCTGCAGAACTCACCTTTCCGTAGACAATGTGCCACGTAGACTAAGCTTCAGAAATATCATGCGTATATCGAAAAGCTAAAAGCCAGACGTTACCTGAAAAGTCTTGGAGAAAAGAGACGAGCCATGGCAGACAATAAACATCACATGCATGATAAGATATCCATTGAAATTCATGTCTTGCCTCTCACCGGTCCGTTCTCTCACCTTATTGATTTTGCTATCTTTCATATGCTTATGCATCAAGTAAAAAACGGAATAGGAAAGTTTGGCCGCGCTTGGTCCGTCCTCAAATCCCTGTGCTGATATCAGACAGAAAAGAAGGTTTGTTGCTATCGTCAGCGACCTTGAGAAAACAAGACATTTTCCCGCCTGTAACACAGACCCAAAGAGATACTTTGTTTTTCCTGCCTCATGAATGTCGTGCCAGGATTTTCGTGTATTCTCACACAAGATAACACAATAACTTTATATTTAATGATCCATTATTTTTACCTGGAACAGCTGTTGTTTCAAGATCGTTGTTATTTATTTATTATCTACTTACGTATGTTTTAAGGGCACAAACTCTTACACTGGTCTGCTAGAATAGGCAGCTCCTGCATTTCCTGTATCTGTAGCAGTGTTATATTGCCGCTGGGTTGAGGTGAGGCCCAGGCAAAGACTTTATTTGGCCCCTTGTTTGCTCTTATCTCAACAAGGTCTTAGGACAAAGACATGCTGTGTAGGACAGATGTAGGGAGGGCGGTGAGAGGAATGGGGCATTCGGGTTTTAGTTTTTCCTTTCTCCCACAAACCTGGGACAAGGGGATGTATGTCAGGGTGTGAGGAGACGGTGAGAGGAAGTGAGCGTGGCCAATCGAAAGCAGAGTGTTCTCTGGGTCAAAGGTCAGCCTCCAGAGTCTGTTAATGCAGTCACTGTGGGAACCGATCAATCTGTCAGTGCCCCGGCAATATCGATCAGACGTGGGCACATCCACACGAGGACATACACTTAGACACAGACTGTAGCATTCCTCCTGACACACACACACTGCATTCATCTGTTCATACAAACTGCCTTCTGCTCTCAGGCCAACACAGTGTATTGACACACACTCAGTCAAAACACTGGGCAGAGTGGTTGTCAGAGAATAAGAGGGTTGTACACAATCAACAGAAACACTCATGACACCATAACCTTTAGCTTCTGACTACATTTCATTTTCAGGCCAGTTAATGTGTCGAATGAAGCTACAATAATGCACCAAAGCCCTTTTTCCTCTGGTCAAAGACCCACTAACATCTGGCTTTTGTCTGCAATGGGAACGGATACAATCGGCATTCGCTAACAGGTAAAATGACTCGGCAGTAGACACAGGTATTTATCGGCTCCAATAAACAGTAATGGAAACATGACTGCACTTCTATGACTAACGTCTTTATTTTGTCTAGACACTGACGCTGCCATTTTCAGGGGCAATATTATGACGCAGATAGAACTTCGGGGTGTTGGTGCGTAAATGTCCATGAACATTTGTGTATTTATTGTTTTTTACTACGTTTCTGACATGTTGGTAACTTGGCGCTTCCCATGGGGAAAAAACAGACAGATATTAAATTACATAGAAATTAAAAAGAAGCGAATAAATGATTCGTGTGATCTCTGTTCTGTCAAGTTGATCTTTAAAACTTTGCTTTCAGAGGTAGACATAGATAAAATCCAGTGTCAAAAAGTATTATTACCAAAACCCTGGTAATTCTATATGCTCAACATATTTCAGAGTACAAGTGTTTCTAAAGTGCGATTTAAAACTGACTGAAATAGATAATTCACAGAGCAACATAAGTATTTTCCTTCTTGGAAAACGTCCCTCAGAGTCAGGACAGCAGGCCCACCTGTGACAATGGTGATATTTTCTGAGCTCACAGATGGCCCGTGGCATCTCTATGGCTGTTTAAGGACATAATAACAGTCTAGGGTTTCTGTGTGCTCAGTGGGAGATAAATCCACAGGCATCCTCCACTACCTGATATGTTGGATTAGAGATACACGCAAGCAACAAACAGGTGCCAGTGTGAAATGCTGATGAGCATGCACGCAATGATATACATATCGTATACAGAGACACACAGCAGGCATTCATGGCACAAATCACTGCTGGTGCGATCCAGTTGACGCTAAGTGTGCTAGCATATATTCTCTTCAGGAGTTGTATACATTTCCTGACGCCTGATGTTTTGTTTCTAATGTGGCTGCTGATGGAAAAAACTAAAATGGGCCCAGGATCATATGACATTTAAACAATTAGCTAGTCACTTATAAATATACAAATTAAACAGATTAAAAACAAGTTTTCCTCTGCGAAGTCTGTCTAATCGTATGAGAAGGTGTGAAATATCTATTTTATACAATAGGATGTGTTAGGTCAGTTGAACACAGGGTTTGGGTAGGATGTAACATTAGGGTTGATGATAGGGTTATGATTAGGGTTAGGGTTCATTTGAGGGTTTGGGTTAATGTTAGAGTTTCTTTAGCAGTTGTACTAGATTGACTAATGACTAGATTCACATTGAAATTGAATTACCATTGCATGAAAACAGCAACAAAACAAATAAAATATATATTGTGTAATATATAATTATATAATATGTGTTTACTGCACATTCTAGTTTGTTTGTATATGCACACGTTACGAGTAGCAAAAGTCCTAAAAGTCAGTCCACTATCAGGCAGATAGGCAGGTGACCAACTACTGTTTCATTTGAAAACAGCAGATTCTGGTCAAACCTGGCTGACAAATTTGGTTTCAGTGAATCTAGTTGTTTGGTGTATTATCACCAATATTATCATTCCTCTACTCAGCGAGCAGCACCACCTGCCACCTGCTCATTTTCCCAGCATTCTTATCACCCCACCAACTTTAGGACTGAGGCCCGAGTGGACTGTGGCTACGATGACAAACAAGAGCTGGAGAGTTTTGGAGCAGATGAGGGATGGGTGGGGGTGTGTGCAGAGGGGATAAGCGTTCTTATTCTCATCCACTTCTACAGTCTGCACAACAGGAACATGGGCGCCCAATGACACCCCCCCCCCCCCCCCCCCCCCCCCCCCCCCCCACCAACCAGGTCACGTAGCTGGAACATTCGGGGGATTTTGTCACTCACTCTGCCATTTTTTTCTGATAGAGGCAACTCTATTTGTGGCGTTTGAAAGTTGCGGCTGCCAACAATGATTTGCGGTGGCGTTCGGTCGGCATTTGCGACTTAATTTGCCCTAAAACAAGAAACCGGCTTCAGTTTCAGCAGCGACCTGATTTGTTTAAAGGACAATTCACTTCCTTTTAAAATTGGGTCTTTGTTTAGACAAGAAATAGGTAATGAAGAAGTAATTAGACAATAAAATTAGATTTTAGGTCAACAGGATTGCATGTGCTTTCACAAACCACTTCATGATTAGTAAAGCACTGACACCCAATTACTTGCACACCATCTTATTGTTGGTGATGGAACCCCACACTGAGTCTCTCCTCAATTAAATTACCAAACTAAACTGGAAATGAGCTACAGTACAACTCAAGCACGACATAATTAAGTGTTTGCAACGCTCTGAGAACAACGGGCGCTGTTCTAGGTGAATTAATGCCTGTTCCCAGGTGAATACAGGGCCTGTTTGGCTCAAGGCGAACAGATGCCAATACAGGACTGCACCAAAGGACGGCTGCTAGAGACGCACAAGCATTGATGTCGGCTTCAAACCTCACCTGTAGTACTCCCAGACAGCATTGATTCTTGTCCAGCAGAGAGAAACGCAGAGACAGAAGCGCAGCTATTGTTTATGTACAAGTCGTTTGAGGCAGATAAACTCATCGTCTGTGCATGTGTGTCTGTTTCCCCCCCCGCGTCAGAAAATACACACGATCCCCTCCATTCATTAAGGCTCCACAGAAGGAGATTCCATTAATCTGTTCATTAGGCCACATCAAAAATGGAACTACTTATTAAAATCAGATCCAGCTGTGTACTCTCGTTAAAGCCCGCCGTACGCTACGAAGCTTAACAATGCTCGTGGCACTCGACCAAAACCCGGCCACAAGAAAGGGGGAAAAGACTCGACTACATTGGCCTGTTTTGACTCAACACACCATGATAATTGCTCTACTCTTAGCAGGGGCCTATGAATAAACATTGCTTTTGTCAGCCAGCGTCTGAATGCTCCATTTCCAATTAATTTACATTTGCCCAGAAATGGAGGGAATATCTGCTCTTAATCACTATGTTTTATTTTCTCAATTTCCCCCAAGTCTTTTCTCATTCTCTCATTCCCTGTCTGACACTTTCATTCCCCCTCGCTTTCTTTTTCTAACTCTCTCTCTGGAAAATCCCATTAATCTCAGCCAGTGGTTTTGAACAAAAGCTATGGGCTAAGCGATTGATCCGGGCATTGATCCCACTCGCCTGAACGATCATAAAGGTGTTAAATTGGTTTCTTGGAGGATATGTATTTTTCATTGCTGGCTGCTGCAAGTAGAAGTTCCTGCTTGGTATGTCTCCCCTTTTTTTGTTTTAAGCTAACACGGCTGATGACGTTAAAATATTAAACAGATCACACCTTGAAAAGTAGCCTTAAATGTGGATTTTGAGGCCAGTTTGAAGCAGTTTTTTGGGGAAGCATGTTTTCTGCATGAGTGTGAAACTTAAATAGTAAATCCTTATAATGAGTTTTGCTCCATCCAAGAGTAGGTGGAGGCTTAGGATTGTCAAAAATGTGCAGAGTGGAAATCAAAGTAGTGAACTGCACCATTTAATAATGCTGTAAACTCTTTCTTAAATTGTTATTATGTGGCTGAATTTGTGTCTTTAAACCACAAAAGGATTTCAGGTCATTTCTATGTTGGTCAGGGAAGAACCCATTAAATTTAGGTTTGAATTTCTTTTTTCCCTTTCTTAGGGCGTTTTTCAGTATTTTCACAGCTTCTGGGGAAAAATTCATGGATTTTGATGAAAAATATTTAGGGGACTGATATTTATGAGTGTGTGGAATTTGGTGCAGCTTCTTTGGATTTAAGGGGACTGTTGGGCCTCATACGCTCTGCTGAGTTGTCACTTTTTTATTGCCTGGTTCTACCCTGACACAGAAATAAATGCATATTCTTTTCCACACTGAGCTGGAATTAGCTTTAAAACATAGTATGACTTTCTATGGTATTATGATGAAATAAACACATGGGATACACTGTCACTGATCTCATATCTGGATTTCTTGTGTTTTTAATTCAACGGAAAACTGTTATAGCCGTAATAAAAAGTGTGTTTTGCTTCACTTGGCAAAATGAGGAAGTGAGAAATAAAAACAAAACACGTTTGTTTCCTATTGAGTCAACCTTGCTGGAAACAGTAAACTAGAAACAGGCAGTGTTATCTGAATTTTCCGTGACTATGTGTTGATAGGAATTAACGAGCCAAACTGATCATCGGTTTTATTGCTCCTGTGGACTTCAACAAGCTGCCTATTTGAACTTTGTAGTGTCGTATTGTGAATGAATCAGCCACTGGCAATCAGCCCATGTTTTACAGACTATTTTCTCTGCACATGAGATAGTGCTCAGATTGTCTGTGTGAAATCACAAGATTGATGGGTCGTCCACTCCGTGTCAGAAAGTTCATATTATCTGAGCGAGCAGGCGGCCGATCTTGTAAGATCAGGCGCCATGAATGTTGCTCATTTGACAGAGCAAAGGAAGAGCTTGTCAGGGAAACAGCTCGTGTCCCCGGCACTTAAAAGGTCAGCGGACTGAACCCCAGCCCCCTGGCCCGCCCCCTCGCCCGTCTGTCACCAGTCCCTCTCTTCCAGGCGGGTGTCCCCTGCTCTCTGCTAGGCTGCCGTCGTCCCCTCTGAGCTGCTCCTCTTTGATGACCCGGGCCTCTTGTCAGGGAGGAGCTTCCAGCCAGGCAGAGTGAGGACAGCCCTTTGATGAGGACCCCGACACTTGCCAGCTCTACTGACATGCAGGGGGGGGGGTCCTTTGAAGAGCCTGGGCCTTACATGTACCCATCCGTCGAAAGACGCACACACACCCGCACTTACATGTGCTTCCAGGGTCCTTAGATGGAGCGACCGAGAGGAGAAGATTGGGGAGAACTCCAGTCTTTCACCACTTTCTTTGGTTTCTGATGGTTTTAATGAAGGCATTTGAATTTTACTTTTGTTCTGGATGTGCGACGCCTCGAGTATGGGGCCACAAAAAAATAGATGTATCAGAATTAAGGACAGAGAGACAAAAAGAGGCCGGGACGCTGTCAGAAATGGCAGAAAAGGTCACTGGAGCTTTGTTGTACTTTCGTTTTTTTTTCTCACTGACAAAAGAAAAATGGGAGATGATGGGCTGTAAAATTGCTTCTTAGATTTGTTGCTGCACAATTTCACCACATCATTTCTTAATAGTATGGGAAAGGTTCCTCAATAGGCATGATAGACGCATGATGGTAGGGTATTCATATTTGTCGGGTATGTGGAATCACTTTTGGTTTTTAATAAAGGTCAGAAGAAAAGCATTGTGTCTGATTTGATTACGCTGAGACATTGTTGTGCCACAGTTATTGCTATGACTGCCTGAGAGGTAAACACACACTGTTTGACACCATCACCAGTCAAAACAATCCCGATCAACAGGCAATGTACTGAGCTGCAGCCAGTGCTTATACAGCACAGAGCCCCAGTTGTTGACATCATATTAGTGGCTAAGGTCGCTGCATATTTCAACAAACGGATCCCTGTATGATTTCCAGACAGCACACAGAAAAGACATTCCTGTCAGTGGCGTTCACGCTGCACCTGCCTGCGTCCCAAACTTATAACATCGATCCAACATTCTTCGCCCGGCCGGTTGCGGTTGACGTCGGTGTTGAACAACTCAGACGGTTCTCACAGACTCAAAAGCAACAAAGTAACTCACATCACCACCAAAACCGCAGTGTGCCCGGAGAGAAACATTATTCCCAACGATACCACAAAGAGCACAATGTTTGTTGATAGGAAAAACGGGGGGGGGGGGGGGAAAGAAGCTCTCATACATTTTCCTCATTCCTTCCTCCTCAATGTGGCCTTTTTTGTCTGTGTGGATATGTGGAGTAATGATTAACACAGCCAGGCATGGGAAGAGACTCACACTTGCAATAGTGGGGGTTGTTGTATTTTTTTGGGACAAATCTACCGTTTCGCCTGTGACAGCTTCCCATGCTCACCTGGCAGGTCCCTGGGAGCCAGCGGCTGGCATTCAGGGGGAGGGGGGTGGGGGGGGTTAAGTGGCTACTTAATCATTATCATCTATGGAATCACTCAGACACTGCTGGCAATAGGCAAACAGATAAACCTGGCAACATTGTAAAATCCGGCACGTAGCAAAGTGCTCAACTGTGTGTGGAGAGGTTCACATGAGAAAGCTTTGGAGTGTATACAGGGGACTTTTGAGCTTTGTGTTAGGTTGGAAAAAAACAATGCCCATGGTGTGCAACTGATCAATAGCGATTGACCTGTGAGCAGACTTACCCTGTAAACAGCTGCCTGTGATGTGTTCAAGCTGCTGAGGCGAAAGCATTCCCTGAACTTTTTGTTATGAGGACAGGACACTGGACTTTATTTGTTGTTGGAGTAAAGACTCTTCTGGGCCACAATTTATACAGATAGAAGATTTAACTGTTATTTATACAAACCGAGACTGAATTATGAAAATGATAAATATATACATATATGTTTTAATTCTCTAAAAAGGCACAATAACTTTAAAGGGATTCCAGATGTTGATTCAGAGACAAGTTAACAGTATAGTTTGCCATTTACAACCAACTGACATTTAAGCTGTGTCTCAAATGTACCGCATCCTTCAGAGGATCCCGTCTACGCAGCCAACGTCGGCTGCATCCGTCATCGGCTGAACCAAAATGAGATGGTCTGGTTTTCTTATTGCATCAACAGCTTGTCCCGCCCTTACACTCGTCGCCTGTTGGACAAAAAAGTTCCTCAGTTGATTAAAAACATTGCAAATATGGTTTCTTTTAGCAATTCGGTTGAGCACCAACATTTAAAAATCTTTTGATGTTTTTGCCTTGCTTTTTGCCGCCATTACCTCTTTGAAAAACTATTTGTAACTGAAGCACAATGAATTATGGGATATGTTGCCGCTGTGGCGCAATCAGTCTTCAAATGCAGCCTCTGAAGGATGCAGCCCCCAAATCATTCCTCTGAACATGTGCACGATTCACATTCTCATGTTGCTCAGGCTCTAATCGATACTGAAACACTTTACATTCCACATTGTTACAGATGAAAATATAGAGAAGTTCTTAACTGACGTGTTTATCTGTCACCAGGTGGACGACCAGATGAAGCTGCTGCAGAACTGCTGGAGCGAACTCCTCATCCTGGACCACGTTTTCCGGCAGGTGGTGCACGCCAAGGAGGGCTCCATCCTTTTGGTCACCGGCCAGCAGGTGAGTTGGTCCCCACCCTGGAAACATGGAGCTCTACCTCCAGCCACTGTTTCCTTTTTTTTTTCTACAAAACCCCACCAACCATGCATCAGTGGCTCCTCAGGGGAAATCCACAGATGCACATCTCAACATTTCCCTTAAAGCATTATTGATCCCTCAGCCACACAGGAGTCACTGCTTCATTAAAAATAGATTATTATAGATATAAGCTAATGTCACCAGCAGAATCAATTTAGCATGTTTTCTCTCAGCAGGAAGACGCTGACTGTGAATAAGTAAAGCACACAGTGCAGCATAGTGAGTAGGTGTCAGCCATTTTTTTTGTTTTTGGTGGGAGCTCATGCCCGAGGCCCAAATGGCCCAAATCCTTAATCTGTCAGGATCCTGTGATTCACAGAAAAATCACAGCAACCAGAAGCTGACAACACAGAATGATCTCATGCACATACAAACATATAGACAGAAAAATGCACAATGAAGAGTTTACTCACACACACTTAAAGGTAAGAATTGAAACTGCTCATCGAGAATACGCCTCTGACCTGAGGCTGTCAGAGAGATGATAAGTCATAAATAATTGATCTGCAGGTTTTTCAAAACATTGCTGTTCAACAAAATGTTTTATAACACAAGACACTGGATTAAATATTGGAGGTGCTTTCATTTTTCGACTCTGAATGAAGACAAGGTCAGGGGTAGATTTTTGAGAACACTTACTGCTAAGTAAGAAGTAGTACTTCTACTGGTGAGTAGTAGAGTCAAGAGGCAACGTCCACTAGAGTTGAACAAGTGCATCGAACCAGAAGGAGTAACAGCCAACGAGAAGGATGATAACAGGTGTTGAACAGAGGGGAGAAATGATGAAGGAGGGAGTCAGGGAGAGGCGGAAGAGGATGGTTGCCCAATAAAAGCAGGAGGGAGAGACAAAGGGTGTGAAGAAGTGAGGAAGGATAGGGAGAGAGAAACAAGGTGAAAGAATGAAATGGGGAAAGAAGGAGAGGAATGGAGGAGGGATCAGGGAGGAGATGATGAGGAGTAGAGGAGAAGGCAGCTTGAAGATACAAGAGAAGTACGGAGGAGGGGGAGGAGGGACCGATAGTCAGGGGAGGTGCAGGTCGACAGTTTCGTTTGCATACTTTGGTTAATGAACAGCTGGTGTAGCGTGTGCGTGTGTGTGTGTGTGTGTGTGTGTGTGTGTGTAAGAGAGAATTTGAAACAGTTCATTATCTCCTATTATTCTCTGCCTGGCCAGGGGTGACAGCACAGTGATAACACCAGGGATATTTAGACCACAGTAGCTGCATCACCCAAAGCAAATGCTGCGCACGCACACACGCGCGCACACGCGCGCACACACACACACACACACACACACACACACACACACACACACACACACACACACACACACACACACACACACACACACACACAAGCCAGAAAATAATGTACCAATACCGTGTCAACAGCTGTTGCATTGATATGACGATCTTAGAATGTCTTGCTCCGATGGCATCAGGAGACTTTGAGCTTTCAAACAATGTATAATTTGTCAAGGTTGTGTGAAGACTGAGGCTGGAACATCACCCCTACAGAAGCACTAACAAGGCCAAACCAACCCACGAGTGGGACGCTGTGTTTTGAAGGGTTAATTCCTTTTTCTTGATAAATTCCAAAAAGGCAGATCAGGTCGCTCGTATCGTACATTAGAGAGAGAAGATTGTTAAGATGGATCGTTGAGACAGATGTTTCGCTTTGAATCAGCTGCTCCTCTCTGCACTCATACTGACCTTAGAAAAGACATGCTACCAGCAGATTTACTGTTATAGCCTCATTTGGTCTCCGTCTTGCTCCTGTCCTTATCTTAGTGGCTTGCTAATGTCAGTCTATTTCAAATGTTCTGGCTTTTTTTTCTCCCGTATTTCGACATGTCACCAGTTTGTCTTTGATTTTAGTTTTGGCGTTGAAGACAGGATCAAATCCAAAGTGGCGAAACTTTGGCTAATGCATGCAGACATGAAATGACAAAGACTGAAGTGTTGAATGATTAAACAAGGCCTCTCAGCTTCGCAGCCACATATGAAAATGCTGATGTTTTGAAAGCACAATGCTCCTGGTGCACATGAAATTCAAATGGTGCAGAAATGCAAAAACAGATGTTCCTGCAGCCGGTCGCAGATTTCTTTGTGTCCAAACACTTTCTATTCACATCAAACCCCTTCACCCGTCAAACTGCTCTCACCCTCCACATTCATCTTTAATGTTTAGCTTTAAGATCATATTCATGATGGGCTAAGATTTGAAGGTTTTTTCATATATTTACTCTCTAAGTCTCTCCAGCACGGATAATAAAGTCATATTGATTGATTGATACACAGGTCACCGGGGTTAGTGCTAAGTCTGCTATAGCCACATTATTGCAGGGTTTTTTTCTCCTCCTCTCTTTTTTACTTGGGGCTAGAAGGCAATAACCCAAGGCATCACTATCAACAGTCCAATCCTTCAATGAAGTTATTTCATGCACAGTTGATTTTATGTAAATTGATTGACACCTTAGAAGGGGGGCAGCATCTGCTTTTTCACAGAGTCATAACTCTCACCGTCTCGAAGGTGGAAAGAGAGAGGGACAAACAAGTAGTGTAGTAAAAGAAAAGAAAGAGAGGGAGGGAAGACGACAGGAAGAGAGATGGAAAACATGGCGCATTGTTAACATTTACTCGACTCTGCCCCGTCCTCAGACGGATGAAAAACAAGCTGCAATCATTCTATTTACACGATAAATAAATTCCAAATCCAGGCTGCTTTTAATTGCAAATGGGAGCTCGCTGGGACCTTCTTCCTCCCCGAGCTTTAGGAACTGCGCACGCCAACATCTACCTTCCCCTGGAAACCCTCACACAGTCAATTATGATAATGAATTGTCAATAAATATAAAAATTTCATATGGTCCTGCTTACTGTGAGTGGCAGCTAAGGACTTGCCTCCCAGACAAATGTGCTGCAGCTGCATATATGGAGTGCACCTGGAAAAGGAGCGTGGGAGTGCGTGTTTAAAATGGATGGGTCAGAACAACAGAAGATGGGTCCATCTTTCTGTTTATGTATCTATCTATCTATCTATCTATCTATCTATCTATCTATCTATCTATCTATCTATCTATCTATCTATCTATCTATCTATCGGGTGGGTTGTTTCAAGCAGATGTGCGCTCTCCGTTCTCCATCATCAGCAAGTTGTTACAAAATCTATTTAAAATATTTTCGGTAACGTCCTCAAATCAATGAATGAGTAGATCATACTGGTCAAAACCTCCAGAGCAGTTTGCACTTCTTCTTACGTCCCTCTCTCGTTGCTGATTCCAGGTGGACTATGCAGTGATCGCCTCACAGGCCGGAGCCACTCTCAACAACCTGTTGAGCCACGCCCAGGAGCTGGTGGCCAAACTGCGCTCGCTGCAGCTCGACCAGCGGGAGTTTGTCTGCCTCAAGTTCCTGGTCCTCTTCAGCCTGGGTGAGTCTCTATTTTTTTCCTTACGTTTTTGGGTCGGCCCTTCGCACTGCAAGAGCCTTCTCCGAATCAATTTCATTTTAAATTCAAATGCAGGTAAATGCTTTAGGAGAGGATTAAGGTCTGGCACTGGAAAGAGATCTAGAGGATGGAAGAAGATAAGGAGGGGAGGAAGGAGCAGTGAAAGAGAAAGGAAGGAGGTAGAGGAGGTATGGTCCTTTTCCCAGAAAGAAAGGGAGGATAGATGATTTTACACATAACCCGATTTAAATTTGCTTTCATGCAATCTCTAGATCAATAAGACATAAGGAATCATAATGTTCACAGGGTCTATCGTCACGTTCAGAGGGAGGAGTGAAAGATGGACTGAGAGTGTGAGCTAGAAAATAATGATAGGAGGATGATAGTGGAAAAGGGAAGGAGTTGGTTGGAGGCAGGTATCGCAAAGCATTGGAGACAGAAAGGTGGTAGAGAGTCGAGCCCACGGGATCATACAGGGAAGGGAGCGAAGTGGAGGGATAAGTAGCCAAATGAGTTAAGGGATGAAGAAGAGTGTGTGTGTGTGTGTGTGTGTGTGTGTGTGTGTGTGTGTGTGTGTGTGTGTGTGTGTGTGTGCGCTGTTGCCCCAAATCTGCTCCATGCTCTCTAAGCCGAGGTCAGACATTGCCAGGAGACTGTCATCTCTGTCTTTTTCCTAATAAGTCTGCAACAAATGGCCTCTGAGGGACACACACACACACACACACACACACACACACACACACACACACACACACACACACACACACACACACACACACACACACACATTATCAACCAAACCTATTTTAACATCCTACATTACTGAGGCTGATGATGTTGAGGCAGCTCAACCTGTCACCTGGCATCGAGAGCATCTGTGGCTTATATACATACATACATCTTTAATCCACAAAGGTCACTCTCTCACTTCTTTATCTCCTCTAAACAAAGAGAGAGAGACTAATGAACTGCTTCACACACACACACACACACACACACACACACACACACACACACACACACACACACACAGGCAATCAGGCAGGATTAATGTTTGTGTTAGAGTGGTTTGGTGCTACAGCTCAGAGAGAGGGAGGGATGGTGCGGATTGCAGTCGGGCTTTGGAGTGTGTGTGTGTGTGTGTGTGTATGCGTTTGTATGTGTGTTTTTTTCATTGGGCTGTGGGTGTTGCTGGGTCTCAGGGTCTAAATAATTCGGCAGAAACATCATCCATAATGAAAGGCTCACCTGAGGGATATGTATCGCCCCCGGCAGTGCCTGTTCTCTGGCATCGCCCAGGCCTCTTGCAAAAGGAGCCCGACACCGACGGCGTACAGAGCTGGCTGAGGGGATCAGCGTTAGAGGAAGTGGAGGTGGTGCTGGTGGGGGAGGAGAGGGTGAGGTGCCCTAGCAATGTAAAGCCAGGAGATTAAGAAATGATTTGATTAGTATCACACACGCACACACACGCACACACACACACACACACACACACACACACACACACACACACACACACACAGCTGAACGGAGATGAGTGTGTGCGGGAGGGTTGAGATACTTTTACCTGAGGGAACATGCATAATGTGTGTGGCAGTGGGAAAGCGGGCGTGGGTTCATGCATCGTGTGTGTATGTTTCCACAGCTGCCTGTGCCCAACCATTAGAGCTGAAGTGAAATAAAGCGTGAGAGTAGCGCTGCTCTGGCTATACTGAGTGAAAATATTACACTCTCCCTCTGTATTAGCTTTATTTGATCTCTAAGTCTGACAATGACACTGGATACACACTGTTTGAACATGTCTGAGGATTCAGGACAACTATTACTATTACAAGTGTTGCTACAACCGCTACTAACACTTTAATAGAAATCTTGTAGAAAGCAAAATCTTAAAAACATTGTACATTAACATACATATGGTTGAACATCTTCTGTGGTTGGGCAGAACTATTACAGTATTAATTCTGCTTTATAGTTTTTGACTGCACTGAAAGTATTACTAGTTCCTCTACTACAACTACCTCACCCGTGTGAGTAATGGAGGTAGTGATGCAGTCTGTATTTATCCCTCTTCCTCTTTTTTCTGTCCCTATCATTCTCTTTTTTTCTCAGTATTTCTCCCTATATCTTCAACCCTCTCTTTCTCCATCTCTCCTCCCGTGGACGGACGATCAGTCACCTCCTCCCTGCCAGTGGAGCTCTTAGTTCAGCCAGTTGTCGATAAAGACAGGGATATAGATGTCACTCCAGCTGAGGGAGACACTTGTCTTTATACCTTTATTTTTTTGCCTCTTTATCTACCTCTACTGCTCTCTCTCTCTCTGTGTCCCCTGCCACTCTTTTCTTGTCTTTAACTGAAGTCTTTCGCTTTCCATCAAGGGGGAGATTATCACTCTTGGAACATTGATCTCTTAAGTGTTTGTTGGACATTGAGGAATGATTGCGTGTGTTGAGCAAGAGAGAGTGACAGAGAGAGAGAGAGAGAGAGGGCTAGGTCAGAGTTCAGGGAAGGATTACTACGAGGTGTTGTCTGTTGTCAGATGACTGTTAATGGGTCTTTGATTTTCTTTAAAAGGCTTAAAGGCCTAATAGAAAGACTGACAGGTTGTTGTTTATATGACCAGGTGACAGAGCAGCAGAGCAGAGGTGACGGACGAGTCTCATGTACAAACTCAGGCTGAGGAAAGTGGAAAAAAGACTCTTGTCCTCCAACTTTGAAGTTGATTTACTTCAACTGTATTTGTGCTCTTTGTAGCTCTCAACATGAAAAGTTTTTTATCCCAGGGAACAAGGAAAAGTGTGCATCCTAATATGAGTTATTTGATGTTGCATGACTTAGAATCTGCTTACTCGCCCTCAAAATTCCCCATTGTCCTTGGAAAGTGAAAAATAACAAAGCTTCATTGATGAACTTCAACAGTAAATCATGTGCATGTGTGTGCAGCCTCAGTGACAGAGGTCAGACAGTGTTCAGCCAGCCACCAGTTAACCCAGCTCAGCGGGTCAGACCCCCATCAGGTGTAATTGGGTGAGACAGGTGCTGCCAGTCCTTGTCAGCTGAGAGGAGAACCAGAGTAGCTGCAGCACAGGGTGGTAAACGCTCCCAGCGGAGGGAGCAGATCTGTGGACATGTACAGCTCTGAATAATGCACTGACGTCAGGCCCTTTAGTAGAAACAAAGCAGGTGAAAAGCTGATAAAGACAAGAGTTTAGGCTTGTGTTTGATTTCAGCTCTATCACCTATAATATTGGCTATATTAAAAAAATGTTTTTGGAACCAAATGCTCTGGTAAAAAAATACATCAATAACCTCCCTCATTAAGTAAGCCTGCAAATTGCAGTTATTTTACCACTGATAAATACTTTTTAGCTGGAAAATAAAACAGAAAAACCAAAAGTAGTAAATATTACAGAATACAAGGAAAACCAATAACAAACCAATATCAAGATATGAGTGGGCCTATGAATGTTGTTTGGAAAATAACAAATAGTTAAGTGATTATAAAATAATTTCTAATTAATTTCCAATTAATCATTTAGTTGATTAACAGATTATGAATTAGTCTGTCACAATATCTGTCTTTATTATTAAATATAAGGACAGAAACTCTCAGGGAAAATGTTCGATTAAGTCAAAACTCTATTCTCTTAAGGATTTCAAATTAATTGACGGAAACACATATCAGCTTTCACACCCGGTTAATGGAATGGAATAAATATAAATAATAATAATAAATATTGAAACATGGTAAAATGATGTGTATTGATTGACTGTTCAGTGATCAGAAATCATTTCATGTCCATTCGTAAGAAATCAGGACAGACAGTCACTCAAGAGCTGCCTCAGCACCACATTAACTGTCTGTCCTGAGATTAATCAGGCTCTGAGCGAGGCTGGAGTTTACAGACCCCCACCCACCCATCCACCCATCCACCCATCCACCCATCCATCCATCCATCCACCCATCCATCCATCCATCCATCCATCCATCCATCCACCCACCCACCCACCCACCCATCCATCCATCTTTTCAGCTTTGCTTTGTCCCCTTTCCTTCTCTCTGTTTTATACATCCATCTTTGTAAGCCTCAATCTATCACAACTCCATCCTCCCATCCTTTTTTTCCACCCCTTTCCTACTTAAAGTGTCCTATCTTAAATTTGTGTTGAGTCTTCATCTGTTCTTCCTTCAAAAGAATGTGGTAAAGTCATTAATGTCCCCAAATTAAAGAACAGATTTTCACCAAAAAATTAATCAATATTTTTATTTATTTTTATTTTCAGATACTCAGAAATTAGATCTCTGTCTTCCTCCATTTCTTTACCCAAAATTTTAAATAATTTGTACCTTTTTCCTGTTTCTGTCTCCACTGCTGCATCCTGAGTTTCCTTCCCTCTTCTCTCTCCTCGTGTAGTCTCTGAAAATATAAAACACCATAGTTTTTTAAAATGAAAAACTGATCAAACTGAGTGTTAACAACAGAAGTTGTTAATGTGGTGGGGGAACAGGTAAAACAGCCCATTTAAGGCCTGATAACTACTTTGAGTTCTTTCTATTGACAGGCTACTGTTTTTAAATGAGATATACATCTATACACTGAACTCTGAGTCATGCTCTGCACCATGAAAGCATCTCCTGCAGTCAGCCTGCTTCTGATTTAAATTCCGCAAAAACATGAGTGGGTTGTGGGTTGAATGTGACGACAGAATACAGTGGAGCTGATGTTAGCGACAGAGAATAAAACAAAACGAGCTGAAACAAAATGAGTGATCCTAGAATTTGGAGAACAAATGGAGAGAGGGAGCAACAAAGTCTGCCTTAATGTTATTTGAGAGGTTGGTAAATTGTGTTTACGTGCATTCATCTCTCACTGCAGACCTGCACTTTCTTCACACACACACATACACCTATGCTGGGACGTGTCTCATTAGTATGTTTAGTGTGGCACACGGTGCAGGCAGACTCTTTCTGTTTTCGTGCACTGCGAGGTCAGACACCAATCTGCTGACAACAACACAAACAGCAAACGTGATTAACCTTGATGAAGAAAAGACAAGCATTATCACTGGCTCTATTTCTCTATCAGACAGCATTTGTCTCCACACAATGAGAAAAACACACACATACACACACATAATTCCCAGATAGGTATGTCCTAATTAAGCAACAGCCGAGGCTGCTCAGAATCAATGCCCTGATCCCAGGCCAGCGAACGGGGAAGCTGGCTAATTCATGTACCCTGCTCCCCCCCCCCCTCTTCTCGCATAAAACCTGGCAAATATTAATTTCCTGAAACTAACCAAATCATTTAGAATTCGGCCGGGGATTGATTAACATTGGAAGTTGACGACTATTCAATATTTACACCCATTGATCAATGCAAGGGCCAAATAATGGAGCATAGAACTGGCACAATGCTTCACAACATAATTAAAAGCAACACAATAAGGACATTCTTTCTTTCCCCTCTTGCTTTGTGTGGGAGCCAATCGTTCTGCAGGGCTGTAAGTGAACAGAAGTGAGTCATCGTGTACGTTTGACCCGATCAATACACAAATAAAGTGTGGTCATCCTGTGTGTGGGGGTGTTAGGCTCTGGCCTGCAGGGAAAGCTTCACACAGGAGTTGTGGCTTTCTTCTCCTGCCCTCAAGAGGGGCCGGGAATCAGGATCAGGCGATAAAACCTTTATTTCACAGATATAAGGCAGCGTTGGTTAAATGGAACTTGGTTAAAATGACAGAGTAAATGTAGCTTCATAAATTTAACCTGTCCTGTAAGTATTGTAAGTGGCAGCCATAAAACTTACAAGTACAAAAGAATCGTAGAACTACATTAAGAGTAAGAGCAGAAATTAAAGACTACATCTCCCACAACTGCTGTTTGGTAATAGATTTGATTATTTACAATGTAAACCTTCTTACCTGGAGTAAGTCCGTGCAAGGTTAGTCACATGTCCACACTTTTGAGAGGACGTTGCACTGTCCCTGGCAGGTGAGGACAGTGACTCTAGTATTTGAGTTAGGACTCTTAAGTTATGTATGAAGACAGTGGACCTAAAGTAGGTTCATGTGATTTGCAGACATTTTTTCATGTGTTCAAGTGTTTTAGATCACATGAGAAGTATTACAGATGTGACCCTATGTTCATAAGAACAGACGCATGTGGCACAAATCCTACTTCTTAGTGTTTTCCACAAATTACAGACTCAGTGACTGGATTGGTGCAATAATGGCAGTAATGGAAAAAAAAACATAGTAGTATTAAACACATGTGTAAGGTTCATGAAGAGTATTCCATGCACAGAGCGACTGCACCTCATGCTTTTTCATCGCTATGTTTGGAAGCTTGTTGCTGAAGTGCTCGACTAACTGATGATTGAAGCGCTGATTGAAATGTAGTGGATTTTTTTTAACTTTTTAAACAAATCTTTTACCAGCTTCCTCCCGGCATCATTTTAACACGAGAAACAAACAAACGAAAAGTCGCTCCAACTTTGTCTGCGAGAGAGATGAACACGGCTCATCTTGATTGACTGTCATGACTTTTCTTTCATTTCATCAGGAGCAGGTGGGAGAGCAATGAACCTAATACTTCCGCCTATTTTCTCTCAATTTTAGCCTAAGAAATTTAACATGGCGAGCTGTCGGCTCCTGACGCCTGCTGCCACTTTGTTGGGAATTCCGTGTAATGAGGCCGTCTAAGAGGCTTTCAGACTTTATCAAGCAATAAAAGCTCCAGGTCTGCGGCACGCCGGTATTACCTGGCAATACTGCAGGCTTGTCATTAAGCGGCCGTTGCGGTGAGTTGAGGTGGTGGCGGGGATATTGAAGATCACCTGCTCTCATCCCTGACCTGCGTCCCCCTTCAGCCTCAGTCTTGTATCTTGTACCTGAGATACCTCACCTTGCAATTTCCTAATGGATTTCGACATTTCTGCCCTGATTATCTCTGTATCTGTGTTTAGTATCTTTCAAATTTACAACCTCAAGTTTACCTTCTTTTTTTACTCTTATCACGTTCGTACAGGATCTACATGGTGGCTTTGTTGACACAATCTGGTTTCAAACATGGCCAGTTATCAGAGAGGTTTGTTTGGAGGGGGGCATTGTAAATGGACAGCCCCCAGTGTTATGCACTTAAGTGATAAATAACTGATGTGACAAAAGAGCCATATGATTGTTCATTGGGGGCCCGATAGAGAGAATAGATTACTACTAAGGATGGAGACATAATTAAACATATTTACTCTTGTAAAAACTACAGATTTGTTGGATTTACTCTTTAGACTTAAGAACCATGTCAAGTAATAGAGATACTTCCAAATGGACAAATACGTGAAAGTAAGGTAAAAATTAAGGATTAAGTAAAAACTTAATTTAGTTTGAACAAAACAGATCCAGAGCAGGACACTTGATCACAACAGAGCACCGCTGCAACAATCTGCTGCAAATTCTCTCACTGTCACCTTGTAGTGTTGCAAGAGTTTTTATCTCTTTGTGAATTTCAACAGTCCAACACGCCCAGTGAGAGTCATAACACGTGCAGCCCTGCACTCCTGCCTGGGTCTGACGGCTGCACGGTGGCAGTAGGATTTAATGCACTTTAACTCACTGCCCCGGCCGAAGCAATACAGGACATATCCCCCCTAAACTTCAGCCTCCCTCCATCAATACACTCTCTAACTACCCGAGCAGTGAGTACAATCAGACAAATGCTCCTGTAAAAGTTTTTTTAAGAGGAAAATCAGCTTCCTGCCCTCTACCTCCCTCTCTGCTCCTCTCTGCCACTCCCATGTGGGGTGATTTAAGACGGGCGAGCTATGAAGAAACTGTTGCCCTCCATCTCTCCCCCTGCTCATTCTCCCTCTCCCCTGGCCTTATTACAGGCTGTCAGTTTATTATAAAACATTAGGAAAGCAGAGGGACACTTGCAGTTACTGTCCTATCGATCGGCAGGGATAGATTCTGTGATTTAGAGTCAGCCTCTGCTCGCACCCTCCACGTTCTCAGTCTCCTATTAAGGTACCAGCGCTTTGCTTTGGCTATTGATGTCTCAACATTAACAGTTACAAGCTGCTACAGAAAATCAATGCTCAACTTTTATTACCGGCTGCATAACGCAGAGGACCTCCCGCCAGCTGATACTTAGCAGTCAAAAGGAGGCGCGGATGGGCTCCCTGGCACATCAGGTGTTTTCTAAGTGATATCTGCAGTAATATCAATCATGTGTAGAGCATATGGGGGCTTTCAGGGGCCAGTTAAGGGCCTTGGAGCTTAAGGGTACAGCATAGGAAGGTATAGCTTGCCAAACAAATTAGCACATGCTAGTAAATATCAGCCCCTGTGTTTGGCCAGAGATCTTAGAAGTGAGAGTGTAAAACAAGCGCGTACGTTTTGAAATTCTCACGCTGAATAGATTCTCACACAAAATACAAAGTGCCAAACGTCCGCGCTTTTCTCGAATCGCTTTGAACTCCTCCAGTGTCCAAAAAACCCCACTCACATACGGTACAGTAAACTAAAACAACGATCGATCCCCCTCAACCAGCAGCACCGACCCGCCATCCATCCATCATCAGCATCAACCTGGACGTGTGTGTGTTGTAACGGAGAATCTGAACCCAGGTAGCGTGGATCTACAGCGGCTGAGGCCTCTCAAACATTTATGAGGGGGCTACCGAGCAGCAGTACGGCAGCCCTTCTGGGACAAACAGCCCCCGGTTCTGTACTCTCAGTCCCGATCAATGGAACTCAAGTTCATTACACACACTTTTCAGCCGAGCGGCGGCAACTGTTGCCCCCCTGCCCCTTCCTCCTCCTCCTCCGATAGTCGAGCAGCCCACCGCTGGGGCCGCATTACACTTGCTTGTTTACGTGACTGCGTGTGCGGGGAAGACAGGGGCAGAGAGTGCGTACCAGTGTGCATTTGTGTGTGTGTGTGTGGGTTTTGTATGTGCGAGCAGGGGTTTTCTCCCAGTGGCCGGAGCTCGAGGTTATCATTATGTACAGGTCAGTCTGCTGCAATGCTAATGCTAATGCATTCTCAGTGGCCGCTGCTCAGGTCCCAGTGCTGTCCTAGCTAGGGTAGCTACTCCTCTCCAATTAAAGGCTGAGGGATGTCTGGGATAGGGAGGACAGGCTCGGACTCTCTGCTGCGAACAAGCTCACATTATTCAAGGAAAACAGATCCAGAGAACAAATCCTGCATACATCAGAGTGCTGCAGAAAGCCCCCACTCTAGATTCAAGCGATTTGTTGACTGGAGATCATCTGGTCCCTGGCTGTGATTTCATACAACCTAATCATTTCTTAGACGACTTATTTACGTTGATTCGTCACTGCACCGCTTTACTGTTACCACACTGACCCACATGTCTTCAAAGTATCCAAACAAAACTATTTCCAAACTATGCTATGGGTTTTTTTCTCATGGTAGATGATACTGTCTATTTATGCCACAGGCAAAAAGTTATTTTCTCGTGGCAATAGTGTCATCTCGGTAACGTCGTCAACTTAGAAAGACAGACCTCAGCTGATTCTTGTCAACCAAAACGTTTCAATATTTTTTCAGCACTAATGCAAGATGTGTAGCTTATTTTTTGGAGCGGTGAACAACAGTGAGAAAAGAACAACTGCCGTAGTAATGCAGGGTATCAGACCACCTGTCTCGACCTTACTCAAGTATTACATGCAAACAGCAGTAATGAGTTACACAACCCTTCCTGTGGAGCTGTCTCGAGCAGAGATCTCTTTTTTTATTTTTATTTTTTCTCCTCCTACGCTCTTAGAGAAGCTGTCTGGGACAAACTCTACAGACACTTCACTGTGGGTGCACGCTATCTGTACACGCTCATGCACAGATGTGTAGTAGTAGCATGTAATAGCATGTAATCATAGCATGTCATCAAAAAAGACAGATCCTTGTGTAAACACACACCAATCGGATCTAGACCAGAGGGTGTTGATGTGGACCCTTGGTTTGTAAAGTGTGTTGTGGGTCAAATGTGCAAAAATATAAATGCAATCAGATGGACCCCCCCCCAGCCCCCCGCACACCCGCCCTGTCAATCATTTGAGAAGTTGTAAAGTTCACTGCTTTATGTCGCAGCAGGAGCTACAGTCTTGTGGCCGACATCTCCAAAGCAAAGGAAGGAGCTTTATGATAACACATTATCGTCCACTATAGCTCATGATGTGTCGTTAGCGTTAATCATTTGACGATCATCACTACATGGACGATGTAAAAGATGTAGGTGTGGAGTGAACTCATTGTGGTAACGCTTGAGTAAGATAACAGGTGGATGTGATGCACGAAGCTATTTGAGAAGACTTTAGTTCCGTTTAGAACACTTGAAAAATGTTCCCCATGTCCTTAATGTTCTTTAAATGTTCCTTAGGTCTGAGAACGAACTCTGACTTTTTGCCCTTGCAAGCATCCAAATGAAAAAAAAGTAGATTAGAGCAGCAGCAAAAATAATCCTCTAAATTCCTCTGCTGCCCTCATATCACAAATGGAGCCCTCTGGCATCACTGCACTGCCTGGCATGTGGATTGTCAGCCATTGTGTTCCTGTGTAACTGTGTACAGTGCAGAGGCATGTGTTTTAACTGCGGTGGTGGTAAGCTATATGGTAGTCAGGTGGCTGCTATAACATTATACACCCTCTTCCCCTTGCTCTTTGAGCCGCCCCCTCTCTCTCTCTGTGTGCGTGTGTGTGTGTCTTTAGACAATGTGGTTACAAGATACTTCTGGCACAGCAGAGAACAGCGGAGCTTAGAGGTGATGTGTGTGCATGCTGTGGCGTGTGTGAGCGTAACCAGAGACAGTGATTAAACGTTTTAAAGCACAGATGATCCAACAGGTGCTCTGGCTCGCTGTCTCTTGTTCTCTTTCTCTCTCTCCCTGCGTTGAGCCCCCACCCACCCTGTGACCCCCACACCCCCACTCCTGAATCATCACAGCTCTTTTCTTGTCTCTTCATTCTTGTCCTAGAGGATATTTTAAGAGACAAAGTCCACTGTCTTACAGACACACAGCTTTTCCTTCTAGTGCATTTAACAAAAACTTCATCGTGCAACAAGACCTCTAGAGCTGCTGGCAAATGTTGGAAACAAGGGTCAGAGAGCCAACATGTGTTGAAACACAGTAGGACATTCATCAATCAGCCCTCTGTTCACACACACATACAGTGCACAACTAGAAAATACTGTAAACTAATATTGCTGGCTGCCACCAGCCATTTGTCACACCAACTCATGGCCTTTGCTCGTTGCCTCAGTGCATAAATTTATACTTTGCTGCCATCTGGCACTAACATCCATAGCTACTGTTGGCACTACACTGTAAGTCTCTGAATCGTTCAGTGATGAGAAGGTCCGATCCGACAGTAGAACTTTCCACAAAAATATAAACAGGAGGTTTGCAATTTTCCAAGTAGATATGCTTTTGCTTCTGGCCACTGGTAGGTTTGTTTGTTCAACAGCAAAATCTACAGATTTCCACAAAACTTGGCAAAAGGATCGGGCGTAGGCAAAGAAAGAAAACAGGACATTTGAATCACTCTCTTTTGTATTGTGAGATAGGATGTTTTATCAATTTGGTGCAGCTTGTTTGAACTCTTGGGCCTTGATGGCAGTATGCGCTCTACTGAGAGCCATTTTAGATTCAACTGATTTTGTTCAGTTCAGCATTACTCAAAATAAGTTACCATTCCATTTATCCTAAAAGTCCAGGGTTTGTAATGGTTTGTTTTCTCTGTCTATTTTTTGGGGGAGTATGATTTTTACAATAACAAATGGCCCCCAACGTGTAATGGAGGATGCATGAACACACACACACACACACACACACACACACACACACACTGTTTTTTTCTCTTAAAAATCTTTCAAGAAAACTGTTACAAATCTCAAACCCCAGTTGCTGCAGAGCACAAACACACACACAAAACCACCGACAAACACACTCCACAACATCTTTTTTTAAACAAAATTGTTTTGTGGTTTATCCTCAAAATTACTAATTTCCTCCTTGTATTCTGCTTTTGAAAGTCCTGGAAACATCCAGTCATGCCCCAGCTCTCTAAATCAAATCCAGCTCTGAGAGGCAGAGTGCAAACATGTCATCCTACATTAGCCCTGAGGGGGAGGAGAGAACCGCCATCGCCATCCAATACTTTAGAATAAATTAAAGCCCAATTTGCACTTAAGTTGACTGCGCTTGTCACATGACAGGGAGGCAAAATCTCACAGAGAAGAAAGAAAGTTAAAAGAAGGTGCGGAGAACGTGCAGCAACACTGACTCTCTTTAGTCAGCACTCTGCTCGCTTGCATCATCAAATGAGAATGAGCCCAACGAAAAGGAAGAGAGTTGGTTGGAGGGAGAAAGAAGTGAGAGAGAGGGAGGGGGCTGACGCTATGGATTAACTGTCTTTCATGCTGAAAATATACATCCCCAGGCATTTGGGGCTGAATTATTAATTCAAATTTGTCAGAGAAAGAATGAGAGAAATCTATTGACAGGGAGACGGGCCCTTTAATGGTCTCATTAAAGGGGAGGCTTCCCACACCAGGCACCTTCTGTACTGCTGCAGGAGTTTTTGGGGGCAGCGGAGGGCTGGTGGGGTGTACTTGACCCCCCAATGATTTTCTGTCACTTTATCATAAACAAGAAGGGTTGACATGCCCCTTCATTCCCCACGCCCTCCCTCCACCACCAAACAAACCCCGTGTGTAATTAGCCGAGGGGTTCAAAAGTGCACTGAATGTAAACGAGGTTCACATGCATGCGTTGATACAAACGGACAGAAACAACACACACACACATTATGTGCTGCGCCTGTCTGTGCTGTTGCTGACAGGTACAGAGAAGTGAGCGGAGCCTGAAGAGTCACCTCGCAGGTTCAGCCATATTGATTTCTATTTCATTTGAATTCTTTTTCCCCCGTTCCAATGCTCCGCAGATCATTTCCACAGATTAGAACAAACACAGTGACTTTTTGTCTGCATTGTTGTCCATTATACTCGCGCCTGTCAGTCATGTGTTCGTGTCATTAGCTGCATAAGACTACATGTCTACGAGCTGTTTTGGCGATGGTGGAAGGAGGGGGGGTTAACTGCCCCGACAATCCGGTCGGCATTAGGAAGGTGAGAGAGCAGGGACCTGTGGGCGCAACGCGTTGTCTGAGGTCGGCTCATTGAAAGGCATTTGGTTCCGCCTCCAGGGGGGCTAAAAGAATGGGGCAACACGAAGAGGAGGGTGGACTGGAGGGAGCGCAGAGGACTAAGCACCAGGTTCATTGCTGATTCAAGTCTCTCAGTATCCCTCTGGCAAATGGATTTTCATAATGCTGAGACAATGTGATTTCTTCTCTCCCCAGCAGTGTGTTGTTTTTTTTAATCCCAGCAAGTCTGTATCTTGTCAGAAATGAGAGGCAGCTAATGGGGCCGACTCACAAAAATGTTTAAAGCCACAAAGCAGAAATGACAAAAAATACCACTGAACTATTTAATAAAGCAAAACACATATTTTGTCCAAAAGTAAAAGATATTCAGACATTTAAAACCATATAAAACAGAAGCTGGAACCAGAAAATATTCGCCTATAAATTACTTTTCTGATTGTTACATTTAACGAAGTATCTTTTGTAAGTTACTTAGATAGATTACACAAAAAATACCCAACTGATAACCATGACATAATCTGGTGAAACTAGTGAAAATAAATTGTTGGGCATAGCGAAGGGTATGTACTCTACTTAGTGCCATAACATTGTGAACACAAACATCTTATGCTAAAAAAACAACAAACTAACAAAAAACAAGTAATACACAGAGTTCTCCGTGAGAAAGTCTGAACTGTCCCTTTACCACTTTAATTGCCACTGATATTAACCTCTGTGGCTGTGCCCATCTGTTGGAGTCCAAAAGTCCAAAATAACAGCCACCAGCTGATATATGATGTAAATTTGTTTTCCACTTCACCTCAGGATAAATCCCCAGCACCTCCCAGCCAGCATAGGCAATGAGAGAGGCTTGTCTCCTCCCTGCTCGGAGCGGCTTTTCTCTTGTTTATTTTATCAGACCTAAGGCACTTTTCCTTTCCTTTCAATATCTCTCGACCTCTCTCCATCGCCCCCGCCGACCCTGCCGACCCGTCCTTGGGCGACAGAACCGAACCAGCCGCTACCTGTTTAGTTTAACAACAACAGCAATGTTGTCAGCGGAGGTTTAGATTTGACTTAATATATCCCCAACTGGACCGTACCTGCTTAATTCTCTTTCATAGCCGCATGACGTTTGCCCCCCCCGGGTGTCTAAAGGGAGGGTTTGATGAGGCGTTGGGCAAATTGAGCCTTCATGCTTTATTCTGACATGCTGACAATAGCTCATACCCATTGGTGGCCTGTTTTCAGGAGCAGTGAGACAGTTATTATTATGCATTGTTAGCGCCAAGGATATTTGGCCTCTGGACATTGGGCTCTATGTTAGCTAGAGGGCATATAGCTACAGTATGTTACTGTATGCTGGTGAAATAAAGGGTCACTTTTCAAGATGAAGGGTCACTGTTCAGGGCCTAATGAGCCCTTTGTAAAACAATACTTCCTGAGATCCTTTCACTGCATTAAATAAAGAGGGAAACAGATTCATAACCAGCTGTGACCCTCTGGTGTTCTATAAGTCAAGATGAGACTGTGCATGAAGGGTTATATATTAGGTTGTGTTGCAAAATGTGCAAA
Organism: Paralichthys olivaceus; assembly: GCF_024713975.1. NCBI lineage: Eukaryota > Metazoa > Chordata > Actinopteri > Pleuronectiformes > Paralichthyidae > Paralichthys > Paralichthys olivaceus. Next base: position 9,326,569 of record NC_091095.1, on the reverse strand, counting down.
AGGCTGAATGTCATTCACAGAAATCAATTCAGTATTTAATTTTTTGATATAATCTAACTATCTAACTGCTATCTAACAAACAAACAGACGAAAACATCTCGAAATTCTTGTCACATGAAAACAAAAATCACAAACACTGTATGAGGCATTTAACCATAACCTGACCTCTCTTATCCAGAGCCTGAGGACATCAGTGTGCTCCAACCAAACAGCTTGTTAGATGTTTGAACAGCATCGGACACCTCTACAACCCCAACCTCCGGATAGTCTCCCGAAATTATCCAGAATTAAGTGTACATTACTTTTCTGTTTAGCTTTTTCTCATCAATTACATGACAATTTTGTCACTTTTTGTTGGGAGCTACACTACGATTCTTTCCTTTCAGAGGCCGGACATCACAACATCTCAAATATGTGTCTGCCTTGCTCTTCTTCAACCCTGTGATAGGATAGTTATGATGCTTGTTGTCCTCTTAACCTGGCGTATCAAGTGTCAAAGAAGCCCCCATTAAATGTTAAAAGAAGCATACAACTCATTTTTTTCGTAACTCGCCTCTAACGCGGAGGCATCATATCGGAGAAAGGGTATTCCCCAAACGGGACTTGGAGGAAAACAAGGAAGCGGAGAGCTCCGGGGAGCTGGGGGTGGGTGTGGGGGGGCTGTTACTCTGTAGAGGGGGGGAATTATATAAATAAATAAATAATGCACACTTCCACGTGAAATGTGGAGCGTTTTCACAGGAGCCCAGGTGTGTGTGTGAAGCTGCAGTGTGTGTGTGTGTGTGTGTGTGTGTGTGTGTGTGTGTGTGTGCCCTGTGACTTTATGGTGTTGTGAGGATAAACTGAGGAAAAGAAAAGGCAGCATGTTGCTCTTCGCCAACACAAAGCCCAGCTTACACATCATGACTCCGTAAGTCAGATAACAGCCTGCATAAGTGATAGCATTAACCGTGCGGCCATTGCCCCTTGCCCCGTGGACCTTATTTGCTTTGATTGCCTTTGCTGCCCTGTTTTTTAAACACTACACACACACACACACACACACACACACACACACACACACACTTTCCTACTGAACACGTAGCGCTACGAGTTCAGTCCTTGGTCTTCACTTGGTCATTTCAGAGTCAAAGGTTATTGGGTTCCCTTCTCTCAGCGCTCCCTATCACTGATTGAAGCCATGCGCTCGGCAGATTAATAATGGGAGAAATAGCAGTGTTGACTTCATAACAATCCAGTAGGGAGCAATAAAGAGGACTTGGCTTAGATACGGGTTCAACTTCTCGCCCTTTGAAGCACCGCTGCTGTAGTAAAAGTTGCCTCAGCTTTGATAGGCTTGTTTAAACGCCTGTGAAAGCCCCTATTGGAAGAGGCCCTCCAATGATTCCCGCCTACACAGGAAGTGACCAGTTTGTCTTTCACTCACGTTTAATTGGCCGACTTTACTGACAGCACTTGACTCAATAACCGTTTATGACCCGGGAGTTTTATGTGTTGTTTTTGGACTCGGCAGGAAACATATGAAGTTTGAAAGACAGGGTGAATTGGCAGAATGTGACTGAGAGGTTTATTGATTGAGGCACTAAAAAGTGCAATGGTGAAAGAACATGGTGTAATTCTGCCATGTAGAACTGTGGCAGCAATGTCTTATGTTAAGAAGACATGACTGGAAACTGGTGTTGGTTTTATGTGGAAATAGTGTGATAGTGTGGAGTGGGGAGGTCATGAGGAGGTGGATTCCAAATTTATGCAAAAAATGTCAAAAATGATCTAAAAACTTGTATAAATTATTGTTATTACTTACTAGATTTGTCCAAACTGTTGATTTGCAGGATGGAAACATTGTTCATTAACCCCCCCAACCCTCTATAAAGACATTTTATAATATTACAACTGTATTTTCCTATATTGTTATTCATTGTTTGTTTACACACCTACTTCCATGGCAAGAATTTCTGGTTCTGATCATTTGTTTTAAATTATTTTCTGTTTTTTACACTGCACATGATAAGGTAACACAAACTGTGCAGCTTCCAGTGACCAGGCTTGTGTTGGGTTTGGACACATTAGCAGAACTTCTGTCAGCATTGGGTCGGGCTTGGTTTGTTTTCTCTCCAGCTTTGAAGGGTTCATATGAAAAAATACAGCCCGAACTTCCTTCTGCTATATATGGCTTAGAAGGACTAGAATGAAGGAAAGTAACGTACAAGTATTGTGAGGGAACGCAAAGGTATCCCTCAAAACAATCCTCACTGGGACCCCTTGGGGCCCCCGTACTAATACATACATACAAAGAAATGCTAAACAAAGGGGACTATTGCCATTTGTTACCTATGAAACTGAAGCCAAGCAACTCAAATGAAACTTCACACCTCAAACATGAAATGAATTGAGTGTTTTTAGATTGGAGATGTAGACTGACTGAACAGATGTGTCACTATAGAATATCTGACTGTACGATGCAGTTTTTTTAATCAATTTTTTAAATTTATCAATAAAGTGAGACCTGCTTGCTTTTGCAAATAACAGTGAACTTTGACAACTCAGTGTCCGCTCTGTGAGGCATCTCTGAGATCATAGCAAAATAATGGAGCCAATGTTTGCATGAGTGTGTGTCTAAATGCTATGGATGTGAGAGTGTCCCTGGAGCAGGCTGATTGTAAGGGGCGGTCAAAGAGTGTATAAACATATGCAGACACAAGCACACCCACATATAGACATGCACGCACACACACGCGCACACACACACACACACACACACACACACACACACACACACACACACACACACACACACACACACACACACACACACACACACACACACACACACACACACACTCTCTCTCTCTCTATCTCTCTCTATCTCTCTGACAGCAGAGAGCAAATCTAATTAAAAAGCACAACAGTGATTTCAGGGGTTCTGTAAAAGAGAAAATGAATCTCTGTGTGTGTGTGTGTGTGTGTGTGTGTGTGTGTGTGTGTGTGTGTGTGTGTGTGTGTGTGTGTGTGTGTGTGCGTGCTGCATTAGGTCGCTGGCTTCAGCATGATAGCCCGTCAAATGAAACAATGTATTCCGTGGGACCTCAGGGTTTCCATTTGAGTATTCGGACGCGGCGCTGCAACGAACTGTGGCTGTTTTATGTGAAAAAAAAAGTTGATAATTAGTCCCACAGTGACTGAACGATGCGATGTAGGGAGGGGGGGGGGTGTAGCTGTTGAAGGAACAGGAGAGAGCTCTTAGCGCACTTAATACTCCAACCTGACACTGTCTATGAATCATTAATCAATTGTTTATTCTGTTGGTGTCGCTTTTTTATTTCCCATTAACTCGTACGTCTCCCTACATCTATTGGCCTTTGAATGATTGATGAATATAATCAGTTGATTACATTTACCCAAAATATTTATCTTCATCCTGATTTTTTCCTCCACCTCTTTAGTCGTCCACTGCCTCTTGCAGTCGAGAGTAGGTTTCAAGCTATTGTCATTTGTGTTTATTATTTTTTCTTTTTTAGGAAGCCCTGATTCATTATTTTTTCAAAAGGGACTCTGGTAATAATTAGCAATTAAAATGCTGTCTTTTTGCCTCACTTTCCCCTAATTAGCTTGACAGAGATATTGGGCACTAATTCTCTGTAGTTCCCCCCCCATCATCCACACACACACACACACACACACACACACACACACACACGGTCTTAGAAACCATGGCAACACCTCACATTTTTATTTTTATTTTATCTAGGCTCACCTTGTCGTGCTCCTGCAAATTTAACCAAATCAAACTCAAAAGATTTTCCCACATCCCTGACCGGATTATTAACGACATGAGATGATTGTTGTTGACAATGTCTGTAATGTGAAAAAACTCTTGTTCTTTTATTCTATAATGAAATAAAACATGCCCTAAAATGTATATTTGGAAAACTAACTTCTTCTATGTCCTTAACAGATACTGAGCTGTTTCATATTTTAAACTGTATTTCCCATCATAATATAATCAATGTTCTAATTTCTCTTCAGCCTTGAATTACAAGCTCTAGCCCTGTAATACATGTATATATATTCAGTACAGGTCTAAAGACTGTAATGACTTCATGACAGAAATGACTCTGCCTACTAAAATATATTATATTCCAAAAAGTCATTTATTAGTCAGCACCAGAAGTGGAGATGTGACACTGAAGTGATAACTTTTGTATTTTGAAAAAAAAAAGAAACCTTTCTCTGTAGTTTTGATTCTACAAATACGAATTCATCCTCTACTCACTACAATTCAATGTGACTTGTTCTTTTATTTTTTGAAAATTAAAAGAGCCAGAGCTCTGCATTGCCAGTCGATGATACTTTGATGAATACTTACGATTGCTATTATTGATGCATTATTATTATTGCTTTTTTATTTTATTTAACAATACATATGCTCAATCCAGGGTTATTTAAATCAAATACATTTTAAAGTTAAAAAGGTTTTTTGATGTAAATCGGGAAGATTATATCAACACGCTAACAGAATACACTCTCGATATACTGCTCAGTCAGATTCACATAAGAGGGTTATGCTTTGCATAGTGGCTCTGACACAACATTTACAAAAAACAAAAAAACCCTGATATTTAAGTTGAACACTTAATTGAATAACTATGATAAAGAAATCTGAGGTGTCGGTAGATGCAACGGACAGATGTGGACTCTTAAGCAATACACACAAACAATTTTCAGTAACTTTCTTTGCTGTGTTTCATTTGTTTCATGTGCAGATCAGAACAAGCTTTTTTTCCCAGCTTGTTGACCTGCGTAGGACGTCAGTGTGCTCAGCCTGAAGCCCTCACTCGCCTGGGTTAGAGCTTACGTAAGGGCGTATTAAAGCTCCTCAGTGGGGTTGGCGGAGTGAAAGCTGGTTCAGGGGTGTGATAGGAGGTCAGACAGCTGAGTGGCGGCAGGAAAAACCACAAAGTCATGTTTGTTTGGAGGCTCCCTTTGTCCCAGGCCACACCCCCTCTCCCATTTTCCTGCCCTCTTCTTGGCCTTATTTAGCCCCCCCACCGTGTCACCCAGGGGTCAGGGTGAGCACGCACACCGAAAGCCAGCGCACACACATACAGGCAAACACCGGAGTAGACAGACACACACACACAAACAGATTGCAATAGCATGGTAGAGTGCATCATAGATGGAAGTGCCTTGAAGGACCTGCTTCTCATTCTCTAGACCTCATTAGCTGCTGATTTATCTCCCCCTCCTTCTTCCTAACGCTCTGGGTGAGTGGATGGGGTTTGTGTGTGTGTGTGTGTGTGTGTGTGTGTGTGTGTGTGTGTGTGTGTGTGTGTGTGTGTGTGTGTGTGTGTGTGTGTGTGTGTGTGTGTGGGACAGGGGTACTATGCACGAGAGAAATAAATACTGAGAGTATTTCCATGGATTGGAATCCGTGTGTATGAGAACTGTAGAGACGGGAACTTGTTCCACATTAGTCCACCGTGAGCACACTACCCTACACACTACTTGGGGTCAAAAGATTTAATAAAAGATCACACACACACACACACACACACACACACACACACACACACACACACACACACACACACACACACGCTTCATAATCATGACAAGCTCTGGTCCACCATTATCCATTTAGCAATTTTTTTGTCTTGTCTTGCAATAATCTGCTCAAACCCCCAGTGAGCTTATTATGGTCAAGGAAAAGTGCTTGTAGCTGCTGGAGGTTGGATCTTAGAAAGATGCAAATCCATTTTGCACAAGGAATTAATAGTGAAAAAAAAAATTCCCATGTGCACTTTAATCAATTTGAGTCTTTGTCATGAGACTGATGCTATACGTGGCCCTTTTCAGTGACACCATCGGATTCTGTTATGTTTGGATTTTGAAAGCGTTAGGTGAAGGAGCAGCTGTGGCGCTAATATGACTGTAACTCTGCCCTACATAATTCATTGACTCCTGGGGAATGAGTCTCTCAGGGGGAGAAGCTCTTTTTTTAATGCCTTTACCTGATTCCCTCAACATCACAGTCTCCAGAGATGATTCAGAGGAGAATAAAAAGAGGAGGAGGGAGGGATATTTCGTCATGTGCCTCATTTTGAAGTCCTCTTTTAAGTAAAAATGAGCCGTAACTGAAGAATTCAACTTGTAATATTAATTACTCTAACCTCAATATGTCTGTAACGTAAAACTACTTGATTTGTATTCAGGTTCAAGATCTTGTGACAATTTAAAAGTCTCAGGTTGACATTTGGGCCTTGGTGGACGTGTGCTCTCCTGAGTGACCTTCTAATTTTGATCATCATTACTTCCCCACATTCCCCACAGAAATTGTTGACTTATCTGACCTCATTTCTGCTTTCTCCTGTAGATGTGAAGAACCTGGAGAACTTCCACCTTGTAGAAAGCGTCCAGGAGCAGGTCAACGCAGCGCTGCTGGACTACGTCATGTGCAACTACCCGCAGCAGACGGACAAGTTCGGCCAGCTGCTCCTCCGGCTGCCTGAGATCCGAGCCATCAGCCTGCAGGCTGAAGAATACCTTTACTACAAACACCTGAACGGCGACGTGCCCTGCAACAACCTGCTCATTGAGATGCTGCACGCCAAGAGAGCTTAGGAGGGGACTCTGCTACCCATAATGCAGCTTGTGAGGTCGTCCTGAGAGTTTTGCTGTGGCACAAAAACTCTAAATAAAGAACCTACCAGCTCAGACTTTGACTGGGCGCTGACCTGAAGGACAAAGAGCGAGTGGGTTAGAAACTATTGTTTATATTGAACTATTCAAGTTACAACTTGAAGAACAGATCTGGACGAACACGTGCACAGAGTATGATAATGTGCAGAAAAACAGCATGTGGATCCCCTTTACTCTAAAAAACAGAAAAATTAAAAAAATTTAAAAGTAGAGCCGCTTCTCAACCCCACAGAAAAAGACAATATAAAAAAAGGAAAAAAAGAACTCTTGAAATAAACACTGCAATTGCATTTACACCACGAGATGGCATCTAATCGTCTGCACGAGCCCGGACTATCAAGACTGGCAGGCAGCAGCGAAGATAAATAACAGCCCTCGTGTGTTTGAGCACTGGTGACACAGCAAGAGGCTTTTTTCTGTGGTGAGAAAGGATGACGCTGCTCATCTTTCACGCAGCTTTGTGACCAGAGCGGTGGCTGAGTTCTGGTCACTAATCCTCGGCTTTGAGCTGTCGCTGGTACTGTAAAGACAAACTGGGCCACAGACTCTTTCCTACCGTCGTCCTCGTTTTTTTGCCACGGCAGCTTGACCTGACTGAAAAAGGGAGAACTGATGGTAAAAAAGAAAAGGTCTAAAAACTGAATATTTAATGAACAAAATGATAAATAGGCCAATAAAAAAAAGTACAATGTTCTTTTTCCTCTTGTAATGAAGTCATTTGCTAGTCATGGTCACCTTGTGGTTCCCCCTTTCTTACTCCAGCTGCCCCGAAATCATCTTACACCATGTACCTCAGAACGACCAGTGTTAAATAAATTCAGTTCATAACGTCAGCTGAAACAATTGTATTTATAACCCATTTCTCCTGCAAAAAAAAAAAAAAAAAAAATTCCCACACCCTCCCCTTTTCATTATTTCATTAAAACTGGAACAAAACAAAAGTGAGATTCTGGAAACAGAGAAGGATCGACCCTGCCTTTGTCCAGAAAGACCAAAGCCTGCTGCAGAACAGAAGAAGGAAATGACAAATACCTTAATAATCAGTATTATAAAAGAAGAAGAAAAAAAAAGATTTGTGATGTCACACTTGCGTGAGTCTTGCCTTATTTCATTACCATGCTAGCTAACCGTGCAGATGTGAATGAAAATATGTACAAATATATATATAAAGTAATAATGTTGTAAAAAATTTAAAAAAGAATAATTCAACAGGTGTTTACATTCATGTGGTAATATGGGAGAGAACTGTGATGAAGCATAAATTGCAAAGCAATGATTTCCTAAAAAATGAAATCAACTAATTGAAAAAAAAAAGATCCCTCTGGTTTGCTTTCTTTGATGTGTGTACAGTGTTTTATTATTATTATTTTTTATTTGTTCTGAGCAGTACTTAAATTATGTCGTGAGACACTAAAATCAAAAAGGAATCACTTAAGAATATTCATTTCTATCTGTGTCTGCTGGCATTCAAACATCTGTTTCTTAAACGTTGCTGTGTAAGGGTTCCATTTCACGTTCAACGTTTTTGTAGCCTCTTATTTTTTACAGTGCTTTTACCTTTTTGATGTACAGTATGTCACTGGTTACGCTTATAAATGAAGGTAATTTATTGCGTCTCTGAGTTCCCATCTTTGTGTTACATGACGTGAGGTGTCCGCGCCAAAATAAATTTGTTTACTGTAGCATGTTCTTGTTTTGTTTTCTACACTTGGTTCTGAGATCTGAGTCCGGAGCAGAAACAATGAGCTTTCAAAAAAAAAGGAAAAAATCCACACAGTTTATTTGTGCTTTCACTGGTGATGCAGGTCTGTGCACTGAACAGAGGATTGTACTGAAGCAAGTAGGTGTGACAGATGTTTGTACCACACCTTTTCTTATCCAGTCCCAACCTGCATCGTTGTTCTGTGCCATTTGCTCTTATACCAAAGACTGCATCTTTCCCTCGTGAGCCCTGAATGCTACTATTGTGTCCAAAATGAAACTTGTTTTTCTAATTCTCTTTAAACACGGCAGCATAAAGGATCCTCGTGTGGTGTTTCCCACAGTCGTTACCATTTTGTCCCCCCAACACTTCCCTCCCACAACCTGTAGTGTTCATTTCTTTACCTTTGGATTCTGCCGATTCCATCGTAGGACGATCAAAAGTCTTTTAATGTACAGAAGATTCACATCTGTGAGCTGATTCTGATCCTGCACTTCACTTCCTGATGATCCTCATCAACACACAATCTTTTTTTCACCCACTTTATAAAACTGTGTTTAGGCTCTGCAGCTGGACTTCCTGTAACACAGAGGTGAACACCACGAGTAGGCAGCGGTGACGACTGAGGTCAATGACGAAGTCCTTACTTAACTGCATGTTTGCTTTTGAACAGCTCGAGTCCTGCAAGAGAAGTTTGTTGGGGAATAAGTTTAGCAAAGCTTGAGGAAAGAGTGAAGAGACTGAAATCCAACAAACCGAACTATAGATCAAGAGCAACAGGAACAGCCAACACAGACTCTAATGCAGAATAAATGCTTAAACAAGGACTTAAACAGCAGATACATTTGTGCAGTCTCATCCTGGAATGTCTCTCTGAGGCTTATTGAGTTAAGTTTCCTCATATTTCAATAAATAATAACTATGCTTATAACACCAGATTCTTGCTTCCTCTGCACACAAAAGCTTTTTCTTTCCTTTTGTTGTTGTTGTGGGACACGATAAATAACTACATGATTATAGTAACAAACAGTGTGGGAATGAAAGAATAATTCCCTGATGCAGGTCTAGAAACATAGTATTATAAAAGTCAGGGAAATCTATATAGATAAATTATATTATCTCCTAAAACTTTAAAACAATTAAATCTCTGCTTCTTTTTTTTACGCCAGTTTGGAATTTATTTGATAGTTCCACAGAAGAAAAAACAGGAGAAATGTGGAAAAGGGAGTTGATGACATGCAATGTAAGCCCCTGCCTGAATCAAAGCAGGGACATTGCAATTATAATGAAGTGTCTTACTCAGTGCATGTAAAAGATACACTGATGGACGTTACTACTGGACAATATGATGCTTTGACAACCCACGGAAGTGTTGCTCACATGCATAACCAAATACAAAAAATAAAAGTATTGAAAACTCGGAATTTAACTTTACATTATCATCTTGCACATCTTGAAATTAGCGTTAAAGGCAAAAGAAGTACTTGATCACACAAATTCAAACTGGAAGTAATAAGGAAAGCAACACTGAGGGACACAGACATAACAAGTAACAGGAATAACAAAATGCTTCAGGGAAAATTAGCTTATCATTATACAAAGAAAACAGATTTCACCAGCTCTACATACAAAATGAATCACAACATGAAACTACAGTCACTGTGTCACCAACCGGCTCAATCCACGTAGACGAGGCCGTGGCTTTTCTGAGGCGCAGGGCTGCGAGGGAAACAGGAAGTCGTGAACTCCAGCTCCATGGGAACATGAAGACTACAACCAGCTGGCAAGGAGTCATCCGTTTCTGAGGGAGGAGGATCCTGGGTATAAGAAAAGGGGATGGGTAAGTTGAGAAAGTGTAATGTTGTTTTTTGGAAAATATTTATTCACACTTTAAGAACGAGAGGTAAATGAAAATACAAAAGTGTATCGAGAAGAGGACACCAGACTTTTTCATATTCACTATTTTATTTATCGGAAAGGTTTTACTGAAGCACATACTGTCACTGAGCTTAATTCCAAACAAATTCTTCTATAAAAAGTTTGGAATCGTATTGTATATTACATTACATCCAATACACCTTCACATCTTTTGAGTCTCACACATGCAGTTTTTATCTTTTGGTTTCAGCTTTGCTTCAGTCAAAGTATTTGCAACAAGTCTTTTATATAAGTAGATGAAATAAACTATTTCCAACAATTGTATAAAAAGTTTTTCACACTTTAATCAAACACTGAATTCATACTCAGTTCAAGTGTTTAAGCCTGTAACAAAAACTGTTTCATATCTGGACTATTTAATTCATCTCACAGCCTTCACCTGCACAATCTTTAGTATGAATAGAGTTTATTAATTCATTTATTAGTGTTTATTAGCCTTTTTTCCATTACATTAAACATGACAGAGTGACTTTTTGCATGCAGGTTGGTAAATGACCCAAAGACCTTACTTCTTCAACTGGTAAAAGTTTGTGATGATCAGTTATCAAACTACATCATTGCAGCATTTCTCTTTTGGTGTGGTCAACCTTGTAACACCCGCTGATCCATGACCAGCCTTCCCTTCTCAGGGTTTCCACTTTTTCATGAAGATCCTTTTCCAGGAATTTTCCAGGACATTTTCAGAGATGATTAAACTGGTGAAACACACGAGGATCGAGCCGTACACTGTAATAAAAGGTATAATTCCTCTGTGTGGAAGTCTGATTTAAAAGATGTGCAGTTCAACTTAAACATAAAATCTTCTTTTCATTCTCATACTCACTTCCTCACATTCTGCCATTCACTCCTGTAATTAGACCTCATGTGTTATAAACATTTCAGTATTGTGACATGATCATTAGATGATTAGATGTAATGTTACTATGCGATTTTTTAAATTAATATATAATACCCGGCCCTTTTATTTATTCAGCTCCTTTGGAAAGTCCTTTGTGTTCTATGCTTGGGAAATGTAAATAAAATGAATCATTATTATAATAATACTTTAATAATTTATAACCTGAATCCTGTTTCTTATGAGTCATATTAACAATTGCTGTCTGAACGACAATGACACAATACAGTTCTGCCTACTGACAAGAATAGACTGAACTTTAATTACTAGCACAGACTCTAATCAGTTTATCAACACTGAATGGTTCGTGTTACCTAAATAATGCAGCGCTGCATTTGAACAATATTTACAAGAAAAAAGGGCTGATATCCTGCATTAAAAGACAATTAAGACCTGATTAAAAACCCTGATAAAAGCAACCAGTTAGCCGTGACTAATGTTTATATTTGAAGGATAATGGAACTCCTGCTGTATAGTCATCCAATCTCATTTTCATGTGTCCTCTTCGCCTGGGAAACAGTTTACAGTTTGTTAAAAACAGTTGCCTGTTTTTAGTGAGTCTCTGCAGCCCTCACTTGAAAGAATCACTGCAGCAAAAACTGCTGACAGAGTTTCTGTATTCCAACATGTATAACTGAAGATAACTGAAATGTTTATTAAATGTCTTCCTCAAGTGTCTCTTGTAAATATAAACCAAACTTTTGACGATCTATTCTTCATATTTCCATGAGGGACACGATATTAAAGATCATCTGAGTGCCGATAATGTTGCAGTGCTCTTATGCAGCATTAAGGATGCTGGTCACAGCCGGGCAAGCGGCCAGCTCGATCCCAAGCGCACAATCCTCACTTGCAGCTTGGCTTGCAGTGCCTGGCCTCCTGTCTGTAAATGTGTTAAACCTACTTTCACTCGCCCTGAATTTGTATAAATAATGTATATACATTTATCTGCAGACTCTAACAAGTGCAGCCTCAGGTGAAAATACTCATAAATGCATGCTATGTGCATCCCCGAAGGTGGACATCAACTCCAAACCGGCCAACTCAAAAGATAACCACACAGAGAGCAAGAAAAAAAGAGAAATGAATAACTTGCCAAAAGCAACACAAACACACATAATTCTCTCTCTCTCACACACACACACACACACAGACACAGTGCTGTCAGTTTCTAAACAAGTTTTCCCTTCCGTCCCACAAACAGCCCCGAGTTGTGTCTGCCATTGTTGAAGCTTTTAAACTCTGGAACCACATCACTCGTGTTTACTGAGATGTGTTTGTACGTTTCCCTGCATTGTCAAAGCACAGTCAAAGAAGAAGAGACTGGGGGCATGAGAAAGAAAAAAAAAGAAAAACTAAAGCTTTTGGAAGTGTTCCAAGATTGCAGGAAAAGGTGCAACTGAAAGATGGATCGGGAATCAGCGTGTTTGCTACTGAGTCCAGTTTCAGTCAGGCCCGGAGGCTTCAGAGGCCTGAGAAAACAGCAGTGTGAATGAAATGAACACCACCCAGCACGACATGGTGGATTAAACAGTATAGATAATCTACCGCACCAATCAGTGACTTCAATCTCTCAAAGCCTATTATCAAAAATATTATTTCTAATCAAACATGAATCAATTTTATGTTCAATAATGTTTTATTTATCTTTTTGTTTTACCTTAGATATCAAGATACCAATTTCAATATAGTGACAGTCTAAAATTATTTAGAAAGAAAAACACATAGATTTAAATTTGATTGAAGATTGAAAATAGCTCATTCATCTGTTCCTGTGATACAGCTGGTGGCGGCTCACACAAGAAGAACAGGGAGGCTAAAAAAGAAACAGCACAACTCTTCAGAGAGGCAATTAGCCAACTTTCTAATCACTTGCACCAAACAGCGACTGGGGGACCTGGTGTTTGGCAGCCTGATGGACAAACTTTAAAAATGTAAAGATCAAATTAATAGGCATGGCACTGTTAATGGGAGCACTCACTATTGTTATGCAAAAAGCTTCACTGTGGCATGCAAAACAAATACGCAAAGGTTTGGAGATGGAACGGTTCGAAGGCCGCTGCTGTTTCATTTCAAAACATGCATTATACATCATTGTGCATAAAGAGGAAGCCTACAGCATTATGATGTTTTTTTTCCACGATGATTATCCTTTATTAGTCATTAAACGAGAGCGAGAGAGGGAGAAAAAATACAACTTTTAAGCACCTGAACCTCGCTGCCAGCATTCCATTAATTGTCTGCACAATGGGGAGAGCCTTCGGAGATTTTTCAATTTCAAAAAATGAGGAGCATGCATTCAGTCGTGCTCATGTTATACCGGCACTTAAATCCTACAGAGCTCACATAAAAAAGGACTCAAGGTTGCATCCGATTGAAAGCCTCCAACTACAGCCACTTCAGAAATCCACTTAGCAAGCGGGGGGTTAGAACATCTAATTCAAACAGTCGCCCTGTTAAAACGGTTGCACCAATGTCTTTTAAAAAATACACACAAAAACACACACACACTCTCAGGAATGCACTTTTCTTCTGTGTTTGCCTGGCTCCATTGTAAGAAACATGAACCTGGCACATAGAGAGATAGCAAGACACAAAGAATTAATCTTGCCAGACCTCAGCCAAGTGGCGAGGGTAAATGCTTGAGTGCACGTGGAATATTGACCTTTGCTTTGACAGTGTCACAAAGAGAGCTTTATGGGTGCGACAAAGAAAGGGTATGTAGCGTCTGTAATAACATGACAACCTGAATGTCACGACACTGTTCATCAGCTACAGAATACTGAGTAAAGAGAACGTCTACAAATGTAAAAACATCCAAAAGAATGATTATGTGTTTGGTTTGATTCAAAAGAATAGACACAACAGTTGAAAACTTTCAGACAATTAAATAAAAGCAAGAAGGCAACATAAGATGATAGAGAATGTTTGATAGACTACATGTCACTAAATTTACTGTGTTGAACTTTAACATCTGAACAACCTCCACCACAGCAAGATCCGGACAAGTGACTACATGTCTTCAAACGTCCGTGTGCTCATATTAATTGGACTACTCAGCCTGCTTCTGTTCATTTCTAAGAAACTGTTGTGTTGTTACAGGAACTAGAAGGACGTTCAGACAGCACATACCTTTGCCAAGGCCAACGCCCAGTCTTGCAATGTTCAGAAAAGTGAAAAAAATACATTTTCGGCTCAACCTGTTATGCCCCACCTCTCTGCATATAACATTTTTTGAGTAGTGCTAATGCCAGAGGGGAAATGACAATGAAAACATAACCTCCTTGTTGGGGTCTTAAAGTTATAGTGTGTATAATTTTGTGATATGTAGTGTTGAAATTGCATGTTGCAGCTGAACACCCCTCACCTCACCCAAACTGTGGTAGCCTTTAATTGTCTTAAAAACTCAAAAGGTATATAGTTTGTCCAGTCTGGACTAAACATGGCGGCCTCCGTAGAGAGAACCCCCGTGCTGAAATATAAAATATTTAAATATAAAGTATTTAAATATAAAGGGCCTTTTCTGGGGTAAAGAAAAATCCAATTCATACAATTTAGATGAAATGAACTAGTGAAAAGATCATGAGGATTATTCTACATTACATTTCTGCCAATAGTTCCCTTTCGCCCTGTTCCTTTAACATGTATCACAATCACAATGTAACAAAGAATAGATTTCAAAACAGCAACAATCTGGAAAGTACAGAAAAAGGTCCCAAAGATTAATTACTGAAGACAAGTGACATAAGTCCAACCACAACACTACTTACTTACTCTTGTCTGAATTCTAGTGATATAATTACAAATAAATATGAAGATCAAAATCATTGGATGACACAAACACACACACACAAAAATACAAACCTTTTCAATAAACTCAACAGAACAATCAACTTTCACTACAGAATAGACGTGAAGAAGTGAAAGGGAGTGAGGTCTGTGTGTGTTCATTCGTACTCAGGTTGACAGGCAAACAGTAAAATGTATAGCCAGCACCATGAAATGAGGCAGGGTGGCGGCCTCAGATCCCATCACATAAAACCAGAATGTTTTTAATCTGACAGGACCACTGGCAGCCTTGAGCTGTGACCTACTGTCGAGAGCTCAAGAACCAACAAAGAACAGGATCATCACCAATCACACAGCCACACATCCACACAGCCACACATCCACACACACACACACACACACACACACACACTGTAGCTATTTATATCTACATGTATCTATGGAAATAAATTCCAGTAACCACACAGGCAAATACTATCTTAACAACAGCTCTTGTGTAAACAGTGGCATTTACATTACAGAACTGAATGACCAGCATCAAACACTGGAAGCAAATCATTTGGCTGCTGCTTTTACTAAAGACTGATGCTTTCCACCAAGGCCCTGTGCAATTTCCACCATATGCCTAATGAGGTGATGTACATTATCCTCAAACACACTTTTACACACTGGCCTTAATGTGAGAGTTTACATTGAACCATCTTAACTCCCAAACTGTCTGTGTTTGTTTACCATGAGAATTTTTAAGTGCACTCAGAAGAACGCATAGATGCACTGTATGAATGTGTGTGAATGGGTGAATGGCAATACGCTACTTTAAAGCGCTTTAAGTGGTTGTAAAGACTAGACAATTTAAATACAGACCATTTACATTTACATTTTTATTTTATGTAAACAATCCCTTTAAAATAATTTCCCTTAATGTGACAGATTTTATAATTATTCCCAGAGAAAAGGTGAAAATGTGAAAAACACCCAATTTTCCCAATGTTAAAGCAAATAAAAAAATAAATCCTGGACTGATCCACACCAACACATAAGGAGGTCTTTGTTGGCCCATGTCTGCTTCTTCCACCAAGTTTTGTAGAAATCTGTTCAGCAGTTTTTGTGTAAACAAAAAAACAAACCAATGGGCAGGGTTGAAAACATTATCTTTGGCAGAGGTAATAAAGCAATACATTTATATCATAGATCCAATGCTCTACATCCTTGAGCGTCACACACTGCATCTGGTTTGTAAGGTTGGCTCTCATAACGTGGAGTTCTAGGTTTGTAAAGCCGGTTCTGATCAACGTGGACCTGACAAATCCAGGATCAAATCTACTATATCAATAGTTTTGCCAATCACCTAAATGATTAACCACGTAAACATTTGGTTATTGGGATTTTGTGCTTTCTGTTAGGGGGCGGCATTCATGTGGGCTGATCCTCCAAGCCTGGTCCTGGTTGCTAAAGCAGCTGCGACCTGCACCATGAGAGCGAAATGGCAGCGCGTTTTGCCATTTTTGATTCCCATCCATGTCAATGTTTCTAATCTGACTAAACTGCCAAATGGTCTTCCCACTCCAGCTATAGGTGTCATCAGATACTTCTCACACACCAAAACTAGACAACAGATGCTTTCCCTTATTTTGGCCTGATCTGTTAAAAAAACCATATCATTTTAGACACTATACTCATACTCCAACAAGCTAAAGGGATTACATAAAGTTTGTCAGTCTCACTGCTTCAGTGCTTGGGTAAAGACTAGCGCAGGGTGATATATAAACAGGCTCTATGAGATGATAACTGCATGAGAAGACGTCTTCCTGTGTATTTTGAATAACTGGATGCAACTGTTTGTGTCTGACAAGCAACCAATTGGCAAAGTGGTCTCCACAATACACGTCCTTATGTCATTGTACATCTTTCAAATCTCTTTAAGATTCCAAAGTCGAAGGAACATCGTCACTACAGTCTTTTCATCATCCATGATAAAAACACATTATCATAGAAAGAATTAGCATCTACTAGGTTAGACAATCGCTGTGTGTGATAGACAATCACTTAAGTTCCACTACTCAGTCTCTTCAAAGTCACTACAACTATCTCCCTACAAGATCAGAAGAGGTTAAAAAAATAGCGAGAAAACAAAGAGCATAATTATTCTGTATCTAATCAAGGTTCTGTATTGAGGCAAATAAGAGTCATACATTTTTTGACCCTGTGAAATGAATTGGATCATCTTTTGTGTCCACCTACCTTATCAACTCCTCAAAGGAGGCCAGAGCTGCGATGGTCTTTTACAGTGCCCCATCGCCATTTCGCATTTAGGTGGTACGCCACTGAATTTACAATGAAGCCAAATTCTGTGCAATGAGGCTCTCGATTATGTTAACGTGAACTGTTCAACCTTGTTCGTACAACTTGTTGTGGATGCTTGAGCGGTGTTCTCAAATCCACTTCAATGTCCTCGAAGTGCGAATAACCAGGTGGCAAGTGCTTGAAGTGACCCACAGTTTTTCTGCTGATAGCGAGTGCATCATTTACAAGATGCTGTGATAAAAGTCTCTTGCTCACAATGAATTGCAATTCCAAACTGGCAACACCAAGGTAATTCATGCTTGTATGATATTACTGGCCTATATTGACAATGAATTTCCACTTGACAATTTTCTATGTATTTATCACCTCCTCTGATGCTGGACTTTGTGAGTCATAAAACTAAAGGAAAAACTTGAGTCTATCCATTGTGCTGTGAGGACTCATTCATTCATAGTTTCCATGTCCACCAGTCCGCTCTGGTCATTGTGAAGTAAAATGTTGTCATCAACTCATGTCCACTAGGGTATGCAGCAAAAGATTACGCCCTGCGCTGACTGTATGTTCGATAAAACAACACTCAGCATTTTCTACAACCAAAATTGTTGGGTTGTCTGGCACAATGAATTAAGCAGTTTTCTCTGTTATCAGCTTTGCTACTTTCTGAAGGGAGTTTTAATCCTATTCTTTCTTTGCATAAATGAATTCATACTCTATGAATGATGATTCTGCAAGTGTTAAATCATGTCATGGTTTTGAAGTTTCCAACTTTTGCTGTTATCTTACTTGAGAGCTATACACCAAGTTTTTAAAGGATTTCCATGAGGGTTTTTTTATACCATATTGTACTTTTCTTCCCTTTCAGTGATTTTGGCCACTATTGGACCAGCACCAATTTAAATCACCAGTCTGCCAGATCAACTCCTTAAAACAAACATGTATGTTAGATATCACAGCATTGTTGAATCGACCTCCAGCACCGAGCACAAGACTGACAGCAAGTGGGCGGTCTTCTGTTGGATCTCATGTTAACTGGCATTTGACAAGTTTTCTCTCCAAGACTGTACCAGAGCCTAACAGATCGATGTATATCAAGCTCAGAGTCTAATGTAAGGTGAGTGATGTAGGGTGAGGTGAGGCTGCATGGAGCCTGAGGCTGAATACCAAAGCACAGGGCAGTGGGATCAATATTGGCTCATCCATGGACGAATGCGGTTGGAGTCGTAGGCAGCAGAGTGACAACACTTCCTGTTAGAACTGCGCTGGTTATTTGTGTCATTCCTGTTTTTTCTTCATAGTTATCAGATACAACATTGAGTCGTTTTTAAATTATGTTAACAAACTAGAGAAGGGATGAACGATAATCACTTGAATCCAGTTTTTCTCATATTCAAAAGTATTCATTTTAAAGCTGGGGTGATAGATACCCTATTTTTGTGTCACCACCTAATGACATGTAATCCTTCATATATTTCCATTTGACTCAGAAAACTCCGTCCAAAGCTAAATAAGCACAGTTGTAAAAGTAATAACAAGCCTTGCACGCAACTGTAAAATATTTGCTTTGTAATAACAAACTGTTGTATTGAACCAATATTTTCATCTTGGTGGGGAGGGCAGCCACACCCAGTGTAACCAAATCAGAAACACACATCCACAACTGATGAAAATGTCAGTTGGAATTTGTAAAAACTCATAAATAATGGATGTTCCACATAGGCAGGGGAGCATCTTCAATGAGCCTAGAGTGCAGGGCATGCTTTCTCATCTCTAAACCGAGTAGCCATCTTAATGACTGCGCCCAGAGACCTCGGGTCTCCATAAGCCATCCCCCCTTTTGCCCCGACACCACTATTGGACCCCCCCTTACCTTGTCAAGCCTGTCCACACTTCCAACCTCTGCACAAAGAGGGGAACATGAGCTCTTAAATTAAACATTCACAGCAGCAGTCGCTGCCTGTTTTAGGCAAATCAGCAGAAAATGAAACAAACTGGGCGCCTCAAGAAGATCCATGTGTGTGCAATTGAGACATTTTTGAGGAGAGTGTATGTATATGTGTGTGTGTGTGGGGGGGGGGGGACCTTGCAGAGAACAAAAACGCAAATAAGATTGAAAGTGTGTTTGCTTTGTGGCGATACAATTTTTTTGGGGGTGTTTTGTAGATGAGGCTTTTGACCATGGAGGTTGTGTTTTCACCCCTGTCCATTTGTTTGTTGGTTTATTTGTTTGGAAGCAAGATTACGCAAAAACTACTATTGTGGATTACAATGAATGGAATGATGTGGTATAGGTCAGGGAAGAACCCCTTACATTTTTATGCGGATTGTCATCTGACTGCTGTTCCTGGAATTTTTGGAGAGATTGTATGTTCATGAAAATAATGAGTGTGTGGCATTAGGTGCACATCCAGATAAAATATGGATCTAGTTAATTTAATTGTGGTATTATAAGAGGACTATTGTGCCTCGCTGGAGGATTACTCCACTGAGTGCCATTCTTTTGTTTATAATCAAGAGTACAACAGATTTGATTTTATGGATAAAGGAAGAAAAGCTGTGAATATTTCTATTAGCGACAGAATCCATAGGATCCTGCATCATCAGGACAGGGGTCAAACCTGGGGAAGGATGACGGTGGACGGGTAGAGACCACTATCCCCCTCTCCTGACCTGCATTCAGACATAAACAGGAAATTGCCTACAAGGAAGGAAGTCATATTTTTTTTACAGCTGTGCCCTGGATGTGGAGAGCATTGAGCAAAAGCTGCATTTTTGATACATGTATGAGATTTACTCCCATATGTGCATTGTATACGATGTCTGATGTCTCCATTTTAAGATCGCTCACAATATGAACGTAATCACAAGCTAGGCCGACTGAGGATTGTGTTTTGAATGTAAACTGGTGTCATTGTCTTTTCCTGTCATCAATAAAATGGCCTTTTCCTGCAGCCACCACCACAGATAAACCTTTTTGTCTCATTGTTTTTGTTCTTGGATGAAGATCAGAGCAGTCGAACCCACAGGGCTTGTGATCTGTCAGGGTGCACAGATTTATATGGCATCCTATGATACTCATCACATCTGCAAGTCACAGTGATAAATCAGATTGGCAGGCTGCACAGCATTATATATATATATATATATGTATGTGTGTGTAGGCTATAGCCTGTTTTTTAAGCAAAGGTGTTTTGTATTATAAAAGATAAAGTCATTCTAAACAGGGTTTCAAGCTCCTTCTCTTCGTTAGGTATTTCACTCATCAGTGCAATAACACACAGGAGATGTGTTGGAGTTCACAGATTTGATCAATTACGCTGTCTTGCCAAAAGGGTGGTTCAACTATGCTGAGAGGTGGAAGCTGAGGATGGTGGGGGAGGCAGCTCAGAGTCCTACAGGAAGTGATTTAATGTCCAAAAAGACATGCGCTTGTTTTTGCTCTGTCTCTTTCCTGTTGTGTTCTGATAGGGACTTCCTCTCCCCAGGGTGGGTGGATACGGTGTCATCCGTCCATCTATCCATCCATCCCACCCACCCACAGCTCACGGAAATATCATTCTGCTGCCATGCCATCCCAGCGAAAAACTCATCGAACTCTTTGAACATCAGTGCAAATGGTTTTTGTGCGTGTGTGTGCATGTGTGAGTGTAGCTGGGCTGGGTGGACACATTTTAGAGATTTACTGAGGTTTTGATAAACATACAGTGAAATGTGAAAGGAACAGTAAAAGGAGAAAATGACACACAACCAATACTATGAAGGTAAAAGGTTGGTGGTGAAGGGACATGAGGAAGAACACACTACGCACTAGTGTCCTCATGCATCTGTGTGTGTGTGTGTGTGTGTGTGTGTGTGTGTGTGAGTGAGTATGTGCATGAGAAATAGCCTGTGTGTGTGCTATGAATGGGCTTGGGGAGCTCAACCTCAGCCGTGGTAACACCAGGATGATCTCTTCCTGTCTGCCTCAGTATCTCTGCAACCAACTCCCTTCCTTTCCGCTAAAATACATGGAGACACACACACACACATACACACACACACACACACGCACGCACGTATACACACACGCACAAGCATCTCCCATTGAAAACCGTCCCCACCCCATACCTGGGTTTAAACGCCTAAACCTTGTTTTAACATTAACATGCACACAATTTTGAATGTGTTGTCAAGTGCTTCATTTTAGGAAATTAAGAGATATGAGGGTTTGTCAGGCCTTTTGATAAAGACATGAAGAGTCAGGCCAACCTGTCACCCAAACTCCCAGTGTGTACACATACTTAACGATAGACTAACATATAATATGGTTAAAGGTCCAACTTGAAAACATTTCCTGTTGCTAAAAACTAAAAATAGATGATTTGTTTGACTAATGAATAAAGGGTGATGTTGTCTTTAACTAGCGTCTTCTTAGCCCTCATCTCTGGTGTTTCGTTACAGTGTGACATTAGATCAGATTTAGGTGAATCTACCAAAGCACCAGATTACACAATCTGCATCTGCTCTTCTCTCTGTTGAATGATTTAACACTATTACACACAAAAACATTCGCACACACAGAATGACCTACACCCCACAGTACACCCTCTCATACTCTTTCAGCCCATCAACAGTATGAGCACACTGCACACTATTAGGGTTTCTCACACACACACACACACACACACACACACACACACACACACACACACACACACACACACAGACAGATGTGTGCACACATTCACCTACAGATGGAGGAAATAAACTCAGCGCTGCCTGTGTCTGCTGAGGATGTGAGGTGCAGTGATGGCACATTAACGATGGGACCCATGACAGCAGTATGCATCAGCCTCACTGAACAAAGCGTGCGGCCAGATTTTAATTCAATGAGGATTGTTTAAGTGAAACAATGGCTCTCAGCCCCACTGAGGGTTCGGAAAGGGTGAGAAAGGTGAGTTTGTCAGTGGTAGCGGGACGGTGTTTTTGTGTTTTAGGCTATAGATGATCCCGTGGGTTCAGCGGGGTCGCAGATCAGAAATATCGCTGTGGCTCAGCAACATCCGCTGTTTTTCAGGTAACCAACATAAAGGACTAAACAGTGAGTGGGCTGAAAGGGAAATAGTGCCAGATACGCTCACTGTGGCATCATAAAAACTATTTGGAGATTATATGACTCATATTTGTCTCAAACAACATTTTAATAGACACTGTTATATTCATAGCATCCAACAATGAAAAGGCAAGGTGTTAATGCTCGCTCAAAATGTCTTTGAGAAACACTGAGACAGTTATGGTACTCCACCCATGATTTAATTATAAAGCAAATACTTTGCAGAAGACTATAAAGTACACTGAAATATCACTGACACATGTCTGTTTCATACACAGACACTATTTTTGAAAGAATTCAATTAAAACAACACTTCAATTTATTTTAGATCATAAAATAATTTTAGCACTTTGAAATCACTTCTTCTAATACCAGAAAAATACAGAGTTTTAAAATTGGGGTTTATTTTGGTAATTTTGAAGACATTTTTCAAAAGAACGAACCCATCATTTAAGAAAACAACTATGCATGTTTTGGAAATAATGTAAAAAAGCTTAAGTCGTCCTCATTTTTGCCACATAAGGAGGGTGGAGGAACAATTTAGTGCAGTAGCTCTGCATTTAAAAGATGATGGGTCATATTTGTATGTCTTATTTTAAGTATATATTCATTTTAATTTATTTCATTACAGTCTACATCATGTAGTAAAAGAAAGAATTGACATTTATTGAAAAGGTAACAGAGAGTGGTTTAATTGACAAACACTATAACTTTAAAATAAACTATTTTAATCAGCCACATAAACACTGAATGGAGGGAAACCCTACTGTACATGGCCTGTGTGTGTGTTTTCGCTCTAGTATTTGCATTCCTCACAGCCCATTTGCTCTATGCTAATGGGGTCTACTCATGCAGAGCAGCAGGTCTTAATGAAAAACCTTTGGCTGGTGATCAGTGCTATTGATTAGCCTGAGCCCCAGCTTTAAGCAGGGCTAATTGATCAATCACCACTGGTTGCTTTGGATTAATGGAACATGACTGCTGCTCCCCCCGAAGACATATCCACTTCTAATGAAGAGGCCCGGACAAGTGTGTGTGTGTGTGTGTGTGTGTGTGTGTGTGTGTGTGTGTGTGTGTGTGTGTGTGTGTGTGTGTGTGTGTGTGTGTGTGTGTCTGTGTGTGTGTGTGTGAGACACGAACATTTACGTTGTGCATATGTTAAAGTGCATCAGTGTGTGACGATACAGGAGTGGAAAGAGTTATAGATTATCAGTCTCATGTCAAAGTAAGACTGATTTTGATTAACCCCATTCTAGACTTTGCCACCAACAGATAAATGCTCTTTGGTCTCATTTACCTTTAATAGACCAAATCTCTTTAGATCAAACAGCTGAAGAGCAAATTTTTTATATGGAAGGATATAACTTTTCCCAAACATCAATGAGTACATTGATATACATAGATTTTTGCTATTACTGTATATCTGACCTGCATTAAGCCTTTTATTAAAAATAGGAAATGGTAACTTGATTTTGCATCTCTGATATGATGGAAATTCCTTGTTGACCACAGGTGGAGAAATGTGGTTTTATAGTTTGTGTACTTACGCCAGAGTGTTATGTGGGGATTTTAATCAACAGCTTGTAAATAATTTATAGTAAAACTTGTCTTGTCCTGTTTTTAAGAGCTGATAACCTATTCACAAGGAAATTCATTAGTCTGCAGTGAGGATCAAATATCAGCTGCAAAAACCACATGTCAGTTGAACTATATTTCACGTCTCTGGTGAGTCCCAAAGCTGACAGACACGACACCAGCAGTCTGAAGCACGGAGGCGCACGGGCCAAAACAGGAAGCCCCAACAACACCCCAACACACACACATTCAAAACCCTCCCACTGAACGACTAACAGGCCAGTGGTGGATCCATGGAGGATTTGTGTCTGTATGTGTCTCTGCAAGTGTGTGTGTGTGTGTGTGTGTGTGTGTGTGTGTGTGTGTGTGTGTGTGTGTGTGTGTGGTGGTGGTGGGGGGGAGTGGACTGGAGGTTCCAGCTGGCCTGTCATGGGACTCCCAATCGCGTGTGAGTGTTACTGACAGGGAGCTGTGGCTAACACTGAAACACTCAACAGGCTTGGAAGGTCGATTAGGGTGAGTCCAGCTCGGCAAAACCAGGATTATTGTTTTTTCTGTTTTCTGATTGTTTTTTATTTGGGAAAATAAAAACAATAATCAATGAGTAATTAATGGTTTAAAAACTTGATGAATCCTAGAGCGTGTAGAAAACAAAATGAGCTAAAGACATGTTGCAAGTCATATTCATCAAAAAAATAAAAAATAAATCACATCATAGGACCTCACATGAGGCCAAACCGTATTATGCTTTTATCCTGATAGGAAGACAATACCTCACTGTTTTGACAAACCAACTTTGAAGCTGGTGAAAGGTTCAAATACATTAACTTTGCACAAGACAAAAACAAATGCCTGACAACAATACAGAGTAATGAAACACCACACTTACAAAAAAACACACGTTTGATTATGATTGGACACAACAACCTGTCGAGACAAAGTGTCCAACAGCAGCCGACCGGTGCAGAGGCTCTGACTCTGGCCTGTGCTGAAACCAAAGAACCGCCCTGAGAACACACACACCACCTCCCGTCATTTAGTTAACCTTGACCAACTAACCAGCCACACATAAACACTCACACACCCCCTCTTCTATCCTTTGACTTTGACTGACTCGCACATTTTGTGGAACGAGACCACACTTCCACCCAATAACCTCTGGTGTGAACTTAATTGTGTATACTCAGGTATTGAGTTTCGGGCCATGCCTGGCTCCCATAGCACTCAAAGAGAAACAGACGCTGTGAACCTGACAATGAGTGAGAAGGGGAGAGAGAGAAAGAGAGTAAAAGAAAAGAGAGAGAGAGAGAGAGTGAAAGAGGGACACGGACCACCCAACAGCTGCGAAGAAAAACAAAGCTGGGTGGAGAGCGGAGTCAGCTTCGATCACGTCGGTGCCACGACAGTTGAAAGTTGTTGTGCGGTAGCAGTTTGGAGAGGGTTAAAGAGGAAGAGAGAAAGAAAAAGGGGAACCCCCGCAAAAGTGTGGGCAGAAAGCAAAAATACTTTATATTCTATATTTTACATTTTTGTTTTATACACATAAAATGTAATTGTAATTCAAATAAAACGAGAAATCTCTTATTTGACAAAGCACTCAGTTATTCCAAACACCCTTCAGTATGACATAGTTAGTTGTTTTCTATAACGTGATGCAAAAGATAAAATATTTAGACTTTATAAATTCACATTTTATAAGGGACGTGTGGTGATGTGGTTCTACTGCTGTCCACCAGGGGGACAATGATATGCAGAGTCTGATCAGGGCATTGGAGGCTTCCTTTTATTTCAGCACAGAGTAACCTATACAAGTACTGTGTGTGTGTGTGTGTGTGTGTGTGTGTGTGTGTGTGTGTGTGTGTGTGTGTGTGTGTGTGTGTGTGTGTGTGTGTGTGTGACCCCTGCTAAGCTTTGTAACTAATTTTCTCCTACAAAAATCATTATAGTCTAATTCTATTACAAATCATTTGGAAAATGAAAAAAAGAACTAATTTGCAAAACAGAAAAAAGTATTTTTAAAAAGCAATTAGTTCACTAAATTATTATTTAATTATTTATCATTCAACAGTATTAAATTAAACATTTAATATAAAGTGAAATTAGTGTATAGATGACTAAAATAATTTAAATGTCACTTTATGTAATAATAGTAGTATAAGTGTACATATTAAATAATTAATTTACTGAAGACATTTTATTGTACTTCGTAATATTTCTACGTGTATTTCTTTAAGTCCTTAAGTTCCATCAAACTGAGGTAAAACAAAACTACACTGTACTAAGTCAGAAAGAGAGAATTATCAGACCTGCTGCTGTTGAATGTGTTAACCTAACACAGTTATAGGTCAACACCAGAGTTCAGTCTGTTTTTGTCCGAAAGTCAAAGATCAAATGCCGCTGTTCACCCCCGGCCCCGTTACCCAAAGCTCCACGTTCCACGGGAGCGACTTATATATACCCGCTGTGTGTATGTGTGTGTCAGGAGTCAGTTACCTTTCCATGCTGATGAGTGCCTTTGAAGGGTTGGCTCGAGGGATTTTCCAGTCTCTCTGGAACACAAGGAATGGACAGCTGACCTGAAGACAGACACACACACGCACGCACGCAAACACACGCAAACACACACACACACACACACACACACACACACACACACACACACACACACACACACACACACACACACACACACACACACACACACACACACACACACACACACACACACACACACCCAGAGTTAGCTCTGGCAGTCAGTGCTGCCAAAAGTATTCAGCTCCACTGAAAAGTAACACATGCACACACACACAAAAAGACAAGGATACACTCCCTGAGCGAGTCAGTGAGCAGGGATTATCCTAAAATGATATTGCAAATGAATGAAAACATATAAAGTTCTGTTATTTACATATCTCAACTTAATGAGACATGACAGAATTTCATGGTTATTTTACAACCCAAATATTTCCCCAGAAAAATCACAACATTGGAGTAATTTTTCAAATTTCAAATAACAGAAAGGAAATGATATGAGAGTCATCCAAGAGTTACTGGATGTGGCCTTACAGACAGATGTGTTCTATGTCAAAGCAAACATGTACTTGGATCAATGCACCAGTTAAATACATATATGGAATTTCAGAATCATGACCTACAAAGGGACCACACCTCATTAATACAATGCTGCAGTTTCTAGGAAGTGGGCAAGGAGAGTGCCAGAGAGCAATTTAACTACTTTGCCTCAGTATTCATCTCCTGTATGATCTGTAACTAAAGCATTAAATATAAATGAAGTGTTCAGGATCCAAGATCACAGGAAATGCATCAGGTTTTTCCATCCATATGACCCGTGTGAGATAGACACTGATCTATTGTCCCGCAGATGGAAACAAGACAGAATCACAAAGGATCACACAAAACTAAAGGATTATATAAGAGGCGCAGAAAACAAAGGCACAATGAGAATAGCTATTTATATAATATTCATGAACTCATTTTACATTTCAGGCATTTAACTGATGCTCCCATTTGATCGTCTTCCAGTGTCTGAGCAGGTAGTGTAGAGGATGACCAGTGATGCACACCAGTGATGCACACCAGTGTTACCCCTCAGTTATCTCTAATCACAACCTTCCCCTTGGTGAAAATCATTTGCATCACCTGCATTCAGAAAATGAACACAAGTTCCAGCACTTTGTCTCATATTTCTGTTCAATCAATGTGCAAACCTATAACTATATGAAATAGAAATTTCTATTTTAACAATATTCTCTCTATCCTCCCCCCTCGTCACCCACCTCTCCTCCCTCCACATTGTCTCTGCTCTCCCCCCAGCCGGTCGAGGCAGATGGTCGCCCACCCTGACTCTGGTCCTGCTAGAGGAAGAGATTTTTTTTTCTTTCCTCGGCCGCCAAGTGCTTGCTCATTGTGGGAATTGTTTGATTTCTCTATAACATTGTAAGGTCTCAATCATGTCCTGATTTGGAGCAATACAAATAAAATGGAATTAAAATAATTGCGTTAATCCCACCAATTTAAGAGCCTCTGTTTGGGTTGGTTTGTTTTTCTAACCAGGGAAAATGAGCCACTAGACCTATAGAAATCAATAAATGACTTCAGAGTTATATACTAATTTTATATATTCCATGGTGAAGAAACTTGGTCTTTACATTATTCATGTCCACGGCGGTCTAACAATCTGTATGTTAAACCTCAAAGTTCCACACATACTGTAGATATATGGACACAATCTCAGCAGGTATATCATTGTCATGAACCAACGCGCCCCATCTGTCTGTCCTCCTGCCTGTCTCTCTCCCCTCGTTCCCGGCCTGTCATGACTGCTCTCCGGCAGGGATCCTGTGTCTGGATTAATCTCCCTGGTTGACTGCTGATTTGAAGGTGGGTCGGCCGTCATCCACCAACACCAAAACTAATTTCACTGTGTCACTGCACGATAGTCCTGCCTTCCACCCCACCCCCTCCACTGAAACCCATGCATGCACGCACATTGCAAAATATCTTCATCTGTCTCTGTCTCATCTACATGGAAGAGGGCATGAGGGCGGGTGACTAGTCCGAAGGAGAAAGGTCAACGCACTGAAGGAGTTCATCATTCTGAGGTGTCAGAGCCTCTCTTTAGGAGAGCAGATGAAGCGGAGAGGAAGGAGGAGAGGATGGGAGGAAGGATGGGAGGAAGGATGGGAGGGGGAAAGAGAGTAACAGGGAAAGAGGAGGGGGGGCTTTTTTATGTTTGTCTGGTTATTGGTTATCAGCCAAAAGTTCGTCATGGCCTACGGAGTTGGCTGGAGTCCACCGAGCTCAAATCAATCATCATACGGTTTGTGTTCCGCCGTCACGTGTCGCCTTTGATTCCATCTTAATTATGAGAAAACAACTTACGCACACTCACACGTCTTAGTCGAGCTACAAATGGTCATTTGGTGGCTAAAAATACACCAGAGGGTTCAATGAAACTCCAGAAGCTATTAGTCAAACGCACATTCAGTCATTCACAAATGATCTCACAATGCATCCACTACACTTGCAGGCCTCTGGCATGAGGTAAACAGCTTTTAATAGCATCAAACCCACTGCAGTTTGTTTGCGGCCATCTGTCCGGTCTATTGTGTTTCCCTGTTGTGACTCTTTGGAAGTTCATCGGGTGACAGCTGATGTATGGGTTCTTACAAAGTCCCCAGCCAGGGACTGTTTTCCCCCCCGTCCACTATCTAGTTCTGCTTTGTCTTCTCGTTTTCCTTATCTCTTTTCTGCCTCACAGTATTAATTTAGATCAAGGTGTAGCAGTCTGCATCTTCCACTGGCGTTAAGGAGGGGTACACGAGGAGGAACCTGTGTTCTGTTGGAAGAGGATAAATGTGTTTACCAACTGTGCTTTAGGAACTAAGACTAATTCATTTTCTGTCCAAGAATTGATCCATTTTGATAAATGACATAATTTAAATATTAATTTTCTTTATGGTTTTAACTTTTTTTATTTATATATTTAATTGAAGCTGTAGATAGTGGGTTGGAGATTTCAGGAACATTAATGGAACTGCATATTTCTGCTCACCCACCAGCTTGTAATCAATGTAAATACAATGATTATTCACAAATAGCTGTAAAAAATACTGTTGAATTGTTTCTTTTAACAAAACCTGAAGCAAATTAAATTGACCAGCATTTTACAGCCATGAGAGGACACACAAAAATCTCTGTAAAAGTATAATGAGCAGGACAAAACAGAAAAATGTGACCTCACTTTTCTGCACAACAAATACAGAAACTGCTGATCCTTACTTCAGGGTTAATTCAGGACAGACACGACTAAGTGCAGATCTTCTAGGTAAAACTAAACTTTGGGAACTTCTATTCTTCTTGTCTTGTATGCAAACCATAGCTTACACCATATTCTCCCCCCGATTCAGAGTTTTTTGTTCTGGTGGTTTCTGGAGAGGTTGTAGGGTATATTGGAGTTGAGGGGTGGAGGGTGAAAACCGGGTCCAGGAAGTTTTCACTCCTTTCTTCCCTGGGTACCCCTGGCCTATCCAACTTCCAGTCATCGGCTGAGAGAAGCCAGACGCAGGGAGGATAATCACCCCCTAATAAGAGGCTATATTGAAAGCAGGCTGGTGTTCATACACTACAAGCTTAAAAGGCTCATGCAAACACATACACACTCAAACATATATGTACACACGGGAAGCTGAATGCATGTGCACACACAAATTTGGAACAGGTGTAATTACAGCGTGCAATGACTTCAGAAAGAAGCGATCACTCACAATATGTACACACATACAACAGTGTAAAAAGGAAAAAACAACACATTCACACGCACATACAAACACACACACACAGACAGACACACAGACACCCGCACCAGACCCAGATTCTTTTTCCTTCTTCTGACTTTAGTCCTATACCACCATCCTGGAAAAATGTTAGCATATGGCAAAGGATATCAATAATTTCATGATATTTCAATTATCAATTTAGAAAAGAGAGAACAGATCCCCGGGGGATTGCGTACGTCGGTGTCTGTTTTTGTGTGGCCCTATGAAAAAATATGAGGTTTAGCATTGTAACTGAAGCCCTACCCACACTCTTAAAATTCAATTTCCCCCCTTTTCTGGTCGTCATGAAATATAAAAAGCATATTTTTTTCCTTCCTTTGTATGGTGGAATAACTTTTGATGAAATCTAGAGAGTGTGCTGGCAGAGCTAAAACACTGAAAAACTCCCCCCAAAACAGCTGAGGGAATCTTCTAAACACCAATCTTACATTTCATCAGAAGAAAAAATGGCTCAACATCAACCAGTGTTGGTGGACTGCAGCCCAAAGTGAAATCAGCACCGTTTAAAAAATGTGGCACTGCTGAGGCCTTCTGTTCATGTGTATCACAGCAATAAACCATTTCTTCTTGTGCAACTGCAGACAGTCACTGCATGCATTACTGGATGATGCAGGGTAGTGCGAAACACACGTGAAATTAAAGGTGATATTAGACTCTGGAAGCCAACAGGTAGGAAACAGTAATAGAGTTTGACAGGTCAACATTTCCAGCATTCATTCACTTTGTTCAGCAGATTGATAAACTGCAGACCTTTTTATAGTTTTTTTTTAATTTGCATATCTTTTGCCTTTCTTTGCAGTGTCTTATTCGACACTCATCTCCCTGTCTGCCACCCATCTTCTGCCATTCCTCATCTTTACCTTCACTTCCTGCACTCTCATGTGGGTCTTTAGCTTGAGTGGATTGATGAGCCAGTTAAAAGAGCATGATAGTTGTTCTTTTCTTTTACTGAATGATAATGATCTCCCTCACCTGCACATCTGCTGCCATTTAATTACAACTCAGAGGAGGGTCTTTGGGAGCAAGAGCAGTATTTTTAGTGTGTTGAACATATACACATATACAACTAATGGGAAAAAAACATACAAAATACTCAATTAGAAACAAAACAGCACGTCAAGCAAAGTTTAAGAAGTTGGTTTGAAAGAATTGTTCAATGCATACTGTCTGGGTGTGCTACGACTGTATAAGAGGTACAAATTCATGTTTAAGAGAGAGACATGTTTTCACACTGCTGCAGACAACATTGGGCAGAATATGTGTTATTTGTCGATATCATGCATATCAAGGTATATTAAGCTCAAGACAGGGCTGTCCTAGAATGAGGAGCAGGCGGGTGCATGGGTCTGGGGACGCAAACTCAGAAGGAGGATAAGTGGAGAGGGAAAAGCAGGAGTGTGAAGCTGACGAGGTGGATGAATGATACAAGACAGGTATCACTATCACCAATGAATTAGTTTATTTTAGTTTTTGTCATGTAGGTTATTTAATGTTTGAACACCATATTCTAGCAATCTAAAAAAAGGATTTGAAGAAGCGGCACAACCCCTCTTCTAGACACACAAACGATTATATGACTTCCTATAAAAATGTATATGTAAACACATGCAAGCTTCGACTGCAACACACAAAATCTTCCTCCCTCAAAACACACATGCATTCTTGAAATCCATCCATCCTTTCCACACACACACACACAAAAACACAACACAACCATTAGTCGAAACGCACACATCACTTCTGTGGCACAACACATCAGGTGTGCTGCTCTTACACCACCAGCAGCCTCAGAAGGAGAATCTATATTCCCCCCTCTATCTTTTGTTCATTTGAGTAACTACGAGGAGCAGCAGCAGCAGCAGCTGCAGCTGCAGCCTCTCTCCCCGCTCGTGCTCAGCCAGGGGAAGGCAATAGGTTTAGCAGGCGAGGAGGCGAGGCAGATTTATGGCGCTGGAGGTGACCTCTGGGGCCGTAACACAGTGATGGGTGAGTGGCTCTCAACGGTAAGCTACTGGCACTTGACAAAGTGCCCGAAGCAGAATGAATTTACTTCTCTTTTCCTCAATCATCAAGCAGCCACTGCCCTGACCCCCATCCTGACTGCTATAACAAGATCTCCCATCTCACAAGGGCCTGAAAAATTTACTGTCACATCTACTTTTCAATGAGCTCAAGTGAGCACTTCTTTCACCTTCAGCGGAGCAGGTGCCTGTGTGGAGGAGGGCTAACCTGCCTGCCCCGGTGTATGTTTGTGTGTGTGTGTTTTATTAGTCTCGTGTGTGTGTAACAGAGGGAGAGCAAGAGAAAGAGAGAGAGAGAGGGGGACTGAATGCACATGAAGAAATGTGTGTAAAGGCTGTGCGCTGGTCTACCCACTTGCTCCCTCACTCACCCAAACTCACCCTGTCTCTCTCTCTCTCTCTCTCTCTCTCTCTCTCACACACTCAAACACACACACACTTCACAGGACATCACATTTACATTAATTGCCTGCAGACTTAACCGTAACTAATACTTGCCTAACCCATATTCTTATCTTAACCTACACTTAACCAAAACCTACCCAACTTTAAAAACATGTTGTCATCACCTTAAAATAAATATCATAAAACGAGACAAGTCCTCATAGGTCCCCACAACACACCTGGACCCCACTTAAAATAAATATACAAAATATACATTCACAGAAAAAAATTATGAAAACGTACAGCAGTGAAATCTTTTAAACACAAAGAAAAACAACTGTTGTATGTTTGTATGTAACAACATAAAGTAGAAGACTCCTGGTCTCTTACTCCTCTCATACTCTACCAGACACACACACACAAACACACACACACGCACACACACACACACACACAGAGAGAGAGAATGGAATACAAAGGGCACTGCTATATGGATGCCAGGAGACACCTCTGCCATTTATATCATATATAAATCTACCTTATCATATCTTACACGCACGCACACACAGATTATGCGAGTGTTTGCCAGTTTTCATCAGCTTCATGGTGTTAATGATCCTAATATTTTTTTTTATATGCAGCCAATAAATCTTGGTGCACACACATTGAAATTTCTTGCATGCTAGTTGTTGAAGTTAAATTATAGTGGATGTGACAGCGATGAAAGTAGAACAAACTTAATATGTACATTAGCATTTAATATATATTAGAGAGGGTATGATGAATAAATCCAGAAAATATGTTTTCAACAAGGACTTGCAGGAGATGCAAATGGATCAACAGAGAGAAGGGCGAACAGAAGAAAAGAGTTCAACTTATGAAAGCATAAAGATAAGACAGCAAGTATATTGAAGTATATTGAAAAAAACTAACAAAGTGGAACATTTTCAGGTTTAAAAACTAAAGGCTTTCAATAAATCAATCAATAATCAATAATCTCTAGTCTCTGTCGTGGCTGTAGAGTGATTAATGGCCTTTTAATGATCTCTTGCTGCCAGAGCAACCAACAACATGCAGAAAATGACTTTAGTTTAAATTATTCTGATTTGAATTAGTGGAGCTACTCAGAAAATGTATCTATCCTTCAGATATCTCCACATATCTGTAAAAAAAAGAATATTGTCTTCTATTGTCCCAACAAACAGACATGTTGATTTACTGACAACAGGATGAGAGAGGTTGTTGGTGGAGGTTCCACTTGTTTAAATGTTTACAGCATCAAACTGTCTATCGATACAACAGTTATACGGCAAAATCAATACATTGTACATTAGTGGAAACAAAGTTGGTTACGCCATCGTTTCATTTTGTCAACTCCCCTCTTTAAAATGTCACATCTAATTCAACCTCTTTTCTTTTATGAGCCGCTCTTTTGCCTGCCCTCACCCGCTGGGATAATGTTATCGTGATGAAACAATAAAAATCAATGATTAAGCAAGTGTAATTTTCCAGAGACGATGTATTAAAATTTATTGTCTCTCTCTGTTGAGCCATGACACGTGCCGGTTACAACTGAAAATAAAGAAGGGTTATTAGAAGCTATTCAATAAGCCACGGTAAAATTGATCAGGCTATAAAAGCTGCTATGCTGCGGCTACACATCCATACACAACTGCACGCTCGTTTTAAAATGTTTTACCAATACATTCTGCCAGATATTTATTTTCTCTCATCTTTACTTAGTTTTTTATCATTCGTGTTTATAACTTGAATCAATCAGAACACTTTATGACACTACATCAGCACTGTGAAAACACACATGCGATCTAAGAGGGCGTTCTGTGGAAGTTTTACACCAACACTTCAGGGTTAGTTAAAGTAGCTCTGGTGAGACTTAATCAGAAATTTCAATTAATGCCTGACCTACCTATCATTCTCTTCATGCTTGCAACAATTATTGAATAGAAAGGTTTTTTCCTCTCCACTGTCACCAAGTAAGTGCTGATTGTGCCAACTGTTGGGTTTCTCTTTTCAAAACTGTGAGGTCACAACCTTAGTGAATAAAGTGCCTTGAGATAATGAACGTTGTGATTTGGTGCTATACAAGTAAAATTGAATGGAAGAGAATTCGTAGATAATATGTTTTTTTAACTCTATAGCAGATAATAATCCTTTGGCCTCTAGTTGAAGGGTTGAAGCACTGAACGTCATTGGCAGGTACAATTGCAAATTGCAGAGGCCGCTGCAACAAAAAGTCAGTAAGAGCTAATTAAATATAAAACATATTTCAGATGTGTACCAGCCGACTACTGGTGACATGTACGTCCATTGCAGCTTAAACGTGTTATTTCAGAGTACGTTTAGTTAACTGATGGGATCCATCAGCCTCCAGTATGTTTAACTGAGCAAATAACCCTTGAATAAAAACATCTGATGGAAATACTGGTACCAATATCATGTATCATTTTCAAGTTTGGAGGGTGTTCTATTTGGATAAATTCATTATACTTTCTGTATAAAAAAATGACTTTGGTTTTCATTATAATTTCATGATGCAACTGAAACAAATCAAGAGACTAAACTCGATAAATAATTTTCATACAGTGTTATCTGATATTTACTTGAAAAATGAAATGTAGCTGTAGTGAAATAAAGTGTCCCTGCCAATCTAAAGGCTCTAGAAGTTTTACTGTAGTGATTTATTAATTTGATAGTCTTATTAAGTTTTGTATTATCTCCTATTTGTTTTCCTGTTGACTGTGATGTGCTTCCAGTCTCAGACCTGAAGCCAAAACACTGAAAGGTAGTAAAACACAAGTAAAATGTGTGACATAAACCCCTGGCTCTAGAATAAACTCCACTGCCATGTGTGTGTCTGTGAAAACATAGTTTGTGCTCTATTATACCAACTTACAACAATCATGTCTCAGGTAAAGGTTCATTTTTATAGAAACTAGTTTATGTGTAACAGTCTTCTAAACCACCAAAAACAAATGTAGGCTAACTGAGTTCCACTCCTCAGATCACTTAAAAAGAAAGAAAGCAAAATCTCCTACCAACTTCAATGAGTCCAGAAAACTCTCACAAAATGGGGGAAATACTACAGAAGATTTACTGTTTGATAAAGCATATGGACAGTACGCCACCTGGGCCTTTCTATTGCCACCTCAAGAGGGAAAAAAAGAAGAAAGACAATTCCAGTGGTGAAGAGCTGTGCTGTCGGCTGGATCAGTGGAAGTGGCTTGGCAAACAGCGTTTTTCTTTTAACTTTCAATTCTCCTAAGCATGCGTGCTTCACAGCCCCTAGGGCTATTGCCTTTCTCAATCTGTCCCTGGAGAGGCAGGAGTTATGGTCCCTGTCGATTGAGGAGAAAGGGATGTTATTCCCCTGTCACCCCCTGGTCGCGCCGCCATCCTCCCTGCCCTGATCTACAGCCTAACGCCCCCCACCACCACCCCTTCCGCCCTCCCTCTTCCCCACTTTGCTTTGTCGTAAGCTGCAGACTATGTCGTTGCCATGGGCTCTTGAGATGAGGACGAGGGAAAAATGCTCCGGGGGGGGAAGGGGTGGAGGTGCTGATATTGGTTTGGAGGAGATGTTAGCAGCTGCATGATGTTAGTGCTGGTGAATGTTTTAGTACGACATTAACACACTTGCAGAAAATTGTTGTTTGTGTATTTATTTACATTCATTGACTACTTACTTTTTTTTTTACTTCCACTGTGTATTTACTAAGATGGAATGATGGGTGATGGCACGGCCAAGGGAGCAGTACAATGAGACAGCGTGGCCCAGGGGAAGTGACCTGCCCCAGGGCACACGCAGGTCCTTGACTGACACCCTTGATAGGGGAGCAGTGGCGGGGTTAAACATGAGAGGCAGTTAGTTAACGGGAGTGTGTGATCAGAGGTGTGGTGATTGCTAACTCTGTGTCCCATGAGTCCCTGTCGGTTTGGTCTCGTTATGGGTGGCTGACTGCTAACACAACAGCTTCAACCCAATATTTTCAAATATCTCGTACAGAATTTTATCTGAACAAATTGGTTTAACCTTGTTTTGTTTTGACTGTGACAATGTGGTCTTTCATTTCACATTCAGAATGAGGACATTTATTTTTTGGGTTTGTTTTGTTTTTTTTACCTCATTTTAGCTTTTATGTCATGTATTCACTGCTGTCCGTCTGTTTGTTTGTCAGTTGGTTGGCTTTTTTGTTTGTTTTCTTTTTCAGAAGGATTAAGAAAAAACGTGGATGGGAGATAGGCTAAATGTTGGCCTCTCTGTTCACACCAAACTTTAATGGATTCTTCTCTGACAAATAGTAAATCCTTCCCCCAGTTCATGTCTGATAGTTTTTGTATAAGCCTGTTTACAAAGAAACTAACCAACCAACAAACGGACAGGGGTGAAAACACCTTGGTGGGGAAACAATCCTTCAAGAGACAAACATTTGGCATTATAACAAGTTTGCATGCATTTCGTGTATTTCTTAGAGCTATGAAATTACACAAACTGCAGGCATCCTTACACAACCAACACCACCAGTGAACACCAGTACAGACATCAGTACACCTGACACATCCTCCACAGAGAACTTCCAGTGCTCAACCCCATTTCCATACTGGTCAGGCTCTTTTAGGTTCTATTGCACCTTAGGCAAATCCTGAGTTTGTGAGGGTCTCTCTGGGTGAAGGAATAAATAAATAAGCAGATAAATAGATGAATAACCCAGAGGAATGAGAGCCCATGCGCCTTGGCCATCCATCATATATCCTATTACCACGCACTCAGCGGCACCTGCAGTATGTATAATGCAGTCAACCTCCGTAAGCAGATACAAATTCAACTCTTTTGCTCCTCAATTTGTTATATCTGACAACAACACTGCTTGTGCCGTGTTGTTTCTTTGAATTATGAATAGATTCCCCTTCACCAGACTTTCGCCGGTGCGTGATAGCGTAGTGCTGTTATGCAGAACAGCTGTGGAAAACAAATTTGAGAAGTGTGGTGCACTTCTTAGCGGCTGAGCGAATATGCATAAACAGCTGCGCTTAAAGTCACTTAAAAACAAGCAAATGGGCTCAATATTTCATCTTTGGATTTGTTTCCTCGGCTGTGATGAATATGAAATGCCAGAGTGTAGTACGAGTGCAGGAAAATACAGTTGTTTAAGTGTTTCAAATGATCTGAGAATGGTTTTGAGATTTTTCAAACAAAAGTGAGAAATGGTAGACGAGCGCTTAAACTGACAATTTAAAACTTAATTCCTGTCACCAGGTCTTTTTGATAATACAGTCATGAAACTTGGATTTCTAAATATTACAAATATCATTCACATACTATGTAAATAAAATGAATGGATGGAGAATATGTCTGTGAGTAAACTCAAATGAACAAAGCAGATCCAAGAGAGGGAGAGAGGGAGAGTTAGGGAGACCAGAGAGGATGAGGAATGTAAATACATGGCAAACCGATAACACATTTTGACCGCTGCCTGTTTGTTTGGGTATTTACACTGCGAGGCTACAATCAAGTCCTCAAAGCTTCAGCCCACATGACAAGAGCCCATTTCAGGGCCACACATCCTCTAAACAGCCAAACCAACAAGCCAAATCTCAGTCGACACACACACACAAACACACAAAACCCCAAAGTCATATCCACTTATTTGTCTATTACTTCAAAATACAAAAAAGGGAAGGATAAGATGAACTTTGAGGAAGTGATTTTTTTCGAGACTTGGCTGAACTTTCAAGCCCTGTTTGGTTCGAGCAGATGTAGAATTAGTACACATCACTTTGCATCAGTGAGACATTGAACACAGGCTGCTGCTCAGAGGCCAAATACCTCTCTGTCACAACAACACAGACACGCACACCTCGCCTCCAGTGTCTGCCGTGGTAATTGTCAATGTGATGTCAATTCCCACAGTAACGGTGTCTCATTGTTATTCTTCCAAAAGCATGCTTCATGTCTCCAAATGTCAGTGGCCTGCAACACCAGTCAAAACTAATAGAAAGTACATCACGTCTACACTATAAAAACTGTTACTCTGAACTTTAACTTCTGTTTTTAAATTGAGCAGTAAATTAGTTCACAATAGTTTTTGCAAGGTTCAAAATAGACCTTAGACCACACAGGCTATTTATCTATGTATCAATACATTGATAATTTGATTAGAAGAAACTGCATTGTAGAATACTGCTAAATACTTAGGAACTGAAACACTGCAGTTAAATGTTACACTATCACAACACAAGGACATCTGCCCTCTGAACTCACTGGGATAAACACACAAGTTCAGAGACAGATTCATGTATTAAACACTCTGGAAATTAAATTTCCATCTTTGAAATCGGAATGCATTTGTGCCACATTAACACATTTACCACATGCACATCTCAGTGAGAAAGAAAATTACAGAGAAAAGAAACAGAGCAAAAGGTCAAGCAGCAGTCACCAAACAGCTGCATGTTTTTTTTTTTTACTGAAATGTGCCAATTTTCAATTATCTGTGAATGATTTTTCCTCAGCCAGAGTTTAGTTTTCTCAAAAACCACTCATAGAGCATGGTCACACAGTTGTTGATGATGATATGGAGATATGAAACAACATATATCTTGGGATTTTAGAGAATTGAGCTACGAAAGATTTGTATTACCTTGCTGTTTAATAATCAAATGCATCATAAGCTCTCTAATTAATAACTAATGTTTATCCTTAAAACATGATCACTTTTATTGATATTTCAAGAAATTATTGAGTTAATTCATCAAAATACTGTGAAATAAGACTTTTTGCACTAGTGCAGCACCATATCCAATGCACATGTTCCAAAGTAGCTGACTTGCAATAAGAGAAACTGATCCAACAGCAAGTACCCAGATGAAATCGCTGCAAACATGCTGTCATTCCACAAGGGAATATTTCATTTTTTTAAATTTTCAGAGCAGGGGATCCTGTTGCATGTCAATGAACTGGGCTAAACATGCATGACAACTGATGGTGTGTGAATGGAGGAAGGTAAGAGGGAGTCAACCCCACGGTCAGAGAGAGACCTGTGTGTAATCTGCAGAAGATGCATGCAATAGACCGCCACACAACTTTATCTACAAGGCCCCTAATTGAGAGGGATGCTGGGGAACACATGTTGGGAAAAGAGGAAAAGAAAGGGGTGTCAGATGTCAGCAATGTGCAGGCATATGGTTCCTTCAAGTTTGGTTACATAAACTGAAAATGGCACCAGACATCAGGTTTCTCTACGATGAATTTGTGAGCATGGTACTGCAAACCATTGTACGCTTCTTTCATTATTACAAGATGATCACCGGTGATAATGATCAGGACAGACCAACAACTGAATCATCTAATGCTGCACCTATCAATACTTTAAAATCACACCACATTAAATCTTGACTTAACCCTCTGACAAGGACGGGTAATTCAATTATAATACAGTACATCAGACACTGAAAAAAATACTTGACAGAAAAGTTGATGGGAGAATTGGGTTGGTAGAGGATGACAACTTATACTCAGTGACTTATACTCTGCTGAGTACTACTTCAATGCATTAATGCACATTCTAACTTGGTTGTGAGTGGACAGTGAGCCCAGTACTATTGTTGTGTGGAAGTTGGTTTCCCCACTGATATGCATTTCCCCTTCCCTTAACCTGAACCCAGCCTTACCTAACCACAAAGAGGTTAAGGGGCAACAGAGAACACAATCGGGTAAAAACATCTTGACCACAAGGCAGAATTCAACACGCCATTGGACCAATCGGTCTCATTTCGGACAGTCTACCGGACATGTTGTACAAACACACTGTTCAGCACTGCATTGTTTATCTCCCATTACAAGCTCCCTCACAATGACGCATGCATGGCCCTTATACCTCATTCTCAACCACAAGTTTGTAAGTTGACACTTTGAACCCTTTACATTGGGTTAAAGAAACCCAAATAGCCTTGAACTCACAAAGAAGCATGTTGTACATATACACGTAAGCTAACTGTGGCCAACTGGCCAACCGGGCAACACTGTGGAAAAATCCAGAACATAGACCCCATTAAACTGCAGATTTATTGTTACTTTTCCTTTAAATAGAATTGACCAAAATGAAACCACAAAACCAATCATACCTTTGCACAATGTCTGTAAATGTTTATGTTGTTTCAGAAAGATTTTATGTCATAAAAACAAACCTGGAAATAGTTTAAAAGAGCAGCAAGGGAACGTAGTAGCTCGTTCTTTTCCAGCGGCAAATTACCTCATGAGTCAGAATGGTAATGTAACTTTTAACTCATGTCTCAAGTGACTTCGCCACCTACTGACAGAGCTATGACATTACGTGACGTGAAATGAGCAAGCAAGCCAATAAATCATGATGGATTACATGCTATGATGCTGTTTTGATTTTGCTCCCTGAGGTTAAAATCACATTTTTATCTATGTTGATCAAATACACAGCCTCTCGGGAATCTCACTGATGGAAATCCATTGTAGGAACAGAGAACTTTAATGGACACAAATGTGATACCAACTGAAGATGCAATGACCTTTTGAATTCAAAACATGAACCAAGAAAAACAAGATGCCTGCTTGGCCATCTTGCTCATTGGGAGGGAGGCTTTAACAAAGCTAGAAGATGATGTAAGGTAACATTTCAATTTCAATTCAAAACCCTACCACTCTTAACCCCCTGTTCCTTTATTACTCCTTTAATATAAACATGTCCTTCCTTTTGTGCTCACAGCTACAGTTTGTGCTTTACCTTGTATATATTCTTTTCAGTGTACCCTCAACATAACCCAATGTCTGCCTCGGACATTGTGAAACTCGAGTGCAGAAAGATGGAAAAGACTTAACGGTATCAAAAGCAAAACACCCCCCCCACTTCACACGCACCCTACCAAGAAGGCTCTGACCTTGTACATTCAAGATACCACTATTACTTAGGAGATGCTGTGGTTATTGTTAGGAAAAATGGGGCCCATCTGCTTGTTTGTTCCTTGTGATTTACAGCGAGAAGACGCTTTGTCCTGTATGTGGAGCATATAGTCCATATAGTCCCATGTTAAAACCTACATCTCCCAAAAAGCAAGATTCTGGCATGATTTGCATTTTGCTTTCTTACTGTTATTTTGAAAATGACAGAAATAGGAAAACATTTTAATGTACTGCAGGGTGTGGCTTGTTAAAGGTAACATGATTTTATGTTTTGGAGATAGCGTTTGAAGTTAAACATTGATTCAGTCAAACTGTCCACGTACCCTCCAAAGACACTGGTCAAACAAGCAAATAGATACTGATGTGAATGTATGAATAAAATGATTTACTTTCTATTAAATACAAAAATGTCAATACCTTTTTCTGAGCGTTCCACAATCCTTGTGAATTGCCTACACCTACATCTTTTGATTCATCCCTTTTACAGCATCACAGGTAAGTTTGAATCATGTTAGCACAGACTCTGGAATATAAACAAATATTCCCCTCTGATGTAGTATACGAGTATAAACTGGTGAGTAATATCTGTCATAGTTGCAGTCTATTGAGAGTACATGTTTGCCTGTGAGGGTCCCGGCAGCACGACGATGTACATACAGTAACATTAGGTTGTACTGTATGAGCACTCTGTTGCCAACCCCAGCCCCGGCACTCACTCACACGCAGCCGATCACATTTGCATGTTGTAGCATTGAGGCGGCAGCAGAATGGAGGGGCAGCAAATGGGCTGAATAATATGATCTCACAATCAATTATTTTGTAAATTGTGTTACATTGAAAACATTATTATCTCAGCCGTGTTTGATTTGTCAGGCTGTGATGGAGTCTCAGTCATGTAACGTTAGGTGGGGACCGCTTTAACTACTGCGTGCTGAGTGAATGGAAGAGACGATTATAGTGTCAGGGACCATGCAAATCACCTGCAAAGGAAACACTGTAAATCACAGTGTGAGATTGTGCAGAGGGACAAAACGCTGCGGTATTACACAGAGCACATGTACAATTCAAATGTGAACATCATAATTGTGCATGTCAGAAACCGTTGCTCACGTAGTATTTACATGACAATATGGTGCATTATTTAATAATAAATTATTCTATCAATCAATCAAATGAAGGTTTAACAACACAAATAAAGAAAACCAAAGTGTAAAAAGCCTTAAAAAAAAGCAGATTCACTCATTAGCTAAAATTTTTCCTTAAAACACTGGAGAAATATTAACAATCAGTTTAGGTTTTCCAATAAATGGAGGGTCATGACCTGCCCATACTTCAGATGTTTGTCAGCGTAATCTAAGCAGATATATTTTCCTTCTCTGCATATTCTCCCCTTCATCTTTCTTTTCTATGTTTTCATACATTTTGCACGTAAAAAAAACCCAAAAGGAAAAATAGAAATTCTCAAACGCTGTAAATGCTCCATCAGCTGGGGCGATACAATGATGATTGACACTAAGACTGGCTTTGAGTAACAGAATCAAACCAGGGACTGACCTCTCCCTCTCTTTCCCTTTCTCGAAACTGGTGTCTCCAATCTTTTTTCCACAACCAAATGACTCTTAACTCGGCTGAGTGCAGCAAGGGTTAGGCAGCTAGATTGAAGCCAGGGTGTCTGGTTAGTGTTAAAGTTTAACAGGAGATTTCAGATGTCTGATTTCACTCAACAGGCCAGCCACTACTCTCTGTTTCACAGTGACTCGCAGTAATGCATTGCAGATATGCCAGTGGGGCAAAGGTTGGGGGAGTATATGTATACATGTACATATTTGTGTACTAAAAATAAATCTCACAAAAAAAGTGTAATGCACCACGACTGACATCGCCACAAACTAACTACAGCCTCCTCAATAGCCATCAAGTTGAATTACACCTCTGTAAAAGACTTTTGACAAAAATCTAAAATAATGATATTATTATGATAATAATTTAATGAAAATACAGATTAATGCTGGTCTGTTCTATAAAACTGTGTTAGTTTTAGCGAGGTGTTCCAAATTAAGTGCAACTGATCACCCTGAGGAAAGTGTTTATGTATGGTGAGTGTTGTGGTGACACCCATATGCACTAACGCAAGCACAGTTAGCACACACGCACAACAACACACACAAAAGCCGTTGCTGCATTTGTGGTACGACACAGTACATTGAAAATTAAAATCCTTCACAGTGAAAACTACCACTTCTGACAGAATATTTGAAAAGCAAGGCTACAGATGCTGGCCTCTTTAAAAGGTACATTAAGAAAAAAAGGTACACAACCCACTAAATATTTCACTTATTCTTATATATTCAGATTTCATTTTTCATTTGACTATAAAAAATATCACACAATGGGTGGCCTTCTACGTTCTTTTTAAGTGACAGGGGATTGGTTGTGCTTTTTGAGAAGCAAGGCCACCAGAGAAATCAAATTAACGAGCAATCCTGTGACTTTCTATCATGTTCAAAGAAAGCCAGTTCAAATCCTCTGATCAACTATTTAAAACTTTGTGGAAAATAGTGTAATAGTGGTGGCTTCTTGTCCATCAATAGTTAAAACTCTCATTCACTTCTAAATGCGTATGCTAAATGTTTTGTGGTTCTGCATTTTTAACCCATTCCTTAACTAACCTGTGGTCCTCTCTTCATCCTTGCCTGGGTCTGGCATGTAGGTATTGGTGG
Organism: Paralichthys olivaceus; assembly: GCF_024713975.1. Lineage (NCBI taxonomy): Eukaryota > Metazoa > Chordata > Actinopteri > Pleuronectiformes > Paralichthyidae > Paralichthys > Paralichthys olivaceus. The sequence goes on along the minus strand of NC_091095.1, from coordinate 9,282,144 downwards.
TCTCCTCCTCCTGGCTTGGGGTCGTTCCAAGTGGGAAACTAACAGGACGAGAGCTGGTGACCGAGCTGGATGGTCGAGAACTGGCACAGTTCTAAAGGAAAAGAGGAGGCAGCTTTAACTTAAATCCCCATAGACACCATTCACAGAAATACACACATTCACATGTTTTCCTAGCTGTCTAACTTAAGAACAAAGATTTCGAGTTAATTCGTATATCCTGAGTTGTATGTCTGTCTGTTAGCAGAACTATGCAAAAAAACTACTGAACCAATTTATTGAAACTTGATGGAGCGGTGGGGTGTGGGCTATGTTGAAAATGTTTAGTTTTGGAGCAGATTTGATTAAGCAGGCGGATCCATGATTGTCACCAGTAAGAGGGATCAAAAGTAAGGCTTTTTAGATTTATAAATCTCATGCACTATGGAAGTCTAATAAATAGTTTTTTTCCCCACAATGCCATCACCGAACGCTGTTATCACGCACTAGTCTACCAGCCAGAACAAAACGGCAATCACAAAAAACTCTCAGACCCGGGGACGGGGCTCCAGAGCTTCTTGTATGACATTCTGTGAATAGCAAACAAGCCTGCCTGTCATTTAAGTTTCAGTCCAGTTTCAGTGGAAAGAACACACTCATAAACACAAATGAAGAGACAAATACATGCATTGCACACATTAGTCACTTTAACCAGGGCTGCCAGCAACAAAAATAAAATAGCACCTCATATAGTCTTTTATCAAAAAACCCAGCAATTTTTGTGGCACCAGTCCAAAAATAAACTTCCAAGTTTACACCTGTGAAAATCAAGTACCTGTTAAATTAATTTTTGTGAAGCCGGAACCAATTCTAACCAACTTCTTACTTCCTATATCTTGTCAAAACTTGAATGAAGATCAAAAAAACTAATCCACATCCAATTTATATCTATATTTCAGTGGTGTCAGGGGCATGGAGAATTGAGGGGGGGGGTTGTTTTTTATTTGGGTCTTGCATCTGACAGCTTTATTTCATAAAGCAATCTGGCTGTGTGTGTACAAGAGGGAGGTCAGGGTGGGTCAGGAGGCACTTGGTATCAAACAGACAAGCTACACTGGTCAAAGTGCTGTGTGTGTGTGTGTGTGAGTGAGTGTGCGTGTATAAAACCCACCCTCTGGGGATAAAAAAGCTGCGAGTGTGACCCACGCCCATGTAGAGGGCTACTACAAGGAGGAGGGCTAAAGAGGTCGACGCTAGTGTGGAATTAAAGAGGCGAGAGTGTGTGATTAGGTTTGGTGGAATTTATGAGAGGGGTCGTCTGGGTCAGAGGTGCATCATACCACTGTGTCAAGAGCAATATTCAGTTGAAGTGTTTCTACAATATTTAAATGATTTTCATCTCTTTGCTATGTACATGTTGAATAAAATCCCTTTAATCTGAGGGGATGTGCACTGTGTCAATGTTATAAAAGAGAAAACTGTTTTTGTAGTGTATGAGCCTTGTGTTTTACAAATCTACATCACACACTCATTTCAGATATGTTAGAATATATGTGTAAGGTCAAGTTTAGAGTGGCTTTGACATTATCAAGGCGTACAATTGGTTGCTTATGATGCTAGCATTGAAGTAATAAAAGAGAGAATGAAAGGTTCAAAAGTTCTTTTTAATTTAATTAACCACTCTAAATCCTTACATTGAAAGTGAAGGAAATTATCCACATGAGTTAACCTTCCAATTGTTGCAAATAATACAACATATAAACCCCTCTATCTCTGACAAGTGCCATTTGTCTTCAAATGACCCCATATGCAGTAACACCACCAAAGCCTCTTTATCCCTTGCCTAGCGAGGCACAATACCCAATCCTATGTTTTACAACAAGGGGATATATAGGGCCATGTGCGGTCATCTAGAGCCAAATGTCTCCTATCTAGCCAAAGGACAGGTAGATACAGTATTTCAAGCAGGATTTATGGCACAAAATAGCATTAGCTAAAAACCGTCAGGCGACAGTGATGGCAAAAAAAACGCATTCTGGTAGCGGAACCCGGCAAGATTGGAAAATTGCCACCACGAGTCGGGATAGGAAGCAGTAAAAATGACGGTAAATGTGGGGGCCTCACTGATAACATGAGCAGCCAATATATCAGGCCGCACCTGGTGGCAAGGGACCCCCGGGGCCCCCCTCCACCCACCCAACACCCAGACACAAACAGGCAGACAGACACGCATGCACACATTAATCACTCAGACTTTAATTTATCTATTTATTTATCTCTTCCCATCCTTTCAGTGTCCATCTCTGAGGTGGGGGGGGTCACAAGAAAACAGATGTATTCTGATATTTTCAGAAATCAATCTGCCATCAAGAACGTTTCATTCTTCAAAGACCTAAAGTGCATGAGGATGAGAAATATTGGGGGGGCACATATAAGAGGGTTATGGTGCAGTGGCCATAAAGTCTGGTACAACAACCTGGAAAGAGGAGTGGAGTTAATGTGACCACTGATAAAGGACAAGATGCATTGTGTGTGGGGGCTTGTGTGTGTGATACGGCTGGGGCAAAGGAGTGTGGAATAATGAGTATGGGTGTTTTTCAAGGTGCCAGAGCCTATAATTGACTGTATGTGTATGTTATGCACCTGTCTGTGAGTACTACAAACTATTAACTACTTTTAAAGTGCGGTGCATAGGATCATATGATTTTCCTAAATATGTACGTACACGTACACACACACACACACGTACACGCACACGCACACACACACACACACACACACACACACACACACACACACACACACACACGCGTCCTACAATTTCAGCCAAACAGCAGCGTCCAACAAGGCATAAATACTGGCCTGACACTTTAATGTCAGGGGACGGCTTGTCCTGGATTAGAAACTTGTAACCCACCGTGGAGCTTGACATTGCTGGGATGAAGGTGCTGCAATGTGCAGAGCAAGGGTGTGGGGGGGGGGCTATTATGAAAGGTCTACGTTTGATGTATAAGGGCATCTAACATAGACTGTCGACTCCTGAGAGGCTAGCAGATGTACAGAGCTGCTGTGTGGCCAGCTTTCATTGGCATTGCTGGAGTTGGGATTTTTTTTTTCCATGAGAAGCAGCAGCTGTAAGGAAAATTGAGTCTGTTGCACCAATGTGTTGCACACTCACACACGCACACACAAACACAAAAGACATTTGGATGCACACACTTGTTCACAGGAAAATAGAGGATTACATACTGAAAAATTAAGCGCTTTTCTCCTCTCCTTGATCCTGTTGACCGTGCTGCGAACCTGAAAGAAAGAGAGAAAGAAAGGCAAAGAAAGAGATAAGTGTATGTGACATAGCGCTCAATGAAACACACTTACAATGAATCAAAACACAAATCTTTCACTGCAAACGCCTGCGTGCTCCCAGAGACAAAAATGGAGAAAAGGAAAAAAGAATGTGGAGGGGACATAGCAAATTCTGAGCATTAGCTTGCAGACACTGACGGGCAGCAGCAGGGGAGGTGTGTGTGTGTGTGTGTGAGAGAGAGAGTGTGTGTTCCAGTATGTCCCAGTAGCTAATGGGACTTGAAAGTGACACATAGAGCTGGCAAACTAAGGAGACGACTTCAAGCTATCATCTGTCAACACAGAGCGCCGGGACCAACAAATGGAGCTATTGGAGGAGAAGGGACCGCCCTAGCAGAACAGATTACATTTTTACACTCCGGATGAAACAGTGTACTGCACACCTTCATTTAACACTCACAACACCAGACAAGAATTTTATAGATCTCAGAGATATACAGTACATACATATATTTTCAGTATATAGATGTGATCTCACTTACACGTAAACCTAATATGTAATTCATCTCCTTATTTCCTCCTTAAAAAATAAATGTAAAATAATGTTTAACAGACTTATGGAGAATACATTTTGTAATACTGTATTATATTAAATTCCTAATTTAATAAAAGGCATATTTTTATTTAAATGATCCAATTATTTATGATTAATTAGAAGTATCATTAAATATGGCATGTAAATACTGTGTGATTATCGTCAGGTTATACAAAACAATAATTAAACATCCTAATGTTTCTGTTGGATAAAACTGCATTAACCTCTGATCATTCAATAATAGGTTAATACATAAAGTTTCATATAGTAAATTAAGTATCACTAGGAATACCTTTGGTAGACAAACAATTCTCTGAAAAATTCTAAAATTGCTTCAACGTATTTTTACACATTTTAAGGGAATAAGAAAAATCTGCAGCAGTTAATTAGTATGATTATATTATATAGTATTATTTTCCTGAAAGTTATGATCCTTATTTTATAATAGAGTATTTGTTATTTTAGTGATTCATAAAATGGTCTACTGATTGTTTTTATTTTTAAAAAATGGCAGATATTATATTTGTACATCTTAATACAATATTCATACTATTTTTTTTAAAGACGTCATCTTAACTGTAAACAAGAGAAGCATAATATCATGAAGTTTAATAATTCAAACAAAAGCACATCCAGAACAGCAGGAATTACTAAGTGTGTCTTCCATGAAAAGCCTCTGGCATTACGAGCTCTGTATCTGTGTGTGTGTGTGTCTACACACATGAATTTGTTCCTGCACGTTGTCAGCACTCACTGTAAATTTGTAGCTGCTGGGAACTCATCACTACGGCCCGTCCCAGTCCAGCCCACCACGTTAGTGAATATGCATTATGGCTTATGGCTTCATTAAGTCGCTGCGTGTTATAAATTATGACACCACACCAAACACACACGCACAGTCTCAGAGACAGCGTGAGTATACAGAGGATGTTTTGCATACGTGCCACCGTTGAAAGGCCACATAATGAAGAGAGCCGGGGCCTTGTGACAGCGCAGATTCAACAGCAACCGTATCATGTTTACAAAACCCTGCTGCTTTTTCTGAGGAGATCCGCAGAAGGCCTTCGACACGGTGCAGATGTTGGAGAGACAACGTCTTCACATTATTTAATGTGGGAAAGTAAGTCCTGGGGATTTCATTGATATCAAAAGCAGCCGGCATGCTGAGGCAATTACATGACACAACTTAATTAATCATTTGACAATGAGGGGAAGGGCATTGTTTTAGATGATCGTTATGTGTTTAAGAGGTTTTGCGCACACTCAAGGTTTCGCCATGATGCAAAGCGTGGTTCCCCATGTAAATGGGCGCTAAGTGATTACCATATGAAAGCTGAGCTCCCGACAACACCTGCCGACATCCTTGGAACTGATGGAAATAAAAGGTCATCAAAGCGTGGGATTACAAGGTGACCACCAAGGAAAAGCTAATTGCGATGAATAATGGAAAGCTATTGTCAGGTAATTAGCAATTAAAACGTTGCATTTTGAATGTAATAGCAGCAGACACAGTCTGTCTTCCACACCATATCTATAATTATAATAAATAACCTGGAAACCAGCCTCGGGAATGGAGCATTTTCTGACTTTGAAGCATGAGCTTCACCACCTTTTCTTTAGCATTTCAAAGAAAATTGTCTTTAGCCTAAGATGGTTAAAGACTCATTTGTTCTGCCAGGTTAACAACTAACAGCAACTTTAGTTTCAAAGTTTTTGTTTTTTTTACTCTATTCACTGAGAAGCTTCATTCTCTGATACCTTTGTGTGCCTCATGGTGATCTAATGTGACAATGTGAATAAAGGAGAGGACACTAGCCCCTGCCATAAAGGCTGGTTAGCTTAAATGACACAAGAGGAGCCTCCCTGTCACACACTGGCCTCTCCCTCCCAGTCTGATTACAGGGAAGAAACACAACTTTTGTGGTTCATTCTGTAAAAGCATTTTGATTAATTTTCGCTTGTCCTTCTAGGTGTCAGAGGCGGTGATAACTAAAACCAGCCACTATATATGTGAAGGCTGTAATATGCACATGAGCTGCTCACAAACTGTGGAGACCATAGGGTAACGGACACAGGGTGAGTTAAAATTGTCAAGCATTGAAACAACCTACTTAAGCCAGAACACAAAGTTGGTTGAGGTGATGAAAATTAAAATAAAGGACTCTCAAGACTAGTGTAACATTGCCTGTTATCTTTGAAGTAACACGACTGCATATTATCCAGCTCTTAAAAAAAACTGCTTCTATATGTTGACAATAACCTTGAATATATAATCAGTCACAAGAGGCAAATGAAAAAATACTTTTGTTTGCATTCTTCAGAACCAAAGACCGTCAACTGTGGTTAAATCCACCTAACAAAGGAAACTGTGTTTACAGAATTTTAAATTTAGTTTATATTTATTTTGCTTTGATATCAGCCGTCTTATCTATCATCTTATCATCGCAAGCATCTTCAGAAAACTACTTTACTGACTTCTGCAATGGTATGAAACTGTTACTGTTAAATCGGGGGTGAAACTTCCCTGTCTTGAATTGTTAACTGTGCTACAAAGCAAATCCTTTTATACTTTCTCGTAAAAGTCTGGTATGGGAGAGGTGTCTTCAAATGAGAAATAGACCCCATGTTCAGAAAAAAGTGGCGTATTTTAAGAAGATCAGCTGTTATATCACCTTTGCACATCTAAAGTTAACCTGATTTACATTCAGTAAGAGCCATTTTTGACCAAGAGTGATTTTCATGACTCCAGTCTCATCCATTAAATTGTATCTCTCTCTGTCTCTGTCTCTCACCGCTCACCCACCCTCCAACCAGCGGCGTATCTAAATGGTAATAACGCAGCATCTCGATACAACAGTTCCTCATTCCTTCATTGCTTATTGTTGGTGCATATTGTTTTCCTTATTTTCATCTTGCTGTGGCTACTGCTTAGGGCCCTGCGGAGCCCTGGCTAGCGGCTTTGTCAGGATGCTAAATGGAGGGCCGTGAGTTTAAAAACTTAAAGAGGCAGTGAAATATTAGCCATTGCGGGTGAGGAATGAGTGGCTGGGAACCGCGGCGTGTCAGTGTTTAATGGTCGGACTCGGATGCATATAAGTTAGTCCAAGCATGAAGGGCAGTGGGATGCTCGCGTGGAAACGATGTCCCCTCCTCTCCTTCCGATCCCTCCTCCCATCCACAGACGCACATTCACGGACGCACACACACATACGCACACACACATACATACACACACTCTCACACCCCACCCACACAGCTTTTAAGCAGGGAGCCCATCAGAAACTTGTCATTTCTCTCATTCACTACGACAGCCTTGAGACACAATGCAGACTTACCTCTGTGTTGTACACCCCATATATCAGGAAGATGAAAAGGCCCTGCAAACAAAGAAAGGGAGAGAGAAGGAAAGAGAGGGAGAGGAACAAGCAGGAGGACAAAGTTGTTACAGTTGTTTTCTCTCTTATCCTTTCTTAAGAAAAAAACAGATTACAGAAGCAATGAGTGTGCCGACATGTTTTGGGTTTGGCTGCATATATCCTGGCTATATAGACTCTGGTGATAAGTAATGAGAGAAGAGGCACGACTTGAAAGGGTGCAACTTCTCCAAACTGGGCCACCTCTGTAAGGCTAGCATGTGTGTAGTCGACAATACTCATTCTCCTCGTTGTGGCCCCCGCTGAGCATTCAAAGGCTCAAACCCAAGGTTCCACATAGCTTTATCGAAATAGAAAATCTCTAGTGCCTGTTGTTAGATAGACACACACATGATCGAGCGCCGACAAACACGCATGCACAGACAGAAAATCCATACATTCACTGGCACATGTAACAGACAAATTCCCATTTATTATGGGGAAACAAAAACAATATGAATACAAACATTTGAACACACACAAACATATACACACACACACGCATAAAGAGAGCAGCTCAGGCCAGACGAGCCTATCAAGGGAAACCACTGGAGGAAAGCAGAGAAAGAGAGACACAGAGGGAGCATAATGAAAAAAATGACACATAAAAGAAGATATTTCATGTTCACAAAACTCCACGGCTAGTACCCAGGGCCCAAGAATGCCATGCCCTTGGATGCATAAAGGCTGCACAGAAAAACAGTTATTTGTCATTTCAATCCATTGTGGCAACTACTGAATGTACAAGCTGTGCATTTGCCTTCGGGCCATAATGTAATCCCGCAGCATCAATGGAAACAGTGAGAACAACATTCTCAGAGCACCAATTGAACAGTGCCACAAAAGATGTACCAAGAAAAATGAAAAGGCAGGTAAAATCTTTAATAAATTTCAAGGCTGATGGATACAGTAGATTCTTTCATACGCCAATCATACGACGATGTAGGTCTAGCTAACACAAAAAATTTGACAAAAAACAAGTTTCAGAAGTACATCTCTCCCCTTTCACCGCTGTGTCTAAGTTGCTTCATCTTCAAACGAGGGTAAGGACACATCCTGAGGACAGGCAGGCACAACGTGGTCAATGCATCAATCACGTTGAGTTTGGAGCATCCAATTTTTGCCAGAGGGAGATCTCGATGCATCACCATTGACAACATGATTTGGGGGCCCATTCAAAGTGACAGGCCTGGCGATGGCCGACGATGACGACCTCTAGCCCTAGCTACTGCCCATTCACCTCCTGCTGGCTGCTCCCCCGTCCTCCAGGGACTGAATTGCCATGTCCGTTGGGCTGTCAGGTGACACCTTAAGGCATCCATCCTCTTTAAACTGACAGTGCCGCTGGTCTCTGACATGCTGTAGACAACTGGCAAAACAAGGAATCTGAAGCTGAGATGATTTGATCTCTATATTTCTTACTTTGAACTGCATGTGAGAATAAAAAGGAATATTTGCTGCTCCATCGCACAATATGATGCCGGCAGGATAAATACATTTGTTTACTAATACTAGAGTTTGGATGAGAGCCACTACAGCTGAGTTTTGACTCTTTCAAACTTCACCACCTGCTTCATTCTTTAACTCTCCACACTCCAACAGGTCAGAGACAGAGGATGCTTACAAAAACAATCACACTATGTTTTTGGCTGTGAAGGCTACAAAGCAAAATCTGAACCGATATTTTTTTGGGGGGGTCAGGCACTGATCTTACTGAGTACCAGGTTTTCTGATACAAATATATATATATATATATATATATTTATTTTTTTAATGATTCCAAAAATGCCACTATCAAACACCATAGTGGAATAAGTACAGGTTTTTATTTTGACTAATCGTATCTGTGGGGTGCAAAGGTGGGAAGCCATTGTTAGACATGTTCATCACATGGCAAGTTGTGACCTTTTTCAGCAATTCCAAATCGATACAAGTTCATAAAGGCTATTTGACCTTTTTCCTCCAAATGTTTCGCATGTTTAATGATTTTAATTGGCAGGCCACCTTATTATTTAACAAATTGGAATAAAGCTATAACTTCACCTGCAGCCAAGGAAGGTGTGGCTCCATTGTCTTATTTATTCATGTGACATCAGTCTCCCGCTGAAAACTTTAAAGTCGTATAAAACTGCTTGAATTACAAATCACAGACAAAGGCATCCTGATCAATGCAGCGCTACTGATACTGAGGAATGCCATTATTGTTTGAGGGTAGTGAGAGCGCTTTCAGTTGTGTTGATAAACATGTCAAACAATGGAGGAAGCCACTATAAATCCACGGTGTTCATTTACAACGACTTTAAAAGCGCAAGCAATGTGTTGCATATATTGTTTATCATGTATGAAAACACACACAGACACAGACACAGGCACACACATGCAATAATAGACAAGTGGGTGATTAATTTGCAACACATACCCTATTGTATTGCATTAGAATTGCAATTTCCAACTTATTGTTGCAATTTGATTATCATGTTTTTGATCATTCCTCTGATTTGCAATTAATCTTTTGTTGTGTAGTGAACAAAGTGGGGAGAACATACTGTGCACATTAGGAAAAATGATCTATTAAATTATAATTGAGTTAAAAATAAGTGGCAGAACAACAATAATGATGGATTGTTTAAAATGTTAATTCATTAATATTCCTACTAAAAACAAACAGAGGCGAAAAATGGGGCGCATTATTTAAATGCATGTATGCTTTTCTAAACCCAGTCCAGATTCTTTTGAACTCAGCTGCAAATGCAACAAATTTATGCAAAGAAAGAACACAGATGCTTTCAAAGTATTGCGATACTGTACATCAAACAAGGGAGCATAAATTAATTAGCATCCAGCTAATTAGGGAACAATTGTATGTTTAAAAAGTTAAAGCCAACAAACACTATGTTTGACCAAAAACATTATTACCCCAGAGAGATGTCCTGTGTTGCAGAGTAAGACGGAAAGTAGCATCTGTTCAAATGAACAAGGCTTTTCTTGTCAGAGAGCTTTGTCTGCAAAAGCAGGAAAACACAAAACAAAGTCAAAGATCGATTCACCTACAAGAACTCAACTAATTTAGTTCAATTAAAGCAGGATGCGCTCATCTTCATCCTGTTTACTACTGACAGTTTCTGATGCTGACAACCTTCACATTCTACCCCCGGGTCCTTGTAACTCACTTTACTAAAAGCATCAGCTGAGTGTATTAAATGTTTAAGGTGATCCATCAAGCACTGGTGATACTTGTAATAAAAGCTTTAGTCCAGTGTTGGCGTGGGTGAATGTACTTAAAAAGATTCAGTGTGAAAATGTGAAATTAATTACAAGAGCTAATTTTCCTAAAATGCCAACAGTTATGGTTCTTTGGTAAGTAAATGATGTTTACCGTCTGTTTAGAGTGACAGCTCCTGTATTATTAGGGGAAATGCAGCTACGATTTACATTTCCATGTTAACTGAATCGGTTGCCAGAGAGCAGAACAGATCAGAGGCCTTTCAAATACTTAGTTATTTATGTGAAAGGCCCCTTAGTTTCTTGTATGTGAAGATAAAGAGAGGGAGTAAGAAAAGATCAGTGTTTAGCTGAAGGATACTTTTCCATAGATTACAAGGCTGTTGATGGATGCACTTGTAGCTGCCAACATCGAGCCTGTGAAGTTGTAAAAGCACACCAGTGGCAGCTAACAACCAACATACAACAAGCAGCATATAAGTTACTAATTAATCATGTTTAGCATATTCTGTGGGAAACAAAATGCCGTATCATTACACTTTCAATTGATTGGACTAGAACCTTTTAAAAAAATTCAAGACAGTCATGCAACTAAGGAAACTGGAACTGCATCAGTGGAACTGGCAAATTTCATTGGTGAACACAGACACTGAAACAAGTCCAGTGTCAACGGAATGATAGAGAATTAAGAACCAGCAGTACTGGATAGATACTGAGAAAACCTCCATCGCCACACTGGTACAAATTGAATCTGTCAGTGTTAACAGACTTCACCCTTGCATGCTCTGCAGCCATGTAAACCTCTACAACCACCTTGGACCACTGAAAAATCTTTTAAGTCCATACATCTGCAACAAGCTTCCACAGCACACGAAGTATTGTGTCAGTGAGCTCACTGTAAAGCCACTATGAAGAAAACCCTTATTATGTTGTGACAATGAGCAGAAATTGATTTTACTTCGCATTTGGACATTTCACCAGCATGCCCCCCTCCACTCTACTACTGTATATTAGACTATCAACATAAATGAATGCACATGCACTGCATTAGTCCATACACCTTTGTTTGTGTTATAAGTCATTACAAAATCTTTCAATAGAATCAAAAGAATGTGTATTTCATTGCTTCTGTATTTACCGGCCACTCCTAGTTTCAGCACACATATTTCCCATCTCCATCAACCTCCCAAACATGTGAAATATAGGCGGCACTGGCAGGTTAAAGGCCCCTAAAAAACAGCAGGTATATGAAAAATTTATATAAGTTTAACAAGAGGTATAATGACTTTTGTGTTGTAATTTTTTCTGATGGTGTATTTTAAGAAATAAATGGTGTTTGGTAGTGAGATTCCAATCAGGAGGAAATAGTGAGGGTGTTTGAAGTCTACATTGACAGTCACTGCCAGGACTAACACAGGGTAATAATTTCATCAGCTCACTAATCAAAAGAAATGTTAAAGTACTGTAGAGCCTGTAGCCACCTGTGATCACAGCCAATAAGATGTCTTCAGTGTCAGGAGAGTAACTGTGGGCCATTTTTCACAAAGACTGAAATCTTTGAATCTCCAATGAGAAATGTTAATAAAGCCAATGTACACATGGGCCCCCTCAACGCTGGGGTCCACACACTCGTGTCTGCTCGGTCCGTTAACAGAGGAGGCCTTTTCAATAACATTATGGAAACAGTATGTCGACCATGGTGACTGAACTGACAATACACAAAGCTTGAGTCTCATGATCAGCCATTTCTTGAAGGTCTAAGTTTGCTGTAGATGTCTTTTGTCATCTGCCCATTCTCAGTATGACTTAAGTGCAATGGTATTTTCAAATCTCATGCTTAACATCATCTCATAGGGGAACTAGATTCAGCTTTTACAAAAATACAATGTCAGTCATTTAAGTACATAACTCTATCATGACAAAAATGCATAAATTAAGTATAAGTTTATATATATATAAAAAAATGTCATCATTGATATATAGCTACACTTGTGTGTGAGAACATCAGGCCCTGGTAATGTCAAAATGTTTTATACACATCTAATACTACATCAAAAATAAAAAAGATACAGCATAAATGTTTCACAAATGACATATTTCTATTGGACAGACAAGCTTAATCTAAATGCGTTGAAAACCAAAACCTCATCATTTTTTTGAATTCCAGGCCTCAGTGTCTCCTAATGCCTGAAATGAAAGCTGTTGGACCCGACATCAAATACCCCGGCCTAAATTCAAACACACAGAGACACTTTTTACAAATAGAGCTATCTGCATCCCCACTTGCCAAAAAAGGGGGAGAGAAAAATTCTCCCCTCGCACCTGGTAATCATTACAGAAATGAGAGACAGAAGAGGTTAAAACGCTGTGATGGAGGAAAAAGAAAAGAAATTCACACTTCTGCACTGGGACCTGCTAATGTCTCTGACCCCTCCACGCATAAACAGTTTAATTAACATGTATACATAACTTTCACTTTAACTGCCCATGGCACGTCAAATCAAAGTGTCTGTCAGGGCTGTGAAATAAGGAGTTGATACTTTGCAGGTCCTCAGTTCAAATCCAGCTCTGTGTAACTGCTCCAGCTGGCCTGGAGAAGCTGGCACACACAGGCAGGCAGACAGGCAGGTAGACGGGCAGCCTGCTACTCTGTCAGGATGATGAGGTAAACACGTCGCAATAAAAGCTCCGTAAAACCCAGATGAGCTTTGCTCAGGCCAAGCAAGAGGAAAGACGGTATTTGTTTAGTGGAAAAACTAAATCCAAACCAAATAAACTTGATGCAACTTTTTACTCAAGCAAAAAAGATCAGAATATGAAAACGTTTAATCCTAATTATGCATTTAGGGACCTTGTTTGGTCCGAAACCAAAATAACAGGTGTGAAAGATGCCTTGGACCACGGTCCGGGTCTACACACCAAAATTGAATCAGAGTAAAAGAGGTGGTCTTGGTCGCAATCAAACTGAACCATGGTTTGGTTGATTTGCAGTGTGAAAACACTTTTACTGCTAGTTTGGACTTTCGAGCCAATTGTAGGAAGTTGACACAGCATTAAGCAATAGAAGAAGAAAAAGAAGCCTCGTTTCTCCAGAGGTGCCCAGACTCGTGGATTGCTTGCAGTCTTGGCCTCCCACGATATTCCCTCCAATGATATAATAGTTGAATGGTGAGGAGATTCATTTGGGGCAATTTAACTTGTGTCAAGTTCTGCTCCTGATGTTGGTGTTGCTGGTAGTAACACCATAATGATAATTCCAGTGCAAAGAAATCAATGAGAAGAACCAATTAATTCATTTTCTCCATTTAAACAGAAAGACCAGTCAAACTGAAATCACATCAACAACAGGCACGTGTCTGTCTACTAATCAATGTCAAGTGTAAGAATACGCTGTCCACTTAGGTGATGACGACAGGATGTACGTATATCAAACGAAATTCTTTGTCTCTAAATTGCAAAGTCAAACCAAAGCTAAGACATGAGCCTCAGTTTGGACTTTCAGGCGTGAACATGCCCTTTGAAGTTTACTAAACTGGTGAAAAAGGGAGTAAATACATGCAATCATGACGAGTGCAGATGTCAGCATTTATATATTTTGGTTTCACAGCCTTTGAAACAATGGACAGGCCTTAATTTCACCTACATCATTAAACTGATGATTTAATTATCTTCACAATGACGAATTACAGATTATAGTCTGTGTGAGGGTAGGGTTGAGGTCAAAGTATTCTTCCTGTTTCCATTCTATTGTACATGATTAGTAAAAGTGGATCAGTCATTCTTTGAGCTATTAGGACTTTGTTTCTTTCCCACACAAATATCCAGTCATTTGGGCTGTCACATTGAGGAGGGGACCCCCAAGCCGGCCTGACTCTACTGGGTGTACAGCAAGAGAGGAAAACTGAGAGTGTACTCACACAGGCACAGGCTGAGGCCAGCAGCAGTACCAGAACTGGTGTGTGATGGCTCAGGAGAGGAGGGAGAGTTATTAGCTTAGCCCTGAACCACCTACTTAATATAGGGGCCGGCGGTGATCGCTAACAGAGCCTGGCAGAGGTGACAGCTTTTGGCCCTGCTTGAGGAAATCCAATTGAAAAGCAGCCAAGAGGAACAACAAGCCCAAAACAGATGTTGCTCGCTACCACCAGCGCAACTTGAGTACACAACCCGGTGGCAACAAACTGCGATGTCAAGTCTTACACACAAACATACACACAGCGGACACTGTGTGGAACACACACATCCACACACCCACACACACTTGAGCAGCATAAAACAACCACGTATATATAATATTAAAAATGTACACAATGCACACAAATGATTTGCTCACATTTGGTGCGGTTTCAAGTTTTTGTACAGTAATTGCTATATTTTTAATCATTATGATAACCTCAAGTTTTTAAAATAAGACAGTTTTAACTAAAGTAAATAAGTAAGTAAATTAAACTGCATTCAAGTAGAAAATTGAAATACAGCATCAATGTGTTAAAACTCAAAATACTCTACAGCTAAAGTAGTAGTAACAAGGATAAAAAAAATGATAGGGAAGAGTTAAAGTCATATATATTAAGCAGAGGTAAAACGAAAACCTTCCCCCCAGAGAACAGACCCACCCACTCATCCATCCATCCACCCATTCCCTCTCTTTACTTTTTTTACATCTTAAGCAGGACAACCCACTGAAAACACAACAAACAGACCCTCAAATCATTACCACCCCTCGATCCAAAATTAATTGAGTTTGGCAAGACTGACCATGCTTCAGTCATAGAAGCATTCATTTTATTTCTATTACTGCTACTGCAAAAGAGCAAGAGAGGGTGTGGGTGTGTGTGTGTGTGTGTGTGTGTGTGTGTGTGTGTGTGTGTGTGTGTGTGTTGGGGGGGGGGCTAAAATCAATTGTGACATATCTTTATTGCCAGTCGATGACAAATGACGGCACACTTACCATTGCTCCGGCATTGTGTCAGTGTGTGTCATATCGATTTTACATCAGACGGAAAAATGTTATTGATGAAGTGCCTTAGTAACAGATGAGCACTCTATTTTACTTGCTTCAACGTTTAAATAAAATGGAATGACGAGGGTGAGGGGGTGGAGGACGTTTGTAGGTAGATCTGTTAATTTAGCTGGTAGACAATTTCTTTTAATTGTATTTAAGATTAACCCAATTTCAAAGCATTTACACAAACTGGGTCTGCTGCGAGACCAACGGGATTGGGTGCAGCTACACCCTGAACCTGATCGCACTGCACACATGGTAATTGGGGGGGTGGGGTATGAGAGAGAGAGCACCAGAAAGAGAGTGAATTGTAAACAAACTAGCTTTTAAACAAGACAATTTTGGGTTGTGTGTCTTTGGCGCCAAGCAAAACAGAGCGATGGAAAACTGATACAAACTTTTAACACATGGGTCAGAGCAGGGGGCTTTGAACTGGTGAGGGAAAGCGCGCTGCCAGTGCAGAGAGCTGTTTAATTAAAAATACTTATGTATCTGACGGGACTTTCTGGGGCGCCCCCTTGTCAAACTATATGTGATCCCACTGTCAATCTCACGGGTGTTTTCTAATTGCATAGTTTTCCACTGAGAGAGGAAGAAATGTTGGAAAAGAGCGAGTCCTGAGCAACAGCAGCTGGGGACTGGGTTTGGTTCATAGAAACTGCACAGAGAGACACGTGCACTGCAGACACACACTTGCATACACATGCACTCTGTACATGAGATGCTCGGATTACCGAACCTCCCATATGCATCACACGTACTATAGTAAACCTACAGCAGTGTATAATCATATAAATACAGCACATTACAACACTCAGATATATGAACATGAACACACACCACATCTATTTGCAGATTAAATACCTCACTTTCAGTAGATGAGCAGGGCTGAAGTATGTTTAACATGACGTTCAAACTGTACAAGGAGGGAGTTGAGGCTATGAGGAACTAAAGGTGATCCAGCTTTCGATGTGAGTTTATTATTTTAGTCATTGAAACACTTACAGGCAGCTGATAGTCTGCTGCTGACAGTGTGGTCTGAGGCTGTGGAGGAAATTATGCTACCTGTGTATTAATACATACATATTTATAAAATATAAAATATACAAGAAAGAAATTATGTGCACCATTACCCAGAGACAACCACTGCAGAGCAGGTGCCCCTAATTGGTTTCCCACCCGCAAACACTAATCAATCTAATAATTCCAGGAATCTCTGATCTCTGTGGCTCATATATCTGGAGAACCATTTATCTTGTCGGCTTCATATGAGGTATGTGTATTGTTTAAGGCCCAGGGAAGTGCAGTGTTGAATTTCATGTGATTTGGACACGCAGTGAACTTTCAAAACTAATAAACTTTGAATAAAACGACAACCAGTGTTCTGCTCATCAGCGCAAGGGTTTAATTGTTCTCTACTCCAGGGTTCGGTGCTTTGAGTCAAGCTTCACTGAACTTTGAATAAACAGGTGAACAGCTCTTTGTGCCGCAGCAGTTGCAAAACTTCAGGGTTCTGTGGATTGTGTCCTGCAGCCGCTCTTTACTTGTCACAGCTCAAGTACTGCAGGTTTTACAGTTCCAGAAAGAAAGCTGCAACTAGCTTTACCACAGGCCCATTCCAAACAGGCAGGTTCAGAATGGACACAATGGTACGTAAAGAAAGTTTCCAAGAATTAGACTGATGGCGCGTAAGAAATATTTCCCTGGGCGCAACGACTGTTCTTATCATTTTCTACTGCAAGTCTACCAAAACCTACAGGAACAAACGTGTTTTTTGCTAAAAAAAAAAGTACTTTGTTCAAAGCACAATGGGATATTTGCCCTTGGACCTTGGTGTGTCCAGTTTTTCATATGCATACATTTATAGGCATGAAAACAAATTTAAAATCACCTGACAGACACATGTGCACTCACAAACACACCTTATAAATGCACAATAACAGAACACCTAGAACTGCGCCACTGACAAGACAGTGTTGCAGTGCCCTTGACTAACAATGACAAATGGATGCAATATGCAAAGTCTGAACAAGTTGCTTTTGGGTACAGAACAGGGAAAAAGATTGCTCCAGGCTCCATTGTGGGATGCGTTTGCTCTCCTGTTTCCCAGCTGAGGTGAGCCAAGCTGAGGTTAATGGCATGTGTCCAGATCAAGAAGTGTGTCGGTGAGTGTGTGTGTGAGGTGTGCGGCCTTACAAGCACGAGAGTGAAGGAAGAGGAGGTAGACAGAGAGAAAATATTTCACTTATTTAGACGTGCGTGAGTGTCTTGTGCTATGGATGATACTTTATTTGGAAACAGATATATATGTTTTCAAAGACACTATTTCTGACTGTGAGCGATGTGAGTGTGTCTGTCACATAAAGAGATGTCTGCAAGCAGGGAAAGTTTCAATCCCTGATTGCTTTCAAATATCCTCCCAATGTAGCTCAATGCACCTCACTGTCACTGTCTCCTTCTCTCTTGCAGCTTTTTAAACATGCACTTCTTTGTCTCTTAGTCTATGCATGTGCATGTTTGAGTGTGTGCATGCGTGTACATGTGAGCTACAGCACCGCCACAGTGG
Organism: Paralichthys olivaceus; assembly: GCF_024713975.1. Classification (NCBI taxonomy): domain Eukaryota; kingdom Metazoa; phylum Chordata; class Actinopteri; order Pleuronectiformes; family Paralichthyidae; genus Paralichthys; species Paralichthys olivaceus. Next base: position 9,264,061 of record NC_091095.1, on the reverse strand, counting down.
CAGGGTGTATCCATCATGATAAACCGGCAGACTCGGCGACTGTCACATGCAATCACACTTCACTACGGTTCGCGGGACTTCAAAGTGAAAATGAATGGTAGTTCATCGACATGAAGACTTCATATATCTTCGTTTTTTGGGGGTTTTTTTGCTTTTAGTCTCTCTCTTGTTTTTTGGAAGACACTTGTCTCTGCTCTCCCAGCCCCCTTTTGTTGCAGGGATCACTTGTGTTGTTGTCACCGTCTGCAAGGCATGATGGGGACAACAGATTATTTTTTCTTTTTTTATAAATTGAGTTTGGTAGTTTATCCATCATTCATATATTTTTTAATTTCAATATCATAACTCATATTCACCTCAGATTTGAAATTTATTGTTACTATATTGTAATATTGGATAGAGAATGTGTTTGGACGTACTCAAAGCTGCAAAAGACTCTGTGTGACCACTAGACGGCACAAAGACTCCAAAACAAGCTCAGCAATGACACGATCAACTAATTCTGATTCATGTAGGCAAAGAATTCTGACGTATCATTGAACCAAGCAACATGAACATCCCAGTGAACTCGTATTTGTTACCACCCTACAACTTACAGTGAGCAAACACTTCTGCAGAAAAATTAAGGCTTAATTAACAGCACAAAGGAAATGTGTCTGCCACTGTGAAACTAAAACAGAAAGAGAATAGCACTTTGGTTTCCCTAGAATCTATCAGAAGCTTTACCCAAGTAGCAGAAATTGGGAATGGTGAAACAACCGTGGTAACTCTTCCCACCAAAGAATAAAGTCTGAGGAAACCCAGGCACATGCAGCATGCTCTCATGCAAACCCTGAGCCACTGATGCGGCATCCCACGGAAATCCCGAAGGCCAATCATATAAAGAGATCATCAGAACCAACTTATTATCACAATCAAGTTTTATAATCTTTATCAGGACTAAGAATGAGGATTCTAGTTCAAATCGGGGTTGTCAAGGTTGTTTCTTGCAGTGGACAGTAGTAGTGAAAGCCAAGTTGTAAGTGCGGTGATACCTCTTGGGATACAATGTGGGGATAAGTTGAAAAGTTGTCGGTTTCAACTTCATGTCCAAAGCTTTTTTATATTTGCTCTTTTTATATTTAGCTCTGTTCCCAATTTCATATGAAGAGTTTGTTTCTGTGGCTTGGACTTACCTAATAGACTCGACTCCTATAATGTTGAGGTGTGTTAAAACCAGCAAACCAACAATTATCAAATGACATTGAGCCTGATAAGTCAAACCTGTCTTATTTTAACACTGAAGACTTGACTAATGTTTTTCACTTGGAAATTATTAGGGTTAGAATTTACTATCTCAAGTCTTTTGATGATTTATGTCAATGTAACCACATCTTGTTTTAACAGAACTTAATCATTATTTCTCAAAATGACAATATGCCTTGATGGCAAGGGAGCAAATGACAGAAAAATCCCCTCGTGAGATTAAAAAGTCTGCATGGCATTAAGCTTTAATTGAACATGGCAAGTGTTAAATGTGATAATCATCAAATTTGTTTCCACTGGAAAGTCAAATGAGCCGTAATAATGCCAGCGCCGCAGCTGCTGCAGCTCAGCGCCACAGAAAGGCTTTAATCTAGTAATGACTCTGAAATGACACTGGGCTTTCAAAATTGTGGAGAAGAGGCTAGAGGTCTCTCTGCCTCCCTCCCACCCTCTCTCCCTCCCTCCCTCACTCTCTCTGTCTCTGCCCTGGCCCAGGCCCTGCTCTTGCTCTCCAAGCTATTTGATTGGCACATGCTTTCACTTAATGAGGGATAATTACTAAGGAAAACAAGTGGGAGACCACATCTGCTCAGTGTAAAAAAGAGTGCAGGCCTGGTGCAATCTGTCAAGACAGGACTTTCAGGTTGTGTGTGTGGATGTTTAATCCACCTTCAGCGGCCTCCCAGTCCAACACAAACCCTCCCGGACCCCTCCTCCACCCTGCCCCGATGAGAAGCAGATTAATAGGAATCAGCATGTGGCTGTAAACACTCAGCGGGAAGAGCGTATATCTGCGTGCGTTGACGTGCATAGGAAATGACCCAAGGTATCTGTCGGGGGACAAGCCAGAGGCCGCAGCAGGAAGGGCAAGAGGCCACCAGGGGCGATCGGCATCAACATCCCAATCAGTGTCCTGCTGCCAGAGCTGTTGTTCTCCAGCTCCCATCACCAATGTTTTGTTTACTTTCACACAATGCTATAATGGTAGAAAAACAGCGCAGGTAGCCGCCCTGCTCCCCAGACACATTCACACTATGTCCATTAATCATCTCTACATGGGATCCACATTGTGCTAAATGGTCTCCTAATGGTTTGTACATGTTTACAGGCAGTTGTCTTGATTATATTCTAATGCCAGAAGCGTAAATCTAATTTATAAAGGGGACTATGTCATATTTCAATAGAGTTACTGCCAAAAATGTGTTTAGATTGGCTGTTGAATTTACATTTACAAGCATAAAGGGGGGGGGTGACGGAGTGAGGTCATGAAGTTGGGAGTCAGCTGATGGGATAACACGGCTGCTGACATGCATTTACATACACATACAGACACACACAAACATGAAACCACAGACACATTTCAACAGATGCATCAAAGCATGAATGAAAGGTAAAGTGCAAAAAGTAGGTAATTAGCGGGTACACACACACACACACACACACACACACACACGGTCAGGCTGGAGCAAAAGGAATGGTTTGCTTTCTTATGACACAGGCTATTACTAAATTGAGCTGGAAGGTAATTCTAAGGCAAATAAATGCCAGCAGGTTTAACACAAGGAGGGGTCTTAGGGGTGCCGGCATGAGCAATGACAGGAATTCTCTCACCTCTTTTGACAGGAAGCCTATTATTCTCACTGCTTTATTTTCCCAGGCTCGCTTTTAAAAAGTGATCTCTCCGATAGTATTTCACCCCCTCCCAAAAAACCCTCAGTCCTCCCTCATCTGAATTACCGAACGCTCCCCGTTCACTTGTGCTGGTCCCTTTCTGCGCTCCCAGACTTAATATTTACAGTAAAAGAGAAGACAGTTGGTATTCTTTTATTTTTTTAACAGATTCTTTCACTTACTCCTTTTCAGTTAATTCCAAGTGTACTTAGGTGACCATTTATATGAGTGCTTTTCCATACAGAAACCTTGATGCTGATAACTTGAATTAAGACTCCATCTGTAAGAAATCCTCCCTTCAAGTAGGTATACGTGCAGCAATATGAAATGTGCAACAGACCTCTGAAGCTAATGCTGCTCAACTGTTCAAAAAATAATAATACAGAAAAAGATGAAAAGGGAAAAAAATAAGTACAAGTTGAGACAAAACACACTATAAATATACTACTTTAAAAAGCTTTGCTACATCCTCATTATGAGTGCCATCTCAGAGAGAAGCGTGGTGGGAGTAAGCGCTGACCTTGGTATCCCGTTTGAATATTGTTTTAATGCTGCGGCTGGTAATTGAGGATGCAACGCAAACAGTGGACTTGTTTTCAAAGGGAAATCTATTTTCCCAGGCAATAGGAATGCATAGAATCATGTCATGCATTTATTTGTTTGTTTTTCCACCCTACCTCATAATTATTTAAGACACTAATTAAAATATGGATTTATAAATAAATCTCTGACTTTACCTATGATTACATTAACTTAAAAGTTTTAATCACCCTGGCACTGTTAGTTTTTTTCCTTTACAAACATTTGAAAATCTTGTTGTCTTTAAATATAATTTGCTATAATTTCATTAAATTGTGTATCTCAAAATATGTGTTCGATGTGTAAAGAAAGGCTTATTTTAACATTTTAAATCTGTGTAGTAAAGATTAGTTATAACCTAATTTATTTCAGTGGTAAAGTTTTCAATCCTGGATATTTTAAACCATTACATAAGTAAAATATTAGGTTTATATAAAAGTATGTTATTACAGTATTTCATTTAATTATGTGTAATTTTGTCTGACCAGGATTGAAAATTCCAACAGTTTTCCTTCCTATAATTTCCTTTATTTCCTATTAATCAGTTAGTAGTAATATTAGTACCAGTCACTTTTAAAAAACAACAGAGAGAATATAGACGGGGATTTTGCTTTCAATAAAAAATATCCCCCATCAAGATCACGTTGCAGAGAAATAAGGACAACGAGGGGATACGGTTCCTGCTTCTTCATGCAATCCAAAATGAAAAACATTTCCCTCCATGGTGATAGAGGCTTTGCCATGTGTGTGTGTTTGTATGTGTGTGTCTGCTCCTGCACGTGTCCCTTTATGTGTATGCATACATGTACAGTGTGCGAGTAGGCGGCAAGGACCGCAACCAAGGCTGTACAGATATATGGTTTGTAGATATTTGGCATTTAAATGAATTTTCTCCTTGTGTGGTGACACGCTGTGATCCAACTACTAAACCCTACAGATGAGGCTACCAGTGTAAAAAATTCTACTGGTAAAGTAGTAAAATTGTATTTTTTATAGACCTATGATTATTTAATGTTCAAAATCTATAAATAATTGAAAAAATAATAAATCAGATTTTCACAAAAGTGTTCAGGTTAGTTACATTTAAACCTGCAAATTTTGTTCATGTGGTTGTTTATTATATTTTTATTTACTGTCAGGAAGCGTATTCTTCCTGACATTGAATAGTTGTATTACATTATTATAGGGATATACATACAGCTGATTATCTAAATACTGTTTCAGGGCTTTTTCCACACAGAAACTACATTGTGTGGAAAATTTACCTTTTGACCATTAAATTAGTCACATTTAAAAAAAATAATAATAATATTGTCAAAATATCCTCCTCCTGCAGCAGGAATCAGTCCTAAAGAACCGGGTAAGCCTCCATTACAACTTGGTGCAGCAGGAGAAAAGAAATATGGAGAGGAAACAGGAGAGAGAAAAAAGGCTTTGAATGGACCAGTTGTGCGGGTCCACAGGAGACGGCAGGAGAAGCCGGACAGAGAAACTGGATCCAAGTTCTGCTGTTCTCAGTTTTTCTGCCAAATAAGAAATTAAAATAACTTCTTGGTCTGTAGGAGGCTGAGGATAGTGGTGTCAAGTGGTTACACACTCACAGAAACCCACACACAATGCTTTACAAAATTCAAAGCATGGGATCACACACACACACAAACAAACTATCGGCCAAAACTCTTTTCATTCACTGGTTAATTCTCTGCTCTCTTGCTCTCTGAATTGCAGTTTATTTTTTACCTGTCCAGTTTTATAGTGAGTACTCTAATAACTCTACTGTAATAATAAACTACTCTAATAATTCTGCGTAGGGCCGTGTGTCGTGAGAGTTAAATAAAATGACAAAGAAATATATGAATATCTGGTGACAGGATATTTTATGAAGATGCACTGTATATTTAATATAGCTAATTTTGTTCTCGCTTACATTATTGAACTGATATCGAGTATTTCTAACCAAACACAAGGAAAAAAAACACGTGTGGTCTTAACCAACTGTAAAATGTGTTTGAATAACTTTTTTTTAATCCATACAATACTGAACAAATGGCATAATTAGAAGATGAGGTAAATCATTCTTCATTTTAATAGTTAATGAGTAAAGCAGGCTGTGTCTATAGGTGGGAATTTGAGGGGACACAAGGTTTATGGCTGACACTCATATTACATTTTGTGTTAACGCTGTTCAAAGTTTGGGGGTGAAATTCATTCACACTCAGTAGGTAGTTGTACTGAAGTAGAATTTTTCTGTAGAGCAGGGAAACTCCACCGCAACAGACAAATCCACGCGTGTAAAAGAAAAACTTCAGCAACTTATTTAGTTATCAATCGTCATCAAAACAACGTGACAATATGGTAATATGATAACTCTCCACTATGTGAATTAGAAATACAAATAAATAATTCCCCCGAAAAAATCTGTCAGTGATATTGAATGTCAAACTGATAAGAACAAATTTTTATCTCAGATTTTACAGTGAGTTCTTCCAGATGTGGTTTGGGATATGAGAGGTGGTGAAATGTAAAATTTAATCAAAAGCCAATAAACTCCCTGAAGAATATCAGCCTGAGTTTTCCTCTATTTGGCAGTGATTTGTCCATGTTTTGTGCATAGAGCTAATCTGGGAATAAAACCCATTGACTCTTGCTCCTCATTGTATTTAATTACAGTTTTGTAGCCACTGAGCAACAGGATCGACAAAAGAGAAAACCACCTCTCCTAACACAATCACTTCACATGCTGTAAAAGCTTTGCTCGCTCACACAACAAATCTCCCATATGGCAAAAATCAATAAGCAGAGCAACACTCTATTGATCATATCTATATCTTGGATACACTCTGATGTCATGCTCCACTAGCCATGTGCGTGTGTTTGTTAGTGCCTGTGTGTATTTAAGGACGTCAGGAGGTGCTGCGTTCATTCTAATGGAATAATAATTTTCATTAAAGCCTTCAGCTGCATTAAACCTATGCCTCAGGTAAAAAGGCTACTTTTCCAATCGATGTTTCTTGCTAGAAAATCGGCATCTAATGTGACTGTGTATGGTGAATCAGAGAATTAATTGAAATCTCACTTTCAAACTTGTGACTACGGGGGAATGAAAGAAGCACAGATGCAATGAGCAACAAACTAATGCAATGTTGTCTTCACCAAATAAAAGGCAGTGTAAAATTTAAGTGGTGAGAAGTTCAGACGAAGTATTCAATTATTACACAGATTTACAAAATTTGCCTAAAAAGGTCCCGTATAAACCTGAAAGAGAGCCGTTACTTCAAAATGAGCTTTTTTAAATATGTGCTACCACTTCACACAGACGACATCAGAGCACAGTGTCAACACTGTGTACCCTTTTCTTTTGAAATGATGAACTACTACACTAATATTCAATTGCTGTATTCTTCATAGATTATACATTATTTATTTTTCTACAGTCTGATTTAACCCTGAGTGAAATGATAAATTTCACCTCTAAAGCTTCAATGAATGCCCGTAAAATCTCATTACCACTTACCACTCAGTTGATTTCATAAGAAAAGTGAAAACATTGTTGTCATCACATCCCATGATATAAAAGACCTTAATGCAATATGAATGAAACAGCTCTGATAAATTCTCTCATTGATTTCTCTGTATTTCCACCGTGTGATGACAAAAGCACAGGGTTGCCCTCCACAGGCAGCAAACCGACATAACACAGAAATACAAGGAAACATTCCTGACAAATAAATTCCCCCCGCAAAGTTACCAGGACGGACCGCAGAGACTTCCTGCCGCTCTCAACAACTTGCGGAGGACGATCGTTACCCTAACATTTTCCCTCTGACTCCCTAACTTCCTTCACCTCTCTACATTGTTTTCTCCCTCTCCTCCACTCGCTCCCCTCACTCTGTCTGCCTGTGCAGCTCTAAGTTATTGATAGTTTAAAGTTATGGGCTAATAATAAGATGGACACTGCATGGCCAGGAGCCTATTATACCTAGGTAATGGATAGCGTGCGGGTTTTGAATGACATTGCCTAGAGATTGGATGACGGAGAGTGGAGCGATTTATAGGCTATACCCAAAGAGCCCCCCACCCCCCCTCACCCGTTCCTCTCTCAAATGCACACACACACACAAACACGGCACCCTATGCTATTTATCTGCCTTGATAAGGAAGCAGATGAGGCATGCCAGTATTTATGGTGAAGATGTTCATAAAAACTGCTGCCTTAGAGTAGGAAGTTAGAATCAACTCAGAAGAACAAATCCACTGAATATGCTCTGTGTGCACAAACACGTGATTCTGTAGAGGAAACAAAAATGTAAAGTGTAATTGCTGCAGTGTGATCTTCACCCCCCCCCACCCAAAAAATACAACTTGAAATATGCTTGGAGGTTGTCGACAAAATTATTTAGAGGCTTCCTGGTAAAATAGAGGGTTGTTAGACTTGTTAATGTCACTGCACCGATCAGAAATGAGTATCATGAAAATCTTAAAACATCAACGTCACAACAGACAAGTTAAGAAACAAGGAAACTCTGTTCTCGTCTACATATCAGCAAAGTGTGATAGATACAGATGTCAAAGATGCTACTTTCAATCTAGTTGTACAATCCGTCATTCAACAAAAACACCAGTAAAAATCCAAAGCCCCGGTTACTGCAGTGAGTGCTGCAGGTTTGCATTTATGCCATGTCTGCATAATGCTCATAAAAGCCTCCTCAGGTCCCTGTTGAGGGAAATGACAGCGACAGTAGAGACACTTGAGCCAGTGTTGTTGGGATGGAGGAGGAAGAGTAGGAGCGGAGAGGGCATCAGGGAGCGCAGTGAAAAAGGTTTGTCAACATTATCTGTTTTATTGATTTAACAGTAAAAGCTTGCCGCTTAAGCTTTATGTTGCTATGGCTGGCCCCATTGAAAATACAACGGCCGCAAATAAAAAACGATTTCTTAAAAAAACTTGAGCATTTTTATTGATTTATTTTTTTATTTTTATCTCCTGGCAAGCAGCTTGGGTTTTGCATGCATTATTGTTTTAAGTTTTACACATTTCATCATCTTTACGAGTGGTCATTAAGGTGGGACTATGTTAAACTGTGCTCTCACTCCCAAAGGGATCAATGGCTCTGGAGGAGGCAAGACGGCTTGAAGCTATATGTAAGACCAACAATGCTTTGAGCTAAATGCTCAATTGCTCAGCATGCTAACATGCTCATGATACTGCTAGCATGTGGATGTTTAGTACATTTTACATTCACCATCTTGGTTTAGCATGTAACTAACATTTGCAATTTGTCTTCTTCACATTTGGTCTGAATCTGAAAAGTTAACAAATAGACGGAAAGTAAGTTCTAAAAATCATCCTTTGAGGTTCATGTATGACTTTATACTGTGAGGTATTTTAATACACAGTGAAAAAGTCACAACTCATTGCGGCACAAAGAGAATTAATTGGTAAGAAATTTAAAGAATTCTTCCCCGAGTTGTCAAGACATTACATCCTGAACAGAAAATGTCAAGATGTCAGAAGAATACATCCTCTGAGAATCATCAATATGTTTTTCTAGCTCAGTCTAGAGGATAAAAAGACAATATAATATCTGTTAAGCTGCATTTCCTGTGAACATCAAAAAAATCCTTTGTTTTACATTTCCTGTTCAGCAAAGGTGGACAATGATCACAGCACAACAATAAGCAAATCAATCAGAAGTCTCCAGAAGGATCTCGAGGAGAACCCCTTTAAGTGTCACTACACCCCATGCGGACCAGAGAGCAGTGGGGTCAACAGAGTGTGTCATTGAAGCAGCTTGAAACCTGGTAGGGTTCCTGTTGTGTCCTGAACTGTGGAGGCTTTTCAAAGACGCTCTATGCAGCTCTATTATGCCTTAGCAGCTGGTTATTACCAGAGGAATCCTCCAGCTACCCAGAAACGCTCATCAACACTCTCAAACAGACACGTGTATACACACAAACACACACAGCATAAAATACATGCTAAATAATCTAGGTTACTTTATTTAGCCTATTTGAGCATTTTATTGAAATTGTTTGTCCTGTGTAGAATTAAGAGCAACTGAAAAAGATATTAATACATTTAATCAATGTTAAATTGTGTCTCTCATTTCTCAGATAATTGGTAATTGTTACATTGTTTATTTATGCATCAAGAGTTTCAGCTAAATCATGGAAAACATTTTTTGTCTAACCTTTAATTTACTTATTTTGATGTGACCTTCAGAGGAAATGGCTTTGAATATTAAAATAGTTTGAATCACTGTTTAAAAATAAATAACACATATGTATACATAACTTGTATCATAAAAGCAACTGATTGGCATTTAGCTGGATCATTACCTGACAGTGAGATTGGCAGAGTACATTTAAAAAGGAACGAGATGTGACAGATAATGAATCTATAGTCGGGTGTTGTGTACTGAGAGAGTACAACAGAAAGACAGAAGAACAGAAAAGAGCAGACCGACAGCCCAGAGCATTAATTACTGTTGACACGTAAAAAATATAATTAGATATGAGAGGAAACAGAAACTATTTATGGCAACCGAGGGGCCTTGCTTAATGATCAGACTGCAGCTAAAACCTCTATTGATTTTCTTGTTAAATATACAGCTCAATTAAAGATACCGCTGATTAAAAGACAATTACAAATCGCAACGGTGGTTCTAGACATGCTGGGGAAGCTGGGTAATTTGGGGCCGTCTGCCGCAGACGGAGAACTGCACGTTTTCATCCTTGCTCTCTGCCTCATCTCTGCAGTGCAGTGGGAAATGAGGCTGCATGGGTATTTTTTTTCTTTTTCGATGTGAAAACCAGCATTTCTTGTTGTGGCCAATTTTAGACAGAGCTGCGGGACCCATGGATATAATAGTCACGGCAAAATTCAGTGTACAGTTAATACGGCTTGTTGATTTCTCAGAATGTGACAAAACAACCTGCTGAATTTCAGCACTAAAAGCATAAAACCAACTCTGATTAACCACAAACAACAACAATAACACTGGCCTTTGAATACATAAAGCAGAATACATTGAACAAACAATACAAATTGAATTCCGTCATTAAAATGAAGTACCTGCTTAACAGAAGCTACACCGTGGCTCTTTTTTCTCCGATCTGCATCAGCCTTGTCACTGACAAATAAAAACCTTGACAGTCTGTATACCCTCACCACCACAGAAGGGCAGAATTACAATGTATAACAAAAAACCTTTCTGTTTTTCATTTAGGAAAAAGAAAACAGTTTAAAGTCTATAAACCACAGAATTTTTTCATAAGTTTTAGCTGCGCATTATTTAGTTTTACATTTTTCTACTTTATTACAAGAGATAGAGGCATCTTAAGAATGTTTAGGAAGTTTTGTTTTTGTTACTAATGTTGCGGCATTAGTCATCGACAATATAATTCAATAAATAATTTATGTAAATGAAGAAAAAAATAATTGGTTTTTATTCCTGTTTGTCACCTTTCCCTGGTGTTGGCCTTTAAATAAATTAGTTATGACAAGTTCAAATATGTGCATATACCTCTGTGTGTGTGTGTGTGTGTGTGTGTGTGTGTGTGTGTGTGTACCTGTAGGGAGTTGAGGAGGATGAAGATGTAGGCCATGACAATGGAGAAAGGCACCAAGACGCCACAGAGCCATGTTAATCCAAGGATGGGAAGCAACACCAGCACTGCTTTCACTGCAGCCCTGTGCTCTCGAACACACACACACACACACACACACACACACACACACACACACACACACACACACACAAAGAGAGAGAAAGACAAACACACACACACACAGAAACAAGTTACAGCACAAAAAGAAATGTATGCATACAAATGTGAATGTTGTAACATGCAAGCACATGCACCGCAAAGACTTGACTGGCTGACTGAGCAGAACTTATTTATCACCAGATAAAATCAATCTAAGCATTCCCTAATAATTTTCCTTCCTCCCCAGTCGCCCTCAGCTCAATTCTGGGTTTCTCAACTTTTCAGTTAATTTTGGACAAACCTGAGCAGCTTTGGCAAGCGGCTTGTTCCATATACAACACTGTGCAGCTGGAAAGGCTCACAGGGTGACAACTTCCCACCTTAAATCCACCTTAATTCTGTTTAGAGTGGAATTAGCTTCTCACTCAGGTGACCGCCAAACCGCACCAGCTGTGTGTGTGTGTTTGCGTGTGTGTGACATGGCGGGCGGCGAGCCCTAGTTTATTCAGCGGAGGAATGTGTTTGAATTTCCGAGACGGCTGCCACCCAGGGGTGCCAAGTGGTTCAAGGCCTGCTTTGAAAACCTGCATAGAGCACCCTCTGTGAGCCGCGGTGGGCTGACATGGTGAGAAAAACATGTACACTTTAACATGAGTTTCACTGATAGCATCATAAACACGGATGTTGTGGTGATTCGACTGGAGCGCACACTCTGATGAACTAAAACCAGTGATATTATAGAAAGCACAGGGCAATGACAGTGATAGGACTTAACAAGATAGTGTGTCTGCACTGCAGTAGTCAAAGAACACAACTTCAGACTTTAGTCTAGCTAAAACTTTTTCACGGGTTCTAGTGCCCAGTTTCAATCATTAGCAATCGCTCAAACAGCTGATAAAACTAGTAAGTGTATTGTGTGGATTTATGTGGCGTATAGAGAGTGAAACTGATTAAAATTTAATTTTATCAATTTAATTTCATTCAGTATTCTAAGAACTCAGAAGAAAAGTTTCCAAATATCATTTATTCCTATAGGCAGCAATATATTTTAGACTATTTAAAAAATATAGAAAAAATAAAATCCATTTATTCTCATCCCATCATTTCAAAGACCCTTTTCCCAACCAAATATTTTAGAGGCCATTTTGGAATATCAATATTTGAATTGGTTGAAACTGGCTTCATTCCAGAAAATTTGAATTAAAATAATTTCTTTATCGTATCAACACTCACAGATATGAAAGAACTACATACACTAATGCAGCCCATTCAAAATGTATTCCTATCTTGTTTGATAAATGAGGCCCGCTCTTTTAAAACGACAAATCCAATATAAAATCTTGCAGCTGCTTTTTATTTGACGCCCAGTGACTATTGCTTGTCGGCTCCAAGGCCTTAGGCCCAGGTGAATTATCTTTAAGGGGAAAAAAGAGGACAAATGGCACCTCCTTGTGGTTAGTACCTGATCTGCTCGTAGGCTTGTTCCACAGGACTGGTGCCCATGGCCAACATGATGGACCTTCTCTTGGCTGTGGAGATTGTGATGATCACCACCCTCGACAGTATCAAGATATTCACCTGGAAATAAAAGGAGAAACTATCAATCGAAACAGAGGAAGAATTTTTTTTTCTTTCATTGTTTTTCAACTGTTTCCTCGTCGTGGGAACTGTTGGGTTCCTCTCGATAATATTGAAAGATCTCGACCGCATTCACCAAAGTGCCTTGAGATGATGTTTGTTGTGATTTGGTGCAATACAAATAAATTGAATCTAATGCAGGAGAAAGAAATAGAAAGAAAGGATGGAGATCTATAGGTTGACATATTTGTTTGTAGGAGATTGTAGAGGAAAGATAAGAGAATTGTCCAAAGTGACTGATGTTGGTCGAGCACTTCATATAGTATTACCACTACGCACACCACAAAATTCTATTCAGGCTACACAATAGGATTACGATTTAATTTGCAAACCATGATGATGAAGATGACTGGCCCAGCAAAACCCCAGATAACTCCGTTCTGGACACTGAGCCAACAGTAGCCGTCGGCAGAGTATTTGCCCGAGGCCGATGCCAGCGTGATGGTGACTATCAGCACCGGTAGACCTGGAGGGAGGGAGGGAGGGAGAGAAAGATGGAAAAATATAAAAAGAAGGTGGAGAGTCAAGGAATAGATCATTAAGAAGAGGAATTAAAAATCAGAAAAAGGTAGAAGGGAAAGGAAATGGGGCTATACAGTAAACACCACTGAGTTGTAAACAGTCACAAACATAAGCAGACCTTGAGTATACAGTACTTCCTAAAACTACAACCATACAGATTACCTGATCAGATTTAACTGGATTCCTTGTGGATTTTAAGACGTACTTTACCATTAGGTGATAATAACCATCACAACAAAAATCCTTGATATTCACTGTCTATCTGTGAAAAGAAAAGTCTTGGCTTGTGTCGAGCCATTTTACCCCAGCCGATGAGATAGTAATATTTCATGTGTCGATCTTCGCTTAGGTTGACCGCCACCACCTTGCTCCAGAGCAGCAGACCCTCCACCAGCATCCAGCTAAATGCCGCCATGAAGAAGAGATGAAGCAGCGCCGCCACAAGTGTACACGCCACCTACAAACACACAGACGTGCAGATAGAGACAGATACAAGTCCCTCCGTACATTACAAGGTGAGGTTCCTACTGACACAACATAAGAGCAGAAAGTAGAAAAAGCTTGAATGCCTGTATGACAAACCCACATACCAACAACCAGTGGTAAACATAATCAGAGACGTATGCCTGTTGGGTTAAGTTTTTGAGGGAGGAATGGTAGATTCCACACTGCTCTGCATTTACACAATTTGCAAGGGTAAATTTTGTGTGGAAAATCCTCTGCCTCCCAAAAAGGCAATTCAAATGTACAAGCACACAATGAGTGCTGTGGTAACCCAGAGGAAACTGAACTGACAAACTTTATAATCTATAGACATGTCAAGTATTCATCTGTTCAAACATCTTTTTCATACAACTATATTTTTAAAGTTAACCCTTTTAGGATTTCAGAAATACAGGTTTGTGCTTCACATCCAAGCAAGACTCTTGTTGTCAGATGCTAAAATCATCAACTTGAAGTGTTTATGGCAGAGGGGTTGTGACACATTCCACTTTTCAAATGTGAAACACACACAAAAACTAAATGTCAGAGGTTAGCCATGTGTCCTTTAAGAGCAGCTCATAATCCTGAATGATGAATGAGGAGCCAGTGGCCACTAATATCACATTCACACCTCTTACAATCTCAAACTCATAGATTGCTTATTGCTGACGTATGATTTTAGTACATTTACTTGATGATTGCAAAGCCTATCAATAATATAAATTGAGGTAAGTTGAAAATGTATTGTGTTTATTCTTATTATATTATATTGTCATTAGCTGAATTGGCCAAAACCTTGTTAAAAACTGAAAAATGACCTCCTTGATTGTCAGTCTATTTACACACACATTTGATAAATTTCCAAATAGCCTGCCTGCAGCGTTAAAGTGTACCCTGACATGACCTGGGGTCAAAGGACCAGGGGTCAAACCAACTACAGGTCATTGAGTGACCACAGACTGTGCTTTGCCTGATGGATGCGACAGCAGTGGTCACCTATGTCACATCGAATGCCTAAACATTTGTTTTCCTAGGAACCTCAGTGTGGTCTCAGATTTCAAATCTCATTAAGGCTGCTATAAATAAGACAGTGATGTGGGATAATAATAGGAGTTGAACACAGGAACGTATAATCTTTAAATATCATCTTCTACAGTGGCTATGTAAACATTGTACTTTGTCATGGATAGTGAAGACATGAGTATCAGAAATATTATAATATTTAAAGCAATTTTTTCTAATGTTAAATATAAATTTCTAGTACAACAATGTTTGAACCTTTACTTAAGAACAAGTTTCCCTGTGTTTAAAAAATAAAATTATTTTTGTAGAGTTGCTCTCATTTTCAATATCCGGCTGAATCTATTCTTCTATCGAGGTTTGACAGAATCTAGCATGAACCGTCATGAAATGAGTCGTCGTCATTTATCCGCAGCTTAACCTTTGGTGAACCGGCTTTAAATCCTATGCATTGTTAGTTTGAAAGCAGACGTTTCAGTTGTACCTTGTTGTGAATGGCTGAGCTGCTGCACAGCAGAATCACCTGGGCACAGATCAGAGCAATGAACAGGTTCTTGTGAATGGACGTCCTATCAGATTTGGGGATACTGTGGAAAGAGAGACACAGGGATAATGTTTCTTTTTAGATAGATCTCGTATAAAACAACTGTTAGTCAATAAATAATACATTTTAGAGGACAGTAGAATCTTGACAGTATGGCCACAACTCCATGTGAATGGGACATTTTATACTGAGATTATCTGAGCTGTATTTACTCACAGTTAAGCCTTGAGCTGATTGAGACATTTTACTCAGCACTGACTCAGCCACAGTTTCACTAATATCCAAGGCTGTAAAATGACCTGACTCTTAGCTCTGAATCAGTTTATGGTTTCTACTCATTCAAAATTTTACATCCTGTTGATAGTGCTGCTGCATCAGTTCGGACCGGTCTGCATTTTTCATTTCTTTCTTTTTTAATTCTATTGTTGGTCTAAAGAGGCGCAAAACTTTTAACATGTTTGCAGTTTGGCAACAACAGTTTAAGTTTGTTATGTCCTCCAAGGAAGTAATATTTTCATTTGTTTGTCCATCTGTCAGCAGGAATGCAAAAACTAGTGAACGGATTTCCATGACATTTTGTGAATTGGTGGGGCATGACCCAAAGAGTAACAATCTGGAGCGGATTTGGACAAACGGGTGGATCCAGGATTTTATTTCCACTTTCTTAAACATTGCAATATGGGATGTTGGTGGATGTATATGCTCTCCAGGCGCCTTTCTAGTTGTCCAGAGGGTTTCCTTGTAAATTTAAATTCAGAATTCAATACAGTAATGGAGACCAGAATGTATATGACACACATACCATTCTTATACATTACACAATCTCTAGAAACAAACACATACTGTATTTAGACGGCATCAATATGTTGAATGTTTCCATTTCAGCGTGTTCACGAAGCATAAATGACACATGTTAAACTGGTTTAAAGAGGTAAATCAACTGAAGAGCTTTTCATTACCTCCTGATGGCCTCGGCCTATTTAGACTTATTTCATATCTGCATCATTGCTTGCGACCACCATAATTTCACGTGTGATCATGCATGCATCTGTGGACACGTATGCTCCGCTTTGTGCTGTGTGGGTGTGCTATGTGTATTGATGTGCATGTATATCATCATACCACAGAGTGTGTGTGTGTGTGTGTGTGTGTGTGTGTGTGTGTGTGTGTGTGTGTGTGTAATGCATGGCTGCGCTCTCTGATTTCAGGACAGTCATAAATCGCGAGGGCAGCTCCTCTCCAGCTGACTGTGATCCCTCAGTGACCCTAATGTTAATTAACAGCTGCAGAATGCCGCCATAAACCTTCAGAGTGGACTCACATGTAGACAGCAGTAATTACTGCATTAGCACTGGTCAATACTCATACGAGCCTTAGGTACAGATCACGAGCAGCTACTGAGCCAAAAAGTTGTATTGCCATTTTTTTAGTTTCTTACTTGTGCATCAGTGAAAAGGAGTGTTGACAAAACCACAGCCACAACCTCTTTACTTAATGCTACAACACACAAATCGAATACACCACTATCATATAAAATATATGGTGTAATCATTTTTCTTACAACACTACCTCTGATTTTAATTAACAACAAGGGCCTGTTGATATATAACCATTGTGTCGCTAACAACAGGGCTAAAGTCGAGTTGTGTGTAGTGTTTCAGAAACCAGGTATCTATTTTAGCATCGCAGGTAAATGGAACGGGAAGATCAGCTACTCACTCCAGCACAGTGAACAGCATCAAGGTCACCACGAGCGCACACAGAGACGCACCAGAGCCGATGAATGTCAGCTTGGTTAAAATAAGCTCTTCCTCAGGAGTCCACTGGGATTAGACGGGGACAGCAGTTGTGGGAAAGAGTGAGAGAAAAACAGTAAAAAAAAAAGAAGAGTGGACAAGTGGTTAATCAGCAGCCGCACCATATCTGAAAAATCACAGGTTTGATCCACAGGACCCTTTCTCAAGGACACAAAAAAAATTCCTAAAAACCAAATGTGCTGTTCAACAATCTGCGGTTGTTTCTTTTGTGCTTATTTTACCATGATTATGTACTTTGGATCAAAAGAACAGTTCCAATGCATTCTTCAACAACATAGACACACTAGGACTGCCACCTGCTGGATAATATAGTGTACTGAAAACCACAGCCACAATTTTAGGGGTTAAAGTTCTCAACTTGGATTAAGATTTCACATCAGCAAAATGTATTTGGAAGCAAATCAGTACTACATATGGCAAATAGAAAAACTACCTTATGTGATCAGTACTATACTCATAATATAGTATAGAAAATGAATAAGTCCCCATTATGTTTATCACAATTTAAATTTGAGGTTTGACTTTCAAACATACAGTTTAAATTTCCCCTCAAGCAACCTCTACGTCAGTGTGTGTGATTTAAAGCACCACATCATAAATCATCTCATGAGTTACCTTCGACTCCAGGTAATTCATCAACACTGCAAAATTGGTGGTGTGGTTACATAGACAGGAAGTGACACCAGAGCCAGCATAGGTCACCCTGCAGCCAACACTGGACCAGCTAGTGGTATGAGTGTGCCTGCGGAGCACAATACACAAGCACAGACACACACAAAGTCATCAATTCATTTCATAGAGCGGAGACGTTTAGGTTTGAATATAAAGATGGGCTGGATATCTATCTGTGATACATGTGTGCATTGTTTATAATAAATTGTTGTATTTGAGATAACAGACACATTTAAACACATTTAAAGACCAACCTTAGCCCAACAGACTACAGCTCTATTGCAATAACACATTCATTCGTCTGGTTATGTGACTTGTGACGTGGATGGTGTTGGTCAAACTTACATCAAGCTGAAATTCCAAAAGGCACAAACAGGAGATACTCTCTGTGAATACTCCACCTAGAAACAGACACATGTGTTTACACTTGTTTTCCTTCTCTTTCAGTCTGTTTCTTAATATATGGCACTGGACTCGGACCAGCCAACAGCGACATTGGATAAAAGTCACATGTTGTTGGCTGGGAGAGGAAAATTCCTTTGCGGTGACAGGCTTTATTTGGTGAGTTTAACAAAGGGCAACAAATCAAGTATGACTCAACTGCTGTTCTCATACAAGATGCAAAAAAAATGTCTATCATCAGAGGGAATTTCACTTATTCCACTTGTGGAATTTTCAAAACAACAAAACAGCAGAGTTCATCTCAACCATTTTCAAAAGTTGCAGTCTCAAATTAGGACCTTTAAACCTCAAACATTGCTTTTTATCACTTGCCAACTGCCAACAAGAGCTGCCCAGATGAGACTAGATTTGATCAGATGAGTCAAGATGTTCAAATATTTACACCGTACCACGTGCGATGAAGAGAGGGTGTACTGGACAGCCACAGGGATGGTTTGGGCCTTGGAGGGATCACGAATGGAAGCTGATATGACAGCAGAAGCCAGGTGACCTGAGGGCACTCTGAAAAGGATAATGTTCATCATTCACATGCCCTAAAACATAACGGTTATTAATAATTGAAACAAAACAAACTAAGGGTCCAAATATCTTTACTCCTTCAGAATGAAGAATGAATGAAGTATCAAAAGCGTCCACAACCAACCTTTGATTTTTCTCTTGCTGACTCACTGGAGGTTCCTGTGCTCCAGACTCAATCTCACTCAGATGGCTGTAGTGGGTATGAATAAACACCACTTCCTCATTTCCTAATTAGAAATAGAAGGAGAAGCACAACAGCTTTATTTTTATCCCTAGTGAGCATCACTTCAGTTGCAGCAGCATCTCACAGTCACACTCAATACAAGTCAAGCAATACAAATGTAATGTGTATTCTGTTTTTCGTGTGAGTGAATGTGTGTGTGGTTTTGTGCACATGCTTCCTACCAAGGGTATGTATCCTCTGGAGCTCAGTGTCAGGGATCATCAGCTCATCCTGACCACTGCTGCTCGTGGTGCTGGAGCTGACGACAGATGGTTTGAAGACTTGACGATCGTGATCTTCAGTTAGCTTTTGCCATTTCATGAACACATCTGGCAGCAACGATAGCAGAGGACAACAATACACAACCACAACAATTAAGACAGATTGACAATAAAAGTAGAAATGTAGTTCTATTAATGGTTTGGGTAATAATAATAATATAATCCATGTTGGACTCATCAGTGTATTTCCCTGGATTCTGTAACCACTGTAAACACTAGGAGATAAAGTAGTGCAACAAACTTACAACAGAATAGACTAAAGACAAATATACAATAGACACTGATGCAATCTCCAGAAACATCACAACAAGAGTCAAGTTAAATGTGTCAGAAAATATTGCAAATAAAATATTCTACCATCCTACGTTCAATACTTTTTGTGCCTCCTGTATTTGAACCTAAGTGATATTTTCCTTGATGTTTTTAAGATGTTTATTTTACCGATGTTCTTGGTAGAAAGAGTGAAGCCTCTTCTCTCAGCAGACAACATGTCTGCAAGAGCTTCGGTGAGACCGTCAATGCTCTTTACAATAGTAAATGGCCCCACGCTGACCTGTAGAGGAAATACACACCAACAACAATTAGTCAGAGTGAGATTCATAGAGGAGAAAGGAAGACTTTCCTGGTTTAATAATTGAGACCAAGAAATGTTACCTCATCCCTGAAAAAAGATGGGGTTTGGCTGAATTTAAGTTGTAAATGGGATTTCATCATGCAGCGGTTTAGTGCCAACTATTTCCCAGAGAAGATATTAGCTGGTATCATGAATTAAAAATATTATAAGCAAATCAGTTATCAATTGTAACAAAGAGAATCTTTTTTTTGACAGAGACAAATTAAAACAGGTCACTCCCTCACCCCATCCTCCGTCAGACCCATCCACTGTGTGGCCATGCTGGGCTCCAGCATCACACTTGCTGCCTTCACATAGTTCGTAGTAATGGAGACCATGACCTCTGCTGCATCATGTCCAGCTGAGTGAGTACTAGCTGCTGCAGTTAGGTCAATCTCAATCATCTGGGAGAGGAAGAGGACGTCACTGGAGGAGAGGACGTTTGGGTCACCGGCCTCCACGGTTTGCAGGACGACCTGCGACAGCTGCTGCAGCGAGGTCAGATCTCTGCCCCAGGAAGTGTTGATGCTCAGCTCCTCAATCACCTGAGAAGAAATGATGTGTTCCAACTGTATTAGTCTGTGGAAAAGGTGGTTACAACATCATGTTGCCAGTTATCTGTCTACACACCTCAGAATCCCCTCTGAGATTAAGTTTTTTTGTTGCTGAAAAGCTAAGAAATCATCCTTTTAGATCATTACCATGTCAGTGTGCTCTGTGCTACTCTCAGTAGTTGAGATGCCTCTGCAGCAAAATCACACAAACTCTTACTGCACCAGTCAAGTGATGATCTGCTACAGACGAAAACTGACAACTCACGTGTTTAGTCAGAGGATTCTTGCCGAGTTTGCTGAAGAATGGTGTCTTCGGTAAACTGAAAACCTCCAGCACTTCTGCATAGACAGAGACAACTATAATGCAACACAATGCAAACAATTACAGCAAGATGACAGCCTTAGAGACTATCACATATTATTTTTTAACAATTATGTAAATGTGACCTTTACTATTCTATTTGATAAATTACAAAATCAGATCACCACATTACGATAAGGATAAAATTAGGTAACGTCAACTGATGTGATTTACAGTATTACCTTTCCTAAACTGGCAGACAGCCCCTCTGATTGAGTCGCACTTGGTCAGCCTCCAGTCCTCCATAACAGGGTCAAAGATGCCACACTCCACATCAGACTGAGAACTGTGGAACAACTCAAAGGGGAATGTTTGATTCTCTAGAGAATTTCCATCCTCCAAGAGCGGATGCGATAACACAGTGAAGTTACCTGGTGAAGAAAAAAATATATATATATATATATATATATTTCAAGATATTTCAAGATATATGATCATCATGTCAACATAAAACTAAAGCAGTATCACTAGTAAAATATTTACGTGGAATAAACTTCACTTTCTTACTTCTGTTTTTATTTTTTAAAGTTAGGCTGTGATAAGCCAGGACAAAAACGTACAAAAATGTTTTACAAATATTATCGGTCGTACGTCGACATCTGTTGTGATATGGAAGCCTTGCAACGATGGCAGCTGAGGAGGCCATACTTGGGGTTATTGTGGAAGAAAACTCTGAAAACTCTGTTCAATACAAAATATGCCTGATGTTTCAGTCTCTACAATCGGCGCCTGGAATAGCTGCTTCCAACATATTCAATTGACGCAAACACCAAGCACCAGCTGGCACATTTGATGAGACCTTCAGAATCCATTGTGTCTTTCTAATGCAGTGTGTATACACCTCAAACGCACCCACCAAGCGAGAGAAAACATACCTCGAAACCCACTGCACACGTTTCAAGCAAACATGTTGTTCAACCTGGAAAACCGTAGTTTGTCACAGTATTCACACGATGATTGTTCTTTAGTGTTTCTTTCTTATATCCCTGTGCTGGTAATGCAGTGGGAAGTGCAGACAAACCTGAAAAGCTGCCAGTTTTGCTTTGCCAGGTGAAAAATGGTGCAAATTGTTTTGACATTGAATGCGCCCCCTGGTGCAGTTTTAAGCATTACGCTGACATTTATAAGCAAACAAATAACAGAATGTTGGTCTTGGTCGAGGACACTTTAACAGGTGCTGATGATGAAAAGACAAGCAGTTGAAAGGACCATATGACAGTACACCTGCAGTAGTAGTGAAGCGTATGACTGAACTGGTCTGATGAGGGAGAGGATGATGCACTACCCTGGCTCAAGTTCATTTTTAAAAGACTGGTAGATGAATCCCCCTACTGTCACTTATAGTTATACTGGAGGAGTACAAGTGTGCAATCCTTAGATTCAGGTGGGGGGAGTCAGAGTTTTGGAGCCTCAATGCTCACTGGGGAGCATGATGTCAGAGCTAGAGAAGTTTGTTTTTAAGGGTGGGATTCAGAGTGACGTGAGCTACAAAACATTTACAAGAACCGTTGGGAGCTCTAACATTTGCCAATTATAACTTGGATCTCCCATGTTAACTGTAGGGAGAGAAGCAAAGAGACAGATTTCCTCTTTCCTTCACTTTAATTACACTTCTAATACTGGAAAGGAAAATAGCAAGTGTGTGTTTGTCAGTGTGTGTGTATGCAGGTTTGCTAAAGAATGAAACAAATAGAGAAATTATACAGAATATCCTCAAGAAGCTTTTTAACTGATCCCAATCTGAGACTTTTAAAACAAAGTATCTGCCAACACCAAGTCCTGGTGTTTATATTTTCCTGGATTTACGTAGAAGCTTCTGTTTTTGATTAATTCCAGCATTGTATAAAAATGTGCACATTCAATAAGCGTATGTAATATAAGCAGTTTGTCACAGTTTTCACACAGTGATTGTTCTTTAGTGTTTTTTCACATATTTCAGTGCTGGTAATGCGATGGAAAGTGCAGATTAACCTGAAAAGCTGCCAGGTTTGCATTGCCAGGTGCATTTGTGTGTTGGAGAGAACATAAATCTGAGGGTTAGGTTGGCAAATTTATGATATAATATAATAAAATTGGTGAACTTGGCAGTTCACCTGTTTTCTAAAACACTAGCACATTGTAGCTATAGATCACAGTGTTTCCCATAAACTAGCTCGGCTGTTGGAAACATTGGATCAGAACATTCTCTTAAAATGGGCAATATGAAAGAATTGGCCGACTGTCAAATTTACACTCATAACAAATTACCAAAAAGTGGGGGGTGTCCACCCATATTATAAGACTCAAGGAAATGCAAACTGGCCAGTGCCAAGGATGGACTGGCCTTCAGGCATACGGGGACAAATCCTGGTGGGCCTCGTCATCAGTGGCCCAGTGACTGTCAAAAACCAGTTTTACAAGCCTTTTTCTCTGTGTCCTTGCCATTCAGGTTGAGCATGATTGTGCTGCCTGCATGTTCCAGGACTGGATTCGCTAGTAGCAATTTAAGGATTACATGAAAACAACAAGGAGCAGTATACAGTATATTCTATCGCCGCCAGACAGTGTGGCATTTTGGAAAGATCTTTAAGCAACAAAATACATAGAGATATTAGATATAATGTCAAAACTGTTATTTCTTCACATTCTGATTACAGTTTAGTTAATTTTTGAGCATTTTAAAACAATATAATTCTGCGATATTACCTCTATATTACACTTTTAAGTTGGTCTGAAGCAGTACTTGAAAAAAGTAAAAAGAATCAATCAAAGATTTAATTTGTATCTTCTATTTTGCTATAAAATGTGTCACATGTCTTAATGTATAACAACTACAATTTACTTGTCCTTTGTTGACTGTGTTTTTGTGTGTACTTCAAACTTACTATTCCCTAAGGTAACTAACTGTTAACTAACAATCAGCGTGTTTAAGACTGGTAGTCAAGGCATGTTATTCTGTGTATATTCGACCAAATGTACGTTCCAATCAACAATTACATCACGATTGGGCCAGAAAAGTGATATGAGAGGAGTGTGTGTGTGTGTGTGTGTGTGTATATACACACACACACACACACACACACTATATACACATATATATTTGTATATATATACTGTATGTCGAAGAAGATGGGACAACGTCGGGGAACATTTGGATCTCGTTATTTATGTGATTAATTCAGGTTTCATTTTACTGGAAAGCCATATGGGTGGAGCTCACACATCAGGCGAGCTCAGATCTTGGCATGTTGCTGAAAAGTGTATAGCTCACAATGACTCTCGTTCTCAGTGTGATTGTTTCTCTGCATAGCAACCCCACCCAGCTCTAGCTTCAAACCGCAAACATGTACAAAATCACGTTTAACTTTATCTCTTCTGTCTTTTGCAATATCAACTATTCCTATACTCACTTTATAATTTCTTGTTTTGGTTTAGATTTGTGTAACCCTTCAGGTTTCCCACAGTCCCCATGCAGAATCTTGACTAATTTACCTTGACACGGGCTGTCTCTCCACCGCTTTGTAAGGGAGGACTCTATTTCCATGGCTGCTCTGCTCCACTTGAACACCAGCCCAGAGGAAATGAGCGAGCACTCTTTTTCCATGGTTAAGATTTCGCTGCTATTCAGTACCCGATCCCAAATGTGCAGCTCAGTGATGCTCCCTGAGAATGACTCATCCTTCTTAAATGAGCCCCCAAACGTGTCCTGCTCTTGTCCAATAATGAAAAGGCCATCAGGACCAATGCTGTCAGAGCTGTTTAGGCCATCACCCCGGAAGAATCCAAGGTCATGAGTATACAGTGCCCAGCGTCCACCATTCTGGGTCCAATAAACACAAACTGAGTGCCAGGAGTCGTCATGGTCAAAGGCTTCCTGGTAAGGCCCATGAATGCCGTGGACCATCAGAGCCAGCTGCACAGGCTTTCCCTGGATCACGTTCGCTCGGAGCTGGAACTCATTAATATATGACTGGATGGAATAAGAGAAGATGGTAGAAATTCCAAAGCAGTTGGGATCGAAGCGTAGACGGGTGCAAACAGTCACTGAACCCATGGAGGAGAACTTGTGCAGGAGACGGGCGTGCTTTCTGTCCGAGCGCCCGCTGAACTCCAGAATCAGGGTGTCAGAAGAGCCTTTGGTTTCACCCCACAAAGAGAGAAGAGAAAGGCATTACTATGAAGGAAAAATCCTGGCAGAGTTCTTGGAAAAGATGGAACCTAATCATAAAATTCCACTTTGTCATCCTATTCCTACTGTAAACTTGGAAAACATCTATTCACTGTGGCTTGGAGTGTTTTACAACAGCATCATTAGTCCTATTTTGTATTCTAGTAGACAGAAATGCATCTTGGACAACACAAACATTGAGACGAGTATTCAAAAAGAAAGGCTGCTGACATAAGTGTAAACAAATGGCACACTGAACCTACTCGTCAGATAAGTCAAGACTTTCCTGTCAATCCAGACAGGTTCAGAGATTGTCAGAGACTTCAAGAAGTTGGTTAGGTTTTGTTTCTCTTCTGAGTTGGTGACTGCAGCCAAGGCCCCAGATCGCTGGTTACACACTTCCCCTGCACTGCTCCACTGCAGGCGATCAGGCACATACTCATAATAGAACTCATCATAGGTCAAGGTTCTGGATTCCAATGTAAAGGCTGTTCAAAGAAGAGAAACTGAGAAATTAACAGAGATACCTGACAGACAGCTTAGGTAAAAATTCAGGCTGAATTCTGATAACATGCAAGTTTTAGTAGTGGAATCAATTAGGGCTTGTTGTGTCATTTCCCAAGTTAAATGCTTTAAGATAAAAATGACACTGATAGCTGGAGAAAACTCAACTCTGGTTTCCAACAAAAACTTTCGTACCCACATACATACAATTTCCAGAAATGCACAAAATAATATACAAACAAAAGTGCGTTTTAAAGCACTATTGATTAAAATGAACAGATATTAGGAGCACGACAAATCTAAATAAAGTTGGTGTCATTAATATTCCAAGTTGGCAGTTTAATGTGTTAATTTAAGTAAAGTGTTAAAGTGTTTTCATCACTGCCATAGAAGTCTGAGTGATGTTTAGGCCACATGCTACATACACATCGAGATTTATTCAGCTAACCCGATTAGAAATGCACTTAGTGTGAATTTACATGCAGCCACCAACCAAATAGTGGTGGAAATATCCCAAATAACCCTTAACCCCATTCCACTTTCTGTCTCTCAAATCTTATGCCAGACAGTTTGGGGAAATGAGGACATTTATCGGGTCCTCACTTTGAGTTTAGGTTCATATTTGGCTTAAATTCTGTTTCGTGTAAGGATTGAGATCATTTAAAAACTCACTAGCTGTGAAGGTTGAGGTCAGAACAAGGGGCTGCAAGGGGAATGCATTATGTCAACGAGGGTCCAGAAAAGTATATAAATATAAACGTGCGTGTATCTAATGCTGTTTTCAGACGTGGACTGAGCCCTGGGAATTTCTCCAGACTTTGCATTTCACATAAGAAGAACACAGGGTCAGACGAGCTCACAACAACAGGAAGATGTCCAGAGGGAGCATAAAGCACGCAAGACATGATAATTTCCACTCCAATCTCGTTGTCTTCACGAGTTGACATCATCTTCGTCGTCTCCTAAACGTATAGCACCTCCAATCCAAGAGATTTCTGTTCTTCTAGTTCCGCATTTGCCGTGTTTTCCTGCTCTGTTTTCACGAGAACTCACTCTGACATTTTACGAACATTTTACCTGGGGTCAAGAAAAGTTCAGGAAACTGTCCGGAGCAAAATGTCCGGAGTTCAATGCAAGTCTGAAAGCAGCGTTAGAGAACTACAGCTACATTTGTTTCTTTTGTTTTCAATATAACGCGGTGACAAAGTGGACGACAAATCTTTTAAAGCACTCTAGCATTCATGCTAGTTAGCGCTTTAGTGAGCGCTCGTTGTGGTTTTATAGCGAGGTAGCTAGGTTAGCTTCTTCTTCTAACCTTTGGTTAAATGAAAAAGTGATAATTGAGACATTTAAGACATTTAAAAAAAAGGACTCACCTGAGATACAGCTGTGAAAACAAACCTGAAATATAAATATAAGTTTAGCTCAATGTTGAAGCCACAGAACAAAGTTTCCTTTACTTGTAAATTAGCTTAATACACAAAAAGGTGTCGACCATGAATGATCTCCTGACATTATGAAACACACCTAATACAAACTAAGAAAAACCCATAATAACAATATATATCCTGAACACTGTAGTGTTATTGTGGGCTTTGTGTACATATTTACTACTAGTCACATTATAATTCATCCATGTTCCACACAAACAAGTGGCACTTCTTCATTTGATTTTAAAATTGAAAAAAACTTCAGAGGCTTTCGACCCAGCTGCCCTGACTAAACGTGTCCTCGCTAACTTTTCTATAAAACATAAAACACATAAAAGAGTGTGTACTTACAAGCAGGCCTAACTTTGGCAACAACAACCTGTGCATCCTGGAAAATCTCATCCTCGTCAGCTGTGAACGCAGAGCAGCAGCATCCCACTGCAAACAAATCCGCTTTACCTGAAATCTGCGTCTTGTTAAAAACTTTTTCTGGCGCGTCTCCTCATTCCAGTTGCGCAGCTCGTGTGAACGCAGCATCCACAGACTGCTCCTGGGAGAGGTTTCCTCCGAGCTGCTCCCTCCTCAGACCCCAGCTCCTGAGAGCATGAGAGGGAGGATGAGGCGGAGGAGGCTGCAGGGAGGAGTGGGTGGAAACCTGCAGCCTGCACTGGGACAACAAAAGTGCGGTTCCAGGACCTCCAAGGGCCCTTTGAGCGAATTCCAGTGGTCCGGTCCAGCTAGAGGCTTCCATTATTATGTAACACACAGACGAGTGGGAATAAAGGGTTCTGCAGGTTTCCACGAGTTTGATTCTAAGACCATGATGAACGGAATTTAAGACTCAGGTCAGAGTATCACAGCTGCAGAATCACAGGCTGCTTTGACATCTCAGTCTTTTCATTTTTTAATGTTTATGATTCACCTAAAAAATCTACTCACCGCTATGCCGATGGAGGGGTGGGTGAAGTGATTGAGTCCACATAACACTTGTGTACTTGAGTTTCAGGGGTAAAATAGCGTTGCAGCCAAATCCAATCCAATTTAAGTACGATCGAAGTTGTTTTTTTACATTTGAATTATGTTGAAACAGCAGAAGAGGCCCTGACATTCAGATTGGACTCAAAACGAGGTTATTCACTCCATGTTTTTAGCCTGAATGACCACTGTTATTCTCTGGAGCCGCGCTCACATTTGCACACACACTTGGACGGTCGGAACATTCGAAACAGACGCATCAAATTTCGTCGGTGAAAGGAGCAGAAATTAGTCTTTGTGTAAACCAAAATGTGTCCAGACCAAAGGAGGTGGTCTCGGTCCAGATTAAACTTCAGATCATCTGCGGTGTGAACATATTTTTTGGGGGAGGGGAAGATGAGACAACATTAAACTCTAGAAGAAGAAAAAGAAGCAGAAGCCACTATAACGAGGATGTAAATTATGCTGGAAGTAACCGGTAGTAACACCGTAATGATGTCACAGAGGCAACTCTCAAAGCAGGATGCAGGTGGATCCCCTCCTAATAATTACACCACAATTTAACCTTGTATAAATTAACACAATGATATGAGAGAAAAGATTCATTTACATGTTTCACTGATGTAAATAAATCATACGGAACATGTTTGTTTATATTTATATTTCACTGACTTTTGACACTTTTTAACTCACAACAGTTGAAGTAGGAAAAGCGTAAATAAATGTTTCCAACAATTCCTACTTTAAGCCTGTGTACCATTTCAGTGTCAATTCACAATCATTCAATAAAAACATCTCATTAAAGGTGTATTATTTACATGGTTTAGTGAATAGTGCAACACAATATGATTTGTTTTCCTGACAAATCAAACTAAATTAATGTATTGTATTATCTCAATTCCCTATATGATACCAACTTACCAGTTCTTACCAAGTCTTACAAAAGACATAAAAAAAAATACTTTGTTTAGGTACATGTATTAGAGAAGTTTCTCCGGAGTGCAAATTGTTACAGTTTGTGTACAAAAAACAAAAGAGCTAAGCTTTAAGTGAATATGAGAATGAAATACACCTTCATGAGAAAAATCCTATACAGCAGAGAACGGGGACAAAGACGTTCAGTACATTTTTTTTTGTTTGTTTTACAAAACACTAACAAAAAAGCTGTTGAACTGTTTCATGTTCGATTCAATAGAAATGCAACCAAAAATAATTTACTTTACACATCTGGTGAGTAAAGTCTTAGATCTAATGCATCTGTTTAAAATACTTTCAAAGCACTTGGAAGTAAGTTCTTAACAACAAACCCGGGTACATCTCAACACTAGTGCTGCACTTGCATCAGAAATGACATGAAGGCTTACATGTGGAAACCACAGTTAATTTAAAGTGTTCAAATGAACGACTATCAAACTAAATGGAAACAGTTTCTCTGTCAGCTGCCCGCAGTGAGGTTGGTAATTATGGGGTGTGAAGAAAAAAGATACTTGCTTCTTATTACCAGCATTTCGGATTTCTTCTTGTCAGCAGTTAAGCTTTGCAGTAAATCCTACATGATATTAGAGCATCGTAAAGACACATTACACCCAGTGTGGGCTGCCTTTGGATGGGTGCAAGTAGACTATTTTACTTTCACCTCGATTTCTAACAGCACTGTAAGTGGAAGCACTCTCTTTACTCGAGATATCATCCTCTGTGCTCTTATCTGAGGCGGCAGAGCTTCTGCCCTCTCCTGCCTCCTGTTCGTTCCAGGGGAAGGACAAGGACTGCAGGGCCGAGTGGAGTGCGTCTCTTGCAGTCACGACACTCTGAAGACAGGGGAGCTGTGAGGACGCTGTCAGTGCTCCCTCCTTGGACAGACCGACGATCAGCTCGTTCACAGCCTTGGCAGAGGAGGAGATCTGCTCTCTGGAGCTGCTGAGGTTGGAGTCTCTGTCTTTGCCTGGAAGGAGAATGATCGTCAGACAAGAGAAGTGACACCTACAGAAATGATAATCTGGTGCATTCTGACTGGTTGCATTCACACCGTTCATGTCTGTCATCCTGCCAATAACACAGGCTTTTAACCAACCATCAAAACTCTTAAAGTCAAAATTCATTAAAGTCAACAACGACAGGTATTATTATAGCAATTAAAAGTAAAACATAGTTTATGCTTCGATTGGCTGGGACATTGGGAAAGCTGTAGTAAAGCTGTAGTAAAACACCCAATAAAACTACACCTGTTCCAGCCGTTTATTCTACATTCTGATGCTATGACAAACTGCATGAAGCATTCAGTTGTTAAACTGATATAATTTTTATTAATTGCATTGAATCATTTGTTTTTAGTGCCGAGAATGAATAATAGTGACAGACCTGCTTTTTTTTTTTAATACAATCATGTATTTCTCAAATTCAAAATAACCATCTTGTGATTATGCCTGCATTAGCCTTTCTGTCATATTGTACTGTATTATATTTAGACAATCATCTTAATGAGTTGACACAGTGAAGGACAAACGGCTAAAACAACTGCTTCTGACTTTAGTCGGACTGTTATTTTCTAATGCTCGTGACTTCAGGATGTTTCCAGTGTTAGTCTATATACGTCTCACTGACTGAACACCCAGATTGTGTGTATGTCAGAGGCTTCACCTCGCAGGGCAGCAGACAGAGAGGAATGCAGTTGTGTGATGGCGTGGTTCAGTCGGAACAGTTTGGTCGCTGCATCCCTCAGTTTCTTCAGATGGGAAGCAGAAGCCTCCTCCACCCATTCCTCCACCTCCTCTGAGTCAGACTCCCTCTCCTGTGTCAAAATAAGAAAACAACCAGAATGACATTAAGAGACAGAGCTAAATGAACAGCTCTGTATGTAACACACATAAGAAAACAAACCAAAGGACAATATATGCTTTTAATTTTCTTTATATAATACACCTTCTAGAATGTCAACCACTGAGAAGCTCTGCTGTAACAGGCTTTTAAGAGCATTGCTTGATAGCACAAAGCACATGGATGGTACAGGAGATTATTAATCGTCAAATTGTCTTATTCCAAAATTCTAAATGTATCAATCTGACCTGCCTCACAGCTTCAAACTTCTATTGTTGCTATGTAATTGATTTTCAGCTATCAAAAGCTGTATTTGTGCCCATTTGATTTTTATTATTACATTGCTGCACAAATCCCAAATAGTTATTATAATTATAATAACTATGAGTTCAGAGAAGGACTATTAAATGATATGTTTGCGTATCAGTGCATTAAAAAGTTTTTCTAATTTTTTCTTATTTTGAGATGACTGAGAACTGCCCCTTTCTGAATAGCTGCAAAATATTAAGTCCAGCAGTAAACACTCATACCAAAGATACATTTGCATCCACTATCATGCACAAGTGCAGTCCGTGTTGCAAGCTGCATGCAAAAAAAACAGCATGTAAGTTGTTGCTTCAAGCCATAACTCAGGTTTATTTGACCACATAACACAGTGGGCAGCAAAATGCCCCTGCGTCCATATGTGTCCGCGATTGGTTTTAACAAAAACACTGCTAGTTTGTGTGGCTAAGATAACAGCAAACAAGCCGTTAGCTGTGACTGATGCCACTTCATTCAACACATTCATTACCTGGATTATCTTTAAGGGGTCACTGCAGGGAGATAAGCCTACAGACCATTGAGCTTTACACGAACAATAAAAGGCTGAGTGGCATCTTTAAAAGGGCTGCTGTGGGAGAGGGTATTAATCTGTAACATTAAGCCCATGTCAAGATGGAAGACTGTTTTTAACCTTTACATATCCAGGGAGGCTTTGCCCTGCTTCTATCCTGTCTTTAACCACAGTTGACAAAAAAAGACTACTGGCAAACTAGAATATGAAACATTGTGTCAATTGTTTGGTTAGTTATGGTTTAAATTATATTAATCATTTGTTCTTGAATACATCCACAAAAAAAATGATAATAAAAGGTGTCTGGAAAAAAAGTTAATAATCCAGGAAAAAATATTTCTCTTACAAGGATGTCACATTACAACTCACCGAAATATGGCAATGCATGTAGCTCTGCAGAGCACGCGCTAAATCAAGCATCTTGGATTTAAGGCTCTGCAGGACCTGTGAGCAGAGATGACAGGTATCAGTATTAGCAACTCTTAAAAAAAAACATCTATGTCCACATTCACGATACATGATCATAACAATTCTTGTGGAATAGAACACTTAAGGTAACAAACTAAAGACGACCAAATCAACAGTGCTTTTAATAAATGATTATGATCTCTTACTGGGTTCCTGGGATACGCCAGCTGAGCGTCTCTCAGCATCTCCCTGGTGATGGTGAGACTCTCCTCTAAAAGAGAGCGAATGCCTCTGTTGGTCCCCTTCAGTACACACATGGTCATGGAAGGCTGAAAAGATGGAATCATATAATTGTATAAATCATATTTTTATAACAAATGTTGTTATATGTCTGTTTTTAATTATTACATTATGACCAGAGACATTCAATTGTAAATTTTACAGGATAAAAAGAATTACTATTTATTATATGGTAAATCTTTGCTTGCCATTTCTTCTTACTGATCAGCCAGGAACAGATGAATAATAGGACTGGGCAATGCTCTAAGTCACAAACATTACAACATGGATGTCTTTCCAATTTTGGCTTACTGTACGTCCCGATATAACAAACAGATGGGCTACCACAAATATAACTGGAATTATCTGATATCAGCCAATATTCTGGGCTAGCCACTTTTTCCCTTTTTTCACATTTGGTGCTCATCGATCAATAGTGTGGTGATTTGACACTACGTTTCCCAGAGATCACCTGACAGGCAGACCATCTCAAGGATCACACAGGGACTCTGTTAAACTGAATTTTCTGCTTTGTTTGTTTCAGACATGTTGTCACTGCAACAATAAACCATGTGGTTGTTTTGACTTTTAAGAAAACGTCTAAAAGAAAAGAGAGGAAAAGTATTTATATCCAAATATCCCCACGTCCTAATATCTTCTGTGCTTCGAGATCCACACAGCTAATATTTCATTCTCTGGTATTGTGGAGCAGGGGCTTGATTATAGTGAACCCTAAAGCCTTACCAGAGATAGTAGCTGCTAAGGTATTAATGGTGCTGTTACCTTGCCTGCGGCCCGGGCACCCAGCTCCATAGCATTCAGCGGCATGCATGTCACTGCCGCCAGGTGGCCGAGTGCAAGCAATGCTGCATCCAGGCACTGGCTGCTCTTCCTCCGTGCCTCCGTTACCATGGATGTGATCTCTGATTCACAGCCCTGGATGAGGAGAAAATTATCATTTCGGTAAAAATCAAGTCAGCACAAGCGAACTGACTCACAGGCTGAATTAAAATTGATTTAATAGTGAATGAATGTAAGCAAGCTAACAAAGTGGCCCATGTAGGCTGAGGGGGCGGTAAATAAATTACAATACTTGAGAATGTGAGAAATCGGGAGTGAGAGGGGAAAATTGTGTGTTTAGGTGCTGAGGCTGGTAAGGAATTTAGATTTAAGTTTCATATATTCATGTTCTGTTTGGGGCTCAAGGATGAGAATTCCCTCCGCTTGGCCATTTCCATAGACAGAGCTCAAACAGCTCAGAGCTAAGATCCGTCAATCAATGCTCTGCATTTTGATTAGCTGCCCCTGTCCAAACTACGCTAAACTGAAAATCATTTTTCAGCTCAGATTTCTACAGACATTAACTCATTTATATGTTGCAAGTGTCACAAAAAGCACAATATGTTACCACCTTTATTCCAGCGCTTTAGTTTTTGTCTTTACCTGAATGAGCAGCTGAAAGAATCCTCCCATCTTCTTCACTTGGCTCTTGAGTTCCTCAGTGATTGTGTACAGGAAGCCAGACACGGGTTTAACACTCACCAACCACTGCATGGTCACAAACGCTGCACTCTCTATGGCTGTGGTGGCCTTGACCAGCTGAGTCTGGGCCACCAAGTTACAAACAAACACTGCAGGAGGAAAAAAGGTTCATGTACACCTTCACAATAAACCCAAACGGAACAAGATAGACCTTGGCCTGAACGAAGAGAAAAATTGGAATATCAAGTCTGTATGCAATGTCAGTTACATGCAAAGTAAAATCCTCACCGTTCTCCTGGCTGTCATCGTCCAGGCTGTCGTACAGGTCAGATAAGGTTTGAACTGCCTCATACACCAGGTTCAGATCAGAGGCCAACCTGTCAGCCATGCTCTCATCTGTCACACTACATCCACGGAGACGGCCCACTGATTGACCGATCAGCTCTTTGCAGATGCCGGGCAGGGCAGAGTCTGTGCTGCTGGAATGGGTGGAGGGAGGTTTGGCGACACCCATCAACCCTGGGACGAGCACATTGAAGATGAAGGGTGTGCAACGATGGCCACATTAAACATCATTCTTACAACTTTTGCATTTGTTTTGTATCATACAGAGGGTATGACAAATTCCAGCAGTTTCATTCTGCGCCTCACCAGCAGACTGGGAGGAGCCATTGTGGAGGCTCTGAATCGGATGAACCCGGATCTCGTACAGGCGCCCGGAGATTCTCCTGCTCTTCAACAAACTCCTGCTCCTGTAGCCAAACAAACCAAATTCTAGGAGTAAATTTTCTATTTACATTGACACTTAAATATATTGATGCTCTCATTCAGAATGATTTGGTGCTCTAATATATACACTTACAATTAATGTTGTATCTTTATTAAAGCTAAGGCTGGTAATCCTGCTTCAGTTTGCAAATGTGCAACTGATACAGGATTTCAACAAATAAAATGAAGTGAATCAGAAACAAAAACAACTTACCAACCCTACCTCTAAAAGAATAGAGTGCAAAAGCCATTCTACTCATTGCAGTTCATACCTATTGTCCCATTTGAGTGCTATAATTTACTGTAATTAAATGTAATTCAATTTTAAATGTGTTATTTTGCCACTGTGTATGTTAAAATGTTAAAAGGTTAAGAATAAAAGTTTAATACATTTTGCAGGAAAATAAACTTTACTAGTTAATATGAACAACCTTTAGGTGGGAAGGTTCAGTAAACAGCTGTGGTTTTAGTGGAGACAGAGAGAAAAAAAAGTATAAAAGGAACAACAGACCCGTGTGCCATGTTTCATTTGGCTGGGTCTGCTGCTAGTTCAGGCACCACCAGAAACACCATAAACACGTTTTCACAAGAATAACTACAATATGAGGGGAAAATGTTGGGGATCTGCGTGAACCACAGGTGCTCTCTTTGTGTGTTTGGATTATGGGTTGTAGAGTGAGAAACACAGGGACCCTCAATGCCCTTTTCTTTTCTAAAGCCCTTGGCCTGGCCTGCATGGAAATAAAATTAATAAACAGAGCAAAAGGAATAAAGAGGGAAATATACTGCGGGCAGCAACTTCATGTCAACTTTTCAAGAAAGAAAAAAAGGATGTGTTGAAAATCATAAATATGTGCCAGGTTGTAAATTACATCGGTGGAGACTAGGAACTCTTTGTGAAAACAAACAAAATCTTCCAAACTGTTTGACAAAATGATTTTCCATGTTCCGTCCACATACTTTTCAACTTTCCATATACATCCATTTGTCTAACATATTGTTCACATTAAAAGAGTTGAGCACGAGGGCTGTGAAATTTAGAACCACGTGCATTAGGGCAAAGATGTTTTCCGTCCAAGCCCCGAGAACTGTTGAATGATGGGAAGGAAGGCTGAGAGACAGTTTGGTACCTCCCTCAGCAACACGCTTTGAGGGTTTCTGAACAATTGCCTACTAACAAATTTTCAATAACTGGACAAGACTACAATTCATTCCTGAAATCTAATGTAAATGTATGGTGCTGGAATGATCGACTGATGGATAGGAGGGGAGAGAAGAGCTGGATAATTACCTTCGGCGTGAGAACGATGAGGTGGAGGCAGAGGAGGCCGATATATCTTGCTCCCACTCATCATCAGGGTCATAAAACACGTCGTCATCTTTAGAGGTGGAATCCCCCTGTGGAGAGTAAACTATTGCTGACATGCCCGGTCTCATTTACACAACTTAATGAGAAAAGCACGGCAAAGTGAAGCAGCATCCCTCTGTCAGGCATAAAACGACCCATTCTGGACTGTAAATAAGGTCAAACATCTGGGAAATTGGCAATTGCACTTGAGATGATGTCAGAGTGAATATGCAGAATGAGGAACAGATGGGCTGGCTGCTTGAATATGCTTCATTCAACAGCCAACATCTATTAGCTTATTAGAGCACTGGTAAAATCCAATAAATGAACCTTCCTGTGCATCATCTTTATCAAGTGCCTACTTATTGCATGTCCTTCATCATATTAGACATTTAAGGGTGTAAATGTTTTTGATGATCATTCTGACTCTATACACAATATTCAACAATACTATGGCAATAAAAAATATTCTTACATGTCAATTATTCTTTACAACCCTAAATGATAACCAGAGGCAGCTAGAACTGATCTAAGATAAGTAGAGAAAAAGACTTGGAAATACCCTGAATAAGTGGAAACCATATGACAGGGTTAAGATTCTGAATGTGAATATGCAGAATCTATTGTGAAGGACAAGATTTTGGGGCCAGAAGCCTTTTATTTCCTTCTCTAGTTTGGCCAATTTTTTTTTCTTTGATCTACTTTCCAATCGATCTGATCAGTATGGCTCTGGAAAAGTGATCCAATCAAGGAAAACATGTTGCCACAGCCTTCACCCTTTAAGAGAAGAGCTCTTTAACAAATTAACCTTCAATCAACCAGTTCATGTTCTTTTATAATTTGTTTAAAATCATTAAAAATGTTCAGGTTCTTTCCAGGAATCAATAATCATTCGATCAGATAAGTGAAAATGTTGAAGGCAGAACTGATTTAAAGCCAACCTGTTCGAGTTCCCTCATGGCAGCCATGTTGTTTTGGAACTTGTCCAGACTCCAGAATGTGGAGATCCCCAGCTTTGTGTTTTGAACCCGCACCTGGAGCAAACCATCCGTTTCCAGATTCTCACTGTCAGAGCTTTCGTGTCTTAAAATGAGGAGAGTCAAGTTAAGGTTTTATTGATGCAATGAAGCTTTGAATAACAGCGTAATTATGGTAAAGCCTTGCTATAAAATTAGAGACAGCCGCCACTTAAATTAATGAAAACAAAATTTCCATACCTTCTAAAAATTGTGTTTTTTTTCAGTTTAGCACTGATCTTATTAGCTTCCTCAATCATCAAGGACATCTTCATAGCATCCCAATGTGGAGAGACTGAAATATAGAAACGTAACTTGTTAACTAAACCACAACCACCACGTACATTTTGTTTTGTTTCCAAGACACTGCTATTGAAAAAATACATTTTTAGTATTAGTATTCCAATCCATTAGATGATTCTGATTTTGTAACCACCCTCCACAAGAGTTGTCATCTCACTATAAACAGCTAAATGGACAGATCCCACCCATCTACAGTGCCAGATGGGTGGAATCTGTGTGGGTGGATATCGTTCTTAACTCCAAGACGTGGTCATGACCTGTAGATCTCACCATTTCTCGGAGTGTGGATATCCCTCAAAGCTCTTTTCTTCTGCATCTCCTCCAGCTCTCTGCCAATCTTCTTCTTCTCTGCCTCCAGGGCCTCAACAATCCTCACTTGACTTACACGGTGTTCCTCCATCGCCTGGAGTGAATCATGGTAATGTACACACTGTTAAAAACCACCGTTATGCCTCAAGCCAAGCTCTACCACAAACCAAATGGCCCATCAGTTAAACATAAACCCTGTGTCAGCACATTTGCTTGAGCTTTTCAAGCTCTTTTCAGATCATCAGAAAACATGAGAATGAGCAAATTAGGGAGATGATGTCATTTACAGTTACAGAAATAATCATATTTCCTATCGAGAGACATCTGAAGATTAACAGAGAGAAAACTTGAGAAAGCTGACTGAATTAAGATCTGTTACTTATTTTCTCTTGGATACTGCAGCTCTACCAAACCACTAGTCTGAATCTCTGAGGCCAAGTTGTTAGTATTTAGGACACAGTCTCTTCCAAAAGAAAATGAGAGTGAGCTCAACAGTGTAAAGGCAATAAATGAGACCTGTAAAACAGTTAATATTCAAATATTCTGAAAGGCTAATAGACATTGACAGTGGGATAAAGCAAATAAACTTGTTTTTTCATGGAACAATCCCTATCCAGCACTAAGACAGCTTCCTTGAAACTGAAAATAGTTGAGCCAAGTGAAGAGGAAACATTCCCAGGTTTTGCTCCGTGTGCTGACCTGGGCCTCCATGTGCAGACGGAGGTGTTTCTTGTGGGAGTCCACCTTCTGTTCCAGCTCCAGCTTGGCCATCTTCAGCTCTGCCATCTGACTGGCCACCCTCTGCTGGTCTAATTCCTGTTGACGTTTCCACGCACTCTCCTCGTTCTGAATAAATTACATTTTGCCATTACTCAAAGCTGGCAGCACAACTTGACAGGGTGTAGGGATATACATAAATTACACATGACAAGAAGTATTTGACCACTGATTATGTAATGCAGAACACAGGGTCAAAGAAAATGCACCTATTGATTTCAATTTGTGATTTAGGAGGATTTGTTAACAGGTAAAACTTTTAAGCAAATTGACTTTCAATCACTGCAATCACACAGAACAGATAAGAATTTGTGGAGAATCCTCATAACACTGTACGGTATAAAGAGTGCATAGGACAGAGCTGTGGTTTCATGCCAATGGGTAATACTTAGCAGTCCAGATGCCCTCCAGCTCATAATAAAAAAAACAGAAATGTAATGTACCAGCTCTCTCTCCAGGGCACGAATCCTGTCCTCATAAAGTGCCCTCTGATCACAAAGCTCCTTCTGGGCCACCTCCTTTGCCATCTGGATTCCCTGCATCATCTCCTCTTTCGCCTTCAGATGGGCTTCTTCAATTTCTGCCTCCAGCCTGAGAAACACAAAGATATCTTTAGAGGAATTATGTAACCTTGAAATAAAATGTTTGAAAAAAATTAAACACAGGGTAGGTTTTTCCAAATGGTCATTAGACTCACTGAGCTCTTTGAGCCTTAAGTAGTTCATTTTTAGCAAATTCAAAATCTTTCTGGCCATCGCCTGCGCCTGTCCAACACGATACACGCTTCCCAGACTGCACCTCAGCTGGATGGTTAAAGCGGAAGTAGTGGTCGCCGCCTAGAATCACCCTGTCACCCTGGAATTAAAATACATAGACGGGAATAGTGAATTATATGCATAAAAGCACCTCGGACAAAAGGGTTGGTCGTATGATTGACATGATTGACATGATTGACATGATCTACTCACATGATGAAGGACAGTGGACTCTGAGATCAGGTTCCCATTAACAAAGGTCTTGGCACTTTCCATGGGTGTGATGCTGACAGTACCATGGATACTGGTTATAACGCTAAAAATAAAAACATGATAAAAACATTGAAATAACATTTTAAAGTGACAGCATTAGTTTATTATAAGCACTTTGTCTTTTAATATAGTATAGTAGTGGTGCACACTATTTATCCAACTCAACCAGTTGCCACTGTTCTCGCAGCCCGACAGTGACGCTTTCTCACCAGTGCTGGTCGGCAATGAGGGCTCCAGTCAGCTGAATGTCTCGGCTGGAGTCAGACTTGATCTTGCCCACTGTGGTTTGACCCTCTTTGATCATGTAGAGAAGCATCTCAGACAACTGGGGATCCTCGTTCAGGTTCACCAAGTTGGGAAGACGATTGTCCACTTTGAACGTCACGCCTGCTTTCTGGAGAACAAGAACATAGTTGACAACTGATATTGTCTTTCTGGTTTGAAATGTTTCCTAACTCAGAAAATTTTTAGTATGACGACACAGGAAAATGTATTACTCGTGTTTTCAGAGCACATTACTTTCACTTTGACAATTTTTTGCAAATTGTGTGACACCCAAAACAAAGTTCAATGCAAGTTAAAGAGAAGTTACATCATAAATAAAGCATCAGTGTTTTGTTACCTGCAACTCTTTGGTCTCCTCACGTTTGCGTATTTCAGCTTGTTCCAGTTTCTCTCTCCATGCCCTGTCACAAAATAAGTTAAGTTTTATGGAGTTTAAATGCTATCACATTTTCGAGGGCTGATGTTTAAATATATATATTTTTTTTTAAAAACCTATATATATGAAAACAACTTTCCCCTTCAAGTGAATGGAGAAAGTGGTCTCTCATTTTTGGACCCTACCATTTGTACAAACAGAGAAATGTAAATATGAATAAATAAAATATATGAACTGTGCAAAGAAAATTCAGTAAATGCCAAGGAATATGAAGAAACACTGTTATTACTTTCATTTAAAACATGGAAATCTGCTACAGCTTTCTCTCTTAAAAAGAAAAATGATAATCAAAGTGTGTCAGGTCAAAGGAATAAAATAAATAAATTCATGATGACTGCAGTAATGCTGACCGGTTGGCCTCGACCATCTCTCTCTCTTGCTGACAGAGTTTAGTCTTCAGGGCAGTGATCTCCTGCAGGAACAGCCGGACACTCTCTGGTTCAATCCCCTGTGAGCTCATCTGGGCCGCTCGCAGCTTCTCCACCTCCGCCTTCAGCTCTAAAACACACACACACACACATACAGTTTGTTCCAAATACATACAGCTAAATTATATAATGAAGCAGTACTGAGGAAATATAAACTTAGAGGAATACCAATACTGTCAATACAAATTGCAGTGTTACATAAAGGTCCTTACAGTTTGTTTTAGGGCATGACTTCAAAAGAGGCAACAAATAATATTCAGATTTTGTTTAAGATCTGAACAATATCATTTACAGACAACAATTTACACAGCAACACAGACTGGATTTGTAATGTTTAAGTCATAGTCCCTTAGAGTCTCTCACACGGACATGAGAGAAAATCACAGCAAGAGCTCCCCTTAGTGCGGAGAATGTGGAACAGCAGCATAATCATCTCGTGAAAAATAATACTTGCATGACAGTTAGCCGCCATGTGCAGCTGACAGTGCATAAATATGGCCTGGAGGCAAGGTTAGGGCCAAGCTTTAATTGAACTGGGTAGTGCATAAGTTGGTGATGGATAGATGGGCAGACAGGAGGGTATATGTGGGAGAGGAGAGAGAAGAAGATCAAGTGCAAGACATGAATAGTAAGATAGACGTGCATGTATATAGAAAGAGAACAAGAGACAAAAACAAACGGAGGCAGATGAAGTAGGAGCTAGTGAAAAGAGAATACATTGTTTGAATCGAAGTTGTGTGTGTATATATATATAAATAAGCTACTGAAAACAGGAGGGGTTTGTTTAGTAAGTGCACTATGTTGCTTTAAAACTTGATTTTGTACGGCTGAGATTTTTTTCAGTGCACAAATACTTTTGCCAGATGCTAGGAGGCAAACTGGGTAGAAACATCAGTCAAGCATAGAAAATCCATTTCCTTGTGAATAAGGACATGCAGGTGTGTGCTGTGTAGGATGGCAGATTTTCAGGTTGACAAAAAAACCAGGACCTCCAGAAAAATATAATGTCCATGAATGTGCACGGCAAGAAGAAAGAACTCTCTCTGAGTTGAAAATTGTTTTCTCAAGGGAGAAAGGTGTTACACACACACGCATCCCACATCCTCCGGTGTTATCACAAAGGTCACATCCACCTATAAATGTATCTATTTATTTATATTTAATATATTCCCTGCATGAATGGACAAGTTCTCAAACAAATATAGTGATAAGACATATTAAAATGATCTATTATTACACGGTGGGTGTAGATAAGTAAACAGGTTTAAAGGCATATAACAGTTTTAACAAAAGCTTTCTCGGTTTCTCACCTCTGATGAGCTTTGCACTGGTGTCTTCATTGACCTTGGCAACATTGATGATTGTCCGGGCCTGCTGGGCATAGCGGAGGGTGCTTAGACTTTCCTCCACATTGCTGCCTGCTGGACTCAGTGTGGCGATCATGGCTGTCTTAGAGTTTCCCCCGAGGCTTTCTTTTAACAGCCTGCAGAAGAACAACCCGGGTCAGGATCAAATTAAAATGTATATTTCTTCAAAGACCTGTGCAACAATGTATTTTCAATACAGTTATAACAATGTCTATATGCTCCCCAATTTATTATTATTATTATTATTAATTTAATTTATTGTATTTATTTAGATTTTTCCAGTATTGTGAACATCTTTATTTGTAAGAATTCTTCTTTTTAACTCCTTCTTGGATGTAGAAATAATCCCACACAAGTTTTGTACAGTATGAAAGTGGGAAACAACATTGACTTCATGCTTCTAATGTTCTCTTAATTATGAGAGTATACAAAAATAGTGTGCGCACAAGCGTCCTGATCTCTCACCATGTGAGGACAGACTCCCTGTACGGTGTGAAGACCTTCTTCCTGGTCAGTGCTTGCTCAGACAGAGCAG
Organism: Paralichthys olivaceus; assembly: GCF_024713975.1. Classification (NCBI taxonomy): domain Eukaryota; kingdom Metazoa; phylum Chordata; class Actinopteri; order Pleuronectiformes; family Paralichthyidae; genus Paralichthys; species Paralichthys olivaceus. Next base: position 9,221,673 of record NC_091095.1, on the reverse strand, counting down.
AGATGACCTTTCCAAGGGTGAGCAGGGATTTGTTAATGCTAGCGCCCTCCTATAATGACACAGAAAATGCATAGTTTTTAATAGGATAGAATCTTCAACAAAGCCAAAGCTCAGTGCGTCTGTGTTTGTACCCTGAGTCGATCTCCACTCGTCTGAGCCGATTTACAGCGTTCGCTGCCTGCCAAGTCCACCAGGTTGATCCTGCTGGTGATGCTGTGGTCATGTTCCTCATCCTCCACAAACTCAGTCTGCACACAAACACAAACTCATTACCTGTGTCACATTCAACAGCCCAAATTTATCAGTGTGTCTCTGATGAATTATTTGCAATTATATAAAATATTTTCAGACTTAAACTATTTTGTTGTGCAATAGGTGATGATACAGATAAGTCCACAGGTCATACTTTGGTCTGGGTCATAACCAGGGTGAAGACGGAGTGAGATCTGGAGCTCTTGTCGTTCATTCCTGTAGCTGCTGTGGCTCTCTGCTTGTTGCCGAGCTCCAGCCAACCCTAAAACAAAACAGCGTGAATCTCTCAAGTGATATCAGCAGTATGTTTTATTTTCCATGTTACCCTTTGAATATACTGTATCTCTGAAAAGCTTAATCTTCAAGTGCACATGCACAGACATTGATATCTGTAACATCGAACCTTGACTCGCTTAATAATTCAACGTGGTTCATAAGAGCAACATGTATCTTGGTAAGTTGATAAGTTTCAAACCCACCTGGATGTCATTGTAAGAGCTCACAACATTCCTGTGAAGAAATAACAAAGTGAGCAATTCTGATAATGACGCCATTCAATAATGTTCTTATTGTGTTATACAAAGAGTAATAAGTGTTTCTTACGTAGAAAGTTCAGCAACGTAGGGACCATGGACGGGATGTTCTCTCACCCGCAGCTGGAAACACAAATCAACTAGGTTTTATCTAGAATAATTCATATTTTCTTATAAATCAAAGACTTAATGCACATCTGAGATATGATCTAGAAGATGTTCAATGTTATCTAGACAGACAAAGTACTTTCCACACAAAGTTGGACAACAAAACTGAGTTATCAACTGCAAATTACTCACAGGCATCCTCCTTTGGTTTGGATCATCTCTGGTAACCAGGAGGTCGTGGATCTTCTCATTGTAAACTTCAAAATAGCTCATCTCTACATGACATTTGACCTGAAACATAACAAGTCAAACGTCTCATTTGATAATTCATGGAAGTATTGTAAACATTTAAGTCTTTTAGGGCTCTAGTTCATTCAGTCGAGCGTTAGAAAACAAAATAAATGCTTTTACATTTTACCTCTTTATTTTCGATTGAGGTCACTCTAGAAAAAAGCTCACGACAGAACCGTGGGATAACCCCTGCTTCTTCTCCAAAGCCCATCATCCTGCAAGGAAACAATTTTAAACAATTCAAACTGTCAGTTGATCATGATTCATTGTGTAGAAGTGAGTGGATGAGAAGAGAGTGACTCAATGGGAAAAGGATGAGTGTAAAAAACAGAAAAATACTCACGTGTACGATTTTCCAGAGCCGGTTTGACCATAAGCAAACAGACAGGTGTTGAATCCTTCGAAGGCCCTTAGTAGCAGAGGTTTAGCCAGTGTCTCGTACACCATCTGCTGGCTGGCAAATGTGGACTCGCTCTCATCCACCGAGCACAAAGAGAAGTCATAGGTAAAGGAGTAGCTCTGTTTGGACTCAGGGTGTTGGACAACGGTCTCCTGGCCATTCATGAAAATGACCTGCGATGCCTTCTCTGCCTTCTCCCTGTTTAAAGATTAGAAATATTCAAAAACATGATTGCAGAAAGGGATTTAAAACTGAGCACTTCCACAAGCTAAACATGTGAATAATAAGTAGATTCCATACAATCTGCGTATAAAGTAACATTAGAAATATTTCATTATAATTAAAGCTTCAAGTACAAGCATAGCTGCTTGAAAAATTACTAGATATGAATCTATAATCAAAATAGCTGCTTCAGTTTTTTTTCTGCCAATTAACCAGTGGATTAAATGAAGTAGTCATTGAGAGAATGAGCCTAGTTTTTATTTGATGCTGAGAACATTTCTATATATTCCTTTAAGTTGTTCAACTCCCTTTTCTGAGCAATGTCTTTGCTTGTCCAGGATAAACAGTTGAACCAAATGAGACCTGATTTAACTGCACCTTGGTTTATCATTAGTTGTATATCCTGGTGTCCAGAAGAGGAAGCAGTTACTTTTAAATAAACCACACTGTTACCTGCAGACTGATCGGGTGAGCAGTGTGTTACCTACCGGGCACTGAAAGGCCTGACACGGACAGCCACAGTCACTGCACTGTCCTCCATCTTTAATGAATCCTGCTGCTTCACAGCCTCACTGGGTCGAGACAGGGGCTGCTCGGTTCTTGTTGGAGCAGGAGCAGGGGTGGAGGTCCTGGCCTGGGTCACGTCTCCCCTCTGGTCGGAGCTGGATGTCCTGATCACCTGTGGCGCAGGGTTGGGCCTGTGCACACCTGCGGACGCCTTGCTGACCCGAGGAGCTGGCGCAGGTTTACTGTCTTGAGCTTGTTGCATTCGAGACTTGGGTCTTTCTAGACTTGCAGACTTGACCGCTACTCTAGGGACTTCTTTTCCTGCCAGTCTCTCGAACACGTCCCTCCTGGCTGCGATCTTCTCAAACGATGTCTTTTTTGTGGGGGTTTTAAATGTTTGGGCCTGGTCCTCCAGCTGTCTTGTGGAGGAAGATGAAGCGGAGGGTGTCTTGCTGTGTGCCAGCCTGCCCTGGGTTTCCACATGAGTGTCTCTGCTTTTACTCTTGGAGGCAGCTTCTCTCACACTCGCAGACCTGAACAAACTCGGGGTCCTGCCGTTTGGTTCACCCAGGACTTTCGGCGGTGGCTGCACACCAGCGCCGCTGAGCCCACGCTGCCCCTGGGCGCTTTTATCCATGGAGGGGGTCCTTGTCCTCCGCTGCAGGGTCAGTCTCTTCTCCGGAGCCGGAATGCTGTTCTGGCTGCTTTCAGTCCCACTTTTCTCCCCTGACTCGCCCCCGGTCCTCCTCCTTGACCTCCTCTGCAGGGTGAGCCGGCTCCGGAGAGGTGTCTGCTGCCCACCGCCGCTCTTCGACAGCACGGAGACGACATAGGTCCTGTTTACCTGTCGGCTTCTCTCGGAAGTCCTGCTGTCCTCACACGCAGATTCTCCGATTGTTGTCCCACTTTTCTCCAGCGTCGTGTCGGGTGTTTTCCTCTCCGCCGGGCGCCCTCTCCCCCCCGACGTCCTGGCCGTCGACATGAGATGGTCGTAATACGCCGTGTGCTTCCTCGCTTGTACGCTAAATAAAGACATGTTAGCCGAATGCTAAAAACAGAAGAGCTAACGGTTAGTCCACCTATCTCAGTCCGACTACAACACACGACATGAAAAACACGTCAGTCTGACGCAAGCGCGGCCGGACATCTTGGTTTGAAACTATTAAAAGTTCATTGAATCAGATAAAGTTGTGTCCGAGCTCAAACAGCTGCTTTAGTTTATTTTCCTCCGCTTCCGCCCGCTTCAATTTCAAACCGTCTCGGCCGCTGACAGCTGATTGGCTTGTTTTGCGGAAGTCGTTACGTCACGCCATGGTCAAAGCAGACATGTACCTGAGACTGACGCTAGGTGGCAGCATGGTTCTAGTGTGTGTGTGTGTGTGTGTGTGTGTGTGTGTGTGTGTGTGTGTGTGTGTGTGTGTGTGTGTGTGCATTGTTGAAGTGTAAACAAATGAGATCTTTTCTAAAAATTAGCACCGTACCGTTAGAAAAGTGACGTAAACCTCATAGTTTCCACATAAACTGGGAGATATGTTTGTATGAGTAATTAAAGTCGGGTCATGAATTAGCTTTTACACCTAATTTAAGTCTTGGGCTGGAAAAATAGTGTCACAAACTGAATGTATGATGTGCAACATTCGTCTACTTTTAAATATAACAAGGACTCAAAGATCACACTCTACCAGACATGAGTCAATGAGTCGGTGGGTACAGGTATGAGAGAGGCTCCTGATCCCTCCTTCATAAGAGCGACACAGCCAGACTGAAAACGATTGTGTTGTGAATGATATTTTTCCTATGTTCATTTTCATGTGGTTGTTTTTGGCTCTCCATTCACTCTTATTGTCTCATTAGTCATTCTGTGTTTCTCTCCATGTTGTGTTTCTATGGTCACTCTGAAAAGTGATGTGAACTACATAGTTTCCACAAAAACTGAACTAAGACAGTGAAATATGTTCAGAAATAACAAAAGATTAGCCACAAATTGCTTTAAAACCAATTTGAGTCTTGGGTTGGAGAAAAAAGCGTGACAAACTGATGTTTGTATAGTATTTGATATTTGATCACTTTTAAATATCAAAAAGTTATGTTTTATCTTGGAATCAAAGATCACTTTCAACCAGACACAGACGTATTGTGAGACAATGAGTCAATGGGTACAGGCAAGAGAAAGGCTCCTGATCCTTTCTTCATAGAGGGATATTTCTGTTTTGTTCATCTTCGTGTGGTTTTTGGATCTTTATACTCTCCCTTTGTTTCTTTAGTCATTTTCTATCCATGTTTTATGTCTCTATGGTCACTGCATGCCTGTTAAAGTCATTTTTGTCCCTTTTTGAATGTTTGCAGTTGTCTGCATTTTTTTACTGAAGTTTTTGCAAGGGATGGTTACAGCCATTTGGTCCAAGAGCCCCGCAGTCCATTCAGTAATCCACCAATGACTAGAAATCATTGAGGTTTTGATATCAACATCTGCTCTCTTAAAACAGAAAAACTTTTTTTTTTTCAGAACTTGTTTCACTAAAATAAAATTCCCCTATATAAACTCTTTATGTTGAACACATTCTCTTAAACTATTGATGACATACAAATTTAATTTATTTTTTCGAATAAAAATATACAAAATAAACATTTAGCCTTTCTTTAATAAATAGACAGCACCATCTACAGCTACTTCTTGCGCCGGTCGTGTTTCCTGATGATGTCGATGAGGTTGTTCTTAGTGACCAGCGTGTCCTCAGGCCTCTGTTTGTTCTTATGTCTTTCCCTCCTCTGCTGCTCGTGGAGGTAGGGGGAGTTTAGGAGCTGTGGGGGCAGGATGGACCCTGTGGGTTTGACCCGGTTCACCACCTCTAGGAAGAGCCGCTTGTTGTTGTTGTTGAGAAAAGTAATGGCGGTTCCCCTGTGTCCCAGTCGACCTGCTCTGCCCACCTGGATGGAAAGAAATAGAAGTTTGAATAGAATATTTTAGTTTGCTTGCCATGTTATGTATCAGGCATTAATGAAATGAACGATTGAGTTGTAAGACCATATTCTGAAAAAAAATAGAAGTGCATTGGAAAAACAATAAAATGCTGCTGCAAAGATGACATCTTTCTCACATCAGGCTTTACTAACCTGATGGACATACTCGTCCATTGTGTTTGGCATGTCAAAGTTCACCACCAATCTGACGTTGACCAGGTCCAGTCCTCTTCCCAACACTCCGGTGCTGATCACCACCTCAAAGTCTCCATCCAGAAGACCCTGAAGACAATAATACACAGTCAGACATTCTCAGCACCAACACTCTACACAGACTGTGAATGTTGGGAATTAACACATTTGCATCAATATGCAATATGATCTGCTTTTGAGTGGCTCCAAAATTGAATCTGGATCATGCTGGGACTTGTCTAATCCCTGTGTTTTATTTAAGAGTTAGTGTTTCGACAGTAGATTTGAAATAAGAGCTTGTCTGACCTTTTCCTTTAGAATAGCAGGCTGAGCGAATTAATCTTTCAACATTAACATAATATTTAAATCCTTGCACATTCATTGTACTGACAGTACTGGTTAGTTTGGCTGTTGTGTTCAGCTACAAGTAATTCAGCAGCAACACAGGAGCACTACTGTTTATTCACTTGACTGTGCATGTTCTGGCTGCCATCGGACTCACCCTGAGGATGCGGTTACGTTCCCATTGGCTCTTGTCAGAGTGGATTGCCACTGTTTTGAGGTCCATCACCTTGGTGACAGCCTCGCACAGCAGATCAGCCCCCAGTTTACAGTCGACAAACACCACCACAGGAGGATGGTACAGCTTACTGTCCTGCAGAGCCACGAGGAAAAACACAGATATTTAAAAAAAAAAATAACAGTTTCATATTTCTTCATAAAGCTGTTTCAGTAACAGCATACGGCATTAAATGCATTGATATATTAAGTTCCCTTGCTAAGTAATGGAGATAAACGCTGGCTATAAATGACATCTACGATTCAGCATTGGTCTTGAACTTCCTGGGCTTGATTCTGACTCGGTTTCGCACTTCTCACTGTAGATCGTACCCACTCACCAAAGTTACATAGAGCACGAACAGTGAGAGGGTGAGGAGTGGGAATGAAAGAGGAAACAATCTTTCTATTTTAAGTCAAAGAACCATCAAATTAAATTTGAAGTTGATGTTTTAGGGAAAACATTTAATTGCATTTATTTGACCTTGATCATGACAAGATGGCCTTTCAAAGCCTTAAGAAATGCTATGAAATTAGACTTTTTCTGTCATTTTTTTCACAATCCAAGCTATTTCCCTTGTTAACTAATAACATGTCTGTAGGACGGTAGGATAAAATAATGACGCTCTTGCATCAATCTGCTTTTATCTCTTAGCCTATTGATTTGGCTCCAATTTGTGGGAACACACTGACTCTCTGACTTTAGTTTAAGTACATTTTCAGCTGCCTGGGGATTCCTGGGTACTGTCCACTTTTGGGTTTTGGTTTTCACTGGGTGTCCCTTCCAACTTCAGTAACAGCCCAGTGATCCTACAGGAATCCTGCAGCACCCACCCATTATATCACTGTTCAGTGACAGTGCTGGATTAAATAACAGCAGTCATGAATAAAAAAGAAAAACCGCCCCTCTCCACAAAAGAGGTCTCCCCCGTTTCTCTAAAAACACTTCTTCACTGGGTTAGGTAAAGCAGATTCTTGCTGTGCTGTGCGGTGTTAATGGTACAAGCCATTGCTGGGATTCCTGGAGTGGTGCCATGGCTCACGGCCCACCCATTTCCTCCAGACTGGGGCCAGGGCGGCAGCAATGGCTGTCTAAATATGGTGTAGTGGGGAGACCGGACCATGGAGCTTGAGGAATTCCCAGCTTTACACAACCAGTTAATAAAGTACTGAGCTGGTACTGGTGCATGTGAAGCTTAGTGATAAAGCCACTATAGTCAACATATGAATATAACCCACTTTCTGTCCTTGTCCCTAGCAGAACACTTTCCTGGTTCTCCAGTGTGCAATTAGACTGCAAAAACTGCTGACCAGTAAAGAAAGCAAAGTTTGGAAGTGGAAGTGCAGGGCTTAGTGATACTCCACCCAAAATCTTGCTACTGAGAACCAGACTTGCTGACCAAAGCAAAAGGAGAAACAATCTCTTAGCAACACTTAGGTGAATTGTGATTAAAACAACCTCAAGAGGTCACAACCCACATTAAGAATCTCAAACAGCTTCTTCTTCTTGGAGGGTTCCTCTACCCAAAGCAGGATCTGCCTGACGTTTGCACAGGGCTGGTTCTTCTCTCCGATGACAATACGCACGGGGTCGCGGACTAGACGAGCAGCCAGCTCCTCTGTCCCCTTTGGGATGGTGGCCGAAGCCAGCAGAGTCTGGTGCTCTTCTGGGACTTGTTCCAGAACCTCCAGCACCTGCTGCTGGAAGCCCATCTTCAACATAGTGTCCACCTACAGGATACACAGCAAATACTCATAACCAATCTGCAGGGTCAAAGGCTGCTACATTCTAAACAGCGTGTAAGGGGAAAATGTATGGATTTTCATAACCACTATTGTGTGAAATATTAAATGTTACAGCATTTTTTTGGGATATGATGTGACTCAAGTCTAATTAAGTAATCAGAGCCGTTTTATGTCAACATTTTCATTCCTGCAAAATCAAACAAAACTGCTGCTGCATCACCACAAATTAAGGTTTTCTGGAGGATGATGAACTGAATGTTGGATACAGAGTGCATCATATAACATTACTCTTTGATAGATATGTTTCATTGGAGAAAAGTACTGACACTAAAATTAAACCCACTCATTCAACCTTATAGGCACTTTGTTCTAAAATAAACCACATTTTTTTCACTGCTGACAGCAAAGAAAATATGAACTGCAGTGTGTTTGTCCTACCTCATCAACCACCACGACCTTCACTGTGTCCAGTGTCACTGCTTTCTGCCTCAAGATCTCAAGGAGTCGCCCAGGGGTGGCTATGACAATCTAATGGGTTTAGACGAAAGAAAATCACGATGAAGAAAGCTGAATGATCAAATCAATATATATATATATATATATATATATATATATATATATATATATATGACAATGTTGTGTTGAGATGAATATTAATGAGAGAATACTGTAAAAACAGTGGTTGCAATGTACTTTGATGCTGGTTTTGAGGCGGTGGAGCTGTTGGGGCAGGGGCATGCCGCCCACCAGTAGGGCAGTCCTCATGTTGGGGAGGCGCATCACCAGCTCCTTGGCCTGTCTCTCTATCTGAATGGCCAGTTCTCTGGTGGGGGTCAGGATCAGAGCCGTGGGGCTGTGCACACTGCTCGCTGGTTTCTAGAACAAAAAACAGAATGCTCACAACATGTGAATACATATGAAAGGCCAAACACCAGTAGATGAACTGACGGATGTGGCAACAAACATGTTTTGGCTCCATATTTACTGGAGACATTAGTGAATGTCATTGGTACTACTATACTAATAATTCATTTTCGTTCTTCTATTTTTTTCCTCTGTACAGGGGGACGGAGTGACTCTGTCAGCTGTTGAAGCTCTATTTCGTTAAAGGATAACTCAGAGCAGTTTGAATTCTGCCTTTTCAGCTCAGTTTACCCTCTTAGTTGTTGCTCAAAAAACAAAATGACCTGACCAGTGCATTCCCTAGAGCAGGGTGCTTGTAATGGTGATAATTAAGGAACCTAACTCCAGGGCAGACATGTAGTCTGCACAAATAAAATCACTAAGAATGCTGAGTGCTCTATTATTCTGTTCTTCTTCAATATGATCCACCTCTGTCATGGTGATGGTGTGCACATGTTTACATTCCATCTCAGTATGGCTAAGAGATTAATGGATCCTCTGCGCTAAAAATCCCAATTGATGCATCACTGTGACTGTAATTATTTCGATAATGAATAAAAATAAATTCAGAAATTTCAAGACAGTTCATGTAATTGCCTTGAATCAAGCATTACACGAGTATTTATCCTTCCAGCAGAAGCAAACATTGAAATCTCAAATTAAGACATAATCTAAACAATGATTGACAAACGTGTATTTGTGTGAGTGAAATACAACCAATAATTCTTTTTTTCAGCTGCACTGTTTTACCTCGAGTGCTCTGACCACCACTGGCAGCAGGAAGGCCACAGTTTTCCCTGAGCCTGTGTCCGCACTGGCAATCACATCCCTGCCACCCAGACCCACAGGCACCATCTGCATCTGGACCGGCGTGGGCGCCTCATAGCCCGCCTTCTTCAGGTTCCCGCTCAGCGTGGCAGGGAAACCACAGTGCTCGAACTCAACGATGGGTCTCCTGACATCTCTGCCCTGGGTGTCAATGCCGAGCTCCTGTTTAATACGCTGCACCTGTTCCTCCGTCAGGCCCGATATGAATGGATCTTCCCTGTAGGAATACCCTGCTTCACTTTCACCCACTGCCCCTGCGTCACCTGCAGGCTGCGGGGGTCGAGTCTGTCCAGCTCCACTTGCGTCCTTACGGGTAAACACATCGGCCCCAGTGCCCATCCCCATTTGCAGCAAATGTTTGGCTTTGCATTCAAGACTGCAAACGTCGTTGTCAGTGCTGTCACAGATGTACTCCCCATAGCGACCACACATCACACAGACAGGCTCCCCCGGCTCAGGCCATCTCTGGCTCTTTTTGAATGATTTCACCGGCTCCTCTTCCTCCTCCTCCTCCTCCTCTTCTTCACTAGAGGACGATTTAAGTCCATCTTCATGTGCTGAGCTCTCTGTCAAAGCTGCAGAATCCCCACCTGCTTGCTTTGTCTCATCCTGTATTTTCACATCTTCATATGCTTCCTCCTCGTGAACAGGTGTCTCTGAACTACTCTCATCTTTTCTCTCGTCCTCCTTTATCTTGCTTTTCTTATTCAAAGTCGGTCCTGATCTCTGGGCCGGTCTCTTCACCTTCAGGGCTCTTGGCATAAACATTGTCTTGAGGGATCATTGACCTGTGAACAACAACAACAACACAATACCAGTCATGTTCGCTGTGGTTTTACACATCAACCACATCACAGTCCCACAAAGACAAATAAACACCAGCATGTTTCTGAAAACGAGTCAAACGTTTCCACATTTTCGTTTGTTTGTGTTAAATTTGCATTTTCAAACCACAGTTCTGCCACAACGGACTCACAAGCTACGTTAGCATGTTAGCTTCGTGTTTCCATGTGTAATAAAAAGACACACTTACCTCCCTGCGTCAAATCTTCCAACGGTTCAAAACATTGATCCGACGCACACTGATGACGCATGACACCGCTTTGCACTTTGGGATATGTGGTTCGTAGATCAACCTCTGCGCTGAGCCTCACTCAAAGCTTTCTTTAAAACAGATTTACAACATGGTTGTTATTTAATTTACAAGAGCTTTTCATATATTTGAACTTTATTAAACTTCAAGGTCTTTTATTAGATGGTTTATATATAATGTTTCATATTGTAGAGTATTGGGAAGAGAAGAGAATCTGTAAAATATACGTGAGGATTACATTATTCTGAAATGAAAGCAATATAATAGACACATGCATTACAGATCTTTGAAATGTACCAATAATCAGTAGGTATATTAATACAATTTAAATCCTGCTCATGTTTGTCCAGTTAAATTCTGGCTGGGTGATGTAATACATTATTTATTTTAAGTTAAAGTTTTTTTTTGCCATCTTTGTTTAAAACTCTTCTTTGTGGATAGAGATTAATTATGTATTATACTCCATTGTGCTTGCACAGTGCAAAATCATTATATCGATATGTATTGGACTTAAAGTGTTGCTACCAATGCAAATCATATTGCAATAATTATTGCTATTGTTTTATTGCCCAGACCTATACTAGTCTGTTATGTCAGAATACATATAAAATGAATATTTGTATGCACATATTACATAGAAGAACACATTCAGCTTTCTCATTACATTTCATAATGATAATGAACATGACGTTGACATACTACAGTAATAACAGACTCATATCATATCATACAACCAAGAACAATGTTTGGCGCGATTTATATCTTGGTAATTATTACGTTATTATTAAGCATGTATCACTTTGAGAGGGTTTGATAGCTTCTTTTGTTTGTTGTTAGTGTTGAAACAGATTCATTAAAGAAAAACTAAAAGTGCCAATATTCCCGACAGTAACTGAAGATATCACCCGCGCATGCGCAGCACGCAACAAAAGGTGCGGGGTCTGGAGAGCCTCAGTGCCGCAGGAAAACCGCAACACGGCACCGAGGGTTTGTCCAGGAGAGAGACTGAAACCACACAGGGACACATGGACATGGAGGACAGGACGCGCGTGTCTCCACAGACTCCACAGAATGGAACTTAGTCTGTTTTCATTCGGTTTAAACTGCAGCTTTCCTTCTGGAACCCAAGGATCCCTCGGTCCATGTCTTACTCTGGTGCAGGGACAGAATGGATGAGGAGAAAAAAGACACAATGACGAGCGACTCATTGTGTCCACGACTCTGAGAAATACACAAGAAAGACGCGTTTTTACGCGGAGCCTGTGAGGACAACTGTGCGTAAAAGCTCCGCATCTCTTCACGTATTGTTTCCCACGAAGAAAACAGATTCCGGCGGTGAGATGCTCTGACGCTGCGTTAGATTCACGGGATCGTCACGGTGAACAAACCAGGGACAGAACATCATGGGTGAAGTTCACAGGAGCTTCGTGGCTCCGGCTGTGAAGTCCTTCGAGCACTACGACTTCCCCAGAGCCAAGATCTGCTGCAGCCTCACGTGGCTGGTGGCCAAGGCGTACGGCACAGGTAGGGCGCGAGACTGGTTCACCTGCAGGCTGCATGGGTATTCAATTTGATCTTATCTTATAAAATCAATCAGAAATCTAATAGTTTCCAGTTTCCACAATGAGCAAGCACTGAGAGGTGAGTGGAAAAAAAGAGGGGAGAGAAGAGAGAGGGAGAGAGGGATGTAGGGGGAGAAAAGGAGAGACCAGGAACTGTTGTGTAACCATCATATTGTAGCTCAGACTGGTTATCATGAAGATAATAAGTCCTATTTATAAATATGTAATGATTCTATAAATGATAGTAGCTGCAGATAGTAATTATAACAACACCAATAATAAATATAATATATAAATAGAGTCAGAGATATACCTGCAGATTATAAGAGAGGGGGATTGATATTGGATATTTATGTTTATTGTGTTGTTTGTTTGTTTTATAATATGAATCTGTGGCATCATTTAAATGGCAGCAGAACCTTTTGTAACAAATGGATCATATGAGTGTAGTAAATCTTACAATGGGGGCTGGGCAGTGATACATTGCTTATGCATTGGAAACACTGTGAGGAGGTATAATACATAATTGAGAAGAGTTCTAACCCACAATCTTCTCTCAGGAGCCAAAATCATTCTCTGCTATCTTCAGTATGAGAAAAGACAAACCACTGTTTGTGTTGTGACATACCAGATTAGCTGAAATAGAGTTAACTACCAGGGCTGGGCAATAAAACAATATCATCGCAATTTGAATTGAAGTATTAGTCATATAACAAAAGTCCAATATGTATCGTTGTATTGCTTTTGGGTTGTGGAAACACTGTGAGGAGGTATAACACATAATTGATCGGCTTCATTTGTAAAATGTTTTGTTGTTTACAAAGTGTATAATGTAAGAGTTTAAAAAAAAACAACCTTCACTCATGAGCCAAAATCTGTCTTTAAACTTCCACGTGCATTAGAGACCTCATGTACTACATAGGGCCGCTATTGATCCAGCATATGGTATTTTCTATTCTCTGTTGAGTTATCACAGTGTTTTTCCTTTTTCCTCTGTGGTTCATGAGCTGCATTGCTTTCTGTTGGACAGACAATACATATTATCATCCCAGCAGGAAAGAAAAAAACAATTTGCTATAATCGAACCCAGTCATCAATAAATGTTCCGTTCTATTTAGCGAGCAGGGAGTTCTCCGTGTAGAACTGAAGCCGTCCCTAATTATGTTACCTTCAGGGTGCTGCATCCAAGGCAAATTTAGAAACATCACACGTGGGATGTTTAATACTTTGTCAGCAGGGTACGCAGAACACAGAGGTTGTATTAATTTGGATTAAATGAGCCTCAATGAGCAGCAGTTTGAGTTTAAATGACACCACACAGTATGAGTGAGGCCTTGCTCCACATACACTGAAATGAAAAGGATTTGGGTCTAAAGCTGGGTTTTTAGAAATCCGAGCGTCAGAGTCTGTTGCTGCAGGGAGGTCACTTTCAATACAGCATTACAGTCATCGTCCAACAGTGATTCTTTACGAAGGTTAACAATGCCGGGTTTTGCACATTTTAATTTGGAGCTTTGAACTATCCAGGGCTGATCTGTGGCAGAATTATTCATCTGTAGTCGTCATGTCAGTAGTTGTATGCTTTGCCCACTTTCTTTAAAAACATGAACAATGTATTTATAGAGAATCTCAACCAACGTGTGGTAAACAGCTCCTACATGTATCACTCGAGAGCGGATGGTAAAAAAGATCACAACATCTAAGCAAGGGAGTCTCTTTTCTACCAGACATAAATGAAGAAGTACAGATAATTACACTCAAAAACATCTTTTCAGGTGAACCATGAACATAAAGATTCTGTGCTCTGGAACTGTTTTTTTCATTAATTGTATTATTTGCTGCAATCCCTATTGCTATAGTTGTCATGTAAGTATCTGCTCGCTGTTTTTTTCAGCAGTGAAATCACCATTCAGCTTGTATCACCAATTCAAACAAAATGGTACTCTGCCGATGTCCTTTGTCGCTGTGGTGTAACGGCGCAGTAAAAAATGAAATCTCTTGTACATCCTCTGTGTATTTTCAATCAGGACTAAATGAAATGGGCCGACTCCAGAAACGCAGCCCCTACAGAGAGGGGTTGAGAGGGAGTGCAAAAAAAAAAAAAAAAGAACGCTGGCTCATCTCCAGATCCCTTACACTGCTCTCAATGCTTCACATGCATCCTCCTCCTTACACAGATGCGGGAGTGCATCAGTATGTAGTCAAGTACGTGCAAGATGCCAGGTGAACAGCAGGGAAATACCATGAAATACTATCAAACAGCACATTTTCTACATACTACAGAACTCCACTTCATAAGCAGAGCTCAATAATTCATTGTGACCAGAAGTGAAACCTCAATGATGAAAGCAGAGTGGTTCGCTGTATTTCTATACAATTCCTTTGCAGACTTTACACTTTACACTCCAAACATCTGTGGTTTTACTCGGTTAAACAATTGAAAACTAAAATATTGTGAATATGAAACAACAGTAAAAGTCACATAACGGTTGAAATGAAACCTAATTAAGTATGTGAATTTTTAAAAAGTGGTGATGACATTTTCTTGATAGAATCAATCTGAGTTTTCTGTCTGGATTAATGTGAACACTGCTTTTGTCGTTGTTTACAGCTGTTTCAGGTTGTTGGAATGTGACAGCAGAATAAATGTGCAGCACGAAGCAGAGTGAGGAGACAGTTCATTAGAAAAGCCTGCAGATTGAAAAACAACATGAAATAAAATGTAATTTGTCGTCTCTGAGCAGGAGGCAGACACACTAACAGCTCCAGGGCTGTAGATCTGTAGCCCAGCCTGACCTCTGACCTCCCTGTGGAGGACGAGGGGGGAGGGGTAGAATTAACTACCCCATTAAGAGCAATGACCTTCAGGAAAAGTATAGAAGTATACATCCTAAATAGCTGTTGTTGTCATCTGCGTTTCTGTTTCACACCTCTGCAGATGACCTTGTTAATAATAGTCAAGTCTAAGCAGGTGATTCACTTTGTGTGTGTGTGTGTGTGTGTGTGTCTGGTGCTCACCACATGTAAAGGTTTTCTCTGCACACACAAGCATTATTAATTTAATATTTGTATCTCATTGTCCTTCTGCTGACACAGTGATGAGCTCTGCATCTGGAGGATGTACTGTGTGTGTGTGTGTGTGTGTGTGTGTGCGTGTGCGTGCGCGTGCAGCATCTAATTTGAAAGTATTACTATTTAATCACATTGTGGAGAAAGAGGGACTTGCATTATTCTGTACAAAAGCCATACTCTCTCTTTTCAAGCAGTGGTTTACAAAAATGCTTCCCAGCTCAGCAAACGGCATCAACGCAGATACGAGACAAAAGCAAGTTAACTAAAAAATATATATATATATATTAGTAGATGCGCATGCACACACACAAACACACACACACACACACACGCACACACGCACACACATGCAGGTTGGCTCTTTGGAGTCAGGCAGTGAGAGGGGGGTTCCCAGGGAGCTGGAAGTTGCAGATATACAGACAAGAGATGAATCGATTGAGTTCCACCTCTGCTGCAGTTGCTATAGCAACGCTGAGATCTAGTCACACGTGTGTATGTCAAGATATCGTAGCAGCATGGGAGGAACAAATGAAGCAGACCTGTCAAATTAAAGTTTCGTAAGAGAATCATCTGCACTGAGGGGGAAGATCTCCAATAAAACTCTTTGGAACAAAGCGGCCGTCACTTCTACATTTCCTGTGGAGAAACATAAGAAATACAGTCAAGTGTACTGTCTGTATTTGAGGACATGTGTGGAGATATGTTCCCCTAGTGTCCCCCGCCTTCTTTATTTGTTTGAACTGCTGATGGGCATTACAACATGCCCCAAAATAAAGACACTAATTGCGTGTTTTTCCCCTCTCCATCATACAGACAGTATCCCCACAGACCTGAAGGATCCCTTCTACATAGACCAGTATGAGCAAGAGCACCTGAAGCCTCCTGTGACCAGCCTCCTGCTGTCTGCAGACCTATACTGCAGGGCCGGCAGCCTCATCCTGAAGAGCGACGCCTCCAAGCCCCTGCTGGGCCACGAGGCCGTGATCCAGGCGCTGGCACAGCGTGGACTCTACGTCACGGACCAGGAGAGACTGGTCACCGAGCGAGACCTTCGAAAGAGGCCTCTGCAAATGGTAGGAGAGATTTGTGATCAGGTTTTTTAATATTTTAAATCTGTTTACAAGATTGTGGTATGATAAACACTAATAACTGTGTTGGCCCTCAGGACAATTTCTGAAAAATGTACAGAGGTCAGTGCAAGTGTGAAGCAGCTATCGAAAGACACATCACTTTAATAGAGAAGAAAAAGTCTCTAAATTGCCATTAATGGTGGATAATATGTGGATCAATTAAAAAATGAAATACAAAACTGCTACAAGCCAATAAACTACTATGAGACACAATTAAAAACAACACAGAGAGGGTGTTACTGTACTTATTCACCCCACAGATTTCAAAGGCTGTCTTGAGATTCAAGCTGAAAATGTTTCAAGTAACAAGCCGAGTTAAACCTCAAGGCTTCCCCTGCACAGTGTGTGTGTGTGTGTGTGTCTGTCATCTCTCACTATCCTAATAGTCCATGTCTATCTCTCTGTCTCTGCACTGGATGTCACCCCAGAGGAGACTTTGTAGGCAGCCTATTGAGTCAGAAAGAGGGACCCTCATTATTTTCAGGCAAATTCTCAATGGGAGGCTTTATTGCTTCAGCGAGTTGCAATTGAGACGTGATTAGCACACAGTACGCCTGCAGTCTGTTTGTAGAGTCTCGCTGGGTTTGATTTCCCTTCCACGCTAATTCAAAAGTTATTTAAGTTTTGTTCGGATTTACATGTCACGTGTTACAAATGAAGTTACTGCTATGTAATTTAAAGCAAAGCCATACATACATTTTTGTATGTGTGTAAATGTCACTGCTTCATAGTTTTGTTCTTCCAATCCTGAGCTGAGTAACGATTATTCACATTTAACCAGACTCAGTGTGTGTGTGTTTGACTGAGCAGGTTGCTGTGACTTTGAAAATTAGGTGCTAGAGGGTTTTTTAATTTTCTGCCTTTTGCGATTCAATATTTCAACCTCATATCCTGCACGCCTCATTGCCTTCTTACTCATTTGCCATCACACTCACGCCCTCTTTTCTCCCTTTTACGTCTTCTGTAATCTCTGTCTGTCTTCCTTGTCACTCGTTTTCCCTTTGCTCTCTCTTATTACTTATCTTTCTCCTTCTTGCCCTTCATCCATCATCTTTCCCTCACCCATGCTCTCTGAGCTTCTCTTCTTCCTCAGTCATTTCCAATCCCTTTTTAACGCTCTCCGCTCAATCTTGCCCACCCCTTCCTTCTCTTTTTCACCTTCACTCACCTTCTTTCTTATTTCACTTCTCTCCTTCCCTCTCATTTGACTTTTTTACCATTTCAATTCTTCCTTCCAGAAGCAGTGGTTGCTCGTGGTTCTTTTTTCGGTCCTGTGTCTGCTATGGATTTCAGGGGCAGCTTTAATTAAGATATTTCACACATATCCCAGATCAAAACTGAATCCTTGCTATTTTCAATGCAGCACTTTAAAAGCATCTTCATTCAGAGCACATAGCATGAAATCAGGACGTACAGAAACTGTGAAACAAGTAACGATGAAAAATGCAAAAATTCACATTCATTATCTGTTTTTTAATGTGAATTAATGTAAAATGTCTGTATTGTTCCATCTTTTATATTTTCACATTTTAGCTTACACACAAACGCACCGCAGAAAGTTCCTTGTATGTGTAAACCTGTTTGGCAATAAACCCTGATTCTGATTCCAATCCCATCATGCTCGTAGAAATCTCAGTATTTCTTCATTTTCAGTGTTTTTAATGCATGTGATGAGCTTGTAAAGCGCCATGAGACACAGTTTCACGTGTTTTACCTGCCACACATTGGAATGACAGCTCAGGTGTAGGCTCCTATTATTAAGAGACTGTCTCAACCTCCAGCTTGGCTGATAAGGTGACTGTCCATGCAGGCTGAGCTCTGTGGGGGTGTGGTGCAGAGCAGAAACAACAAATAAATGCTTTTTTTTCTGGAGGATTTAGAGTGCGTGGTTTGATGGCTTAAGAGGTTTTTCCCAAAATAAAAAACATGACTGGTTTTTATTCCTGAAGCATTGAAAAAAGAGGCTAACTGCCTTTGTAACTGTAAGCTGCTCCAGATAAGAGGGCCAGCAGCGTCAAAATTAAATGCGGCTTCCTGGCATTTTAGCTAAGGCATCATGTTTTTTTTTTTAACTCAGCAGTTTGCATAAAGAGTAATGTTCAGAATAAGCAACTTTAGAAAGATCCAGGGAGTTTCAGCCTGCTGCTGACGTTTCGTCCGTCATCATGTGTTTTTATAACGAAGCACAGTTACTGACATTTTCTCTGGGCTGCCAAACTCACTCTACGTTGCAGTCCTATTGTTTCTGTCCCCCTTCTACCCACTCGTCCCTGTGTCTTCAGCCATGTGACGTGTTCCCACATGTGAAGACGCAGGCACTAAATTGCGCTCGCCGCCCACTCGGTTGCCTACGCACACTCTGTATCGCTGACACCGTCCTCCACCTGTAGTGCTCACAGAGAGAGATGTGGTGGTGGGCTGCTGATTTGAAAATATTATTCTTGTGTTACACATTACAGCCCACGTAGCCCCGCTGTGAACGTAACAACACGTAGAAGTGCTTTTCAAAAAGATTTAATTGTTCAATCATACTGGTTCAACTGTGTGATGAAGAATTTGCGAAAACACACAAGAAGCAATCAAATAAATAATATAACTTGTGTGTTCAGCAAATAGACATATATACTGTATATACTAGAAGTCTTTTCTTCTACGACCTCATTGTGGAATCACTGTTATTCCCAGATGCCAAAGCTTGAATGTCAAAGCTTTAATATTTGATAAAGCTGTAGTAAACACTGTAGTAATTAAGTGGAGTAAGTACAGAGCTACATAAATGAGTAAATCTGTATGCTGTGAATATTTCTAGTAAGAGACATAGCACCATATAGACGGTTTCTTGGTTGCCTCATTGGTTATATATAGGCTCTCTCTCTGTGGCTGTACGTTAGCAGAGCCATATTACAGGTTTATTGTCATGTCAAAACCAAACTGAATGGAAAATGCACAACTTGAAACCACAAAACTGCTTAAAAGTGAACAAGTAAATAAAAAGTGGGTTTAGATGGATTGTATTTAAATATACAGTGAATTCCTGACAGCACCATTGTGACATGGAGGGAACTACAGTGCTGGCTTTCTACCCAGGTGCCTTACATCTCAATAGTAAACACTGTTTTTACAAAAATTATTGTAATGTGTAGTTATTAGTTTGGGCCAGTTTGGCCTGTAAAAATATGACCAGGTTAATTAATGAATAACCTCATACCTGAAAATGCATAATACATTTCTTTTAACATCTACTAATGTTTGATTTCATGTTATATATCATATAATGACATGTTATTATTATGCTTTCACATTCATTATAACATTTTATTAAGAGTATAAAAATATAATCTATCGTGGCATATGCATTTTGATATATAATCATTATTATATTGATATGAAACATTCTGGATTTAAAGATGACTGTTCCTCAGTTCAGTTCCACTGTGTGACAGATGGATTCATCCCCTCATCTATGGCGTAGATGAATAGGAGGTGAACACACTCCTTCCTGTTCGCCTGCCTCCCTTCTGCTGCCTCCATCACAACTCCTGTTGGGCAGGCGCTCCGTTTCCATGGTTACATTCCAGTAGGCAGGGTGCTGTTCGTGTGTGTGTAGGTGGGGTGCAAGAGTGGGGGTGCTTATGCTTGCATAGGTTGTATGTGCAGTGTGGACGTGCAGCTACGTGCTCTGTGTGTGTGTGTGGTGGGGGTTGTGATAGCAATGAGCACTGCCAGGCTCTGAGCCGGAGAACACTGAAATGCTGGATTCATACAAACGTCATTTCTAAGACGCTGCATCACGCACAAAGACACACGTCCAAACATGTACAGGATGAGGTTCAGAAACTGGCTTCCTCTGTCCTTATTCTTGTTCCCTGCTCTTGATCTCTCGAACAAAGACGAGCCGAAGCAGCAGGGTGGAAGAGAAGCCCATCCAAGTACTTTCTGTCCTCGCAGGCCTCGGCGAAGTCACAGCCAGTATGTTACGCTCGACGCCAGCAGCGACTCCCTGGCAGTACAGTATGGATGGTTAGGCAGCGAGCACATTAGAGATGTCATGTGATGTCCTGAGTCCAGAGCATCTTTCTGTGCTCACTAGAATTATATTATATTATGCAGACTGATTTCTCTCTCCTTGGGATGCGTGTTTGTGTCGAGGCCTTTAAACGCTGCAGAGCAAAATTTATTAGATCAAACTTTTCGAATTAGCTGATGCAGCAGAGTAAAGTAGACATTGGTGTTTTTTTTGTCTGAACTTGTGATTGTTGTTTGTCGGTCTAGAATCATTATTGTTCATTCTGCAGTAAAATGTTGTATACAGGGTAAGAATGCTGCCCTATGGGCTATTTAGTTCAAGCTTTTTGTACTTTTAGAGTCTGTGAGCTTTGTTTGTGGAGGAAACAGCTTCTGGCTGGGTTTGAGGCATATTGATCCCAGGTGAGGACCCACAAGAGATTTATGAATCAATATCTCCCAAACAGAGCAGCCTTATCCAGGCTAGAGACCCCCTCAGGGGTGAGGCCTGGAAATAGAAATGCAGGTGAGAGCCTGCTGTGACTCAGTCTGAAGAAGTAAATTCATCTTCTACTATAACTAAGTTATTAATTAGTGCTGGAGAAACATAACAGTATCAGAAGTTTAATCTTTGGATCTTGTGACAGCACTTTAAGCTCATTATACAGAGAAAATCTGTCTTTTCTCTATAGGATTTAAAGCAGGGATTTTATGAGAAATTATTCTCTGCAGCTTTGAAAATGTTTAATTCACCTGATTCTGCCATTCTGAAGAAATGTAAGGACTGATGAAGCTGCAATGGCACTAAATCATTTTTTTTACTTGATTTTTTTTCTAGATTAAACAGTAATTTGTATTCTATTACAATATTTGTCTTGTGCTTTAAATTGATATATGAATTAAAACAACAAACAAGGTGACATAAACACGCACATTTTTGCAACAGAGTCATGATTTAAAATAACTGACTTCCATGAGAGAAGAATTCATTAGCTGCATTATTACCTCTACCACGTAGGTTATCTTGTTTGTGAGCAGGATCACACTAAAACGACTAATCAGATGTCCATGAAACTTTGTGGAAGGATGGGCCAAGAA
Source organism: Paralichthys olivaceus (assembly GCF_024713975.1). Classification (NCBI taxonomy): domain Eukaryota; kingdom Metazoa; phylum Chordata; class Actinopteri; order Pleuronectiformes; family Paralichthyidae; genus Paralichthys; species Paralichthys olivaceus. Next base: position 9,200,212 of record NC_091095.1, on the reverse strand, counting down.
AGAACCCATTGAATATTTGACACTTTCTTTGATGTCCGAGGGAATAATTCATGGATCTTGATGAAACAAGCCAGGCATATTCAGGGGGCTGATATCTATGACTGTGTGCAATTTGGTGCAGATCCAAATAATAATGCAGATCTATACGGATTGAAATGGTCTCGTAAGGGGACTGTTGGGCCCTGGCAGAGGTATGTGCTCAAATTAAAACTGTTCATAGAAACACATGTATAATAACTTTATATCTTCCCTCTTCCTCTCCTCATGAGCAGATGTCTCACACAATCATTGTCAACCGTGATGCTGAACTGGTGACAGGTCAAATCTGGCAATGCTCTGCAGATAATCTGCAGCATGGTAGCATTTTTTTAACGAGTAATAATCGGGCATTTTCCTTTAAATTTAACCAAACATTGGAATCAAACACCCTTCATCTACCTCCATCCACACATGAGATCGTTTCAAACACGATGGAAGGGTGTGGGAGTCCAGGCGTATCTCCAAGGAAGGTCAACACTGGCTGGTAGCCACGATCCTGTCCTCAGATAGTGTTCTAAGGTTAGCTTTGAGGTTTCTATATAATTGCTAGGTTGGGTTTGGAGCATACGGAGGGGGAAGGTATGCTGCTTAAAAGCTCCACTCCCACAACTCATGCCAGACCTCACAGTTGGTATTTTGTCATTCCAAAATGTGTGTCTGGGCATGAGCACAATTGTGTATGTGAGAGCATTTTTTTTTATTTCAGCTCACAACTGGGCAGACAGTGAAAGAAGTCATGTTAAATCTCTGTTTAAAAAGGAGAAACAGAAAAGAAGGTTTTATTCTCCCAAAATGTTTCCTCATATAATGGGGGAGTTTGTCCAAAGTCAAACTGGGAAAAGTCATAATTAGTTGAATGGTTAATTTAATTTTAGTTTAAATTTAGCTTTGATGACGTTAAGCCACAATAACAACCACGGCATGTTACACCACTTTGTCCTTGAAATATTTCAACAGCCATTGGATAAATTACCGTGAAATTTGCTCCAAGTTTGTTTCCCAAAGAAAGAATCATAGCAACTTTGGTTCTCCCACAACGTTTTATAGGTTTATCCAGTACCTTGCTTCTTATAGCACTGTCAGTGTGAGCATGTTAACATGTTAGCATTTATTATTTTAGTAACTGTCATAGAAAGCACATGAAGTGGGAAGTTTATAATGTTGAGATACTGATGGGCTCAAATCGATCCAGTATCAAGGGCCAATCTATTCAATTGAATTCTATATGAATCTGTTTTTACTACATAACATCATGCATCAGCAGTGCTCAGTCAGACACGTACACAGAAGGAGACCATGTTACTGTGAGGCATCAGTGCTAACCCCCGCACAACTGTGCATATCCAGAGAAATTATAAAATAAAGATCAAATATATGCTTATAACCAAGTGAAACTTCTCTTTCAAACTCTTGCTTATTCCTTTAACTTTACAGTTCTTATGTTGACCTTCTCAAGACACCAGAGAGTGGGACAGCTGAGTGCTTTTCCATGTCCAGCTGAGTGGGTGTACAGTTACCTGAAGCTGAACAGATTCTGTGTTTTTCTGCCCGAGCCCACGAGTCTGGCCAGGAGCGCTGTAATGCTAAAAGCAGACTGCGTTTCAATATTGCATCACTCCTGAGATAATGTTGATTCACTGTCTCTGTGTTTGTCCTGAGGAGGTCCAGGAGACAGCTGGTTTGAAACATGTTCAGGTTATACCTTTTCTCTGCTCCCACTTTATCCCGATCAAAGAATCTTTAAAACTTTGGGGATCATGATTAATAATAAATGAAGCCACATCCTCCCAGTGCAATTATCCAAGGTTGATTATTAGCCACAACCCAACAGAGCCATCGAAATGTTTTTACTGTAATCCATCAGTGGAATTAAGTCTGTGTTTGTTTTAATGATTTCACTAAGAAAAAAACTCACAGATCCTTTACAGTAATGATGCAGATGTGAGTATTGTGCATGTTCCACCTGGTTCAGGCTTCAACAAGCAGCCGAAAGCTGAGAGTTCATTTAATTCACAACAGTGAGGTGAAATGCATCACACGCTGTCTTTTGTAGGTCACAGTGCTTTGTATTTGCACTTCCTTTGTGCGATGTTAAATTAGGCTTCTACATCGGATTTTCACCTCTCCTTTGTCGCTAAGGAGTCATATTAAAGATGGAGCGTGTTTGTCTATTTCCCCGGATGGAAATACTGAGATCCAGCTTTGTAACTGAACAATAAAAAACAGGATATCGACTGTGGATGAGCATCTTCTAACCTCCGGAGAAATCAATATGAGATTTACGAATGCAAACCGCGTAGACAGAAAAAAAAATAGTGTAGATTTTGGGTTTTTGTGCCTTTGTGTCCATAGTTGTTTGAATCCTCCTGACCTGATAAAATACCTAATAATTTAATAGATTTAATAGTTAACAGATAGTCTACAAAGCCAGCATGTGATAAAAAGCAGGAACAAAAGGTTCGAAAATAATCCTAAAATTAGAAAGTTGCCATACAGAGCATTATTTGAGTCTTGGAAAAAAATAATAAACCGGACTCTTACAGTTGTCTAGATACCCCAGAGCAAGACATTTAATCCCAGAGCGCTCCAGTGGAGCTGCTCATTGGCCAGCGGAGGAAGACAGAGGTTGTGGTGTGCATGCTCCGAGATATATGGAGATACGAGCAGCTATATGGGTGTGAGGTAAAGTGATGCTGAAGGGAAGCTTGTGCTCGACAGAAATAAAGGTTAAAAACATGACGTCATGAGAAAACACGGAGGAAACTGCCTTATTGCAAAAGAGGCATCGGATGATTTCAGATGGTCCCTCAGTGGCCTTCTTTGAAATTGTTCTTGCCTGGAGATGATCATATCCTTGTTGAAATACAGGGCAGATTTGTAGCCGTGCTCTGGAAACCAATAAGTGAGGCTATTAGCTCGTGTGTAGTTTGTGAGGATATTGTTTTACAGTGTTTGGACAGACTAAATGAAGGCCAATGGGAAACATCTTGACAGTGTATCATTAAATGGGGTTGGTTTGTTGCTGGGTTGCCAAATCAGAGATAGTGGAAATTAAGCATTAAGCTAATGGTGTGTTGTGCAGGAAATTCATGTCAGAGCTGTGGAAGCATTTATACTTATCAGCTGTTATGGAAGAAAATCTTTTCAGCATCCCTGGTTGTCGTGTGTTTTTTTCCCCAGATGTCGAACAGCACGACGTCAGCTGTGTTGCTGTTTGTTCTGTCATACTAACAAAGAAAGCATAAAGGGATCACACACAGGAGAGCTCACCTTCTGAACATGAATTCTTCAAGAGACAATCAAACACTTCACCAGCTACTCCAGCTTCCCCTTTCACAATAAGAGAGAAATCTCTACTGAATGGTGCGTTTTTATTTTGCCGTGGTGCTGTGCATCATCTTCAAAGAATTATTCTAATTGGATTAGCTCATGGAAAAGCCGCTGCCCCAGTATAAATATTTAGTCATCTGATTCCTGGGTGGTACATGCTAGATTCACAGGACCATAGAGACGAACAGAGGGAGCTACTAAGAAGTAAAACACACAGATCACCAGGTTTTCACACTATATACACATATCACCACGATGCAGTTAAGGCAATGTTATATTTTACTCAAAGATTTCCACATGAATCTTAATATTACTTTATATTTTACACTGCAGACTAAAGTTATTGATTGTCTCCCTAACTAGATCTGAGAGGCTTTGATTGTACCTCTGTATTTGGCTGCAGTGGAATAATGTTTTTATGCAAATCATGCATTTGCTGCTGCTTTAATTTGCCTTTCATAACATTGCACCAGATGCATGATGTTACATAGCTAGTTAGCATCGCTAATGAGTTAGCAGTAAAATAAACAAAACTAGACTTAGAAAATAGGCGAGCAAGAAAAAAGCTCATCAGTTATTGTCTGCAATGACAATAATACAAAAAAAATCTAAAATATGCACAATATGCAAGAGTAGAACGTTTTTAAATTATAAAGTAAAATGCAGTTGATGCAGATGAGTAAATAAGTGATGGGTTTAAAAGCAGTTTTGAGTTTTGTAATGGAGTCCAGTTTACACATGTGAGATGGAAGTGAATCAAAAATCTAAAGTTTGGGTGCAGCGTAGGAAAAGGCTTTGGCACCCCACGATGTGCTGAGGTTAGTAGTTGGCAGTGCCAGTCGACCACAGAGCGCAGGAGGGAGTGTACATGTCTGTCTAGGACTGAGCAAATCAAATCATGTAGAAAACAGTCTCTGGTTTGCAACAGAGTTAGAGAGAGCAAAGACTGACTGCTGGAGGGAGTGATCTCCTGTCTGAGTTTACCTTTCTTCCTCGTTATTAGCCTCCTATGTCTTTTCATCATTGTGCATCCTGTTTTTATCTAAAGAAAGATATGTTGCACAATGTAATAAGGATGACGCTGGGGACAAAATCTGTAACTTCATTTAGATTGATACAGATCTTAGGTCAAACACACCAACATGTCTGACCTTCCACATGTCTGTGACACGTGCAAGTTGAACTTTTAGCTTGATAGAGATCATGTGGAAGATGAATAACAACCAATGACAAAGTTTGTTTTTCTGCAAGATAACCCTAAAACTAAAGAATAGATTTCCATGTAACTTGGTGGAAACATGGCCCATTAAATTGTCACACATCTTTACCTTACAAACGGGCGGATCCAGGAACTTCCTTTAACATTACACGATTTTTTGATATTTTCACCATAGTCATGGATTTTGATGAAAAGAAATCAGGCATATTTTGTGGACTGATATCTATGAGTGTGTGAAATGTGGTGCAGTGAGACTGAATTTAAGTGGCATGTTGGGCCTTGGTGCCACTGTAGTTTGTCTCTGGTTGTCTGAGTGCTGTCTCAGTGTCTAATTGGTGTCTGTCATCAGGAAGACGTCTTATCCGTGTTTCTCAAAAGGCCGGCAGTCAGTGTGAGCAAAGTGGGTCGTGTAGCCAGGGATGGATGCACTTGTTTCCAGGGCAACGGCCACAAGGGGATATTAAACTGAAGACAGGCTCTCAGATGTACAGTACAGTGAAGGATATGGAGTCCAGGTCCAACGTTAAGTCACTGAGCTTTCAATGTCACCACTGCCAAACCCAACTTACACTGTTGTGTTAATGCATTGATTCTCCATAACTTTAGAATGTAACTTTCAGAACAGGAACTCATTACAGAATACTTCCAAAGCTTATTACAAGGCTAACTGAACTATTTGCAGTACAATCTATCTGTCACAGAGGGAGTGATATATTCTCAAACCAGTCTTTTAAAATGAAGGAGCCATTTCGTCCTGATGTCTGACGATGTGACATAAGGACTTGGATTTGTTTGCAGGACACAGTATCCTTTATGCTTTGTTACCATGATCCTGATAATAATAATCTGATTTCACTATCGTCTGAAAACTCAATCTCACTGAGATTAAAACATGATTTAAAGTTCAAACCCTCTCAGCAGCATGTTCTGATCTTTCTCTTTAGGTGAAATTTCAAAGGCGTTTTCTCATTTTCTCATCACACACAATTTTACACACCGAGCCTTTTTTTACTTTGCAGTTGTGTTTAACTAAAAACAGATGATGGAGGAATGTACACTCGTGTTATTGCATTTCCTCTAAAGTAGCAGTGACTGTGAGCAAATATACAATGTGCAGGAAATTGAACATCTGCTGGTATTGCTCGCTGCCTCTGTTTTTTCACCCTCTAAATCTTTCTCTGCGTTGTCCACTCTTTCAGAGCGCCCACCTGGCGATGATCGACACTCTGATGATGGCGTACACGGTGGAGGCTGTGAGCGCCGAGAAGGTGATGGCCAGTGTTTCTCAGTATACGCCCTGTAAGCCTGAGGTGGAAATGCCATATGATACGGAAGATGCAGTGACCACCTGGATCAACAAGGTGGGTCACAGAGAATAACATGCATAACACACTATGCATGTGTGTATGAACTGAAGAACAAATACCAGATATGACGACATGGTGGTGTGTCCATATGCAAAATGCTAAATGGAAATCTTTCACAAACTATAATTTAAAAACATTATCTTGTTAGAAATAATCAATTATAACTCCCAGATAGTTAAGATTATATGCATATGATAAGTCATAAAGTCTATTTATGTGGTATTCACTTGCAAATTTATTAAAAATGGAAATAAAAGAAATATCACATTGACATTAACAATCGAAGACTTTCTGGAGGCACTGTATTTGTGTGTGATACTTTTCACCTCAACTGAAATTCACTTATCAAGATAACTCAACAGAACAGCTAAATGAACTACAGAACAGATGGATCCACGTAGGTCTGAAGTAGTTTCAGTGTCGGTCAAAGCAGACGACTTGTGCACACTCTGTGAACAAGAGAGCTTGAGCTAACCTGACCTACATACCATCACATCTGTCACACACACAACCACACCACGTCCCTGAGCCCTGAGGTCGGTGACTATAAGAAGAGCACAGGTGAACTCAGAACAAATGAGAAAACAACGCTGGAGGTGGACTGTTCCACTTTGTTACTGATACTGAGATTGACACGTGTTTTCTATACATGTCTCGTAAAGCTTCTTCATGACTCATTGTGTGTGCAGCACTATTGAAACAGGACAAACAGGAAACATGAGAATTTGACAGAGATACGTGAAACTTTTGCACTTTTTCTTTTCATGATGGCGTCCGTTAACCTTTCCAGGTCCTTGTGGCTCCTGGCCCTCTCCTATGACATATTGACTTTTAAAGACTAGTACTGATAATATTGTGTGAAGGTGCGGTTAAGTTCCATGAACTAATTAGAGAATTAGAAGGAATGAGTGTCCACCATAACAGATGAAGTCACTTGTTTGAGAGTAGCTACACTTAAAGGCCTCGCCACCCATGTACATGAGAAGTCTTCCTACTTTAATCTTTGCCTCAAAGACAAACTGTATATTGATAATGCAGTTGTTTCTGTCAAACACTGTAAAAACTGTGGTTTCCATCAGCTGTAGTTCTTTAGCCATATTTTGACAAAATGACAAAATGAGGTGAATGATTGTTTGGGTGATCGATATCCAATACACATTGTATTGGAAAATCAGAATATAGTTATTTTCTAAGCCACATATTTTCTGTACAAAGTCTGTGTTTAAGGTCTTTGATTTCCTGTAAGTTAAAAATCTATTACAATAATAAATATAGACGGGTTTGACTGGAACTGATAATGCTCCTATCGTGATGCCTGGTCAGGGCAAGTTATTTATTATTACTCATTTTTAATTAAGTCTCTTTAGGAGCTACAAGGAAATGAACGCAGACTTTTTAACCATTTCATAAAAAATAATACAGCAAATATCCCGTGCAAGGATTTTCCCACCTCGTTTTAAGGAAGTGGCCGTCCTCATGGCCTACATGTGCAGATGGTTCTGACTCCTTCAAACAGAGATACAAGGTCTGTTTACATTCTTCTAGAAGGAACTCTGGACTGCTGCCAGCTCTGAGTTTCACACACACCCACACACACACACACACACACACACACACACACACACACACACACACACACACACACACACACACACACACACTATATCTACCAGGAGGTGTGGTCTTGGGGTCCCACTGGTCGGACATATGGCTCTCTGTTGGAGTCCCTGTGCGTTTTAAACGGTCCAAAATCCACCAGCTTAAAAAACTGATTTCTGCTTTAACTTGATCCAGATTTCTTCTTTAGCTTCACAGACTACGAGTTTTCCAAAGTGCACGATTGAATGAAATTAAATAAGATTCAATTTGACTCGGATTCAGTTTAAATGCGTAAAACTCCCACAATGTATGTCTCTAAACACAGACCTCTATGTTTTATCCTTAAAAATAGTGTTAAAGTGAAATGATGAAAAACAGTTGATAGCATGGTCACACTATTGTCATACGTGTTTATTCCACAATCTAATTAAATTCAATTAAATTCTTCAGTATCGACTGTATGCTAATCCTTCAATGTTATACTATGGATGCTAAAATTTCAATCTAAACTTTAACTGAATTAACTATAGAGGCAAAATTTTAACAATAAACTAAATTAAATTTTAATCTGATTACTCTTGATTTCTCTTTGAATGAGATCAATATGAATTGAAGATGAAGCAACAGTTTTAGTTTGCTGACTATATTGGATTTCCCTTATTGATGCTGGGGCTGGATCAGTGAAGTTTAATCTTGGTTGTTCTCCCTCTCCCAGGTGAATGAATATCTGAAAGACACCGTGGCTCAGGAGCAGAGGAAGAAGGAGACGCAGAGTGACGAGCCTGCTGGGAGTCCTCGGGTGGGTTTCCTCTCCTCTCCTCTCCTCTCCTCTCCTTTCCTTTTCTCTCACAGCTTTAATACTTCACATGAACATACAGACATTTTAGATGGACAGTTTGAACCAAGCTAACTGAAATCCCTGGCTACACTTAATGGATTTACAGCAGCAGTCGTCTTTTGACTGACAGTATTTATCCCAGGCTTCTGCGTCACTTTGATATCCGAGCGCAGTTTCCTCGACGGAACTTAAAGCTGTTCAACTTCAGCCGCCATTGAGGAAAATCTCACTCACACTCACTGCGCCTGAGCTTTAGAGGAAGCTCAGTCCGTATTTTTGCAAAGAAACGACGGAGAAATCCAGGCTACATCTCTAATATCAGAACAAGTTTATTCCCCCTGATGACTGGACATGCTTCACTCGCTGTATGTGTTGCTCAACCAGCAGATCAGTGCTTTCTAGTCTAATTAGTTCAGCAGTCATTTAGTGCGGGATCACCCATGTTCAGGGTCCCGCCCGCAGCTCATATTTGTTATATAAGCAGTAATTTCTAACACCATAAGACAGGCTGGGTTGTCTGTTTGTGTGTATATTATGTAATAAGATACACATTACGTGTTATGTATTCGAGTAACAGGAGTAATCTGTGTTTAGATTCAGTAGAAACTCCCCTCGCAATAAATCATTCACTGATCCACTGAATAATGTATTTGTTCATTCACTGCACATAAATCAGTTGTAAATCTCTCAGAACAGTATATTAACTTAATGTGTATCATTCATGCATGCATCACTGCTCTATGGTGCTGGTACTCACTAGGCTTTGGATATTTCAGTGGTGATATAAGATCAAGTAATTGACAGCAAATCACAATAATAATATTGTGTCCACTCATTGTTCAATCCATATGTTTATAAAGCAGCCTGTTAGTTAAGCTAAGTCAAACAAATCTCTTGCTCACACCAAATTCTCAAACATTTGCATTCTTCCAGTTTCACATCTGTCATGCATTAGAAACGTCATCGACAAGCCCACTCAATCGCTGTGAATCATCCCGGACATTTACCTGCTGTATTCTCAAATGAGCTCACTCTGACATTTAACAGGTGGCTGGCAGTGACTCAGACATTTGTCTTCTGACATTCAGCCCTTCTGGACAATCTGCAGAACAATGTCCGGAGTTTGGTGAATGTCTGAAAGCAGCGTATCTCTATGGCTTCATCGTGAGCTACCAGTTCGGTTTCATTGGATTGGAGCAGCAGTGACCTCTCTCTGGTTTTTGAATGATGCAGAGGGTTTGAACAAGTTTCACTGACCCGTGAAAGTCATGAGCAGCATGTGCTGGTTAGATAACCATGCGGATGAGCAGCAGTACACTCGTCTCCCTCTTGTGTTTGCCTCATTAGTTTCTATTTTCTACCAAGGGAAGTTGCCTTTCTTTTCATCTGCACTCGACTCCTCCGCACTCTTTTCATCACCCCCCCCCCGACTGTTTTGGATCGCACCTCCTTTCCCAGCTTCCTCTGTCACAGGTTATGTCAGGCTGCACACTATGACACAACACTGTCAGTGCTTGGTTAGAAAGTTGACCTCAGGGGAAACATTGCAACCCTGTCCCACGTGTTCAGTCATGCAGGGAGCCGGAATGGAGCACTGCAGTTTGCGTGTGTGTGTATGTGTGTGTGTGTCCCAGTCCCAGGGGTGTGGTGTTTGATGCTGATGTGACCGGTCAGTGTGCAGACACAGCACTGCATGCTTCAGCTGTCCCTCACAAACACACAGGACGATGCACACACTTGTGAAGCTGAGTCAAAAAAAAATGACATCATATTGTGACTCGAATTTGTTATGCTTAATAGACAAGAAATCTTTCCAAAACATCAGTTTCTACTGTGTATAAAGGACGACATTCCTCCACTTCCTATGAAAACAGAGCCAACATATCCAGACCATTTTAAACTTTTGACATCACTGGTAGCCAGAGTTTGACCAGTGGAGAATGTGTTGTTGCAGCAGTATCGAGGTTTTTCTGATACACATGCTCAACCAGTCATGAGTCAGTCTCAGCTGTCAATCATGACATCTCAAACTAAGAATTAACAGAGTGAGTAACAAAGTGAGGAAAAGTTTTCCGACAGAAAACAGTTATAACCAGTTCAAGTTCTGATATTTGTTGGACCATTTTAAAACCACTCTGCATGCTTTGTAGTCAGGACAGTTTTCAAACGTTGGTTTTTGTCTGGACTTCAGGGCCTCGCTGCCTCCAGCAGGAGACGTTGCGTAATAACCACTCGTTGGCAGGAGAAGCACAGACAGTGTTTTGGCCATTTGAATTTCAATAATGCTGCTTCATCATTTATCGATGTCCTTTTCAATTTCAGAGTTTTATAACTTTTCCTGTTCGTTATGGTGCAAGTGCCAAGTCTCTCAATGTCCATATCAGTTACAAAACAGAAATTATGGACACAATCTGTATTGGAGGATCATGAAACCAACTTATTATGCTTATGACCCACAACCATTCTCTGCCTCTGCAATCAGACCATTTATATTTATATCATGTAACTTTTCATAATAAAAAATATGCTTTTGCTGATTAGCAGCTCCATCTACTTTCCCTCTGACCCCCCCCCACTCCATCTGTCTTTGCAGTACGACTGCAGTGTGAGTCACACAGGCAGCTTCTACCTCGATTAGACGTAAGAGAGAGACATGTCTCCTCTGAGCACAACACTGTGGAGCTTTTACTAGGGCAACTGTGTTTTTATTGGGTGAGGGTGGTTGGAGGGTAATGGGTGGTGGCGGGGTGCCCTGCAGAGGCAGCGTCAGGACAGAGAAGAGAAGGACTAATCCTGTTAAGTTGCAAAAGCTGAGCTGCAGCTCAACTGGACATGTCTGGCTTCAGAGGATGAACTTTGACGGGAAGAGGCAGAGTCACAAGATGATTGAAGTGGGGTAGGGTGGGGTGTGTGTGTAAATATAGAAGTACTATTACTGTTTATGTGGTGTGTGTGTGTGTGTGTTTGTGTGTGTGTGTAAGGAGATGATGGATTAGGGCCCTACCTCTCCCCAGGGGTTTGATTGGTGATTGTATCAGATTTTAAACTCTGTCTGACCGTTCTTACCCCTCAGTTAAATCATTACTTCAGATGCAGTCAGTCAGGAAGTGAGGTTTAATGTGACATGAACTATAAATACCCTTTGAAAATCCGCAGGGCTGCAGCAGTGGGTCGTTTAAGTATCAGTTCTGAGAAAAACTATTAAATTAAATATAATCCTTGAATAGACATATAGTGGAATCTTCAATCTCAGTTGTTTTTTTAGAGGAGACATATTTTGCCCGTATTCAGGGTCATGATTTTAATTTGGGTTAATACTTGAAAAGGTTTACGTGCTGTAATGTTCAGAAAACACTTCACTCTCCTCAGACTGGCCGTTGCTGCAGCTCCTCTCCTCAGCCTCTGTCTTTAAACACCTGCTTTTAGCTCTTGTCTCTTTAAGGCCCCCCCACCTTCGAATAACGCCCCAGTCTGCTCTGATTGGACATATCATAAAAAAAATGATGCTGACATACTGTGATATTTCATTGCCAAATGGCAGAATCTCGTGCCATTCTCCCCTCCCGCCCACGGAATGTTCGACTCGTCCTGTGAGTCAGCACTGACTTTGTGAGGTCATGTGTTGGAGAGTGCAGCCTTAGTGTGGTGAGGGGAAGTGAGGGCAGAGATATTCTGTCCCACTCTCTGCCTTCAAACACACTGAATGAATGTCAGTGCACTACAGGACTCAGGAAGTCCAGGGATCTGCCTTCTTCTGAAATTATGACCATGTAAGTGACTCGAATAAGTATTTCCTCACTATAACCTTCCATGAGATGAGATAATAAATATACAGAAGATGCTCATCAATCATTTCTCCTGCCCACTATAACCTGATCTGTGAGTTCTCTGTTTATTTGATGAGAAGCCCGCTTCAGTCACATTCATGCTGTGGTATCAGTTTCCTTTCACTGGCAAACAGATACAATTGATTAACTAATATGTTGCAGATTGGATTAAATTCAGTATTTTTCCACTGATGGCATCAGACTCAAATTACCATTCACACGGTTGTGACGTTAATCAAATCGGGAGAATCCAAGCATGTGACGATTGATCTGCTCATCCTGTCGTTACCTTTATTTTGGAGGCTTTTGGTACAAAGCGGCTGGATTTTCTCACCAGTCACAGCTTCTCTTTGAAGCTGAGGACTCACCCGCCACCGAGTGACACTTACATTTAGTTCTTTGATGCTTCCAGGTTGTGAGGGAATGAGCCGTGACTGAGGCAAGAATTCTCCTCTTCTGGAATCAGCTTACACTGACAGTTTGGTTTTATATTTATACTGTGGGGGGTTTTACTTGGTTTCCTCTAACTGCTGTAGTTCATTGGCTTTTTTGTCTTTCGCCTCAATGAAATACATTTTGTAATTTTGTTGGTTCCATTAATTGACGATTTATTCTTCTCTGCTATTTCTACTTTTAACCTCTGAACACATTTCCTGTCTCAACACGTCCTCAGTTTCTAACAGGAATGGCACAGAGAAGAGTTCACACCTCCGCTCAGGCCCAACACTTCCTTTAAATCCAATCAAGCTGCACCAAACTGCACACTCATAGATGTCAGTCCTATTAATATGCCATTTGTTTTCACCAAGTTTCATGGAAGTAGTTCAGTAGTTTTTGCAAAATCCACAACAATATTTTGTAATTCGTACCAGACAAAACTGTGAACTGACAACTTACAGCAATTGTGATAAGGCGTACTACAACTGAAGCATCAAGCACAAAAGATGCGACCAGTTTAATTTACATCCAGGCTTCAAACACAGGTCACCTGAACTCTAATGATTCAGTCTCTTTGTTTTATATGCCGTTTGAAATTATTCTTCTGTTTCACTTTTCACACTGATGAGGTTTAGGAGACATCCAGGGGAAAGGGATGATGTTTTAATTACCAGTGACAGTTTATTTGAGTGAATGTGGTCGTTATTTTGCACAGTACAATAAAAATACATGCTTTCTATTCTGTTCTCTTCTCTTCTCTGCACTGAAGGCAAAGATTTATACTGAAAACTCAACACCACGTTACATAAAACACAATTTCACACTCCTCTTTGCTTTCTCACACCTGTCATGTCTCTCCTTGTATTACTAATCGCATTACTAACTAATCTCACTAACAGGTATTTCTCTGTTGTTGTTGTTTTGTCTGTTGCTTTGCCGATGCAGTCTCCAACCAAGTGGTACATGAAGCTTGTGCCTGTAAGTCTACGCTCTCTCATCTGCGTATCCATAGTGACCGTCTCTCCCGCCTCCCTGCCTCCATTTGTCTTGTCATCGTTTTATCACGAGTGTGCATCAGCCTGTGACTCACTGTTACTTAAATACAGCTTTTCTCAATCACGCTGGGTTTTCAAGAGGAAGTGATCCATTGTGTTAAAGATGTATTTAATTTGAGCTATTTGACAAGAGAAAGCAGTAGAGTGTGAGTCATCAGTAATCTCTTTAGAGTCTATGAATTGCTGTTTAATATAACGTCATATTTATTGAAATCTGAGGTTTTAAATAGGAACATGTGCATTTGAACGCTTCCCAAACATACTTCCTTTTATGCTAATAAGGTTCTTGCCAGTGGAACAAGAAACCCTCAGGGAATCACTGAAGAGGTCCAAAGAGATGAGCCCAAAAATGTGAAAAAGCTTAATTTTATTAGAATTTCATTTTTACAGATGAGACGTTTGGGGGCATTTTGCATGAAATGATTTCAGAGAGAGAGAGTCTCTGCAGCAGCACTCACTGCAGAGCCTCTTGTCTCTTTTCACTGCATGAATGTGTAGATATCCTTATGTTCATGCACCCACTGTTACTGCACATATAAAACTGACACTTGACGAAGCAGTTTGGTTTCTGTAAGTTTTATTTAAATACTCTGCATGTCGAGAGGCTTTTTATTTAGATCTTTATCCAAACATTAGTTCGCACACCATCTGGAAACATCAATGGAGCCGGCGTACTCGCTGCGGCAGTGGGTGTTTGCTTCCTCTCAGCGGGCTCACTATGGCTGTTGTTAACAGTTGAAACATTGTGGTGCTCATTCTGTCAGGATCCAGAGGCACTTGATTACTTTCATACATGAGTAGATCCAATGATGCCTCATTGCGTTTCAGACTGTCGCTGCTGTTTTGAAGAAGTCATGGTCGCACCATTACACTGTACATGACAACACCTTCCTCTATATAGTTGATGTAGATGTAGTCTGGGTAATGCTGGTGTTTTATGTCACGCAGGCCCGGTACAGGAAGGAGCAGGCCTCGACCCTGTCAGGCCCCTGGATCCCCCCTGTGGACAACCTGCTGAAGGACAGCACAGACGGCTCGGCCCTGGGTGCTCTGCTGCACTTCTACTGTCCTCAGCTGCTGCCGCTGGAAGGTGAGGTTGGGGATGGTAGATAGGTGGGTGGGTCAGTGGGAAGCTTTCAGTTGAAGCGTTTTCACATATGAACAACGCAGCAGGAGATTCTCCAGGTCTGACACATTCAGAACAACAGGAAAATGTTGAGGTGAAGGGTGAAGTCTGGGTAGAGCAGCAGGAGGCAGGACACGACGTATAAACTCCGCTGTGGCAATCACGCGTTTGTGTTTATATCACATGGACAGCGCTGTCGGCACTCATTGTTAAAAGCTCTCGACATCTTCAGATTCTTGCTCACTGTAAATTTCCCAGACATCTTCCTGCGATGGTAGTTTTAGGGGAGAGTTGAGTGAAGTATTTTTCTGCAGGTCCTGCAACAAAGTGCAAGAGAGGGCAAGTTCTTTAGTTGTGGATATTTTCCACCTTCCAAACTCTTTCTTCTTCTCCTTTTTGCTGTTCATTGAATGGAAAGTACTGACATGTTTCCAGTGATTCTGCCTCATATTACCCGAGCTGTTTTTATTCCTCATTCATTTTCGGTGTTAGATATTTATATTATTCCAGGAAAGGCAGTTAGTTACAGTGTTTGATACAGATTTGTGTCACTGTGTCCACCTCCGTCTGCACACAGTCACATCACCCTGCTGATCACACAATCACTCATCTAAACTGAAAACATCAGGAGAACAAAAGATCAAGTCGACACCTTTTAAATGCGTTAACTCACGGCTCCACCCACTGATTGATGTGTCTCAGTTATCTGTCGTGATTGGTCAGACACCAACAAACCGTCACACTGACACACCTCAGCAGCTCTTTAGTGAAATATCCCCAACACTGTTTTTAACACATCTCTGATCATAGCATCACCACTAGCACTTTACAACCAGAGCCCTTTTACTTTGACGACCCTGACCCTGACACACGATGGCTCCCTCTGCCCTCCCAGATGTTTGTCTGAAGGAGAACATGACGCTGGCCGATCGGCTCTACAACCTGCAGCTCATTCAGGACTTCTGCAAAGACAACCTGAACAGCTGCTGCCACTTCAGCCTGGAGGACATGCTCTACGCCTCCTCAACCGTCAAGGTACCAATCAGAAACAACACAAAGTTTGAATTCCACAATTAAAATATTCACTTTATATCTGAAATTAACTCATCCTCCATCCTGTTGTAAACCTTTTAAGTTTAGTTTGTAAGTGAGTAAAAAAAATTGTTTATACAGATTACTACCATCAGTTTAGTTTCTTTTTAGTTTTTTGTTCGTAAGCAAGATAAAAATAAACGACTTAATGGATTTCCATGAAACTTGGTGGAAGGATGTGGCATAGGTCAGAGAGGAACCAGTTCAGATTTGGTGTTGATCCGGATCAGGGAGCGGATCCAGTAAATTCTTTTTAATAAATTATTTTAATAGAATAATTCATGTAAAAAAATTGTCATATTTAGGTGAATGATATGTATGAATGTGTGAAATTTGGTGCTGCTTGATTGAATTTAAGGGAACTGGGCTTTGGCTGAGGTTTGCGCTCAACTGAGTGATATTCTTGTTGTTAAATTTATTTCCCTGTGTAAAAGTTTGTATTTTGAGGCACGAGCTGGTCTCGTAATTTGAGCTTTGAGACACTTTCTGTTCTTACTAAATATCAAAATGTGCAGAAACAACGTGTGTCACATGACATCGTGGAAAAGCTCGGACCTGACACGTTTTATGAAACTAATCCTGTCTGCCTGTTCGGCATCGAGACATTCTCTGGGAAATTGCTTTGAAAGTCAGTGTGTAAGAGTCGTTACAATCTCTGAGAAATATCTGTCAGGGTTTACACAGTGAACAACTGTCCTTTTTAAAATGTAGCGTGTGTGTGTGTCAACAGAAAGGAGTTATATGCCAAGGGTAGGTAGTGGAAAAACCACCAGCAATGTGACCTCATATACACTGTTGTTAAACTAAAAATCCAAATAAGAGGAAAAAAGATCAAATGCAGGTCTTAGTTGGAACATTTACAGAATTACACACAAATCCAAACGTCCAAATGTGAATTTAATGGTCGTTTCCATAAGCTGACACAAATCCCATTTGTGCAAATTCATTCACGGAGTTTTGACTTAACAAATTAGAGAACCAGATGGCCCAGTATCCAGTAAGAGAGGCTAAATGAAACAGGAGAATGGAGAAGCTCTGTTGGTCAGTGTGGTGACTCATGCTGTGGAAAATCCATCACTCCAAACTATTCTGTCTTCAGCAACCACAAGCTTGGAGAGCGTTCTCAGCCTGCTCTCTTAACATGCCTTTTCTCACACTCTCTTTATTCATTTCTCTCATTTACATTTCATTCTTTATCCATTATTTCCTTCCTTGTCTTTGTTTACCTCATTTTCGTTTCAAACTTGTCCTGTCTTTCTTAAACCCTGTTTTTTTTTGTTTCTGTGAGTCAAATGTTGTCCTATCATTCTCTGTCTCTCTGTATCGAGTTTGTCTGCTGCTGATATGTGATTATTGATTTGAAGTTTCAGGTTATATAAATGTTTTGATGCTGCTGGAGTGCATGTTGCAGAGACAGAGCGAGGACACTGTACTTTACAGAAAACTCACGCCCTGTCCTACTTTTCTTTCTTTCTTACCACACACTCACTTGAGATCAGCTATTAAGTCAGAAAACGTTATTGTTTTTGACTGGCAGAGAGGACAAAGTGCTGAATTGCTGTCCGTCTCAAAAAAAGGAAGATTTCCAGCAGTTTTCCTTCTTCTCTTATTTTTCTTCCTTTATAAGGCATGTCTCACTTTCAATACTTTCACTAAAGGGGAAAATGGCTCTTAATTTTGAGAAACACATGCTACACTGGCTTGTGTGTGATGCACACATCAAAAAGATTGTTTCACATATGCAGCAATTAGTTTAGTTGCTGCAGGAAATGTTACCTTTTCATAAAGTAGCTTTAATTACCACTTGAGTCCACAGTTCCCACAACACCCCCCAAACAGCCACTGCCACTATTATGTTCCATAAAAAGCATAATGGCTACCACAGTCAGGACATGTTAGTATTTGTCTGGTGGTTTGGTGTCTGTGTATTTTTGCCTGTCCTTGTGTGTCTGTATCTAAATGTGTTTTTTGCCTGAGAGCTGCATACGATGTTAAAAACAGTTGATGTGCCAGGATGACTTTGACTTTGACTGTCCCCTCAGCTCGTCCTCTGCTGCAGGACAGTTGATCTCAGCAGATAAAATACAGGTCACTGACCAAACATCAGCATACATCACTCATTTAGCCATGTTTCTATCCTTTACACACACGTGTTAAGTCAGTCAGCCAAACTGTCTGGGCATTGATGACAAATGTAATAGTCATAATATTTCAGGAAACAATTGGAATTGTTTTTTGTGTTAATTTAAATCATATTTCATGTCCTATCCATTCTCGCCATGTTAAACAAAGTGACAAACAATTCCTGGAATCGCAGCAAAATTTAATTGCTTCTTACTTGTCACATGCCCCGTCCCTCCACAAGACTTCATGAAAATCAATCCAGAAGTTTTTTAGTAATCCTGCTCACAGACAGACAGACAAACAAACAAACAAACACGGGGCAACGGAAGCAAAAAAAGAGACCCTTCACTCAACAATCTTCAAATTCTCTTACAAACAATATAAAACTACAGAAAGTTAAAATAGATTAGTGCAGATGCTCAGTAACAGCACCAGCCATATTAATATTTGTACTAATGTTATAGTAATATACGGTATATACAAAAAAAAGAATCTTAACATCCCACCAACCTAACACAACATGGTAGAAATGAGAGTGAGTCATGTGAAACAGCCTGTATCAGTATTTTTGCTGACACTGACTTCACAGGGGATAAACAGCACGGCAGCGTTACTGCCTGAGCAGCAGCAGCAGAACTGCATCTCACAGAACCAGTCAGTAACCTTGACCCAGTTTCCAGGTAGACTGCACGTCGTGTCCCTTCATGCTAATGAAGACCTTATTATAGAGATGGAGCTGAGTCGCAGATGGGAGGGGAGGAGAAGGGAGGTGCTGATGCAGACTAAATGGGAAACAGGAGAGAGGAGACGAGGAGGAGTGATAACAGAGTTTAGAGAGGAGGCTGAGGTGGGAAAGGAGAGAAACTAAATGATGTGTTTAGACTTGTCTGACACTGAATCATGCCCACACACACAAACACAGACATACACACAGACGCACACACAGTATGACAAACTGCTTGTTTTCCCATCAGATCCAAATGGAGATTATTACATCGAAAAGGAGGTTGTGTTTTCACCCCTGTCCGTTTGTGTGATGCTTGGTTTGATTGTAAACAAGATTAGACAAAAACTACTGGATGGATTACCACAAAACTCGGTTAAAACCAATTAAATTCTATCTATTTTCTCTTATTAAATAATTTCTCTAAGATTAATTAAATAATTTGAATCTTGACAAAAAACTAATATTGATGAGTGTGTGCAATTTGCTGCAGATCCAAATAAAAATCTGGATCTAATGAATTTAAATGTGGTTTCATAAGGAGACTGTTAGGCTTTGGTAGTTCTCAATTATAATCTATCACATTTAAATTGTCATTGAACTATACAGATATTTTACATGATCAACCAACATGTGCCGTTTTATGCTAATTAGGATTTCAACTAACGAGCTCAATCTCCAGATTTGATATATTGACCTATATAGATGTTTTCTTGGAATTGTCATAAAACTTCTATCATATTTTACTAGGACCTTGTTCTGTCTGACCAACAATAAAAAAAATAATAAAGATATTTCACTTACTTAATAACAAAGTAAAGGCAGTGAGTCCAAACGTTAGAGGGAATTGAACAAGGCTATGTTTTGTTTTCCTTGAAACATGTCTGAATCAATTCAAACTTAAGTAATTCTTACATTATTGATGAGATGAAATATCAAACCACGAAAATTAAACCTAACATGACAATTAATCATTAGAGGGGACACCTCAGTTCAATTTAAACATGATGACCAGACTGAAGCCGATGTGATTCAGACACTTTATCCTATTATCTGAAGACAAAGAGATTCAGTATGTGCAGAAAAGTAAGAGTATGAATCCTCCTCAGTCCACATTCTGCTCAGCGTGCATCAATAAGAGACAATAGATCCCAACCCCCTGAGTCTCTGAATACACATTACTGAAAACCATTCCTTCCTAATGGACGCCGGGACAGTAAATCACGTCAACACACTCCCATCTACTGGCTCTTTGTTTAATTAATTCACAGCACATCTAAATTACCATCTGTGGATCCGAGGAGGCGAAGGAACGAAATTCACACTCTTTGGGTTTTTTGCCTAATTACTTATATTTTGTTCAGTGGACATGCTGAGGTTGCTCTGATGAAGGCAGTTAACACACTTCCTGTAAATCATGAGATGTCTCTGAAACGTCAGTTAATCATGTATTTACAGCGTTTGAGATGTGCAGCAGTAATATGATGAGCTAACTCCTATTAGCTGATATACATTTATTTAGAACCAGAATAAACCTCAGTTCCTACATCACTAGCAAATAAGAGGCACAAGTGTTATTTAAGCTTCTAGACTATATCATGATACCATGATCAGTTCTACTCCGGCCTCTTTAAGATTCTTTATATTTTGTTTTCTGCAATTAGAGATGTAGCGTAAACTCTTTTCCTGACGGGCAGCTGGAGGAGGCCTGATTAACTTGGCAGTAAATCGTGGGTTTTCCAGATTGGAGTGAGTCTGTGTGCAGGGCCTAGATCCTTTAATCAACCTTCTGGCCCAATGATTGTTGACATTAATGCCCCGCGGACGCTCAGGGTGTGGCTGCAGGTCTCTAGTCTTGCTGAGTGGGATAATACAATTTGCAGGAGTGGGACCTGCTGTTTTGTATTTGTAAGCATGTCGAGGCCTTTATACAGCCAGTGCGTTAAAACGTTAAATGGTGTGTGTGAGTGTGTGCATGCTTGGTGCATGTGTGTGCTGTTTGGGCCCATCCCCCAGAGCGAATTTAACCCCCCCTCCTTTGAGCTCTTCTAGTGATCTCCAATCAGGTTCCTGTTTTCATTCTAAGAGTGACGCAGTCTGACGCTCGGATCTGGCAGCGCTGCAGCCCACGAGGTAGAAATGCCGGTCAGTGGGGACGTAGTGACGGGTGGTATTAAGCGTTAACCCTCACACCTGGTGTGCCAGTAGTAGTCTGACGCACAGATGGGAAGAGAGAAGTGAGGTTGGATTACAGCCACCAATCTGGACTGAACAGAAGAGAGGAGATTGTTGTCTCTCTGTGTCTCTTCCTTCTTTTTTACATCTTAACAATGGGAGTTCTTCAAATGCTGAACAGATCTAAAAGGTAACCACAGCCTCAGTGTTTGACGTAGTGTTTGTTAGAAAATCGGTGTTTATCCAAATAGAAGAAAAGAAAATGTAACTCAAAACACGGGTTGAAAAGGACGATGACACACTTTTAACTGACCCTCTAATGAAAAATTTAAACTGCATCTGTTCAGTTGTAAAGACGATAATTCGATATTTTACTTCTTAACTTGAATCACTTTTGTCTGATGTGCTCTACTTCTTTATCACCTGAAGGAGATTCTGTCACAGACACATGCACCTTCTCAGACTTTTGTAGCTCTGCACGTGGGAGGTAAAGACAAAAGAGGGGAAAAAATGTAAAATGCTGCAGTAACACTCGGGGGAGATGAGTGTTTCTGGTGTTAATTGCCTCAGCCCCTCCTGGTGAGCTTTTGGGCTGCAGTTTCGGGGCTTAAGGGGTGTGTGTATAACGTCTGTGTGTGTTGGTGTGTGTGTGCGCATGCTAGTGTGTGTCTGTTTGAGCAAAATGTTGCTGATGAGGTGAATCAGAAATCTTTAGAGCTGAGCCGTACAGCATTGTCTTTGTCTGGAGACCAGGCGCTGAGGTCGGTGAGGGAGCGTGTTTCCTCAAGGTCGTTCCTGCATCACTGCACTCATTTTTGCATAGACACATGTCTGTGCATCTGTGAGTGAGGGCCGGGATGTTCACCATAAAAAAACGGATGAGTTTTTGGCCTGATTGTTGATGAAGGATTGATGTTTAAATAATGATGGGATACATTATTTTTTTATGTATGCAATTTATCAAGATAATGATATTTATTTTAAACAAGCAGAGCAATGCCAGGAACTATTTCACACATGATAGCAAAGATATGAGTTACAGCACTTGCATAAAGCACAAACTATGTGACATTTTTTCATTACTCTTTTACTTTAGTGTTACTCTACAAAACAAATGTTATAGTCTCACATTTCAAACATCTTTACTTAGAAAATAAGCATAATATTCATAAGAAACCTCATGGGTACAGTGACTATGTCAGGTGGGTATTTATGCAGTACACAGTCCTCAGTAGAGGCTTGACCTCCTGCTGTTCGTTGACCTGATTAATGATTTGACATGACACGGCACAGCAATGGAGAAAATGCCTCCAACAGTTCTCATCTGTCTAATTCAGGCTGGCTGGTGATTTACCTGCTGAACAAAAACAAATCTGACCTTTTTATAAATTAAAAATAATCTATAAATTAGGTTAATGCTCCTCTCAACTACCACAGGTCTACTGACATTATTTACTAAGTGGATGATTGGCTTATCCCTAGCATGTGAAAAGCCATGTTACCATGTTGTCTCGTTACCTGTTAGTCTCTCTGTGGAGTCAGGGAGGCAACAATGAAATGAAATCAACCTCACTCAAGCCTGTTAAAGATATATTCCCTCATAAAATGCTGCACTGTAGTTTGATCTAGTTCTTGAGAGGATTCTCTGAAATGGAGCGAGGTTGGTGAATTATTTATACGCAGACTGGAAGATAAATATATTACTGGTATCTGTGGGGGTCAACAGAGACACCTGCTGGAGAAATAAGCACAAAGCAATTGATATCATGGATAAAGTGGCAACATTTGTCTCGTTATTGTATCATTAAGCTAATTGTTTTAATGAGACACAATTTCATGTTAGTCATGTTTGATTTTTCTCTCCTCCAGAATAACTACCTGGTGTTCATGGCAGAGCTGTTTTGGTGGTTTGAGGTGGTCAAGCCGTCTTTTGTGAAACCGAGACTGCTGGACAGTGAAGGCAGAGGCAAGTAGTAGTATTACAATCTAGCAATAGCACCAGCAGTATTGTGCCCGGTGCAGGGTATCTGTATTTTACATGAAGTACTCATATTTGAATATCTCTGTTGTATCACCTCAGAAACCTCATCCTTGTTGAAGAATATGCCAGCCATCCCCATCTCCAAGGCAACCAAGAGAAGTTTCATGGAAAGACCCCCCAGTCCCGAAAGAGCCAGGTATGTTGAAATTATGGTTTTCAATGTGACACTGTGTAACATTAATTATTGGATGTATAAACTTCTAAAAGCACAGAGCTGCTCTTTGTCAGATAACTTTATGCTGGTTGTGGGACTGATTCAGAAATTTATGTCAGATAAGTCAGTCAAATAATCATATTTATATTATATATATAAAGCATATGTATTACAATGCTTAACATTAAAATTTTCTTTATGTCCTTCTCTAGCTTGCCCCTCCGACCTCAGCCTAAAAACTCAGGTGATGTTTCAAAAGATTTATTTATTTATTTAACTTTAAATACTAAAATGTGATTTCTTACATAGCCACTCTTTGTGTCTTACCTTGCATTCTTCTTTATTCATTCTTCTGCAGGAGATATGAAGAGGTCGACCTCAATGTCTTTTGTTGATGGAAACCTCGGCACCTGGCCCAAAGAGAAGAGGTCGGTCAAATTACTTTTATAAAATATATCATATAACCAAGAGAATTAATTGTCCCACAGCGGTGTAAAAAAGACTCCTTAAATAACCTTTTTAAATTTGTTACTAAAAAAAGTAAATCATATTCTTCTTTTGTGCTTCTGTTAAGGTCTGGGCCTTACGGAGTGTCTTTCGACATCCCCTTTGACAAAGAGGACTCTGCTCCCACTCCTTTTTCCTCCACACGAGGCATGGTCAGGTCTGTCAGCACAGACGATGGCTCTGGTTTCAAGGTCCACCACCTGCCCAGAGGAATGAAGCGCAATTTGTCCTTCCAGCCAGTGAACGGTCAGAGCATTGGCATCAAGGAGGAGGGCTGCCCAGACAGCCTAGCTGGCGTGGAACCCAGCAGGCAAGCTTATCCCAACGGACATGAGGGCGTCATGGCAACAACTCCCTCCATGGAGGAGGCCCTTCAGATTATCCACAGTCCGAGCAGGCCCCCGGTGGAGGGTATCAACAACGGTTTCTTCCTGCACAGTCAGGGCCATGGGGCCAGTGGCTTAGAGCCAGTGTCAGAGTTGGACTCCAAAGGACCCTTGAGCACCACAGACACCACAGAGGTCGACACAGGCATCCACATCCGAACAGAGGACATGCTAGATGAGGATTCCTCTTTGAAAGACTGCTCCGTGAACATGGAGCTTGATATGGACACGCCAAGTCCATGCCCAAGCAGCCAGAGCAAATCCCCCTCAGGAATGAAGCTGACCAACTTTGCAGAGCAGAAGTTAAGGAAGCTCAATCCATCGGCACCAGACTCAGGGAGGGGCAGCTGCAGCTCACTCAAGACAACGCCAGAGGGCTCTGAGTTTGGCCTCCCGTTATCCGTCTCCTGGGCGCCAACCCCTGAGCACAGCCCCATCCACCAACAGACCCCACCGCCCCTTACTGTCCGGGCATCACCCACGCCTGTCCAGCTTCCACCCAATGACCCTGCTCAAGTCATGGCTACGGAGATGGTAGAGCTGAGGATGAGGCTGGAGGAGAAAAGGAAAGCCATCGAAGCACAGAAGAAGAAAGTTGAGGCTGCTTTTACAAGGCATCGGCAAAAGATGGGTCACTCAGCGTTCCTCAATGTGGTGAAGAGGAAAGGGGACGGGGCTGCGAGCGGAGAGGAAGGAGGGAAAGTTGTGGGAGAAGGAAAGGCACCAAGTCCCGTCTTTAAATTTGGGAGGAGCAAGACCGACACACCTGATGGGGCGGAGCAAAACAGCACAGCCTCCTGTTGGACAAAGTCCCCAGGAGCAGGAGAGGAGGGTGGACAAAGTTATGCTCAGCAAACCGAAGTGGACCTCACAGAGTATACACGTTCTATCGAGAAACTCAACCACTCACTAGCCTTCCTCCAGACGGAGATGCAGCGACTGGCTCAGCAGCAGGAAGTCATCATGGCCATGAGGGAGCAACAACATCAGCAGGCATGGGTCATCGCTCCTCCATACACGAACCCCTCACCACAAAAACACAGAGCTGTCACTCGATCCTCAGGACCCTCCTCTCCTGCTGACTCCCCTCATTCCACCCACCGCTCTCCAACCAGCATCAAGCGCAAATCTGCCTCCTTTCACTCACGCAATCCCCGCACCGCACGTCCCACCGAGCTCAAGCTGGCCCCCTACAACCGGGTCCTAACTGCCCCACAATCTGTTGACAGCATCCCAAGGCTGCGGCGATTTTCCCCCTGCCAGCCTTTGGCGAGTTCCTTCGTTTACATGGGGGAGAAACCGGCACGGCGCAATCCAGAGACAGTGGCCGCAGATGGAGAGAAAAATAAGGAGACGGATATCCTCCATTCACCAGAGAGGGAGATTGCCAGTATATTTGTAGGCCGCTCTCCCCCTACCTCCCTCAACCTGCGTAACAAAAGAAAGCAAACAGAGGTAGATTCGAACGGCAACCCCCAGGAAATGGAGGCACACAGCCAATCCGAGATCGCTGACATGGAGGCAGAAGACCAGAAACCCACTGTTCAGAAGTCAGCTGTAGATGTTCTGGCCCACCCTGTGGTGGAGACCTTCACGGTGACACCTACAGAGATCCCTCCCCAGCCAGAGGCCTCGAGCCAAGCCAAGAGCAGCCTGATTGAGGTTCCACTGTCAGTGGTGAAGCCACTGGAGGACCTGACACTGGATGATGGTTTGGAGATGCAGCAGGGAAATGTGGACGGCTCAGAGGAGGAGCAGAGGAAGTGTCGTGGTTTCTTCTTCAAGGTAGGTTGTTGTTTCAGAGAATTTCTGTCACCATGTCACATGAAGAATTGTTTTTCGAATCCTTAATTTTTTGTTGCATCTTCTCTATTTAAAACAAAGAAAAGGAGGATTTACACAAAAGCAAAATTATGTATGACACTGAATTCTGTCAATTATTGTATATTTATTACAATAATCATATATTACATTTTTGTAACATAGAGGCAGCATCATAAATAATAAAAACCATAGCGTGCAGTGTCCAGGTCACAGCCACTCAAAATCACTAAAAGCCTTAAAATATGTTGGTGCAGCTCGGTAAAAAAATTAATTACATGTTTGAACCTCAGGGCAGCCATGTTTGATTTTATCAGCAACCGAACATGTTCCTGACACGAGATGAAGATTGGTTCCGGAAAACTTGACAGTTGGAGAAAGCGTCATCTTCTTAATTTATGTTGGTTGTTGGACGGTTCGCTTGTCGCAGTCTGAGCTTCGATGTAGGTCAGAAAACTGGGGCTGTTGTGAATAATTCAGGCCCAGCTGTGGAAATGTGGGGTCGGAGAAGTGTTAGACTGAAGAGATGGTGAGAGTGGAAACTAACGGATGAGCAAAGGCTCTCGTGAAATACAAATCTAGATGGAACTGAATTGTACTTTGTATTTATATATATATTACATTTACAGTCATAACTTTTGAATCCAAATATAATTTTTTATTTATATCACATTCAGAATGGGTAGAGTGTGATATTTGACAGACCACACTTTTCAGCAATAATGGATATACAGATTTTTATACGTGTCTTGCAGTCACATAATGCAGATAAAGATAAAAACTAGATAAAATGAAAATGAACCTTGTCCTTGCCTAACCCAGAAAAAACTGAAACAGTCATCATTTTCACTATCTCATTTAATTACACAAAGAACAGATGACCTTTCACAGCTACACATTTCAGATTATTTCATTCATTATATCAGATAAGAAATATAAAAGTATCAGTTATAATACTCAGATAAGCCTCTTCATCTACAGCATGTCCCAACCTTTAAAGGTCGTGATAAACTGCAGATAAAACGTTTTTAGCATTATGTTATAAATTTGTAAATGACACTGATTCTTATTCTGCTGAGAACATAATTTACCCAAAGCTGTGGAAGTTGACTGGCTCTGTTTCCCTCATGGCTCAGGAGGATGGGAAGGCCGAGGACAACATGGCTCAGAAGAGGGCTGCGC
Source organism: Paralichthys olivaceus (assembly GCF_024713975.1). Classification (NCBI taxonomy): domain Eukaryota; kingdom Metazoa; phylum Chordata; class Actinopteri; order Pleuronectiformes; family Paralichthyidae; genus Paralichthys; species Paralichthys olivaceus. Next base: position 9,173,168 of record NC_091095.1, on the reverse strand, counting down.
TGCTGGAGAAGAGGATGAGGAGGGAGAAGGAGAGTCAGCAGAAGAAGATGCAGCTGGAGGCCGAGCTGGAGCAGAAGAAGGAGGAAGCTCGGTATGTTTACACGTCCGGAAAATAAGTCCACACACACGTCAACACACGATTATAGCAATGCAGTGTTGTTTACACATCACACTCTTAACAACTGGATGCTTTTTTGCCGTACCATATACATATGCTTTTATATATCAATATCTTAATCTGACATTCATTTTGCAAACTATTATTGATCTTTGAATCAGATGCTGTCAAAGCAATTTTCTGTTGATAGACTAAACGATTCAACATATCTTGAAACAAAACAGATTAAAAACTCCACTACACTGCAGAAAATAATAAGCAAGGTAAAAATGCTTAGTTCCTTATTTCAGTGCATAACCATGCATCCTAAACTAAAAACACTCACAGTATATGTTCTCACAGCTCTGACTCTGCTTCCCTCCCTCGGGTCTGTCCGTTCAGATTGAAAGCAGAGGAGGAGCGTCTCAGGAAGGAGGAGGACAAGGCCAGGAGGGAGTTCATCAAACAGGAGTATCTCAGGAGGAAGCAGCTCAAACTCATGCAGGACATGGACACCATCATCAAACCTCGACCAGGCGGCGGCACCAAGCAGAGGCGAGGCCGGCCCAAGTCCATCCATCGGGACAGTATGGACTCCCCCAAAACCCCTGTCAGAGCTGCCACAGGTAACCGTGGAAACAACCTGTCTTCAGGCGTTGCAGGTCAACATCGTCCCATCTGTCGAATCTGTGTCCTGCTTTCACTGCTGCTTTGTGCTTCCTGAATACGTCTTATACAACCAACTATCTTTTATCATGTCCCTGATTTATCCTCAAATAAGTAAATTAAAAGTATATATGTCAATTAGGCATTCAACTGGATAACCTAAGATATTTGTTATGATATTGGCATTATATTAAATAAATTGATGAATCCTGCTCATAACCTAATCAATATTCTATGTAATAGTAAATAAGCAACAATGTTTACGTAACATTTAACAGGCACAAAAAAGAGCGTAAGATTTAACACTTACGTGTAATTAGAAACTATACAGAGTGTATTTATACACAGTTAACCATGTATTGCAGGTTGTATATATATAGTTTTGTGTGCATTTGAGGTGATGGTTCATCGTAGTCACAGCGCTGCATTTCTCTGTAACAAGGTTGGCACAAACCACAGTGGACGGTCCAGTGATGTGCTCATTCGTGGTGTTGGTGTAATCATGTCGTGCTGTGCCACATGTCGTTGTCTCACATCCAGGTTCACGCCAACGTGTCTTTTCAGTCTCCAGCTTGTCCCTGGCGTCGCTCAACCTGGGAGACGGCGACAGCGTTCACTCTGAGAAGAGGACACCGAGGTGAGATGGGGTTTTGATCTACTAAGTCTCTGAGGTGACGGTGTAATAAAACTCTGACTCACTCAGGAATAAAGCAGTAAGCTATATTTAGTAAACATGATAAGTATGAAATTGAGAATATCTATTTTAAATCCAGCTTCACTAACTCACATCTTTAGGTTTAACATTTTTCCTGTATTTCTTTCTTCCTTTTGTCTACTACTGTCTTTCCTGCTGTTTCACACTTGTCAGAAGTGCTAGTTTAGCCTCTGGCAGTCTCCTCTACTTTCTGAGCTCTCCTAAACTGAGAGGGAGAAGGTTAGTTTCTGCTTCTCTGTTAAACCCTAAGGTGCTTAAGATTCCTCTTTATTAAGATTCCAGATCTTAATAAGGTTAGTTTCTGCTTCTCTGATAAACCCTAAGGTGCTTCACGCTGTCCCAAGCACCAATCCTTCACATAAAACCCTGTCCCACCTTCCCTGGGTTTTATCATGGATTGAATGAGCACATGTATGAAAAACGCATTTGTTCTCCTAGAAAAATCCTCATGTCCAACTTCAAATCACTGCTCTAACGCTTCGCTTTTAGCAGCACCGCTCCCACAAAACAATCACTTGTCACTCTGCTGCATCCTTTACACCAATTTACCCTCCCTGCTGTTATTCTTCACTTAATAAAACATCTATTTACATTATCTTTGTTTAGAGCCACTAACATCACATAATCATCCTTATGTGGGCCCCAACTTGCAATGTTAAAGAAAGAGAAATAAAATAATCCTGGATATGCCCCTTTATCCAGATCTGTGCCAACATTTATTGGTTTCTTTATTGGCCTATGTCCCATTCTTCCACTTAGTTTCTTGAAAAACTGTTTTTGTGTAATCCTGCTGATAATCAGACAAATAAATTTACTGACAGCCAGGGGCAAAAAAACATTACATCCTAGGTGGAGATAATAAAAGTTTTATCTTGTCAAGTCACCTTAGGTGTTTTAAACACATAATCCTAGTGGAATTGGAAAAAACAAAGATGCAGGAGACACAGTGTGCTGGCAGTCAACAAAAAGAGCAAGTAAATGCCAAGTGCTGCCCGACACTGGACTGACCTCTTTAACTGACCCTCAGTGCACCACACTGCTTCACGTCACTGCGCTCACTGCCTGTGCTTGCAAGCTCTGCTGCTTCAGTAGTTATTGCAAGGCTGCACAACCCAAACAATCCCAAACTCTGACTGTGCACTGGATACGACACGGTTTCCACCACAGTGAAGGAAGGATCGGCACAAACATGATGTCGACAGGGTGGGAAAATGACACCAGCCAACAGCTCTACCATAACTTTCTTGGTTCATTTATGGAAATGGGTTTTCAGAGATATTTTCTAAAATATTTAAGTTGGTGTTTATGCAGCATTCTCCTGCCCTGCCCACAGTTGCTGAGTGTTCAGTAGCAGCAAGGTGATCTAATTTACTGTGTGTATATAAGTGTGCCACGTGTGTGTGTGTTTTCCAGGCCAGACTCTGCAGATGGCTTCCTGTCCCCGAGTCGCTCCAGCAGCAGAAATGGAGAGAAGGACTGGGAGAATGGATCCACAACCTCCTCTGTTACATCCAACACAGAGTACACTGGTATGTCGTACATAGCATGTTTCCTCTGCAGGATGTGTTTTTTATGAAAATCAAATGTTAGTACCATAAAAATGCTAAATGGAAGTCATCGAATAACACAAATTCTCAATTTAAATTCCTTAATGTAGTTCTTCTTGGGGAATTTTTTCTCCTAAGCTTATATTCTAATACAAAAGTGAAGCTTTTTTTATTATTATCTGTTTGATATAATGATGTTAATGTGGCCTTCTTTGTATTGTTTCCTTTCCATTACCTGAATGCTGCGTTCACTGCTCATATTCCTGGGTCAGACTGACTCCTTATAAATGATTTATCAAGACTGTGTAAAAACACGGGGAGGGGAGTCTTTTTTTTTGACGTAACTGGAGTAGTTGCCATAACAACAGCCTCATCCTGACATCCTCTATCCTGTTCTCATTCAGGACCGAAGCTCTACAAAGAGCCGAGTGCAAAGTCTAACAAGCACATTATCCAGAACGCTCTGGCCCACTGCTGCCTCGCAGGCAAGGTCAACGAGGGGCAGAAGAATAAGATCCTGGAGGTAAGAGCATGAAGCTTTTAATGTAGTTGTGACGTTTTTATACAGTGGAGAGGTCAAGGTATCCTGTAGACATCAATCCCTTAAATAAACCTGATTGTTTTCATCAAGATCCATGAATTACTCTCTAAGGATGAATGTTTAAGAAAGTGAAAAATAAATTCCTGTATCTGCACTTTTGCCTGGATCCACACACCAATATTTAATGGGTCATTCCTGGGCCCATGTCTGATCTTTTCACCAAGTTTCTATTAAATACGCTCAGTTTTCGTGCAATCCTGCTGACAAACAGATATAATTTTCTTTTGAGACCAAATAATCAAAAGCCACATATCACCACAGCCTTTGTATCCCACATGACCTTCATACTGTATCTCAGGAGCTGCTCTTCCCTTAACTCAACAGGAAATGGAGAAGTCGGAGGCCAACAACTTCTTGGTGTTGTTCCGTGACGGTGGCTGCCAGTTCCGCTCGCTCTACACCTACTGCCCAGAGTCAGAGGAGATCAACAAGCTGACAGGCATCGGCCCTAAGAGCATCACACGCAAGATGATCGACGGCCTCTACAAATACAACTCGGACAAGAAGCAGTTCAGTCAGATACCGGCCAAGACCATGTCGGCCAGCGTGGATGCCGTGACTATTCACAGCCACCTCTGGCAAACCAAGAAGCCACCCACCCCGAAAAAAGTAGTGCCTGCCCTGTCCTAATCAAACATCGCCATTCCCCTTCTCATATGGAATAAACCCATTTCAATTTGCACTTCACTGTACATATCCATAAAGATTCAAACACCTGCAATGCCAGTTAGATGAATGCATATTTGTCTTTTTTTAATGTTGGTCTGTTTTTCCTCTTATTGCATTCCTGTCTGTGTTTCTTCTCCTTACTCTGGACTGAAAATGATCAGACTCAAAGAAAAAGAACAACTGGAATGTATGCCACTGTCAGAGAATGATGCTTTTTAAGTTGAGATTGTCCCTGTAGGAGTGCGGTCCTCGTTTCCTGTGTGCCAAACGTCAAAAAAAGAGACATTATGAATGCCAGGACATTTTACTGAAGCACTGAATGTTTAAAATTCATGTACAGATTGATTTTGCATTGAGTCCTGCATTATGCTGTTGATGTGTGGCCTTATGCTTGTTTTGTTTTTAGCGTGCAAGTGTAATGAGGTGGTTGTAAAGCAGCGTATTTACACAGAGGCTTTTTTGTATTTGGAAGAAAACTTGTGTGTTTTCTTCATCTCAGTGGACGAAACAGTTTGTATATTGAAGTACGTAAAACTACAAAGGGCCAAAAAGAAAAAAATTGCATACAGCTAGCGTTAGCCACACGGTACATGTGTGTTCAGCTCAACAAAGCAAAGCGGTTTCAGCTTTTTCACAACCCTGTTTTTTGAGAAAGTGATTTTTAAAGAATGCAGGACGTTACTCTAGATCACTGGTTCTCAACCTGTGGGTTCAGACACCTGCAAACGATCTGAGCTATGATTCGTGTGTAAAATATTATGTCATTGTGATGAATTTCTCTTTTCTTAAGTAGTTGCAACCTCAAAACTTGTTCCAATGATTACATAAAACTGCCTGACAGGAAAAAACAAAAAAATAAATCCACTGAGAGTCAGCGCTAACACTCACAGCAGGGGTTTTGTATGGAGACATTGCTTCAGCCAAAAAAAGGGTTGAGAACCAGTGTTGTAGATCACTTTGCTGCTGGTTCACAGCAGGTTTGTGAACAAATAAAAACAGCTCAGTATTATTTCTTTTTTTTTATTTTAAAATGCTTCCAATTGCTCTATGTAGGAACTTTGCAGTATATGAAGATACATTAACAACTAGAATGGCACTCTGTAGAGTGCATACTTCCGCCAAGGCCCAACAGTCCCCAAGCTGCATCAAATTGCCCCATAACAGTCATAAATATATATAAATAATAATAAATATGCCTGATCAATCTCTAAGAATTATTTCATGGGAAATTGGTGAAAATGTTTTTAAAAAACAGCCAATGTCGTAATCTCAAGAAACTAAAAAAAACGAATCCTTGGATCTACACTAAAATTGAATGAAGTCTTCTCTGACGCATCCTTCCACTAAGTTTCGTGGTAATCCCCATTGTAGTTTTTTGCGCAATGTTGTTCACAAACAAACCAATAAACTAAAAGTATAACCTTGGCGGGGGTAATCACACTCTGGTATCAGGAGTATGACTAAATGACACAAAAGTAATATTTCTCTTTATATCAAGATTGCCAAACTACTTAATCTTATATAATAATAATATTATAATAATTATTTATAATAATGAATGATGGCATATTAATGTCAAGGCATTTCTGGACCACCAGGCACCAAAACGTAGTGAATAATAGTGCATTTGTTCTGAGTAGTTAAAAATCAGTTGCTGTGTTATTTAAAAAGCCAGTCACACATCAGTGAGTTACTGCCAAGTGAAAATGGCCACACTGTTACATTTTGAACACGTCTGCGCATCTGTTGTTATGACATGAATGTGTATGAGCAGCATCTGTCACCTATAAATGAAACATGTCATTATTAGGCAATAAGCATATTAGATTTCTTTTTTCTATTAATGGGAGGATTAATTTCACGGAATAATGCAAAGCAGAGGAGGTCCGATCCTTCTTGTTGTATAACGGGTATGAGACTCACCACAGAGTTTCACTGGTGTCAGTATCATGTTCCTTCTACCACCGAATGTCAAATCAGCACCGTTCACAGATATGATTTCCAACTAATTGAATCTGTAATTATGGTGCTTTGCTTTCAACTATAAGGGAGGGGGGAGGGGGGTATTTATGACCAAAAGTGAACATACATGTGTTTTTGAAAATGTAAAAAAAAAATTTACAGTTGAAAAAGTGTTTCTGTGTTTATCGGGAGAATTTGTCCACAGAAAATCTCTGTCCACCTGCTTTTGGCTGTTTAAGGCCAAGAAAAGAAAAGGATAATTTAAAGTGTAATGATACTGTACAGTGTGTTCATGTTAGCTCATTCACTATGATGACTTTGTTTCCGTCAGACACTGCAACGTCATTCAACATATTGCTGAACATGTGGGATTTTTTTTTTCTCATTTACATTAAATAAACTTAAGCATGGCCTCAGCATTTATGTGGTCTGCCCATTATCTGTACTATTTATTACAGGGAGTGAAGGGGGCTGCAGCCAATCCCAGGAGAGGACACTTTTATGTAATTTAGAGTAATCTGCATGTCTCTGAACTGTGGGTGGAAACTGGAGAAAAATCCAGAGGAAGAACATGCAAAGTCAACACGGGGGTGAGGGGTTGGAACCCACAACCATCTTGATGTGAGGTCACAGTGTTACCCATCACACCGCCCTCATACTTGTGTTTGCTTTAAAGGAGGAGGACAGGATTCACCAATCAGGAAAAATGACAAATGAAGGTAAAGTGAGTCAAAGTCAAAAGTCAAAGTCTTCATTCAATTATTTTAAATCATCAAAACAATTATGCGCCCACTCTGGTATCACATACATCTACTGCAAGCTTAAATGGGGAATCAAAGTCAGGAGCACGCAACACAGGCTCACAGACTAAAACAGACTTAATGCCTGCAAATGCCTGCTCACAGGTGCAGACAAAACCTGACATTCTTCTTCAGGAGATTGGTCAATGGTGCGGTAACTACTAATAAACCTAAAGCGGTGTGAAAACGGTGCATGTCACAATCACGATAAACTTAAAGGCTCAGAATGAAGAATAAAGTGACATCTAGTGGTGAAGTTGCATGTTGCAGATGAATACCCCTCACCTGACCCTCCCCCTCCAAACATGACAGAAAACCTGTGGTAGCTTCAGTTGTCATAGAAACTCAAAAGGTGTTTAGTTAATCCAGTTTGGATGACTGTAAAAAATACGGCGGCCTCCGTAAAGAGGACTTTCTCCTGATGTGAACATAAAGTATTTAAATATAAACGGCTCATTCTAAGATAAAGGAAACAATTCGTACAATTTAAATGAAAAGAACCAGTGAAAACATCACCAGGATTATTTTATATTCAATATCTGCCAATAGATCCCTTTCACATCTACAACCTTTAAGACACAACACCACCACTACAGCTAATACTGTCTCTGTCTATTTACACCTGCTACCTTCAGACAACCTGAAATGATTAGCACAAGCGAGCTAACAAGCTAATAAACAAATTGACTTCTGCTAACAGCTCACACATTTTCCATCCTACCCAACAAAATACTGGATCAAACACACACTACACACACACACTAACACAAACAACACACACACCTCCCGAACCACCGGCAGTAACTCTCAGATCCAGGACTACCTCCAAGTTGTTTCGAGGCTCGTCATTATCACCTGCTAGTCGCATGCTCAAAGCTAGCTCCTTCACCTTCGAGCTGGAGCATTTGATTCCTTCCCCGCGGTGGATGCAGTTTACTTGGACCAACTAACCGGGGAGGTCATGGAGGACTCACAGTCTTCAGCAGAACTTCCCGACGTCAGCCGATGGGGCAGTGTGGTGAAGAGAGTCCGGGCTGTGGGTGAGGGACAGTCTCGTGTTGGACGGAAGTTTGTCCACGATGTGTCACCCCCAGGTGTGTCGAGCTGACCCCACCCCCCGTGAGGAGTTTCAGTCTTTCCCCATGACCTGGCTCTACACCTAAAATCAAGAATAACTAATGAACTCTATAATAATGAACCTAATAATAATACACTTAACAATAATACACTTAACAATAATAAACTTTATAATAATAAACTTTATAATAATACAGTTTATAATAATAAACTGAACAATAATAAACTTAACAATAATAAACTTTATAATAATAAACTGTATAATAATAAACTGTATAATAATAAACTTAACAATATGAACTTAATAACAATACACTTTATAATAATAAACTTGATAATAATACACTTTATAATGATAAACTTAATTAAAATAAACTGTATAATAATACACTTAACAATAATAAACTTTTTAATAATAAACTTTATAAAAATAAACTTTATAATAATAACCTTAACAATAATAAACACAATAATAATAAACTTTATAATAATAACCTTAACAATAATAAACACAATAATAATAAACTTTATAATAATAACATTTATTCATATAGCACTTTTTAAAAACAGAGTTTACAAAGTGCTCTGACAACAAAGCAAGAAAAGTAAATTAAAACTAGTAAAAAAGCTGTGAAAAGACAATAGAAATAAGTGACCAAGTCAAATAAAAGGTGAAAAGAAAATGATAAAATCACAGTATCACATGAGAGCAAGTCTATAAAAGTGATTTAAAAGAAGTCACTGATGGATGATGATGTGATGTTGCCTTTTAAGACCAGTTAGAAATAAATACATAAATGAATAAACAAACTTCCAACTGAGTTACAGTTATATATATACACACTATACACACTTTATATTCATCTATATACCTTCTTTAAATAAAAATCTGTCTCGCAGCACTGAACTGATTGAACGAATCCATTATATCTGGAGGTCGTAAAGTTTGTATTTCCCAGCAGTGTTAGCGCTTCAGTCAGAATCAGATCATCCACCTCTGCTTGATCTTTGGGCTCGTGCAGTGGGTGTGGCCTCCGGGTGCCACCGCCGTAGCTGATTGGTGCTTGTGCGATTGCGTCCGCATGGCAACCGCGAGCTGTGTACAAGAGTCCGAGCAGACAGGAGCCCTTCTCTCCCCGAAACACCGACACCGACTCCTACAGTGTGTCCTCTGTCCCTCTGTCTGTCCCTCTGACCCACAGACACACCTGGAGGCGCGGACTGCGGAGCGGCGTGGATGCGGCGCGTCGTTGGCGCAGACTGACAGGTGAGCAGTGCGCACGGACTCACGGTGGTGGCGTGTTAGCTTCGAGTCCATAGTCCTGCACGATGTCCCGCATGATGTCCTGCAGCAGAGAGGGACAGTGACTGACACTGATGCGTTCTGTTGTCCTGCGTGTGTGTGTCCACTCGTGCACGTGTGTGTGGCTGAGTGTGTGTGTGTGTGTATGCGTGCGTGCGTGTGCGTGCGTGCGTGTGTTACGTGCAGTCATGCTGTAAACAAGGTGTCGGCTGAGCTCAGGCCTCAGACCTGCAACGGTGTGTGTGTGTGTGTGTGAGGAATAAAAACAGGGCGGTGTCAGCCTCCACCTGAAGACACCACTGCTCTCAGCCTCTCACTGCACTGACACAAACACAGAGAGCATCATACATAATGAAGAGTCCAACACTCACTGCAGCTGCCTGTGCAGCGTTTAACCATTTACAGTCTGACCCTGAAGAACTGGATCCTCAGATATATCTTATCTTATCATGTGTTCACCGTGCTGCCATGATATGGTGCCATAATGTGCAATTGTGTCTGTCTGCACACGCTGCTTGTCCTTATATCAGTGTCTTTATATTCCCACTGCCACCTTTAACACAAACACATCATATAAGGTCACTTAAGACTTAATATCACACTCAGTCACTACAGAAATACTATTGTGAGGAGTTGATAGGTGCTAGATGATACTGTAAACTCCCCCAAATCTTATTATTAGAGGTAGAGTACGACTGATATGTTTGTGGGGGGGGAAATGTTTATATCAATGGAGAAAAAATGATTCTAATACCAATATTACTATAAACATGTTGGCAAAAATCGGCAATGTTTTCATCTATCAATTTAACCATAAACATATTAAAACAATTATAAATAAACAGAAGATATTCCATCCAAATTTATCATTCAGGATCTATAAAGTTAACTCTCTGCCACTTTACTGTTGGGGTTCACACAAACAAGCTGTTTTACAAATGTAACATTAGAGTTATTGAGCAGAAGATTATAAACACTATAAGTTCCTGTATGAATATTACAGTAACCTCTCCCTTCCTCCGTGCTGCAGCCCGACTACAAGCTGCCGTCGCAGGTCTGTAACCATGACGGCAGAGGAGACGATCAACATCAAGGAGGCCGAGGTGATCAAGCTGATGCTGGACTTCCTGAACTCCAGGAAGCTGCACATCAGCATGCTGGCCCTGGAGAAGGAGAGCGGCGTCATTAACGGACTCTACTCTGACGACATGCTCTTCCTCAGGTATGACAGTATGACACACGGGAGCAGATCAGATTTCAGATCCCTCTGAACTGTCAACTTTCAACAGGCAACTGATTCTGGATGGCCAGTGGGAGGAGGTGATGCAGTTCATTCAACCTCTAGAAGGAATGGACAAGTTTGAAAAGAAAAGGTGAGTAAAGTAATATAGATTGTATATTGTGTTTATAGACATGTATATATTTTAACTAGACATCTGTAATTTCTGTCCCTAGCTGTTACTGGTAGGTTTGGATAGTTTGTTTTGAATTCAAAGTTGAGCCAGTATGAGGTGATGAAAATGAGCTTTTTCAGCTCAAACTTTCAGAATCATGCAGCTGAAAATACAGTTTTTGAATATATTATAAAGTACAGCGGTGATAAACGTTTCCTTTGTTGGCGACTGGGTAAGCGTTGACAGTACAGTGGGAGACTAGTGGTGAATTAGGTCAAGTCTCAGTGATGTACTGGGGGGATTATACCGTATATGTGACAGCCTCAGTTTGTCACTGATCACCAAACAGTGTCCCAAAAGTCTTCCCACCCAGCTGTCTTATACCTCAAGAAAAAACAAGTTCATTTCTTAACACTGAGATTTCTGTTTCCAGGTTCCGCTATATCATTCTGAAGCAGAAGTTTCTGGAAGCTCTGTGTGTAAATAACGCCATGTCAGCTGTTGAAGAACCTCAAAATGTATGTATACGTGTTACTTGAAAACGAATGTGCACGCTGGGGATTTGAAACAACCCGTACTAAGGCACAAGCTGAGAAACCAAATAAGCTGAAAATGGCCTTTTATTTAGCAGCCTGATTTCTCTCTATTCCAGTGGAGCTGCTCAGAAGAAGAAGTGTAGATACAGATCGTATAGCACGTACTGCATCTCACTGTGTCACCTTCAGAAATCTACTTTATAAATGAAACGCTTCAGAGGCCCAATGCATTCCTTGCACACTCTCAGTATTTCAGTACCCTAAATGAGACGATGCAGCCTTTTACACATCAGCTGTTCCGCCTCATTGTTTTACATCAACAAGCCACTGGGATCTACAAGAACAGGATTTAAAGAAAACATTATCACAGCCACATACTGTCACACCCTCTGTGTTCTTATTCCACCGTCTGCAGCTGGAGCTCACCATGCAGGAGGCCGTCAAGTGCCTCCACAGTCTGGAGGAGTACTGCCCGTCCAAGGACGACTACAGCAAGCTGTGTCTCCTCCTCACCCTGCCCCGCCTCACCCACCACGCCGAGTTCAGAGACTGGAACCCGAGCACGGCACGCGTCCACTGCTTCGAGGAGGCCTGCGTCATGGTTGCCGAGTTCATCCCTGCGGACAGGAAGCTGAGCGAGGCCGGCTTCAGGGCGAGCGGAAACCGCCTCTTCCAGCTGCTCATTAAAGGGATCCTGTACGAGTGTTGTGTGGAGTTCTGTCAGGTAATGTGACCCCTGGAAGTGGAGAGTGTTACCAGCAAACTCCACTGGATGTTGATGTAGCAGTAAAAGGGTTAATGACAAAACACAAACTACAGTCAGGTTTTACTGCCAAAATCAAATTTCCTGTCAGGTCTCATTTAAAGGTTTACAGGACAAGCAGGTGTCAACACAAAATCTCAACAGTTCCAGCTTCTGGTAAATGATCTTAACAAGGCTGTCCCTGTTCACTAGAGTAAAGCAACTGGTGAGGAAATCACAGAGGGTGAGGTGTTGCTCGGCGTGGATCTGCTCTGTGGTAACGGCTGCGATGAGCTGGATTTGTCGCTGCTATCCTGGCTCCAGAATGTCTCTCCGAGCGACTTCTCATGCGCCTTCCAGCAGAAGACCCTCAACATCCACGTGGACCGGCTGATGAAGCCCAGCAAGACGGGCCACGCCGACCTCCTGACTCCGCTGATCAACCGCCTGTCTCCCTGCCCCGCCTCGCCCTTCCACCAGAGGCCCCATTCGGCCGACACCTACATGTCCAGATCGCTCAACCCGGCCCTGGACGGCCTGTCCCACGGTTTGGCGGCACAGGACAAGAGGGGCATGGAGGCCAACGTGAAGTCTGCTCTGAGCCGGAGCCTCATGGAGAATAATGTGCATCAGCAGGATGATTCTCCTGAGAGGTGAGTCTTTGCATGTGCATCTGCAACCTCACACATCAAACCCGGTGGTAGATCTTGTTGTATAGTTCAATCTGCAGCTCCATTAATCCAATGAGCTCTTCTTTAACACAGACATATTGCCTCGTCTGTCATCTCTCACAGTGGATGCTACAAAGCATGCAAGGCTGCAGCTGCAGTGTAATCTAAAGCTCTCACGTAATGACTCGAGATTTAAAATCTGTTTTCTAAAAATTTGAATCTTCCTGTTCTTGTTAGTGCTAAGGTGGGTTGGTGCAGAAATCCTGGAACAAGCTCAGCATCTGGAACAAAATATTAACACAGAGGATAGAAGTTTTTTTATCTTCAAATGTAAATGTATTATGTTCTCCACTGCTGCACACCCTGTGCTCTCTCCTTCTTATCAGTTTCGCAGCCACAGAATATAAATTCCCGACTATATCTTCATCAAGTTTTTTTTTGTTTTGTTCTATTACCTCCAAACAGGGCGGCACCAGTATTGTAAAAAGTTAATAGAGCATCAAATGAAGTAACTCCTGTAAACTGAGCAGTTCATCAGACTCTCTCTGGCTCCACCTGCAGGATGGAACTACTACATACAACAAATTGTAAATGATTGATACATTTAAGTTCAAGGCTTAACAGGATCTTAACAGGACTTTGATTTATAGTTTGCATTGCCATTTTTTACATAAAAGCAATGAATGAAACTAATTTCAATATCAAAACTTTAATGAGCTTCTGTGGCTCTGACATTTAACGTTATCTTTGTTGTTTGCTGCCACAAAATTACTGCTCTTTCCTTCCTTTTGCTACATGGAGTATAATCCTTGAGTTTTACATTCATGAACTTTTCTGCATTGTGTTTTCCTACATTCTCTCTACTCAAATTAACGATTGTGAATTGTCATAGGAAACAACCACAGAGGCCGGACGGTCCCAACACCACACGTACGCCTCTGACTCCTGGGAAAGATGGCGAGCCGCCCTGCAGCACGGAAACAAATGAGGTGATAAAAGCTGCAGACAATCAGCCATTGTGTTTGTTACCTGCAGCAAGGGAGGAGGAGGAGGTGGTGTTTTTATTTGTTTTTGAGAGAATTAGGCAAAATGAAATCAACGGATTTCCATGTAATTTTTTGGAGGGGTGGGACATGACCCAAGGGTGAACCCATTACATCTTGTTGTTGATTGAGGATTTTTTTTTAACTTCCTTTAATATTGCGAGATGCAATGTCTTTCATCATTTTTGTTGATTTCCCAAAGACTAATTAATTGATCTTCATTAAAAAATCCAGCAGGTTTAGGGGCTTGATATTTATGTGTGTGAAATCTGGATTTTGTGGATTTAAATGAGGTTTCGTCAGGACTGTTGGGCCTTGGTGGAGGTATGTACTCGTCTGAGTGTCATTCTAGTTGCATTTGTTACTTACATTATAAACATTACGGAACCTTAACCACCTTTGGTTGCTCAGGCTGAACTGCTTTCATGACTTGTGTTGTCATGTCACTTCAGTCAAAGTCACAGAGAGATTTTCAGTCTGTCGTCATTAATTCAGATTTAAGAGATTTGGAAAAGTTACCCCCTGAACTCATGAACTGCCTCCAAACCTCCACACCTCATAAATCCTCCCCCCGAATTTCGACCACACGTGTGCTCCCGCTGACCCTGTCCTGGTGGGGGTGGAGGTCATGGACGCTGAAGGGAGATAATCTGATTTGATGTGCTTGCACTGACTCTATCATCGCTCATCTTTATGCATCCCGGGTCCCATCTAGTGGAGGAAAGTAGTCAGAGAGAATATACTGTAGACCCTTTGGATGTGATGAGGTCCTTGAAAACTTTTTATGGGATGGATGATGGAGGACGAGGCCCTGGGAGTTGAAGAGCTGTCAGCGGTGGCTCTTTGGAGAGAGTTAGTCTATTATAATCTTGTGTGTGTGTGTGCGGTGGCATTGAACACTGCCAAGCTTTGAATCAGATAATACTGAGGAGCAATAATAAATATTCATTCAGGCTACAGGGGCAGTTAAGGTCAAATAAATCCTGTCAGAATTGGGCTCTGCAAACTATAGTCTTGTCATGTTGGCTCATTGAGTGCCTGTGTGTGTGTTTCCAGGGCTGTGACTCTGAGGAGCACATACAGGAGTTTTACAGGCACCACCTCCGTGTACAGCAACATCTGGAGCAGAAGCAGCAGCAGAGGAAGCTATACCAGCAGATGCTGCTGGAGGGGGGTGTGAAGCCGCAGGACCGAGCCCAGCACAACCTCACTGAGACCTTCCTGAGCAGGTGAGCAAGTCACACTAAAAGATTCAGCCTAATCAGTTTGGTGAATATAAACTTCACTGACGTCTCATCTCCAGATCCATCCAAAAGTTGGAGGAGATGAACGCGGGTATTGACTACAAAGGAGATGAAGTGATGACACATCTCGGCCAGCAGTGGAACGGACTGACAGGAAACAACGGAGCCTCCAGTCCCAGGACCGCCAACACCCGGCACACGCCCGACACAGGGCTGCCGAGGGACACACCCGGAGCTGTAAGCAGCAGCACCCCGTTAAGGACCGGGAGCCACGGCTTGCCTTCCCTCAGCGAGTCGCCAGTTCCTACCAGTCAGAGGTCAGAGCCTGTCTAATGTGTGGTTATCAGCCATTACCTATAATATTTGCTCCTTCATATTTTAAATGTTTCCTCACTGAATACTGTAGACAACACTGGTTTATAGCGCATTACTCTTGAACTTGCAGAGCCCCATTCTGACAGTTGCATCTGCGACTGTCAAAGTGACAAAGTAACATGGAGCAAGAAAAGACAGTGGGAGTAAATGATGAAACATTCTCCTTGTGTTGTAGAAGAAGATGTTGTTTGACTAATAATCTGTTTTTCACATTATGTGGATGAACGTGTCGTGAACGGCAGCGCTGAGAGGATCAGAGCGCCTTGTTCCACTTTGCAAGAAGAATCAGGAGGTTCTGCAACACGTAACACTCAAGAGGTAGATTCCATTTTTTTTTACTTAATAGTAATAATGTTTCATTAGCTCAGTGTAGTGAATCTATCTATACATATTGTAATGTATAAATTGGTTAAAAAAATGTAATCTAAGATGTGTTTACTAAAAAACTTCAGTTCCGGTCATGACAGATAATAATATTCCTCTTATTTTCTGTTTTTCTTGGACAGGGGGGGAAATCCAAAACACAGTTTGTGAAAGTGAACCAGCTAGAGGACACACAGGCAGTACGTGCAGTGGCCTTCCACCCCTCGGGGGCGCTCTATGCTGTTGGCTCCAACTCAAAAACCCTGCGAGTCTGTGCCTACCCAGACACCCTTTCCACCAGGTAGGAGCCACACACACGTTTCTACGCCACACACAGGCACGTTCCTACAGCCAAGATCATTCATGCACTCGGACGAGGACCACATATAAAGACACATTAAGTAAATTCATACTCAGTCAACAAAACATGACGTTGCATTGAGGTCACCTGCACAGTCGTGATTCGGTCCCTTGTGTTTTCTTGTCTCTTAGTCCTGGCGCAGTAAAGCAGCCGGTTGTGCGATTCAGGAGGAACAAACACCACAAAGGCTCCATCTACTGTGTCGCTTGGAGCCACTGTGGACAACTGCTGGCCACCGGCTCCAACGATAAATACGTCAAAGTCCTGCCTTTCAATGCCGACAGCTGCAATGCCACAGGTAACGATAATTGAAATGTAGCCCTTAAAAACATCATCTGAATATTTCAACCTCTCATCTGTCTGTGTCTGTGTCTCTTACGTTCAGGCCCGGACCTGGAGTTCAGCATGCACGACGGCACCATCAGGGACCTGGCCTTCATGGAGGGCCCAGAGAGCGGAGGATCCATTCTGATGAGTGCCGGAGCTGGAGACTGTAACATCTACACCACCGACTGTCAGAGAGGACAAGGCCTTCATGCTCTGAGTGGACACACAGGTATGTTAAAGAAACAGTTCTGCGGGAGCTGTGTGTGTGTGTACAGCTGTAAACCAATACATAAACATTATTTTTGAATTCTTAGAAACTGTCAATTAGTGACATTACAATAATACATCAACAGGGCTTATAAAAACACAAACTGATGTGATGTATTTAAGACTTCTCCGTGTTGTTGAACAGGTCACATTCTGACTCTGTACACGTGGGGAGGGTGGATGATCGCCTCCGGCTCCCAGGACAAGACGGTGCGTTTCTGGGACCTGCGGGTGCCCAGCTGTGTCCGGGTGGTGGGAACAACGCTGCACGGCTCAGGTGGGTCATGATTCATCCCCTGCAGGTCACATGTACCACACTGCGACAGGCTGGTGGTAAATTACACTTCACCTTCAACGTTACAATTCACAAAGTCTAATCCTTACAAAGATGAATAAACATTTTTTCAAATTAGGCGTAGTTAAAACAGCAGTTATTGCCTCTAAATTTAAAAAGCAAAATTGAAAATAAACATTCAGAGAGCATAGACATTCACCAAAGATTTGCAATCCTATATTTTTTGGTCTTTTTTTCTGTTATTTACCGCTCTGTCTCACTCAGGCAGCGCGGTCGCTTCAGTGGCGGTGGATCCGAGCGGCCGCCTGCTCGCCACTGGTCAAGAGGACAGCACCTGCATGCTGTATGACATCAGAGGAGGCCGCATAGTGCAGACGTATCGACCCCACGGCAGCGACATCCGCTCAGTGCGCTTCTCCCCTGGAGCCCACCATCTTCTGACAGGTTCCTATGACAACAAAATCATCATCAGTGACCTGCAAGGTAGGAACACATACTGTACACAATGTTTCGAGAATTTGTACAAAATATAAATGCATTTAATCAAAATGGTGCCAACATGTTTTTCTCTTCCCTGACCTCAGGGGACCTCACAAAGCCCCTCCCTCAGACAGTGGCAGGGGAACACTGGGACAAGGTGATCCAGTGTCGGTGGCACCCCAACGATCGAACCTTCGTCTCCTCCTCCGCAGATCGAACTGTCATCCTCTGGGCTCCAGGCCCCTGAGGGCGCGACAGAGACACACTGGTTAACAGCAGCAGGAGGCACAACGTTCAGCCCAGTGTGGGATTACCTCCTGTGTGTGTGTGTGTGTGTATGTGTGTGTGTTTGTGCACGTACATATGCAAACACATTGTGAGCATCAATCCGTATATATGTTGCACAGTTTAAAGGTGTGTGTATGTGTGTATATACATTGCGTGACTGAAATATTTTTAAGGTGGAAAATCCAGTCACTTAAAAAATTACTGTGCGTGCGTGTGTGTTTTTGTTACGTGTGTGTATGTATACATTGTGTGACTGAAACATTCAGTCCCTATTAAAAAGTGTGTGTGTGCCATTCTGCAGATACAGTGTAAAGTACTGTTGCAGTTTTAGTGTAATTAAAGTTCAAGTAAAGAAGAAGCTAAGTAAAGGAGCTAATGATGTTTTTTGTGGGTCCATGTGAGTTATAATGCTTAAAATATTCTGTGTGTGTGTGTGTGCATGTGTGTGTGCGTGTGTGTGCGCATGTTTCTTTGTGTTTCAGAGCATATAGATGAAATGGCACAGTTGTAGTTAGATAAGAGAGGTGACTGATGATGCCTGAGTTGAAAGGCATGAATTAGTTCACTGTGAGCACACTTTCAAGTTAGTTTAGTTGTTTCCTCTAAATGTTCAACTTCTTATGAATCAGCCATACTCAGATCTTGACGCTCACTTCGGAAGTGACGCAGATTGTGAAGCAGTGACCTGGACTCATGTCGTGGAAGGAAGCCACGTTTGGTTATGCATATCATAATGTGCCTTTTTGTAACATTTGTAGACTGATAGATTTATTTATTTATTTGCAGCTTTATCCTACTTGCTCATATGCCTTTTCATGTACAGAATATGTGTGTACACGTGTATAGATTCCAGTTTTTTCACCTTCATCTGTTGTTGTTGACAAATTGAAAGTGAATTAGCACTTTGCACAAATGCTGGAAGTACAGTTTGTTCAGGTTTGGAATAACAGCGGTGAACAAAATACATTTTAAATGTGTATCAGCCAAATAAATAATTTCAAACTAAATAAATCAATTGCAACGCAAGAATACAAAGTCAGTGTTGGGAATTGAATCAGGCTGCACCAAATGTCACACACTCATAGATATCAGTTCCCAAAATATGCCTGATTAGTTTTTTCATCAAGATTCATGACTTACACGAAAATGTTAATAAAAACCTCACAAAGTTAAAGAAAGTGAAAAGATTTCAACATTAAATTCTTCTCTCACCCATTCCACATCCTTCCAACAAGTGTCATGGAAATCCACCCAATAATTTTAGTGTAATCTTTCTCACGAACAAACAAACCAAGCAACAAACAGACAGAGGTGAAAATGAGAGGATGTTGTGAGACTGATGTGAAGACATGATGCACTTTACTGCTTCACTGCACAGAGTGAAGTAACAAATCCAGGCACATTTTATTTACTTTTAAAAGTAAGATTTTATTTTTATTCTCACTTTTGAGAGACTCAACACATACGCAGAAACCTCATGCATGTGAGAGAGAAGAAGGCACAGCGGGGAATCCAAGTCATAATGCATCATACTTTACATGATCTGTGGCTCAATGGCAAATTCAGCGTCCTCGTCCAACTGTGTAGTTTTCAAACAAAGTTTGTTAAAGGGTTCACTGGGCGTCATACTGTTAAACAAAAGAGTGGCTGTCTAATGCTACATGTTGTTCTTGCTTTTGAAAGAAAATAAAGTATTTTTAAGTTACACTTCAGAGACATCGCACTGTTCTTTAATGTGTCCAGTTGCATTTTTGCCAAATATTAAAAAGAGGAAAATGTAAATGTGTTTTATATGTGTATCTACACTATCACACACACAACTCTGCATGCACACACGTGAATTACAGACATATAATATGCAGAGTGAACAAATGCTTATTTTCTGCTTTAGGTGATCACCTGTTCCCTTTCCCAACCCCTGTGCTGTGTTCTCCTGACGTAGCTCAACTGTGAGGGGTCATAATGATGAATTTACTGCAGGTGTCAAATATTTGAAAGAAAATATGGAAAAAAACAACGGAAGGAAAAGAGAAGTTGTCATGCAAGAGACAAAGAGATAGACTGAGAGCAAAAGTTTTGACTCGATGGCAGTTGGGATAGATGTGCGTTGGGTTTGGTGGACTGAGGTGTGTGCATGAGAGGGATTTACCATCGCTTACATGCTGCGCTCGATCATTCCCTCTTTTGTGAAGTGGACAATGAGAGCCAGGGGTTCAGGGCTTAAAAAGGATACGCACACAGTTACAGCCAGCGACCCTGGAGAGACACCGGCCAACCCAGAGGTACCAGGACATAAAAAAAAACCAACTTGGAAATACACAGGACCTGTATTTACTGCACTGCCAGGAAGATACTACTTTCATATTTGGGAGACAACAAGAAGAGATGAAGTGTGGATCTGTCTGTGCTGCTTTTACACTGGAAATGATCTGTGCAGCTACAGGCCTGAGATCCAGTTGTTCATATTTCTCGACCAAAAAAATTTAGCGGACACATTCAGGGTGCAGATGTATCGGCGTAATTTGGATGTGCTTTTAGAACTCGGTGGTTTTGTAGCCTCCACAGTGAGGGAGTTGAAATCAGTGAGCGAAATCCGAGGTGTGCTGGCTGGGTGACAGTGTGACAGTGCTGACAGTTCAGTTGTTCAGTGCTGGATTAGTTTTACGGTGCATGCAACGGAATTAGTGGAGAACAATGGCCCTGAACTGCCAGATAGGCAAAGCTCATTGTCACCGTCGTGCAGCAGTTTGGTTCAAGTGCTTTGCTGGCTATGAGCAATTTAACAGTGTTTGGAAGAATGACTCTGACTTTTGTGCCCTTTGTGCGGAAAATGCTTCGCTAGGGTCATGATGTAAAAAATTCTAAAACAAAAAGAAGTCTTGGACGACATTCAGTAATATAAAATATCTGAAAGAGTCAGTGTCTTTTCCAAACCATCCGTGAGCTCCTTCATACTAAAAGATTTCCTCACATCAGTGGAGCTGTCGAAAGTATTTTCCACCGGAGACGCTTGGCTGCTTCAGGCCTGTAGCACATGCAACAGGTTTAATATTGCAACATCTGGCAGGACAGGAAGTACTGCGATCTGAAATAAGTGTCCGACCTGCAGTCAACCAGTTTAAGTTTGAGTGCTAAATATTAAACGCAGTGATAGTATGGATGTACAGTAGCCACTTATTCATAATGTGTGATGCTATAAGTGTGTATTGTAATGTATTTGCTTTGATGTTTTGTTGTCATTTAAATGAAACAATGCATGTATTGAGATGAAAGACAAAATTGGGAAGAGTATTCTGATAATTAAGTGTAATCTCATTTTATCTCATCTCTCTTATTTGATCATATCTCCTCTTGTCTGAAGGTGGCAGTGTTCTGTGAAGTTCTTCACTTGAACAGACATGATACACTTTGTAAACCAACAACAGTTAATTAGCTTAACGAACAAAATCCAAGACTTTTGTGAATTTATATTTGACGATGACATATTCTGACATCGTCTCCTCTCGTCCCCGAGCAGTTGCTGAATGTTTAGGAGGACACTGTTTCCCCCGGCTCTTCCACTATGCTGTACACTTTAGCAGGAGGGGGCACGCTCTGCGGCGTGGCCGCCCTCGTGCTTCTCATCGTCTCCACTGCGACCGACTTCTGGATGCAGTATCGATACTCGGGGAGCTCAGCCAATCAGGGGCTTTGGAGGTTCTGCATCAACCACAAATGTCATGCCCACACCATAACTGTAGGTGAGTACTTCAGAACAAGGGAAGGATCTGAGGTGTCATTATTCCGGTAATATTTTAAAATCAGTTATTCAAAATTCAACGTCTGGCTTTTATCCTTCTAATTCTAATGAATTGTAACCATGGCAACACATTTACAATTTGTCAGTAAATCCTGCAGAGCACATGACTGAATGATTGTTATCTAAAACTTTATTATCTAAACCTATCTGAAAATGTACTGAAAAACGAAAAGAAAAGAAAGATAAAATAGAAAATAAAGTTAAAGAAAAAAGAAAAGGGAAGAAAAGCAGACTTAGAGATTAACAGAAAATAAATATCTCATTAAATGTATTAAAATGTTTGTGCTCATACAGTGAGAATTAAGTAGGTTCACACAGACAAAATTACAAACAAACATAAACATACCAGCATGAGCACATAAACCAACATACTGTGTGTGTGTGTGTGTGTGTGTTTCTCACCTCTGTCTGTTTGCAGCTTTCTGGGATGCCACCCGGGCCTTCATGTTGCTGGCGGTGCTGAGCTGCTTCGCTGGAGTCGTGCTCGGCCTCAGCGCCTTCACCAACGGCACCAAGAACAGGAGGGTCCGCACAGGAGGCATCGCCCTCGTCCTGTCAGGTAACAACGTTCACAACGTCACGGTGACCTGGTGGTTAGAGACATTTATCAGAAAATATATAAAATATAATTTATATTTGCAAGTGATCTTTTTCTCTACATAATCCTATGTACTTTATACATTCTATTCACTAGTTTAACTTATTCACCCATTTGCATTTGACTTTTCTACATCAGAGGTTGAATTGGAGTCAGTACAAATCCAGTGATAAGGTTGTGAATCAGATTTTGGCGCCATCTGTTGATAGAAAATAAGGTTGCAAACCTTTAAAGTGCAGTATGTTATATATTGAGTTGAGAAGTTAATTAATTATATAATCAAATATGTAAGACTGCAGGAGGTACTCAGGATAAGTGCAGTTTCATGGTTTGTTTTCACGTTACTCAGGCTTCCTGGCTCTGCTGGCTTTGGCGATCTACACCGGAGTGACGGTCACTTTCTTTGGCAAACGCTTCTTGGACTGGCGCTTCTCCTGGTCCTACATCATCGGCTGGGTGGCCATCATCCTGGCTTTCGCAGCAGGTATTTACTGTATTTAGTTTTTTAACTTCAATCAGGAGTAAGGTTATGTGTATTAACCTTAAAAGACTGAAACTCAAGTAAAAAGTAACACAACTTTATGAAAATGCATCCCTCTACTGTGCTTTCCTTTTCTTGACAGCACTCATATGTAATAGTAGAGGACTTTACTCAAACAATGCATGTGTCATTTAAGAATTAAACTTTATTACTCATATTCAGGGATTCATAAATATGATGTATAATTTTATATTAATCATTTTATTATATTTTTCCTTTAGGTGTGTTTCAGCTGTGTGCTTACCAGAGAACCTCTGCAGACCCTGCTCCTTCAAATAACCCCGACACCTGAAGAAGACAAAACACACAGATTAGCCCCAAGGATGTTTCCATGGAAGCTGCAGCTGCTGTTGAAGTCATATAAACAAAGATGGAATAAACTGAAATCATAGATTCATGAGTGGTTTCATTTCTTATCTCAACCACAGCATTTAAAAAACACTTTGGTTATCGACAACCAGCTGTTTTCACCTTATGTTACCCTTATGTGCGTGCCTTAGAGATGCAGATGACCAGACACCAAAACCCTAAAATATAATTGAATAACCCCACAATGATTTTAATTTGGGAACAATAATATTAAACAATAACATCGATAAGAAAAAGGGGTTAAATCATACTGAATGAGAAAACGCCTGAAGCATCATTATAACATTACTTGGATGATGAGAGCTCTCGGTTGCACCTTCCCCACTAGATGGTGGTGTTCAGTCACATAAAGGAGGTATATACACACCGAGCTGTCACATGAGGGAAGAGAAGAGTCACCTCTTCTCTTCAGCTCAGAAAACAAAAACCTTTTCGAATAAGAGGCAAAACATTACAAGGATTGATTGATTAATTTAATAGAGGCGATAACGCAATAAAATACCCAAAGCCTGATAAACAGCCAGCTCCATCCATCGATTTAAATAAACATTAAAAAATCGAAAGTTTGGTCAAACTGTAGACTGTTTTTTTTTAAACTTGAAAGAAAATGGTAAAATTTTTCCCTTATGTCAAAACTTAGGTTTTCTTATCGGCCCTTAATTCACTAAATGCATTAGTGAGGCATTATTAGTCACTACTTCCTCAAAACAGAAATAAAACGGACTTTTTTAACTTCTCTCACGTTCATTTGTGTCACTCTTAACTTTCGTTGGTCAACGTTTGTAGGAACAGAAGGTCAAACACAGTTTATTATTTACTCTGCAACATTTGATTTATTTTCAACAATAACAAAGTCATCTCACAGAGATTACTTCGAATTACACAGAATGCAAATAAATAGATATAGGACCATAGTAGAATTAAGGACACAAACAACCGATACAAAATTATTTACAACACTTTGAATAGTGCAAAACTACACAAAAACTGCCCTCAATGAAATTCTTGCATTGAGCCCATGAGAACAGTGGATGTGTGCTGCCCCCTGGTGGGCAAGTATAAGAACTGACAGTACTGAATATGGCATGTTGACAAAACCATAGCAAATTATCAGACTCTTGTGAAACAAGGTGTAGCAAAAGTACACCGACCTGCTACCCCTGGTCAAGAAGAGTGATGTGAAATCATTGAGATGTGGTGAAGATTTGCATTTTTTAAGTCAGTTGAAAAGGGGGAAAAGAAAAAGCATTCAAAGCCCAGTACACTTATCAATTAGTAAAGTCAAATCTCAATTAAATAAAGTGTCTTTTCTTAAAGAGACATTTGAAAAACCACCACAGCCACTACAGAGTGTGAGCCACATCATGAGCACTGCACATAGAAATGGCAAAGGGAGAGATGACAACCTAAAACCACATGGCAGGTAGCGCCCACCACCCCTGAGTGAAAACTATTTAAAAAAAGGTCTTAGCACCGTCAGATACCACAGAACGCCAGCGTTGCCATTTCTTCCTATTCCACAAACGCCATCATGGATAGCGACAGGCACAACACATTTTTTTATTTAAAGTGCGCTCGCTCACTTGAGCCGTTCGTTTCACTCACGGTTGTTTGTTTTTTTTTTTCCTTCTTCTTACACAATTTAATCCCCAAATACATCAAGCTCCATTTAAAAACAGCACACAATTAAATTACACTTTGCCATGCATAATCATTTGTTGCATATTGAAATTTCTTTTCAGGACCACTCGTCTTTTTGCTGATGAAAACTTGGACCTTGCAGCAAGTGTGGTTGTAAATCCTCCTATCAGTCAAGTGTCGATATTGAAGACACATGCACGAACATCAGAAATAAATTATAGGTGCTACTTTAAATAATCTGAAAATTCTAAAAACGCCACTCGGTCCTCAAGAGGCCTGTCAAAAAGAGGTTCGTACTTGAACACAACATGGTTTCCGAGTCATGGCAGACAGTACGTGAACAGACATCTTAACGTCTACTCTGTATAAGACCAAAGTCATAGAAAAGTCGTACACAAAACATATGGTTGCATCTGAGACGACCTCCTCGTGGCCTGTTGTACTAAATATTTGTGCATTGATGATGCATTCGTCCAGAAGAGACTGGAGAAAAGAATTACCTCTCAGCATTGATCACTAAATACATTTAAATCATGCCAACGATGAGGAAAGTAATACTGCAATCATTGCTGATTGGTGAAAGAGAGAAAGAGGAAGACCATCAGGAGAGAATCAAGCCTCTGCAGGCTGATCTGAATTAGAAATTTCAGTTTTCATCATTTCAACCCACAGCTGATTAAGAGCCATTCGAAGAGAAGTACCCAATCCAAACAGAGAGACAGGTTTGTTACACTGATGATAGATGGAATGGTGAATAAGATAATTAGAAACAGAAAGTCAAGTCATCTCTGTGCACTCATGCAATAGATGTGCACTGTGTGCATCTTTGGCTACGCATAGCACTATGGCTCCTCTGTCGAGGTGCAAAACTAAGCACTACAACAGGCTGATGCTGACTGGTATAGCCCTGTTCAGACTGCATGCTCAAGGTGAAGAGAACATATGAAGGACAATGAGTAACACAAGTTCACAGATGTGAGACAGTTTGTCAGGAAAGTGCCCCCTCAAACTTGGCTAGTGTGGCACCTTGCTAAAGTAAAACCATTCTGCTTTGGTTTGAATGACAGACACGCTGCAGCCAGGCAGTGTGTGTATGCGTTTTGGCTCGGTGTGACTCAAGTCGTGGCATGTCCTTTTGTGTTTACTGCAGCAGGAGGAAGTATAGCCCTTCAAGTTGACAAGTCGTCTTTGAAATTGCACAGGTCGGCCACTCTTCCTCGAGCCGACAGGGTAGGCCATGTTGGAAGCATGGTCCAAGTACATTGGAGTTCTCCCGCTGGGTTCTGCTGGGAAGAGGCCAAAAATATCCTCCAGTCATAAGTCAATCAATCTCTCCTTCAGTCGCTGAGTGTTATGTGTCTTGGCGGGACCTATAGGAGGAGCAGAGAGAAACAGTTGAGAGTGTTGAAATAAATCCACGTCTAACAAAGCGAAGGTAGATTAGTTACGTGGCAACGAGGCTACACCTTTTACAGGAATTCATTAGCCCAGTTTCCTTGAAGGACAACACAGCCAAACATGCAACAGAGCAAACAGCAGAATTAAAGAAATATTGATATGAATTGGATTTGGTCAGGATCTTTCCGTGCGGAGTTTGCATTATCTTCCTGTGTCTGAGTGGGTTTTCTGTTTTTACTCAGACTTCCTCCCACACTCCAAAAACATGGGGTTTGTTGGAAACTCTAAAATGACTGCAGGTATGATTGTGAGCATCAATGTTTGTTTTCTCTCGACACAGTCAGCCCTGTGACGCACTGGTGACGTGACCAGTGTGTAGTCCTGCTCTCGCCTGATGACATAAGCTGTATAGATAATGGATGAGTGGCTGAAATTGATAAATACATTCTGCAGATATATTTTACATATACAACAGTAATGTATGCAATTTTGTAGCGTTCCCATTAAAGCAAAACCTGTTTACCTCCAAACAAAGTGTAGCATTTATATGCATGTTGTTTCCTGTTGTTTGGAACCAAAAGCAAAATAGAAGTGTCACTGAAACATCCTGTTCTTCAAGCCACTTAGATTCACATGTCACGGTGACGGACTGCCTGAGATGAAAAGCACTACCCGTAAGTCTGAATACATTCTTGAGATGAACGGCTTAATTTTATTTAAACTCTTTTGAAAACAGGGGAACAAATACTGCCAACTTCCTCGTACTTGTTGTTGTTTTTAATGGCATGGTGTAGTTGTGAGGCAGCATTGCTTTTTAATTTCTTTGGCAGGCATCTTATTAGAGGCATTTTATTAAGACTGAGTTCAAAGCAGTAAAGAATAAAGAGATTGAAATCAGAGGAGAAAGAAGTCTTACCCGCTCTGTAAAGTGAACTCAGGCAGCGCCCCGAGTGATGTCAGCTGTTCCTCCAGAGCCACGATCCGCAAACCGATGTAGCCTGAGGACAGCAGCAGCAGCACAACCCTGCAGCATGTGACAATTCACATTTACTTCACTTTTTATTAACAGTGACAAAAGTTAATA
Organism: Paralichthys olivaceus; assembly: GCF_024713975.1. Lineage (NCBI taxonomy): Eukaryota > Metazoa > Chordata > Actinopteri > Pleuronectiformes > Paralichthyidae > Paralichthys > Paralichthys olivaceus. The sequence continues at coordinate 9,145,915 of NC_091095.1, read as the reverse complement.
TGCTCAATTTATAGCAGGTGTGTGGAGAACTAACAATAGCTGATGAACACCTATTTTGATGGTTCGTTTAGGGCCGGCTAACACTGCATGTTAAACCTTCTCAATAAACGGAGCTGCCAATAAACATTATACATTACTGCCCTTCATCTAGAGGCTTTATTGGAAGTAGACAAAATGTCTTTGTCTTCATTTTACTGGGTGGAAATACAATGGAAATGTCTTCAATTGGTAACCTTCATTTTTTATTATGGAATGAGACCGAACTAGATCACCTTCTTCTTAACTACCAGGACTGGTTTCTGAAATTCCTAAAACCCTGTGAGAGGCAGATTTAGATTAGGACATAAAAAGATAACTCACTGGATTAAAGCAAGAAGAAGGGGGGGGGGCAGATGAGAGAGAGAAAAAGAACCAAGGTCAAAGAGGTGCGACTCACAAAATCAAGTAAACGAAGAGCAGAGTGTTGAGCGTGCTGGCCTCTCTCTGAACCAGCAGAGACTTGGCCTTTTCTGTCATATTCCAAACCCATGATCCACCTGAACCTGGAAAAAGAAATGTAAACATAGCATAAATATCAAGAATGCAAGAAGCACATTTTTTCAGTGAATGCTTTGATATTAAAATGGTTTGTTTGTCTGCTATACCATCCACTTCACTGAGTCTGTAGGTTTTAAAGGATATAGCTGAAAACTAATGTTAACTGGCAAGCCTTTGTACTGCCTGTGTGTGTGTGTGTGTGTGTGTGTGTGTGTGTGTGTGTGTGTGTGTGTGTGTGTGTGTGGGGGGGTGTGTTGTCGTTACCTGACACTGACAGCTCCTCTGAAGACGAACTATCACTCTGCTGTGTGTGCACGCTCCTGAATGCAGAGTCATTTTCATTAGGCACGGCCTCTGTAGAAGAAGACAACGAAACACATGTCAAGCAAGACTTTAGTTGATCTCTGTGTGGCTGCTGTCAGTTGAGCTTTATTGCTATTTTCAACTCACAGAAAATAATTCCCTACGTCATGAGCAATTCATTCATTTCAGGTACATTTATTACTTGGTGCTCAACCTGTACATGTACTATTAAGAATAGAGATTTGGTGTGGACCTCTCACCTTTGTCTGGTTTATGCTGAGGCTGCTCAGGTAAAGACTGAGACACAGAACCATCGAACTGGTCGAAGCTATCATCCAGACTTGACAGACTGGAGTTCTGTACAGACAAGAAGGAAAAACACACAACGTCAAAGATGATTTTTTTAAGACAAGACACCGAAAAAAAAATCTGGTCACAATCTGGTTATTCCCTTAATTTGGATATTATATGGATTCAAATATATATTTGTTGTATAAAAATTTACCACAGTAACATCTATAAATATTTTTGAGGCCTCTTACCACAAGTTTGCTTTTATCAAAGCTGGTCTCAGCTGAGGAGAAGATGGGGCTACTATTTGTGCTACCGTCCTGTAACAGAGACAATTATTTAGATCATGTGTGTCAACCATTACATTGTACAAGAATGTTACAGAAGATGTCATTATTAGTTCAGATAAATGCATTTGATACGTTCTCTGTAAACTGTGCACAGTTAAGAAATATAAACAGGGTTACACCATAGATTTCTGCCCCCTCCATTGGCATTTTCTGAATTAGATTTTGTAATGAGAATGGTCAGTCTAAGCTAGGAATCTGAAATAATGTACCTTATGCTTATTACATAATTATCTGACTGTAAACTGTAGATTTTAATGTGAAGTTTTACCACATTTTCAGAACTGTTTAAATATATTAGGATCCTGTGTGCAACATTTGAACAGAGACACTCACCTCTATCTGAGGACAGACTGATCGCAGCAGCTGATAACACGATTCTCTGTTCCGCAGCGACACGAACAAGTACTGAACAATGAGAGAAAAAATTTGAATATTAGCTGTCAGCTCTGCTGGCAAGCTTGCATCATAAAATCCACTTTGAGATAACATCTAGAGCAAAGTTTAATTTGAGTTTGAATCAAGACAATCAAATGTCATTTACAGGCTGTGTGACACTGAAGGATAGAAAAACCTACCTTGTCTCCCTCTGTGGTGCGGAGCGACAAGGCGTTGGGCACAAGTAAAGCCGTGTTCTGCTTCTTCACTATGTGAATGCAGGAAACTGGAATCACTACCTGCAAGAGACGAGTACAGAGAAAATATCGAGATTACAAACCAATCAAATGAAACTTCAGGTTAAAAGGAATGAAGGACGAAGCCTGAGGATCTTTACCTTTGTGTCCTTGAGTAAGACTGAAGAGTAGAAACAGGCATGAGTGTCTGTGATGTACAGTCGACCATGGTAGGGCACTTCCTTTTGCAGGGCACAGATGTATGCTGGGAAAAGAACGGAGCACCAACAATTAGTTTCATACAGATCATTCATTGGATCCGTTCTCTAAGGTATAGATCTCTCTTTCACTTTTCTTTACCTACCATGTATCAAGTCTTCACTCTCAGGAATGTGAGGAAACAACTTGTGGAATGTCTTGTTGTGCTTTATGAAACTCTGAAAAAGGAAATTTAAGAATATTTAATTTCAGAAAATCAGGACATTGAAAATAATGAGCAGGTCTTTCTTGGCTCAGGAGCAACTTTCCATAAATTCACTGCTGTACTTTGAGGCCACCCACACCCATTCACCAAACAACATAAACATCATGGTGCACTTTAAGCACCACCCAGGTCTGTAATCTAGCTCTTTCAACATCTAAACGAAAAGTTGAGGTGAACTTACACTTTGTGTGCCTGTGCCTTCCGTCTTCCCTGAGCCTCTGTTGTCGACATCGAACGTCTGCGATCTGCAGAGAAACAGCTGCCAGTTTACAAGCAGTCTTTGGTTTCAACAGAGGTGTGTGAATGTGAGATGATACCGACACGACTGCACATTTCAGTGCAGTACATGAGGTTCATTTTCATCACTTTCATGTGGTTAAACTATCACACCCTCTGATTGGCCAAGAAAACCAATAGTGTGAACCAACAAGCTAAAAAAAGGGAATTTTTTTTTTGAATTTAAAATGAAGGTCAAAAGGAAATGGAAATGGTACACACAATAAATCAGTCCGTTTTTTGTGGATGGATAAAGCTATCTAAGTTTTGACATTAGAAGTCACAATACATTTTTTCTGACTGAGAAAAGAAGCAAAGTGATCTCTGCAGTTCATTTCAAAGTTTGATGGTTTTTTTCCATACTCCAGGACAATGAACTTGTGTGTACGTCTCAATGTTTCTGACTGAACTGAATTAATATCAGACAATAAAATAATTTCGTGTAAAATGAAAAAGTTCCATGTTTATTTAGTAATCAGTTTTTCTCAGACATTCTTGGCAGTTGTCTCGCTGCACCAGAGTCAAAACCTACGACAGTGAAGTAGGAGTGTTGACAACACCTATTTTTAAAATATTCTTTACAAAAAACAAATCGCTGGGTAATCACACTGACACGTAACAAGCAGGAGAGGATGAAGACAACTCTTCACCCGAGCTAATATCACAAATCTGTACCACACACTGAATCATTGAATCATGTGAGAAAACCGGCGGCCTACACCGGCTGTGCAGTCATGTGTGTGTGTGTGTGTGACGACTGAACAGCAGCTGAGAGCCGAGTCAGGTCTTGTGATGCATGTTCAGAATAGCTGAGAGTCTCTGCTATACGTCAATTGTGAGATTTTTTTTGCATTTGAAAGTGATCTAAGTGGATTTCAACCCCACGTCCGTCAAACATTCCCATTGGTCCTACCTGGCTAATTGTCTGGTGAGGGTTTTGTGTTGTTGCTGGATCTCCATCTGGGCTGCCTCCAGGCTCAAGGCTTTCCTCGTCTCCACCTTCTTGATGCTGCCATTGCTCGAGCTACTCCTGCTTTTCTTCACTTTGTCTGGCAGTCCACCACCGCTGCTCTCTACTGGATAGCTACTGAACATGGAGAAAGAAAAGAGAAAAAACAACAGATAAAGCAACATGCAAAATATCTTTCGTTTTGTACAATCATTTTTCATTTGTTTATGCAAATGCTTTACTAAAAGGACCGCAACAAGGCACAATAACACAAAGCTCCATCACTATGTGAATATTTGAAATACATAAAGTCCCAAACAGAGCAACTGAAGACACAGTGAAACTCTTAACCACTTTAGAAACCTAACTTCAAGGCATAGTGCAAAGTACATAATCCACAGACGCTTCACAGCAAGCAAACAACTTGACCACCGTTTGAGAGCAAACCTGAACATGAGATGGGTATGAAATCAACAACAACAACCATCACACAAATGCCACTAAACTTAAATTCATATTTTCAAATTCAGTCTCTGCACAGATGCCAGCAACAATCGCTGCTTCTATTTTAATGTTCAACAGACTTCATATCAACAGTGTTCAGCATTTGGTTACTCAACAATTCCTGTTAAGAGATCTTACTCGTGAACTAAATGACTAAATCTCTACAAATAGGAAAAGTCTTAGTGGTGACGGATTCAGGACACAGCAACGTTATGATGTCTTGGGCATCATGAATTCATTGATACATGTTGCATCACTGCTATGTCTGTGATAACAACTCCAGGATGCTTTTACAAGCTGATTAACACAGGCTCATTCTCAAAAACCGACCAAACGGGGTTTATCACAGCCGATGTGCACTGCGGCCTGTCCTTGACCAAGAAAAATATACAAAACAACCACAGATTACTTAAGAGAACACAGAGTCGGCTGAATTCTACTGACACACACCTAAACCTGTAAATTAAGTATATTAACGACAACACAGGACACACAGGCTGACACGGTTTGAGCGAAGCCACAATTTTATAATAACAATGTAAAACTGCTTAACACGAACAATAACAAAGACCATCTTACCTGGTAAATTTAAATCGCTTAGATGAACGAAAACTCATATACCTACTGACAGTAGGCATTTCCTTTCCTTAAGGGGTAAAAAAACCAAAAGCTCCTTTTATCCTAAAATACAAACACTGATTTCACGCCATAAAAAATAAACACTTAAAAAGATAACAGTCTAAATGTGTAGTTCAAGATGAGTTTAAGTGCTGTTTAAAGTAAGGATCCTTCTGCCAGAAAAAAACTGCTGTATAAATGCGCTGGAAGAGGAAGTCACTTTGTGTTGAGAATGGTGTGACACTCCGTAGTGAGTGACGTCAAACTCAACCACTCCCCCTGAGCCAAACAAGCATGAAAGGGCCCAACGTGCACACAGTCTCTTACATACACACAAACACAGAGTGCAACTCAAGCACAGACACGTTTTAGAAAACAAGGCTCAACCCATAAAATCTTCCACTGACACTGGAACATTATCCAAAATTAAAAATCCTATCTTGTTGAGATTTGTTCTGGTCAGATCAAGCAAGATCAGAGACTTTTAAGCACAGTTTGTGTGTGTGTGTGTGTGTGTGTGTGCATAAGAGAGAAAGTAAAATACTTGTGAGGAGCTCAGACTCGCCCTTTGAGGCGTGGAACATTACGTCTCCCTTCAGGCAACGAATCCAACCAAGAACAACACAATCTTAAAAGTCTTCCCTCAACTCCAACTTCTTCCTGTTAAGTCAGACATCTGTGAAACTGATATTCAAATTAAAACTACAGGTCTTGGATCAAATATGACATTTTCTAAATGGGTTCTCAATGAAGGAATATGTGCTATTCTTTTTTTAAGCCCAGTCAGTAACCCATATCTCATACCTGAACAATTTCCCAACCTTGTTACATGACTAATTGGGGTAAAGGTCGAGGAGAGGGAAGCAGAATCATGAAATGGTGCTTCAGCCAAATATTTAACCTGTAATTAGACTGAAGGAACAATTGAATGAGTGACACTTCACCTCCTGTCAGGACAAAAAAGTAGCTTTGTGTAGTGGGATCTATACTTTTAAGTGTCATCAAAACTCAAGTCCATTTTCAAAAGTTCAGCTATTACTTTGTAAATAAACCACAATACAGTAATTTTAATAAATCTCAAGAGACTCTTACTAGTCTTTGAAATATATTTCTAAAACATAAAGGCTTCTAATGGATAAGCTGCTGTGGTTGGTTAAACTAAGGCAAAACACAAAGAGCAATTTCACAATCATAGCTCAACTGTTTTTTTCCTGCTCACCCGACACATTTCCAGAGGGCAAGGGGGTGAAAGCAGCAGGGCTATATAAGCACCATTCGAAGGCTGAGAACTGTTTGAATTTCCCCAACAACTTCCTGTCTTTACTCAGGACCAACGGTAACCATTAACGAGATCATGCTGAAGCTGCTTCCTGTAACACTGACGGCTGCTAACGCTCTTCGGCTGGTCCAATAAGACGCGCTCTTTATTTACAAGGGTCAATCAAAACCTCAGTCCAAGGGTTGTAATTTTCCCACATCATTGCTCTGGTGACAGATCAAGGACAATTACAGTACCCACATTAACGTCATGTCTCAGTTTATTCTGGTGGGAATAATCTGGTAGTAGCTGAACAGATTCTCTTGTGTATAATGTTTATTGCAGAGGTTATGCAAACTGTTGTTAACCGTGCGACAGAAAACCTTCCCGACAATATTCAATTATCTAAACAGTGTTTAGTGTGGAAACTGCAGTTCGTGCTAAAATTATCAAGCCTGTCTTAACTCAAAGAGTCCAGCTAATAGCCATTAAAGTGTTTAAGGCCAAAGCCATTAGACAAGTGCATGACAGTTAACAAATGTTTGCAGCATTGCATAAAACATTTTTTACGTCATAACCCATGCACTCCATAAAAGTGTTTAACGTCTGCTTTAGAGTAATAAAAGTGGGAGGCGGCCAACCTGAAATAGGTGTTTAATGTCAGAGTCCTTGACCCCCGACCTACATCTTGATTGCACTACTATGACGTATGACAAGACAAAAATCAAATGTTAAGGCTAATTTTACCACCACGCCTAAAGTTTACTCCAAGCATAGGCATATCAAATTCTATCCTGCGACAGATTGTGATGGATGTGCACAAGTTTATATTTATCTGGTCTCGCTCCAAAGTACATTTTGTCTCAGGGGACTGAAACTCAAGCACAAAAAAAGCTAACTCGCATAATGATATGTTTTGTGAAACAGATTACTGATACACATAGTTTAATCAATTTCTTTATCTGCATTTATTCAGTGTAAGCTTGGGTAGACGAGAAGAAAATACCTCGATAACAGAGACTCGATGGTTAATCGCTCAGGTCTGACTGTTACTATGCTAGTGTGATAATCTTGGATTTATAGAAGATAACTATTATGAAGAACAGACATTAGAGTGGAGGGCGAACATGTTTTACAAACTTCTTTCCCAAAGGTTGGAAGGGAAAAGAAAACATGTAGCCATTGATCAAATTAAGTAAAGAGCAAACACAGTTGTTGTAGTTAGCATCAGTCAAGTTAGCGTTGTCTTATCTGAAACAGTTCAGATCAGAAGATGTGTACATTTGCTCGACCTACCTTCCCAAATCCTCTGGGTGATTACAGTCGACCACAAAAGCTTGTTGGTTCAACAAGCTTTTTACTCTCTCCATGACAAAACAAAAATTTCCCTTCAAGTCTTCCTCAATCTCTGAGAGCTTCCAGCCACCACTGGTTGAGCCCGCTCCAGTTCTGCACTTAGACCTTGGTCATTCACAGGGTGTAAAGGTCTGTTTTACTGCAACGTTTTAAAGCGCCAGATATACAAAGCAAGGAAATGAGAAAGAGTTGAGTGAAAAGCTTTGTCCTTTCTGTGGCAGTCTGACAGTGTGTTGTCGAGGAGACAGGAAACAATGGAAAGCAGTTGGTGGAAATGTGGGGGATAAAAGAAACACTGCCAGGTCATTCTCAGTGTAAAAAGGGTTAACAACAGTATTCAATAGCCGGTTGTCAACAACAACATGGAGATGGCTTTAAAAGCAGTGTAATGTGTATGACAACAGTTCAATCTTTGTAGCAGATGAAAACAGAGCCATTACACATAAGGAAACATGTTTGATTAAAGGGAGGAACAAAGGGTCGCTATTTCTTCATCTAGGACATAACCAACCAGGAAACTCAATCACACGGTTCAAGTCCAACTGCACTTGTGACATCAGTCCTAATTTAGCCACCATACATTATGTCCTTACCTCTCCTGTCTTACCACCACCTGCCACGTTTTCAATGTACACCTCTTGGCATGCAGCCCCAGGATGAGCACTGCCTCTCGGCTCTGTTATAAATAGGTTCTGCCATTATCAAAACAGCAAAGATTTGATCCTTGCTACAGCCATGTGGTGTCTCAGAGGTCTTTAGCCTCAAAATGGAATTTCTGACCATTAAAGTGACACATTTGTCCTGGGTACTGAAAATATAAGGCATCAGTGTTGGACTGCAGGCTGACAACAGGTTTATCACTTTCCCTTTTATCTACAGATAAGATTTGCACAACACTTATGAGGAGGTTCAAGAGCACTTCTCGCAATCTCTTTGAGTGTATTAATGCTTTCGATACTCTTCCCATCATTACTTTGAACTTAAGAGTATGACAAACTCAAAATGTGTTGCTGACAGTTGAATGTGTTCATAAAATATATTTCAATCAACTAGAAATTAGCTTAGAATAAGGTGGGGGCTGATTTCTCCAGCTAAGGACATTCAAGCTCACAAAAGTACTCCCCGGGGTGAAGAGTTATGATGCTTTCATTTGCTGCCGCAAAAGGAGACAGATGATCACAGGAAGACCGTTGCAGACGTCAGCCATTCGTCTGCTAGCCTGCAGCATTAGTGTGTGTATATATAAGTAGTCTTGTGTCAAACTTTTCCCACAGGAAACACAGCTGCTGTGACAAGACGACGCATCAAGTTTTACATTCCATGAAATCTCTAAAATAAGCGGAAAGATAGCAGAGCCAGATGGCGTGAGAGCACCCTCTTCTGGTGAAAACTGTGTACGCTAAATGGGATCAACAGATTGTTGCAGTTGTGCTTTATTGAGAGGGAAATTAAAAAGTTTAAATGTAATAACTCAAGTGTACCACTGACTTCAACACCAAGAGCCCTCAATGTCTTACAATGAAGTTTTACGACAATGTGCCACAATGATAACCAATTTCAACTTTATGGACATTTGGCGTTATTTAGTTTGCATTACTTTTCATTTCATTTTGATTATTACTTTTTGTAAAGAGTTATCAAATGGATATTAATGGTTGCAGCTTTAACTGTTTAATAGTCTATGTGCTTCATCATTCACATTAAACATCAACAGTTTCATATAATCACCCCCCCCCCCCCCCCCCCCCCCCCCGTTCAGATCTACACTGATCTCATGCAGGGCCTCTCTGGAATCCAACCAATGGAAATCTGTTTTGGTGACGGAGAACTCCAGATCCAGATGAGCTTCCAATAGAGCAGTCAGAACGAGCCAGGAGAAGAGCCAGTGGTCATGGCAAAAAATCATGTAGTCCGTGGTACCCTGCCATGACTTAGTCTGCAGGACAACTGTGTGTGTGTGTGTGTCCAAGTGCCAAGTGGAACAGAGTGTGCCTTGTTGCATGTGTAACTGAAGAACTGTGTGTGAGTGGGAAGTCATGTGGCCCTGTGCATGCAACATCTCCCTCCACTTCCTCTGTGCTAACTGGGCATGCACACAGAGAGGGTCTTTCTTTTAGCCAACTCTCTCTCTCTCTCTCTCCCTCTCTCTCTCTCTCCCTCTCTCTCTCTCTCTCTCCCTCTCTCTCTCTCTCTCCCTCTCTCTCTCTCCCTCTCCTCTCTCTCTCCTCTCTAAGAAACCTAGCATGTGATGGCATGGCATGATGGTGGCTGGAACATCCCACCTGACTTCAAAATTGTTAAAAAGTGAAAGCTGGCTTCTCTAAATAAAAGGTTCCCTGATTTAATCAACAGTGACATTTTTGTTAATCTCAGCTCCTCAGAACAGCAGGCTATCTACATAAAGTGTTATATACAAAATAATTGCATCTACCAAAGCCACTTTATTTAGATTAATTTCAAATTCACTGAAACCTGGTGCGAGCCGGTTTAATAAAATGATCAAATTCAGAAATATAGAACAAACTCTATGGTTCATTTGTGTATCATATAGGGTTAAGTGTGTGAGGTTATTTCACAGATGATTATCATTATTTGTGATTGAGATATTACAGGTCTGGAAAAACAAGGGTCTGTCGTTTCTCTCATAAAACCTACGACATTTCTTACGTAAAAAGAAATGCATCACATGCATTATATGGATGGCAGAAATAAAGTGTGTGTAATGCTGTTGTAAAGAGTGAACTGTATTTTTATTTTTACAGCTTCCCATGATCACTTTGCCTTGGCACAGTGATGTCAGGGCAGTATTCTTTCCTAAGGACTAGGCTTAATTCAAATCCAGATTACTAATACAAGGGCTGACGTGCCAAATCAATAGTAAGTGAAGCAACATTCTGTCAGCAAGGCGTCACCAAATATTATCCTGCTGTTCAAAGCTGAGCAGACACCGACAAGCTTTAACTCACACTTTTAGATGAGCACCCTTTACACCTCATGTGTCTGAGTGGAATTCACCAGACTGCTGTGAATACCAAAAGGTGAAGAAAGCTAGGTAGAATTAAGTTTTGACTTGGCTTTGTGGCAAAAAGGCAGAAAGAGGTCATTAGCACTAGCCGACAGAGGCAGCAGATACGTTCATCCGTGACCAGCTGGTTTGTGTGCAACCTTTCATTTAGCAATAAACAGTACTGCAGATGTGGTTTTCCTCTAACTTGGGCTTTCCCTCTGCGCCTGCAGCACATCTCATAATTTAAACCTACATGGTTCACCCTGCCCACAGTGGCAAACAAGCGCTGTCCTAGGAGCATCTTCCTGGAGCCAACAGGATGCTTGCATAGCTGCCCCACCCAGCCTATTCCAGGCTCCTCCATCTCAGCAAACTCTAACTAAACCAGGCTTTCCCTACTTAAACAAAGCAATTCTTCTTTAACTGTGTGTCTTGCAAAACTGCAAGCAGAACAGTTTATAATGAGCTAGCAGATGGGTGAACAGTGGAAAGTGTACTCACCCACTATTTCATTTATTTGTCTTTTTCATCTTCAAAATGGAGATTTATGTATTTTAAAACTTGAGGCTGTGGAACAAATTCAGCAAGATGTCGCATTTATATGGTTAGACACTTGGCTCACTGAACCCTGACACAGCCACAACACTACTGTGTGTGCATGTTGTGGAAACAGATTATCAACACGCATACCATACACATCATAGCTATGCTGATAACCAGGAGGTTACGTCTCATTGGCAGGGCTCTTGTGGTCCAGACGAGGCCATCTATGGGGGGGAAGTGAAAGGCTGGGAGACAAGGATGAGGAATACCAACAGTGCGACACAGGAAGCATTTATATAACACAATGTAGCACCTGTGGTCTACTCAGTAGAGCTAAAAATAGCATTTTCTGAGAAAACATACACTTGATTGGCCCATGTATGAAAAGTATGTGCAGAAGAGTGTGTTTCCCTCAGGTTAGAGGGACCACTGTGTGTGCATGCTTAGAAGTGAGTGTGTGAGGATATGTAGTTGTGAGGAAATGTGTGTCTTCCAGGCTGGTCTGCTCTGGATCTCAACTGGAGAAGACCAACATGGAGTCAAAACGTATAGGCAAGATTAAAAACCAACCTGATGTGAGCCATCTTTCTCTTGGACCGCTCTTCCTCATGTAACGTTGTTTATTTGCACTGACCTATAATGGATTAGTCTGCCACTACACAAAAACAACATACCTAACCCTACACTATGTAGGGCGAGTATGAGTCATTCATTGTGCTCTTGGAAGTGATCTCAGTGGGGAAGCATACATGGGATTACAAATGAATCCTGCAGTCCTGTGTCAGATGATCCTAATATTAAGGGAAAGGGCATGATGATCCACATGCATTGTAATAATAAACACATTAGGGCCATGCTCCTGCTAACAAGTCATCACAATAGACTGGAAAACACTGGATCTGTCCACAAGGGATGTGCGCTGCTCAGATCCATCCATACTTATGCTAACCACCTAATGATTAGTTTACACTAAAAACCGTGTAGCCTCCCCACTAATCACTGAGCTACTGAACACAATGTCAGCAGAGATTCTCCTTGTCCCGACACTCGTGTTAATTTAATCACAAAGACTGTTTGAATGTTCAATTTCGGCGTCGGTGCCATGCTAGCTAATGCTACAATTTAAATGCCAGCGTCTCCATTCAAGCTAGCCTCTTCAGCATTGTCCACACGCTGCCTGAAACTAAATGTCTAATCGTTCAAAATCATCGGCTCGTTTAAAAACAACATACTTCACGGTACAGTGTGGAACGCGACAATAAAAAAAACACACACAAAAAAACGTGATAACGCATCTTATCGGTGGGGCTGGTGTCAGCAGACTGATGCTAACCGCTAGCCTCCACCCTGCTGGTGAAGCCGGCGGACAGCGGCTCCGGCCGGGCCACTCTCACTCCGCTCACCTCTCTCTCATGAAGTGCTTGATTCGGACGATGGCCTTCTCGTCGATTTTGCGGATGAAGGTTTTCAATCTCTCCCTCTTGTTCTCGAGCATCCTTCCTTCAGCCAGCGGTGCTCGGCTCGTGTACAAACGACGCTCCACGCCTGACGCCGCTCGTCCCTTGTTTTGGCTTCTCCGTGTTTCTCCTCCTCCTCGACTCATCCGCGGCTCATTAGGGTAATGAGCCCAAATCGGACCAAGCGGGAGAGCCAATCAGCGCCGGCGAGCGCCGTGAAAAAACGGTCATGTCAGACCGCTCGGCCAATCAGCGCGGGGTAGTCGGCCCCGCTGCGACCGCCCACGACCAAATATGGTAGTTGGGCTCTCACCTTTCTCGAGACCAAAGCGGATGTGGCGCGTGTGATGTGGGGATTATAATCAATAATCTACGGGCTCAACAACTCAACATTTCACGTGTGAACAACACAAGGAATCAACCTTGTGACTGAGCACCAGCGTGTCATGGGCCCCATCACACCATATTTAATGCGATATACTGCTTTGCTTTGCACCCACACACAGAAACCTGCATTTTAATGAATGAGGGTTGAACTACTAGATAGATCAATAGATAGATATATGGATAGATAGATAGATAGATAGATGGATATATGGATAGATAGATAGATAGATAGATAGATGGATAGATGTATGGATAGATAAATAGATAGATAGATAGAAAGTTCAAAATGAGTAAAGAATAGGTAAACTGCAGTGAGATGAAAATAGCCAACAGAACTACAGCAACTCGGTCACTATAAGTACCATAAGAAGTATGTGCTAGTGGAAATACTGACAATACAAATATTTAATTTATTTCTACTAGTTTCAAGGAAGTATTTTGTAATTCTCTATGTATTCTTGCATTAATCCGGTTTGCACAACTCATATCCTGATTGCCCTGTGTCTTTTGATTGCGTACATGTTGACTGAGCTACTTGTAGGTTTACACCTGGTGCTAAGAGAGAAATTACATTTTGATCACATCTATGTCCTGTGCATATGGCAGACTTGACATAAAGTTAACTATTAACACATAATAGATTTCGGATTTTAACTGTTTATTTATTCATGTTTTTATTTATGATCTATTGTGAGGTGTCCTTGGGTGCCTAGTAAGGCCCAGTGAAATAAAATGTTTTATTAATTATGTTTTTGCATGTTTTTATTCTATTTTAGTTATCTTTTATATACACATGATATAGATACACTACACATACACTTTTTGGCCCTGCCCTGACTAAGGCGGATATATGTTTTAAAAAACAAACATTTTCCTTTTCGTTTGGGCCCCTTGTCCATACGCCAATGATGTTTTAAGACACCAAAATGGAAAATTTTCATGTGCAAATACTCAAAAACTTTATTTGTGTATCCTCGTGTACATGTAAAACAGAGTGTTTGGGAAACAAGTATGTCACAGCTAACCTCGTGAATACCCAGTTTGTTTGTTTTTTTGTTTTTTATGAGCATGTGTAAGAAACAACAACGATGGTGGTCTGATCTGTTTGGTATGCACTACTAGGTCTGAGTACAAGTTTACAGCTATAATGCTCACTGAGAATGCTCACAATGTTCCTCTCTGGTATTTAACGGATCGTATCTGTAGGCATTATCACATTGGCTCAGTATGTTTGTTTTTAACATTTAATGTAATTTGTGTAATTATCTGGACAAAGAATTTTAAATGAAGAACGTGTGGTTGGAGATTTTAAAAAGTAAAGATATCCATTCAAAAAATATTTGCAGTCACGTAGACAAGGCCTTAGATATGTTTAAGTTTGAGAAGTGACATAAACTGGCAGCACCTTTAAAAGTAAAAAACTGAAATGGCTTTAATCTCATGAATCATAATAAGCTTTGAGATCAGTGACCACTTCTATTCATATGAAGGGAACTGGATGCCAGTGACTCAGAAAACAAGCCAGTTGCTCACTTGGTGGCTTTTATTCTAATGCCACAGCATGAAACCCTTTATTTTAGTATTGTTGCATTGTGCATGTAGCTGATGAAGGGGCCAAGTCTCTCACCTCCCCCTTCACTGGAGAAAAAAAGGCAACAACTGCAGCAACAAATGGTCAAGTCACACAGCTACTGTGTAATCAGCAGACCAAGGCCACAAGGCCAAAGTTGAAATTGTCAGCTAAGTCACATAGGTGTGTTACTTGTGACTACATTACGTGGTTTTTTTTTCAATTTGCAAAGGAACTTGCACAATGTTCATATTTAAAATATGGTTTTGAACTATGCAATTATTTGACGTGTCCCTAAGGAAGTAAATGATGAGGACTTTTGTCGTTTTCATGGCTGAAATTCATTTGAAGATTTACAAGCTTCTGCACTGGCTGACAAGTTGAGGTATTCATCGATCAGGGAAGAACCCGTTGAATTTTGGTGCGGCTTTTTGTAACATTTTCACCAATTTGCCAGAGAATAATTCATAGATCGAGATGAAAAATATCAGGAATATTTAGGGTAGTGATTTAAATGAGTGTGTACAATTTAATGCTGCCTAATTGAATTTAAGGGAACTGTTAGGCCTTGGCAGAGGTATGTGCTCTACTGAGTGTTATTCTCGTTGAGAGAGTTCCACTTTGTCTCCAGTAATCCTGGAAGAATAAGTACAGTTGGATAGATTACTATTATAGTTTTTCCTGATGTCACTTTAATGTGTCATACCATGACAAATTGATGAGTTGTCATTAAATCACAGTTCCATCTGATTTCAGTACAGCTTTCTCATCAGTAGAGTGGTTTGTGACTCTATTGATAAAGCAACACATTTAAAAAAAGAGAACCAGTCATCAGCAGCGGGGTTTTTTTGTCCTCTCACCAGGGAGCCCAGGCACCACCAAGAACAGAAGAGGCAGTGTGCCGCCACATGACACAGCAGTCTCACCACCCTCACACAATCTGGCCTACGCCAGCCAGCCAGCCCCCAGTCCTCCGTTATGCCTCCGCTAGGAAACAAATCAGATAGAGAAGAGGAAATTACATTTCACAAGGAAGCATGTGACGTAATCGGGGGGGGGGGGGGGGGGGCTCAGAAAAAGACAGATGCAGTGAGTCAGTTGTAGTGTAAGGTCATTTGAATCAATCCTAATTTGTTTGGAAATGTGAGGTACAACGTTATTCAACTTGAGGCTTTATGTCATAGAGTGGCCCAATGTGTTATTGATTATATGAACATGTGACTGAGATAATCTGATTATTCATTTCATTCTGAATAAAATATTATTTTGTTTATGAAGTTTACTTGTTGCTAATATAACATTTAATTCATATTTCAATTTACAATTTACAAAAAATGAAATTATAACGAGATTAAGACGTATACATGTCAACATAATCTGAATTAGATGGGAATATTCGACATGTCCTAATTTGATCATTGCTTATTTGCAGTATGACCTCCTTAGGGTTAAGATAATCTGAAAAAGCAGTTTACATGGCAGCGTCTTATATAGACTATTGTCTTATTATAAGTTAATATCCGAATAATGGTGTCAGTGAAGTGATTGCTGATAGCATTCTTGTAGGATGTATGATGTATGATGTATGATTATCCATCTATCTATTTATCAGATAAACTGTGTTTCGATTTAAATTATTGAACACGTTATGATGCAGTACATTTCTGAGAAACGCTGTATCTAAGGCCTTATTTACCTTATAGCTTTCTTCAAGTGAGAGTTTAAGTGTGTAAATTGTAATGCAGAGCAGGATTAGATAAAACAATTTAGTTACTATAAACAATTCAAGGACAATGTGAAAATTATTGAGGCTTTAATATTAAGTTGCATTTAAATCATCATTCACAAAGGTAAATAAAATACGAAAACACAAAAGACATCCTTGACCTATATAGTTAATATTTATCAAGGCCTAAAGAAAATACTATCTACTATGTAAATAAGCCTCATTTTGCTAATTGTGTCAGTCATGACTAAGAAGTCTCTAACATTTTCCTAGTCAATTTTAGGTAATTCTTAAAAGTATGTTAGATTTTATTCATCACTTCTGTTGTACTTCTCTACTCCACATAATCACTAGAGTTGGGAAGGTTTGGCCGGCAGCTGCAGTTTTGAATCCTATATATTTCCTTAATGTTTGCATGTGAAGTGGCTGAACTGTAGAAAGTTTTACATGTTGTGATCCCTGCAGAAATTTGTCTCTAATTATTGAGAGTAAGTTTCAGTAACTAATCCATACCTTTTGAAAGTACTGGTGTAAGAGCATTTACAAAAATGCGGACTATGCTGTTGAAACATTTCAGACAAATATGAACTAAATATACTTTTGTTGCTTTAGAAGTGCACGATCACAAGCTTAATGTGAATGTCATGGTGGATGAGTGCTCTTAAGAACAGCCACTTTGGAAATTATCAACACAAAATGAAGGTCCTCTTCTATTCAGCAAATTATTTGTATTCGTGCTTACAGTTACACAAAAACTAGAACCAGACTGTAATCTCTGATGTTACCTAACTCAAACGTCTGAAAGAAAGGAGAATTGTCCTTTGCTTCAAGGATTGCCTTTTGCCAAATGAAAGTTTAGCCAGAGAAATCTTCATATTAGACATCAGCTTCTGTAGTAAACAAACTGACCTTGAAAGGCAAGAAACACCTTGGCTATAAAAAAAAAACAGGCTATGACGCACACAACTGCTGCAGCCACGCAAGTTACGGCACAGGTGCATAGAAATGCTGATGAGGCAGGGTAAAAAAGGGCAGCAGAATGATGAACTGCTGCAAGCAATGTGTCGAGGCAGCATACCCCTTTGTTTTCATACTTGGAATGTGACTGCCATTAAAATAAGACATATTTTGTGACTGTATGCGGTTAAAACCTCATGAAGCATGAGCACACAGCATGCATTCAGCTGGGAAAGACTCTTTGTCTAAGGGGAATCACACAGCGTTGGTTGCACGTTCCTGGTCGGTATTTCAAATTCCGAAAGAGAGATAGAAATGTTTTTTGTGTCTTGACACAAAAACTTCCCCTATTTTCACAAATAAGACATCAGCTGGCACAAAGTGAGACAAATAAAATTGCTATGGGCATGTGATTACCATGGTAGAGTCAAATGGGAATATTGACTATGAGTCATGGCTGGGTTTTTTGTGGTATCTATCCACTATGTATGAATCTATATTCAAAAGAAACATCCTTTCCTGATTGGTTGAGGGTTGAACATAACTTATATTTGCAGTCTTAGTCACGAATACTGAATCACCTATAGACCCTGTCAATATTTGACCACATTGACTACATCACCAAAAAATATTCTCTGTAAAAAAGTTCTACTTTTTAACACTTATATTTTGCTGATACTGGCAGTCATGAATAATGCATTTCTTACCATTTATCTAGACAACATTTACCTGGATTATTTAAAACTTTGTTTGACTTTAATTTAATTTAATTATTGGCTCTCATCACTTTCTATTGTTCATCAAAGTCACTGGAGAGTCAGGAGGGTTTGGGTGATTTGTGGTTTTGAAGCCTGCATGTTTCATTACTGTTTGCTTGTGAAGTGGCTGAACTGTTTATATAAAGTTTCAGATTGACATGAAGTCACCCCCACACAGTCTTTCAGTTATAAATAGAACCATTTATAACAAAATATTTGCAAACAAAGCCCTTGCAGTAAGCTGCAGTGGCAAATACTATATATCTCAGTAATAATAAGACTACAAAACATTTCCTTGGTAGAAAAGAATCCTGCTATACTGTTTAGCAAATCCAATATTTACCCTACGTGTCGTAGAAGGGAGGAATACAATTTGGTAGAGGGGGAAAAAACATCATATTTGATAGTTGATTGTGAGCTGTATCAGACAAACCAACATAAATTAAGGTTTTCTCTTGTGCAGCAGAGACTTTAATCAGTTTCAGTGTCTCTCTACAACATTTGGAGAAAGAATTGCAAACCAATGAATATCTCGTTAAATCTATTACACAGGACCTTAGCATTGGTAAGTTTGGGGAATTAGGGGTTATGTTCCATTAAAGCCTTCACAACTAATTAGGGTGAAAATATATAAAATTTAAATGAAAAAGAATCCCTTTTCAAAATTGAATCCAAAGTATAAGCAACACACGTAACACTTAACTTATAAATTAAATATGAGGTGGGGACAATACACTGTATATATGCATGTCATTTATTGTAGTAGTTCATTAGTTGGTAAGTTATATTGTATAAGGGAATATAATTTAAGGCCTCTTCACGTGCACACATTTAAATTAGGAAACTGATATTTAAAAACATCTGTTATGCCTAATCTGTCGTCATCAGTTTATGTGTGTGCCGTCTGTGGGGTCGAAAAGGTCAGTTCATCACCAAGGATTCACCCCAGCAACAGCCTATTGCATTCACTGTGCCCAGTGAAGGAAGGGAGGGCATTTACTCCCTATCCAGTGATATCATCTTACCTGCAGCACTGGGACGCTGTCTGTGACCATCACTGAATGGCCCACATTTGTTATTTTGCAGACATTCTGGGCAATTCACTATTCAGAGGTAGCTTCACTCATTCAGGATTGTGTGTGTCTTGCCATCAGACGATTCAATTTGTAATTGTGTTATGTTTATGAAGAGGCCTTCCCCTCGTGTGTTTTGTTTGTGCTCTCTTTGAACGAGCGAGCTAGAGTCTCAGGTGTAACACATACAATCCTCAACTCACAGCGTATTGGGTTTCTACCTGGTAGGGTCTGGCTGGCCTCTTCCAGATACTGTTACCAGGCTACTATCATCACTAATTCATCTGTACTCTTCACCACAAAGCTCTTGGTGGCTGGTCGATCAGCTAAGCGGGGGTAAGGACTGTGCTTTTCTCTCTGCCAGAGCAGTGCAGCACCAGGCCTCCCAGAGGACTGAGCACCTCACCTGGGGCCAATGCAGAACGGGGAGACTATGAGTCCGCAGGACTCCAAGGCAGCAGGGTCTGAAGCCATGGGGGACCAGAAAGCCCAGAACCACAGCCGGACCGAGGGGTGCATGGAGCCCACAGCGCCTCCGCTTCCTCCACCTTCACCACCACCACCAGGGCCGCCAGAATACCCGAGACCAAGGCTCATCTTTCACACTCAGCTGGCCCACGGAAGTCCCACAGGCCGCATTCATGGATTTACTAATGTCAAGGAGCTGTATGCCAAGATTGCAGAAGTGTTCAACATCTCACCTTCAGAGGTACAAAGCAAACCAACCTATGCATGTTGACTTTGTCAGACTAGGAATTTGCAGTTATGGAAATCAACAACTTAAGTTAAATTCCCTTCTTTCTTCTCTAGTATGGCAGGCCAGCAGCAAATAGGTGTTGGGTTTCCATTCTAGCAGTTTTCCATTGAAGATGTTTTGCCCTCAATACTGTCTGCTAGACTTTGCACTTGTCTCATATTGACCAGGATCAATAATGGAAACAAATAATCAGATAATGCACTGTCAGTAAACACAACCCATGCTTTGAATATAACTCAAATAACAAGATAAGGTAAAAGAGCAATTGGTGCTTCAAGTGATGGTAGTATACTCAAATATCTGTTTGAACAAGGTTTGCCTAATTCTTAGGAAATGATGTGATAATGATGATGATTATCAGTATAAACTTCAGCAGTGCTGCTTTCACTCAGTGATTCAGTGGAGTCACTGCAGATGCTGGGATAGTGACTATATGTGTAAATCCAAAAAACACTGGCTCCTACATGTCTCATATTACAAACATTCTCTCTGCCAAGTAAATGCCCACACATGGTTTTTCTTATGCTTGTAGTATCCAAGGCCAGTCCTAGATAATACCCTGATGGAATCACCACAGCTATTTTCAAAGACTTGACAAAGCTCCTGCAAAGCCGAGATATTAAAAGACATCTGATGAACTATTTTCAGTCAGTGAGCTGTATTTCAAATGACATGTTCCAAAAGTCCGTGTGAGAGGCTCCTGATTATCTGCATACTTTCACCGCCTGGCCCCCTGGAATAAGTTTGTAGGAAGTCAGGAGAATCCGATGTGTAATTTTGGGATCCCCGATGGATTCACAGTGAGTGAGTGGGGAGGTTGATGGTGCTTCAAACACATAACAGATGCAGAAATGAAAAACACAAAAAGAAAACAATAGTATAAAATTAATAGGTTATATCCTGCCTCTGCCTGCTGCTGAGGATTTGTTGCTGTTATGAACTCGTCTGTTCAGAGCACCTCCCGCTATACTGTGCATGTGCGAAAGGCATCCAATTTTGTTACAAGTCATGTCAAGTCATGTCTATAGCGTATTTTAGTCTGAACTAAATAAACTAAAATAAAGAATGCTCAGGAGGAAACTGATTATTGATGAAAGACTGGAGGAAAGTTGTAGAAAACTCTGTTTTGAGAGCATGAAATTTCTGACTGCAGAAATTTGTCACAGCAGCCATTTTAAACATGTTTCTATCACATTATTAAATGATGCGATCCATTTCGCAACATAGCTTGAATTAATGTGATTAGTTTCACCTACTATTAGTTTCACTATTTACCTAATATCTTAAGTCAAGAAGACTGCTGCGAAAAAAAACCCTCAAGCAAAATTTTACTGCTCAAAGTTTACTCTTCTTCAGCTCAGGAGACAAAAGTATGTATCTCACTTCAGCCTATATCTTCTAAAATTTACTTGGAGAAACAGGTGGGAGAAGAATTTGTTAAACTGGAGAATCAAGGGAAATACCTGGGAAGCTATACCTAACAAGTTTAGCCAGGCATCTCTCTTAAAGCTAGGGTTTGTAATCCTGGAAAAGCTAGCACGAGAAGGCCACACTTCAAATTAATGCAACCGATTGCCCCACCTCCTCCAATTGTGTCTCTCGTCAAAGCTTCGGCCCAAAACACATGAACGCACACTGACTGACAACTGCTAAAAGCTGACATTTCTGTGACTTGCTTGTCTTAAAACAACTGCAAGTTAAATCATTTCTTAGTTAGTTACAACTGTTGAATGATGTATATGTGTATGCTTCAGGTAATTAGAGATTCTAAACTGATCATAATGTGAATAGTTGTTTGTCTCTATATGTCGGCGTAGTGATAACACCACCTCTCACCCAATGTCTGCTGGGATGAGCTCCAGCCCCCACCCCTGTGATGCTTAAAGGACAAGCAGGTATAGATAATGGATGGATGATGATAGGCCAGTGTCCTGCAGCTTTTTCTAGTATGTTATGGTTACACACTCAGCAACCACAACAGTAACACTCGCCATTGGCCCTATTTAGCACCTATCAGTAGAGTTGTGAAGGCTGCCGTGAAGGCCCGTCCTATCTGTGTATTACGACCTGCTGGACATAAACAATCAGAGTTGACTTGATATATGTAGACCAATGTACATTTCATGCATCAACAAATCGTCAGGCAACTAACAGACATGTGACAGATCTTATTGCTCCATCTCTTCCCTTGCATTATGCAAGTTTCCACTCCCAAACGCTTAACATCTATTGAGGAAAGAGTTTTCACATGTTCATTAACATAGCATACAGTACTTTAAACACATATCTCATCTACATTGTGTAATTAAGGTATCACTCCTACCTCTAATGAATTACAGTGCCACATGGGAATACACGGATGATTTAAGCTAGAGAGGTGGTTAATTGAAGGTCCTTGGTATCCATCTGTGTGGATTAGGGTTAGTTTTGAGCAAGATTACACAAATAATACTGAATGGATTACCACAAAACTTGATGAAAATATGCAAAATTGGACACCAAAGATACTATCAAATGTTGGTGCAGCTTTGGATAAGGGGGCGGATTCAGGAATTTTTCCAACATTCAGCAACGTTGCGAAATAGGGCTTTAAAAAAAATATTTCACTGTCTTCCCAGAGAATAATTCATGGATCTTGATGAAAAAAAATCAGGCATAGTTAGGGAGTGTGTGAAAGTTGGTGTATCTTATTTAAATGTATTGGGACTTGGTGCAGGTATGGGCTCTACTGAGTCCCATTCTAGTTGAGAGAGTTCCACTTTGTCTCCAACAATACTGGAAGAATAAGTACAGTTGGATAGATTACTATTAATAATAATAAATGCAACCTCACATTGTGGCAAATACATTAGTGTACAGTAAAAAGACAAACCCTTGAGCCTTGTAAGAGCCTTTTCAGACTAGGCTGTTGTTTTAGTTTATATCTACTAATACTATTCCTATAATGGAAATGACAAGATTTAACTATAGAATGCTAAATAAACAGTTCCTAGTCTTCAAGGCAAGTGTACAGAGCTTCAAGGTCTCATAGTAAGAAATCAAATAGCATTTGTTTAATCAGATGTCAATGTGAAAGTTGCTTATCTAATAACCTGAAGTATATCTTCAAAACCTTGAACTGCACACAGACAGATATCAGATACCTTTCTACGAGAAATACCAGGCAATTAGATGGTGATAGTGAGAAGCACAGCAGTCTCCTTGACCTCCTGTGGACAGAACAGCAGCAGCAGCATAAAGTTACAGTACAGGTAGATTCTAGAGAAGACCTTGGACTGTAGTCAAACTGTTTAGACTAGCCGGGAGCATGACTGTGAGCAATGTCTAACAGGAACTGCTCCAAATGAGATAACAGGCCACTCAGGTTATCTTGAATTTCCATTATGGATTATACAATTAAAGATGAACTTCAACTTTAGGCTTTCACAATATCAAATAGAAAACGTTTTTGCAAAAACAAACGCTGATGTACACATTTTCAGAGGGATTTCCTTTTAACATCATCAATTCAGAGGTTCAAGCCAACAGCATTCACACATTCCTGGTAGATATTGAGTTCACATGTTTGGGTTTTGATCAGCTCAATGACTTAAAGACACTTTGGAGAAAATTATCTTAAAATTTGTTTTTTTTATACCATTTGCTACTGACTCAATCTATTGATTCAATCACCAACCCTTGAAAAAAACTATTATTTTACCTCATAATCTATTATATAGGAAATTAAATATAATTGGTGTCTTTACTGATAACAATTTCCAGGTTTTTACATTCATCCTGAAATATAAAAACACTCTTACTTTGGAATCACAATAATGACTCAACAAAATGGCCACAATAGCAAAAAGCACATGGTTCTACTGCCCTCTAGTGTTTAAACTCTGTACACTACAATATTAACAAAACCTGACAGGTTTTTTTTTATTGCAAAGCAAAGCAACAGCAGGATATTGCTGTGGTGTTACAGCAGAAATGAGCTTCTCTTTTATATTAAGTATTTATGGTATTTGCTTTTGCATGGGTGTAAATGATATTGGATTCTGAAATCAAAAATAGAAACAATTCATTTTTGTTATCCCGTTTCCTCGCATCAGATCCTGTTCTGCACCCTCAACTCTCATAAAGTGGACATGCAGAAACTACTGGGGGGACAGATCGGACTGGAAGACTTCATCTTTGCTCACGTCAGAGGAGAAACCAAGGAGGTGGAGGTGACAAAGACAGAAGACGCACTGGGCCTCACTATCACAGACAACGGAGCTGGATACGCTTTCATTAAGGTGTGAAAGTACAAAAATAGGCTGAGGCACAATAGATTAAAATTGTTTTGAGGTATTCGGGGTAAATGAAACAGAAAACACTTCAGGGTTTTGCTGTAGCAAAAGAAAAGGGATGACCTTAAATAATCTGAATCCCCATTTGATCAGTCTAAAATCTCTGATCATGTGTTTTAAAATGTAAACCCTCTTTGTGAATAGATAGCACAAACAAGCACTGCAGACTGGGCATCGACACCCACGTGAGAACTTTTACATTTGTTTCTTTTGTCAGAGGATAAAAGAGGGCAGTACTATAGACCAACTTAAGAGCGTGTGTGTCGGAGACCACATCGAGGCCATTAATGACCAGAGCATTGTGGGCTGTCGACACTACGAGGTGGCCAAGATGTTGAAAGAGCAACCGAGAGGTATCCCCTTCACTCTTCGCCTGGTCGGGCCCAAGAAGGCGTTTGGTGAGTGATGATTCATGCTGTCTAGGAGTTATGATCATATGGTCAACAGACATAACCTTAATATTATACACACGCCACTTACAGCCTCTGATGCATTAATTGTCACTTGTCTTTGCACACAATCGGACTAATGAGTTGTTGCAACAGGGCAGACAAAGTAAGCAACAGCCTGGGGGCCCCTCTCAGCTCGGGGCCCCTGAGAACAGTTGATTAAATCCACTCAATGACAACTATGCTGGTCCATTTTGCCTGGGGACGCCAAAGTCCCTTAAAATGCCCCTGGAGGTGAAAGAAAGTTCCTCTGGAGGTCCTATTTTTGAGTTGTTCTGACTTGGGTGTGTTTATGTGCTTTGAATTTGGAAAATGAAAAAAAGGTGGACACACTAAGGGGTTCAGTGTTTGTGAGAGATGGACGTACAGTTTGCAACGTTTGACAAGTTGACATAATAAGCTACTGTTTACAGCTCATTATAATGGGAAATGATGTCAAAACAACCAACATTTTTGCATTGTTGTTCCCACTTGAGATGACGTTCACGTGAATTTTCCCAGAGGTGAAGTCATCTTCCCGCTTTATTCCTACGCCACATGAACGCACAATAATATCATTGGAATCAATTCTTTCTGAACCCTGGACCTTGTATCTGTCACAGTCCGAGATGTAAATCCATGGGTGAGTTGAAGCCAACATGACTCTTTGTTAAATCACCGGATGAAGGAACCAGGACACAAGAAACATTTCTGTTTCTCCTATAATCGCCATCCTCAGCACTCGGAGGAAGCAGATGTATGTGGTGGCTGTGATTTATAATGAACATGTAGACATATCATATCATGGGCAGCTTAAACATGCCCCCAGAGCATGTTCTGTGAACCAACAGCTCATTTCCTACTACTCAGGACACCTCACTCTGTTGCCCTCAGTTACTCGGATGTTGATGGGTATCAGCACCCCATGCTAGTTTTCCACATCTCATCAGCCAAACAGGAAAATCACAGTTCAGGCCAACTGCCAACAATCCTGGGAAAGTTGTTAAGTGAAGCATGGCTAGGTTATGTTTTGATTTTGATAATCCAATAAAACGAACGATAAAAGCAGATATTTCACGTTTGAAAAAAGTTCAAACACTAAAACAACATCGATCTTTTTGGCAGGTTTGTAAGTAAATTCAATTCTTGGTCAATTCTGGGTTCTTGTCAAAGAGTAAATATGCAGTGTATTGGAAATCAACACTTGCAATTCAGTTACTGAAATATGTATTTTCTCCGAACCGTGCACAGACAAAATTAAAAAAGCTTGAGGAATTTTTCATCACATTACAACTACTGGAGAAACCGAGGTGCCTCAAAGAAGTGGATACTGCTAAGTGACTCAGTGCGCAGTATCCATTCTTCACTCCAGGCAAAAGTTGTGCAGAGAAGAAATAAAGCAAAGCTTTTATAGGTTCACAACCATGATCCCGCATACTTGACAGACAGGAACAAACATCTATTCTGGCCCCCATAAGGAGGACAAGTCTCCATAATGTGACTGCGTAAATAGATGTAGGTCCCCACAACATTAGTAATACAGGAGCAAACACACTGGTGGGGGCACATGCACACACACACGTTTGTACATCTATCTTAGTGAGGACCCTCATTGACATAATGCATTCCTTAACCCCCTAAGCTTAACCACCCAAACCTATTCTGACCCTAAAACCAAGACTTAACCCTCAAACAAGCCTTCGAAATTGTGAGGACCAGCCAAAATGTCCTCACCATGTCAAGATATCCTCACGTCAAAATGTCCTCACAATGAAAAAATGTCCTCATAATGTCAAGATATCCTCACGTCAAAATGTCCTTACAATGATGGTATTGAACCAAAAATTGGCTTTCATAACTATAGATAAACATACACACACACACACACACACACACACACACACACACACACACACACACACAGCAGTCATCTGAAGTACATCATGCTTTACCGTCACAGGTTTCAAAATACATCTAATTGTATTTCATCTAAAATAATTCATGTGTCTGAAAGACACTTTCATTTCTGCAGTTTATCTGCCCAGAATAAAAAAAAAGAAAAAAAGAATCATTGGCTCACTCAAAACCAAGTCTTACAGGAAACTTGGCTGACTCCTTGAGCTGTTGTTGTATTTATTAATGTGTTTATATCTCAAGCTACGTGCACATTCAACCCACAACCTTTTTTTGCAATGTTTCTCTGCATAGTGTTGCCATTTTCTCAATTCACTTCCAAGAAATGTTTTTTCCCTTCAAACATTCAGGAAGGGGCGCATTTATTTCAACTAGTTGAGAACATGGAGAGGAAGGATGGCCCTCTGAGTGGATTCAGCAGACGTGGGCTGGGGCCTGTCTACAACCTCGCTTATCAGACAGGAAGCAAAATCCATGGACGACAGACTCATTTCCTGTTCACAATCAGCATCTCATGTTTCCACACTTAATATTTTCAAGACACAACATAGTACATAATAGAACAATCTCAACTCAAGTTCTACTTCTTGTTCCTGACCTTTCAGCCTTGGCCGTTTTGCTACACTGTAGAAACTTTGGTCAATATTAACAATCAAAGGACCTTTAAAATTGTTTGTGTGTTATTGAGCAGAGGCACCAGTCTAACATAACTGGAACTAACATAATTGTGCAGACTTTAGAAAAAGAGAGAAACACTTCAGTCTCCCCCCCCCCCCCCCCATTTAAACCTGTCAATCACACTTTTTTGGGCGTCAAGTAAATTGAATCTCTTAATGACTGATACACATACATAATGGTTGGCTGCCAAATCTGAATAAAATGGATTAGATTTGATGTGTAAAATTATTTATGACACTAATTACAATCCTGAATGTAACTGAGCTGAGACTTCATTAAGGCTTTGAATATCAGAAATATCAGCCAACGAGAATAATGTGTGGGGAACTGAGTGAGGGTAATCCACATTTTGCATTTCAAGATTCAATTAGATTTTTTTTCCGCCTCCATCAACTGAACACGAATACACATCTATACATACGGCATGTATTGGACAACTCCTGATTTAAAGGTCCAGTTTACGGTTCAGATGGATCAGAATTGAATATTGATTACTATAATGTTATTATGTTTGTATGAGTGTATAATCAACCTTAACTACAAAACATGGTGTTTTTATTACATTACATTGACGCCTTTATATCAGGGGTGGGTCCCTTATCGTACCATGATGCACACCCATGTTTCTACAGTAGCCCTTTTTAACCAAAAAGACAGAAACATTTAAAACACTGGTGAATAATATGTAAGACACAAAAGACACACACATAATGCTAATTATATAAAAGAAATAAAAAAATCTTAGCAGTTCAACATAATATAACAACACATCATTTTCCAGTGTTTGTGGCGATTACTGCACATTACACTTGCAGGTCCCAAGGGTTTAACTTCATTTCCACTGAGAAGCAGTATGAATCACCCTTCTTGTATGATTCCATTCATATAATGTACAAACAAACTGAGGACTGTAATTGTTTCTAGAATGTTGACCACAAACAGACCTCTGACCTTTAACTGGAAAGGGTTCAATTTTCTTTGGAACACAGATGTGCATTGTATAAACCCCAAGGGTGTGTTTGATCAAAATGACTCCATGAGAAACACTGAACTTGTCATTGAAAGAAGAGCTTTACGCATGTTAGTCTTGTTGTTTGCGTTTGCGTGCTACTGTGCTGACATATGCACATTTTTAACAGGAATAGGAAAAGTTTAGCATGTTCAAATTCCTAATTTAGTGTCTGAGCACGCAAATATTTGCTAATTAGCAAATTAGTAAGTCACCAAGCATTTCTTTAACCTGTGGAGATCATTAAAGTTTTCCGATTCTGAATGTTTTTCTCTTTTTAGAGGAACAAACTGAAGAATGGAGCAAAGGAATGTAAAATGTGGTGTTGCATTTCATTTGTGAAATCTCCAAAGGAAGAAATATTCTGTGTAGAGATTGATTTCTATACGCAAAAAATACTACTCCTAAGAAAAAGTGTTTTTAATATGATGAAATGCTGTCACCCTGTTCGTGTGTTAGACATGATTGGAATGAGGACCAGAGCACCAAAATCAAACGAGGGCAAGATGGTGAATGGAAGAGAGACGCTGCGTCTTCGCTCTAAGGGAGCGGCTACAGTCCAGGAAGTGGTGAGTTTCACACGCTCTGCTCGATCATGACTGCCTGAACTTCCTGAGGCCCTCGAGATACCGACACAATTCCACAATGACACACTTCAGACTCCACACAGCCACTTGACTCCAGTCACACAGTCACACAGTATCAGTTACTGCTTGTTGAACAATGATTGTCAGAAGTGACCTTTTTTAAATGGTCATTTTAAAGTCAACAGTTAACATGTATCAGGGACACTCATGTTCAAATTAGTATAAATTCATCTATGAAGTTTAATATATTTATACAACACAAGCCAAGTCATAAACAATACCCAAAGATAAGCCTTGAATGTTTTATCATGAGAAGATGTCTTCACAAAGTTTTCCATCTCAGAGTTTCCATCACCATATTTAGAGTGTGAACACTTCCAGTGAAACCTCTGTATTTTTCCTTTGTATGCTGCCAGCAAAATGAGTTTGAGGAACAGGCTACCAAGAAAGTGGATGACCTGCTGGAGAGCTACATGGGCATCAGAGACCTGGAGCTGGGTAAGACCAGTAAAAGATAAATTAAATGGTATCAATAGAGGCCCACTTGCTTACGCCCCTACTATTACATAAGTGACTTCTCAAGAAAAGGAATGAAAAAAATATGAGTGGGACAAATACTTTGCCCTTTTCCAGACTTTCAAGGTCAATGGCCTTGGATGTTCAGGCCAAACATAAAATGGGTTAATGATTTCTCAGTGTGTCCTTCACCCTGTTGTTTGCTCGGAAATGATCCTATAAAAACAAACTTAGTTGCTTATCCTGTCCCTGACAAAGTTATAAAGAGACAAGTAATGAAAACATGATTTATGTGACTCGTCGACAGTTGCTTGGATAGAAGCCGTTCACAAATATTGTTGACACAGTTCTGCCAAATTCAGCTTCATACATCAAGTTGGGAACACAAGTCGTCCTTTTACTCAGATATTTGTATGTACTTATAAGTCTTTTCAAGGTTTGGGTATATCATTTATATATTGAGGTAAAACTGATTGACAAATGATTTCATGTCCTTATTTGAACATTGTTGAGCATGTTTGAAATGTCTTTTTATTTTGAAAATGTCTATTTGCACATTAAGATGCAGACTGAGTCCATCTGATGATTTTAAAAGCCAGAAAGAAAAAAATAATTGGAGACATTGTTGGATGTGCGCAGTATTCATGGTCATCTCATCTTTTTAATGTTGACTTTACATGTGTATCCCAAAAATATAATACACCAAAATATATTAATAGCTGTTCGGTAAATATTTTCAAGTCATACCGACAACGAAAGGCTGCACTGTGTATTTTCAGTCTACTTAATGTCTTTGAAAAGGCTTTTGTTTGACATTTATATTGCAAATATAAAACTTAAAGGGGTTATTTTAGGACAGATATAGACTAGCCTTTTGTCTGTTTATGGCATAGATTTTTGGTGACTGATGTTGTGGCTTTGTCTGATGAGGAAGAAAATAAACTTGTCACAGCCAACATTTACCTTGACTTGCCTGTTGAATATTATTTTATTATCACATATATTATTGTCCCCTTCTTTCTGCAGCAACCACCATCGTGGAAGCAGGCAAGGACAAGAAGAACCCTGATGATTTTGCAGAGGCCTTGGACTCAGTTCTGGGAGATTTTGCTTTCCCTGATGTTTTTTTGTTTGACGTATGGGGGGCTATTGGGGACGTCAAGAATGGCAGAATTTAGAAATTTACAATATAGTCATTTTGGGTCATTTTAAAGTGAGATTATGTTGTTCTGATTCTACATGAACAGCAGCATACACAGGAGAGAGACATACATTAAATAACAATGTCTTCCCAGTGAAATTAGGACTTAAAAAACACTTTGCAACTTAAATATCTTCTAACGTGCAGAGTATCTGACGTAAGTCATTTATCAAACCAGTCATCTCATAATGTCATCATCTGCGAGTCTACGTCAAGTGAGTGAGTGGATGCTCTGCAATTTAGTTTCACACACGATCATGTCAAACAGAAAGCCAGTTCGTAATTTCCCATGATAAAAATAATAATAAGAGAATAATAATAATAATAAGCCGGTGTTCTTGGTCAATAACATTAAAATAAAATTTTCCCATGCTTCCCACATTTGCCATGATTTGTAAAGAAAGATTTCTGATTTGTTTCAAAGACAAGATGTAAATATATTAGACCAGCTTGTTGAATTCTTTTCATTTCAGTATCTCTACCTGTTTCTTCATTAGACAATAAAGGGCATTATTCTGTCTGTTGGAGTTTGAGAATTATATGTTTTCTGCTGCACCAAACAATGGGAAGAAAGTATTTCATCTTAGTCTTTGAAGCACATAAGCAAGTAAAATGACGAATTGCTAAATAAAATTCCATTCATCTTGTTCTACATCAGTATTTGTCTGATGTTTTCACACTTTGTATATGACTACACCTCCTGTGAAGACCAGAAAAATGTATGGCACATTTTAGATGTTTAAAATTGTAAGTAAAAAAAGTTTGAAAACATAGTTGTCGAGTCTGTGTATGCTGAACAGAAAAGTCCACTTCGAGAAGATTTTTCAATTTCAGAGTTTACTTATATGTACATACAACCACAATGCATTTCTGTTGAGCATATTCAACAGTTATACTTTTTACATTTTTTATTGGATGATACTGAGAGAGATTGTGACACATCTCAGCCACCGTCAATGATTGGTTCAGGTCTCTGCTATCAGTGAAAATACAATGTTACAATGGTATAACATGCAGGATGAGTGTGCACAACTTTCTGACTCAGCGATCAAATAGTGTAACAAATAAATTGTTTGTCATGATATTACCACAAATCATCTGACTTTATTTGAGTTGTTTAACACGTGAATCCTGCCACAAGTTTAACATTGAGAGTCTGAGCAGCAGAGGTGATCTGTAGGAAGGAATAACATCAGGACTGAGGCCCAGAAAAGCAACAAGACTAAAGCAACAACTATTTCTGCTTTTATGAAACAATATTCATATCAGACTTTGTCTTTGGTTGCAGTTGGAGTCTTGTTCCAATATTGTTCAAGAAAAGATTATTTTGAATTTTCCCATCTCCTGACCAACTCTGGGTCTAAGAAATACTTGTCTATGGAAATGTCCTCCCAAAACCACCTTAAACCAATGATGACGAAAACAAGTTAAGATGAGGAAATTATACTTTCTTCATCAATTTTGGATTTGAATACATTTTAACACCGTGTAATCTAAGACTGGTAGAAAAGTACAGTTGACCCAAATTACAAAAGCTACATAAATCCTGCATGCCCTTGTGTACAATTAGACTTCACTTACTCAATGTTTTTTAGGGTTAGGGTCACTTTTCATTTGTTTGAGCAGCATAAATAAATTTCTATTAATTAAAAATTAACGATTCACTACTATGAAAACTGTAGGCAAACCAAACTATAAGCAGTAAGTGAAGTGGACACATGCCATCACAACATACCGTCAACATACAGTGTTGTACGCTATCAGCAACAATATTAAAACCAGAATATAGCTATGATCACATTTCACAGTAAATATGTTATTTGAAATACTATTGCATTTTCATTTATTGACATTATAACACTGTATTTTAATGGTCTCATTTTTCTTTTTTCAGGCAAACTTGTATACGTCCATTTGGTGTATGACAGACAAGCAGACATGGCAGTTTTTTGTATATCTGGAAAAATTAGCAACAGATCATGCCCAGGTTTTTTAGTATTTTTAACCCTATTACATCTGATTCTACAGTAATTCCATTGTGAATAAAACAGATATAGTAGATTACATTTTCTAGATCAAAGGAAAATGAAAATCATGCACAAGGCCCCAGGCAAACATTGGGACATACTTTGTACACTCTGATGAAAACATTTTCACTTTGAAGCACCTCTATGAGATCAGCAGAAGTCTGTTTTAGGTTTGATGGTCTCTGGATCACCTGTTCCAACACAATATTGAAAATTCAAGGGTTTCCCCCCCCAAAATGTTAATTTAAACACTTTCAAATAAGACGTGAGCATTGAGCATGAGCATGAAACACAGTTACGGTCTATCGTGTACATGTGTTCATCAAAACAATCAACACAGATTGCCTCAATAAAATGTTTTAAACTCAAACATCATACAAATATTTTCAGGCTCTGTACCTGAAAAGGCTGATGCATGTAGATTGCTTAAAAAGTTCCTTAGCTAACTTCAGTGTTAAGTGGTGACATTGATTTATCGATACAGGTTTGATCATTATACTGTGAATTAAGGTGTTACTGTTAATACTAAAATAAATGTGAATGGTATGAGATAACATAATCCTTTCAGATAATGGGTGTTATCTACATGATTTCCAACATTCTGCTGCAACAACAATTCAAAATCCAACCAATCAAAGAGATGGTGGTGGGTTCAAGGTAGATGGGGGCGTCACATTCAATTTTCCCGTCTCTCCTGTTTCATTCGATCCCACAGTGCTCCCGATTGAAGAACGTGTCAACCTGCGCACAGTGTCTCTGAGAGATGGGTACAAGGTCATGATGGAGCCTCTGGACCAGTCGAAGCGGGGGTAGATTCTCTTGAGAACCGCCCTGCGAAACAGGATGTAAACCCAGGGATCCAGGATCTGGTTTCCGGTGGCGAAGCGCAGCCACAGCAGTAGGTATTTGACCTGGAGCTGCGCTCCGGACAGCACAGTTTCTGCAATAAAGATCTGAAAGATTGATAGGGAGATAAGACAAGAGGGCAGGAAAGGAGAGGTGGAGAAACGGAAGATGAGAGGAATGCAAGCAGTTGCGGGAAAGAATAGAAGCAAATTACAACAAAAAGAGTTGAAAAGATGTGAAATGAGGAAGAACACAAAAAATTAAATTGGTTAATATTTCAAATGCATACAGACACGTGTTAAGTCTATGTCTTATTAGCACTGACCCAAGAGTCTCATGTGAGTCTATAACATGATCACAAGCTCCTTTAGGAAACACAAATTGAGTTACTGCTAATTCCAAATTCAGATGGCACTCTAACTTCTCTATGCTTTACCTCCAAGCAGTGCAAGGTAAAATAAACAACTACGCAGTGTTAACACATGCAGCTGTTGAGATACTAAGTCACAGGTTTAGTTAAACAAGCTTTTCTCAGAGGCAGACGTGCTCCAGGGGCTGCACAGTTTTACACGGTTTGTGTTGTAGCTAATTTCCCAGATAGAAATTGACAACATTTGTGGTTTTGCTTTGTGGCATCAAGGCTATTTCAAGCTTTCAGCATCAACTTGGCCTGATTGCAGTTAACTGACTGTGGCTAGATGACATTTATCAGGAGCAGCTCTGCTCTGAAAAAATGTTTGAGTAACTACATTAAACTACAGGCTGAGATTGTTAATCTATCAGGATGCTCTGCAACATGAATGGAATATTCAGCAATTTATGTAAACATAACCACAATAATGTGTTCATCTGGATGAGCTCAATCGTCTGTATATTGCCGTCCATGTAAACATAGTCATGACAGTAAATTCACATCAGAAACTATTTCAGTGAAATGAAAGTAGGGATTTAAAGGTCCAGTGTGCAAGATTTAGGTGAAAGGAAACCATTTGCAGAAATTCAACATAGAATAATTCTCATGATGTTTTCACTAGTTCATTTCATCTAAATTGTATGAATTGTAGTTTTCTTTACCCCAGAAAAGACCCTTTATATTTAAATACTTTATATTTACATGGAGGGGGGGTCCTCTCTAAGGAGGCAGCCATGTTTTTTACATTAGTCCAGACTGAACAAACTAAGACCTTTTGAGTTTTTATGAAACTGAAGCTACCATAGGTTCTTTCTCATGTTTGAAAGGGGAGGGTGAGGGGTGTTCAGCTGCAACATGACAATTCACCACTAGCTGACACTAAATTCTACACACTGTACCTTTAGTGAAATGTACACAGCAGCAGCAAAACCGAGATGAAACACGGCAGGACTGCCACTGAATGAGCTTATGGGTGATGAATTAGAAGCTGAATTGGTAAATCAGAAAGTTTCATGGGCAGATGTTTGGAACATGCTGAGCCAACCATAGCCCTGTGTTAGGCTGATTGTGAGTGATGATGGGGGAGAGCAGCTGCTAACAGCGAGCTGTGTCATTGTTAAAACTTTATTCAGCGTTTTTGATTTACTTTTTACTCGCCTCAGACAGGACACTTGAAATATGATGTAAATCCAGGGGTCAAATATCTGATTGCAGGTGGCCATTCGTATGTAGAACAAAACAATTTCATCTCTTACAGGCGCGGCAGTCACGACGCTCATCAGAATAAATATCTGTGCAGGGTGTCACATAACTGAGGTTAGACAGGAGGTAGAATAATAAATAAACCTGCAGATCAAAAAGTTAGGCTGACGAGAATGTTTATAATGAGCTGTTGGTTTTCAATTCTACCATTTACCTTCATTTTGTTGTGATTGACAGCTGAGACTAACACCTGATTGGTTGAGCACATGTATTGGTTGGACGTCAAGATGGTAGCGTTTGTATTTGGGATATTTTGGCTTCTCTGTTGGTTACTGGGAGGAAGTGGAGATGTGTCCTAATATGACGTCTTCGGGCTAAGCTGGTGTTTGTTGCCCTTTTGGACATGTTTATGTTTGCCTCTGTGTCAGTTGACCGCAGACCCAAAGGCTTGAGGAATGAAAGCTACAACTTTTAAAGAAGTGTAGTTTTCCTTTAAAGGTGCTGTTTCACCCATGCTCCTTAAGTAAAGTCAGGTGTCATCACAAGAAAAGTGATCCAGGCTTAGATCAGCTAACCTTCCAGATCACATAGTCAGGAAGCTGAATTGCTCAGAAGAAACAAAGGACGAGCAGGGGAAATGGAGAAAAGCAGCTTAAGACCTTGTGATGCCTCATTACAGTTCAAATATTTGATTGGCAGAGCACAACAGGAGCTGGACGGACAGGGTCAGGGTCAGATGCCTCTGAGATATACCATGATTGGAAGTATTTTTAGAGTATAGTTGTTCACATTTATATGAAATAAAAGAATCAAGCATTTACACATTTACAAGATTTTATGCTACTCTTACTCTCACAGTATATTGTTTGAACAGGAATTGAGTTTTCAGTTTATTTTTATCATTTTGCATTAAACAAATGAAAACATATGCACATACAGTACATACACTATAAAAACGATATTTCACAGAAATCGATTATTTTTTTACAGGATTATATAATTGCTTAATGTTGAATTCTATGTCAAATCCTATAGCTGAATGTATGCATATGTATTTTTTTTATGTATTTATGTCTGTATAAATTCTAAAGGTTGGCAGCTTGGTGTTTGGAAACTTTTGTACAATTTCTTGACATTTATATATTTACTTATACATGTATTTTAAAGTGTAGGTTGTATTACATTTTGGCAAACTCACCAGAAGGGGGCACCAGCAGATAGAAGCGATGACCATGATCAGGATGAGCTGAACCATCATCTCCACTTCGTGATCTCGGCGCCGCTGGCTCCTGTCCTGTCCGCAGCAAACCTTGATCAGGGTCACCACGCTTATCGTGTTCAGCAAAAATGACACAGCGATGCTTATCAAACCAACAAATGAAAAGATCAGGGAGAAGATCAGGTCATTTCCCTCAGAGCTGATATTCAAAAAACACCAGGAGCCTGGCACCTGCAAGTGGTAGGCCCCAACGCCTGTTAGAGGCAGCAACGCAATGCAGCCAGCGATAAACCAAACCATCAACACCATGGAGATTGTCCGGCTCTTGCTCACGCTAGAGGAGCGTGCAAATGGCCAATTGATGCCAATGAAACGCTCCAGTGCCATGGAAGCACTAAGCAGCAGCGGGCACAGTCCATAGAACACCATGGACATACCCATGAAGTTGCAGAAATGGCAGTTTGGGTCTAAATGGCGCCAATTAAAGTGAGTAACATGGAATGAAACCACAATGGTGCCTGTGAGCAGAAGACCCATGAAGTCAGTGACCACCAGTCCACCAAGGAAGATCAGGAAGAAGGAGCGCGAGCGGCTCTGCGTTCGCTGGAAAGACTTCAGGAGAACTACAAAGGCGACAAGATTAGAGGTGAGACCCAGGATCATGAAGATAGATGAGTAGTAGGCTGAGGCGATGGGGGGCTGAATGGAGGTGAATGGAGGGCTGTTCTTGGTGTAGCAGAGCGGGGTGCTGTTTGTGAGTGGCAGGACTGAGCTGTTCATGGTGGCCAGCGGGTGCAGGGTCGTTGATTTCAGATAATTTAAAGATGTAACGACAGTTCCGGTCAGAGGGATTTCATTTCTCTCTTCAACCTGAAAAGTAAAAAGAAAAGTGAAGGTAAGTCATCAATAAGACGAGGTAAGGCATGCAATACAAACTAAATGTGCACAAAAACTGGCCAGCTAAGTGTTGGGCTGGTTAAAAATACCAAAAATGAAGCTGTGTGTTTTCTTGCTCCTTTGGATATGATGCTTAATAGTGTTTATCCAATTCTTAATTTTAAGACTAGCAAAACTACAGATGATGAAAACTGGTCTCTCTTCACTCATCCATCTTCTACACATTTATATATTTAGAGTCATGTGAGGCTGGGCTGAAATCTATCCTCGCACGCACATGGGGGAAAATGAAGGGAACGAGTGTTTATATTAGGTCAGCCATCACAGTCTCTGTATTAAAGACTTTTAAGGATATTTGTGGTTTATTGAAATCTATTGTTTTATATGTTTGTATTTGATAATATTATAGTGTTGTATTCATTAAAGTATTCCGTGAGACTGAAAACATCTGTGCAATAAAGTCTAACCCTGTAAAAATCACAGGTTGGTCAGATGATCAAACAAGGTTTAGATCAGCCAACAGTCTGGCCAGAGTTTGCAAACCACTTTAATTGGAGCAAAAACCTAAAGTCAGAGCCCCCAAATGTAATTTTGATTTGATGATTTGATTTAATGAACTGATTATTCCTCTTTATACAGAAAGTGAAATTGAAGCAGGACATTGGCCTGTAAACTGTGATGGTTTGTGTTATTAATTTTCCTCTTTCCTTCATCTTCTCCTTTTGATCTGGTGCTGTTAAAAATGTCGGATCCTCTGACTGTTCTTGCTGTTTGCCTAAACCTCATCTTTTTTGGCACTGTAGCGATGGAATGTTTAATTATATACTTATGGATGCACTTATTGATAAGATAGATAAAAACTACAAAACTAGGACCAAAGTTCTAATAGACCAAAATATCCTACAAAAATCTATCCTTTAATCCAAAGCATCTTGACGTAGAGTAACTACATTTTTAGGATGGACATCGGAGCTTATATAAAGTCAATGCAACAGCTCAGATGGAGTAAAACTCACACAAACACAGTAGAGCAATGCAGAGAGTGACACAGACACCAAAATTACACAGAGTTTGAGAGCTGGCACATCCTGGCAGGAAATGCAGTTACTTCATGAAAACAGTACTGATGGAGACACTAACCGGAAACAAACAGTGGCAAAATTAGACTGGGATGTAGTCCACAGTTGGCCTGTCCTTTCACAGTCAAATGATATGAGAGTGCCTTCGAGCAAAGTGGAACTACCAGGTTACACCAAGTAAATAATTAGGTGAAGGAAAAACTAATTGGGAAATAAATGATCATGATTTAAGCTGAAAACATTAGTTTCATGGAATAGCATATATAAATATCGATGTAAATAAATGTTGAGATGCAACTCTCTCTCCTGAAATAAGATAAAGGAATAAACTGGAAATATACAAACTAAATGTTATTAAAAATGAACTATATTAAATAACACAAAAATATTCCACAGAAATTAACATGCTCATAGTGAGAGACTTGAAAAAAAACACATATTGATTTTAAAATCGAATACTGCGATCTGTACTGATATAATGGTGATGCTGTGTTCACTATTTAAAAAATACTCTGCACTTAACTCAGGTTATCGACCTGTTCTCTTTCCTGGATGAGTTGACTTTATATCCTAAGTGTAGTGTAGGCGGTATTTCCTTTTAGTTATCATGGTTTTCAAGATGAGATGACTGTAAGGACATAAACAAATGCAGCAAAGACGTAAGAACATGGAGTAATGCTCAGAATTCAGCTTATATAACACATTACCAGATCCTAATGCTTGTATAGTGAAACAAATATGACTGAAAGTGAAAGGCTTCAGTTTATGTTGAAACAATACCCAGAAATCCTGTCATAAAAAGCCCCTGCAGGATTTCACGTAACATAAACAAGGCTTATAACAAGAACATACATCTATATTATTTAGCTTTTGGCTCAATGCACAGTGATGTGCAAAGAAGCAGCTGTGCAATGCTGCCTTGAACGCTTCTACACGCCTGATGTACGGCACACTGGTACTTTGCTATCAAACAAAAACAGTTCAGAAGAACAAGTGTCCGTCTTTGTTTTAGTCAATCCCAACTTTAAATTTAAATCTTAACAGTGAGAAACAACACACTTTCCAGAGGTTAACGACCCTAAAAATATAAACACTCCACTTCAGATTTAGCTCCATCACTTCAGTCCCTCCTCAGACAGGACCATGATGCAATATGACTTCATACAAGTCTATGTTAGATGTCGTAGCTCCGGCTTTGTTTTGAGTACATTAAACAAATATCATAAAATTCAATGTAATCTACCAGTTACTTAATCACTTAGCACAAACACAATATGACGTAACTTACATGCAAAATGTATATTACATCTGAAATTGGATTTGGTACTTTACAAATGCAGAATTCATATGATAATAACAAGCCATGACAGCTGCCTATTATATAGCTGAGTATCGGGGCAACTTAAACGGAAAAATAAAGGGATCAAAGTCATAATGTTACAAGAATAATGTCACATTTTTTGTGTAGTGCTAGAAGAGGGATATCAGAAGATCCGCCTGTTGCTTGTGTTCAAATGAGGAATGTGGAGCTGTGCTTTAAAGGTTTTACAGATGACTAAATACTTTTGTCACATCAGCACCACAGGACTTTGGTTGTTACTCAACAGAGACATCAAACTCAAAGAGAAAATCTTCTGTGGATGAAGAAATGTTTGAAGTTATCATTGGTTACATCTGCAGGATATTCAAAGTGGTTGTGTAGTTTCTTTCTGCAACTGATTATCACGATTTTGGATTCCAAAAGGAAGTGGAGGTCCAGCGAGCATGGTTTCTCATTGCTGCTTATGAGCTATATAATTATATTTTTTTGTACTTTAAAATTACCACCTTATTCTTGTTATATTACAAAATTATTCTCGAAATCTCAAAATTAAATTATACTCGTCGTATTTTATTACTTGTTCGGAAAGTAGAAAACATAAACATGTATGAAGTGAGAGGAAACCATCCACTAAAAGGTAACTGTACCATAATCACATCCTTCAGAGAGCTCTTGTGACCCTGAAAACCTTCTGAAAGTGCTATTAGCCAAAGTGCCTGTTAGCATCTGCAGCCGTTTTCACAATTGCGTCATTAAAATGGTCAAATGGTTCAAACTAATGGGAAACCACATAAATATAATTATGAGGCGAGGGTACTGAAGTTCCTGAGAGGAGGGTTGGTCACTGTCAGGGGTTTTATTTTTTATTTATTTTTATTGCCAAAGAGACATTAAAACTTTTTTTTCCAGATGTAAAGCAGATTGGCTTCTACAAGGCAACATCCTTTCATGAGGTTTGTGGTGTGGGACATTTATATTCTACATGTGGTTGTTTAAAATGAAAACAGTTTGAGAATTTTTATATGGTCGTAGTTCATGATGACTGTAAATGAGGCTCTGTTTTCTATATAGGTTTTTCATATTCATGCTTTTTAAGCCTATTAATTGATGTGTTTTGAACAGGCTGTTGTGCATTAATTTATACAATAATAAAAAAAATCCCACATGTACATAGATAATAAATTACACAGGACATAATAAAAACAAGAACAGGATGAGGAAGGAATGCAGCTCTTCACTGACATTAACAAGTATAAAAAAAGTGTTTTTTCTCTCAGTTGAATAAACAAATCAAACAGAAACATCACAGCCAAAAAAAGCTCCATCATTAGCCTGACTGGTGTAAAAGTATTGATATCAGTTATCTCAACAATGATTAAATCTGCTCCAGAAACATAAATGCTGCTGTTATGTTGCTGCAGCGAAACCTATTTTGCTCTTATGCCCCCCCCCCCCCATGAACATGTGGAGCTGGGGTTCATTCAGAAACAAGCACTTTGTGCCTAAACTCTAGGGTGTTGGTGTCCTGGAGTGTCAAAATATCCAAGTTTATTACCAATTGTAGTTCAATTCACATTTTTTTCAGGCTCTTTACCACAAACACCTGGTGAAAGAATGTGAAATGAATCATTGAAACTATGCCTATTGCTTCTGAACTAGGGTACATTTAAAATTACACAGCAAAAAAATGAAACTTAATATTAGACTTGACAAAGCTCCACTGTCAAATATTTAAAAAAACTTTTTTTATGTAAAAGAGTCAGTAATGCAGATATGACACGCGTATGTAAACTCATGTTTAATTTTGAATATTTAGATTCCAAAATGGAAAAACTTAAAATATCATTGAATCTTTAATGTTTCGTCTTTTTCACAAATTATAATAAATCATTTTACTTTCTGCACTTGATTTAACTTTGAACATTTTTTTAAACTGCT
Organism: Paralichthys olivaceus; assembly: GCF_024713975.1. NCBI lineage: Eukaryota > Metazoa > Chordata > Actinopteri > Pleuronectiformes > Paralichthyidae > Paralichthys > Paralichthys olivaceus. The sequence continues at coordinate 9,104,534 of NC_091095.1, read as the reverse complement.
GGTTTTTGGGTTGTCTTTTAACTGTTTCTAACATAGAAACAGAACTTTGTTCCACTGTATGTTTTACAGATATGGCTGGAATTACATAAATAAACACACAACTTGAAATGGTCTGTTAGTTTAAGTAAATATGAACTTACCACCACAGAAGCTCTATCAAGGGCCAATTCGACTCAGTTGGAAGGTTTCCTGTGCTCCATCTCCTCTGCACTCGTAAGATCAATAACACAAACAACGATCACAGTAAGAGGTGGGAGACATGACACACACGCTGAGTCCCAGCTGATGGAGTTAAAGTCTCACACAAAGTCCCACCGGAGGCTCTCAGCAGGAACCCTCGGTCATCTCCACTCCCTTCCCCCAGCTGTGTCCTCTTCTACAGCTGCTGAGATACTCATCTCTCCCCTTCCCCTGGTGTATGCCTTCAGCTCACTTGACCACTCCCCGGAAGACAAAGGGGACTGGCTGTGGGACGGCACCACGCAGCCTTTCAGGCAGGACAATTAGCAGCAGAGGAATGTCATCATGCATCAAAGTGGTGCATGGTGGGAGAGGGGGCATTTATCTCATGTTTGCTTTTTAATGCTTTACTTTCGTACATGTGTAAATGCATGTGATTGGGAGGTGGGTGCAAAATAACTCTTGTTGATATCGCTAAGGCTGCAGAAAGTGGTCAGTGCAAGATACTTCAATACATATGATTCTGAGTTTTTTTTGGACAATATATATCATTTTGACATATTGTATAACTGTAGGAAGTCAGAGGGCTTATAAATTATGATGTAGTAACAAACATCTGCATAGCCATAATGGTCCTACGATACGTGAATGTCTAAAGACCTCTGTTAATGAGACTTATCAAATGAGGCCATCAGCCTCATTAAAGGACAACATTAGAATCAAGACAGTTATGAAACAAGGGCTAAAGGGATCAACATTCCGCCAGCAGATGAAGTGTAACTTCAAAGACACATGTGATGCAGATGTGGATGATAGCCTCTGAATGTTCTCTCTCTGTCTCTCTCTCCATCTCTCACAAACACTCACGTATGTTTGGACTTCTATCTTGGTGAGGACACTCATTAACATAATACATTCCCCAGCCCCTTACCATCGGTACGACCCAGCACAGGTGAAAACCCAGTCGCAGCCTGATGAATGAGTCTCCCCTCTTCTCAGCTCCCAAGAACCACCAGCAACAAAATATTTCAACCTGTTTGAAGGTTTATTAAAACTCAGTTTTTTTGCTTCAGGCAACCTTAAGGCCAACAACCTAAACTTACCTCCTCAAATTAAAGAAACAACATGACAAGTTACTAACCTAACTCCAAATCCAAGAGAAAACAAGGGTTAAACTAAAATGCTACGCACCCCTACCAGGCTGGTACATCAAGCAACAGCTCTTTCACAAGGTACAATTCTCTCAAGAGGAGAGACCGCAGGAGGTGGGGGAAGCCGTCCTCTTAACCTGCAAGCTTGGAGGCTGGAACCAATCAGCTCCCTGGAAACAAACCTACACACTCACAGTCAATCACTCACTCAGTCAGCCATTGAGCCAAACACACCTGCAACACATCACACACCAGCACCACAGCAGAGAGAGAGAGAGAGAGATCCGCAACACAGGCACAGCAGATTAAAGCACATACACTGATGCATTTCATTCAAAATGGTCAGGGAGCAGGCCCTGGTCCCCATGAGGTCCTAACAGGGTCATTGTTTGTGCTGGAAAAGGCCCAAAGGACAAGCACACACACACACACACACACACACACACACACACACACACACACACACACGTACACACACACACACACACACACACACACACACACACACACAGACATATCAATATTATCAGTGTCAGTTTATTCCACTGTGTTGAAAGAAGTGAATCAAGTTGCTAAGTTGGTTATCTGATGCTCAACTAGCGGAGGTGCTGCAATAAGCTTCAGCTGAGACACTTAATAAAAAGTTACTTATCCAGGGCTCAGCAGCACAAATTGATCTCCATCAGTCAACCCTCACTCTTCTCCACTGTTTCAGTTACTCTGTGGTGAAATAAACAAAATGAACTCAGTGTCTAAAGTCACTGTCAACTTTGTTTCTTGTCCGACCATGATCTTTTTGCTTGTATAACCATAAAAAACATTTGATAATGCTGGAGTCACAAGTGGACATTGTAGCCGACTGTAAGATCAGATCATCTGACCAAACATCTTGGCAGAATATTTGTTCTAATACATTGAAAATCAAAGAAAATGTGATTGGCCAAATATGAAAATTAAATCTCTCTATTACATTAACAGAAAATGTGATTTGGATTCCTACAAAACATATTAGCTGTTGTAAAAGAGTTGTATCAATGGATTTGTGAGTTTTTTTACACCACTGGTTTTACTCCATATATAATACAGAGGAATGTCTAGTATAGACTAATCCAGTGAAATAACTAAAAAACCCTCTGTTCTGTTAATTTCTTTTAACTTGTTGTAATGCTTGCTTCCTTTTTTAACATATTATTTGCATTTAATTATTAAAATTGGTTGTTTATCATTAAAAATCCCAAACAACACAACTTAAAAACAAAAAACAAGCAAAAACAGCCAAGCAGTAAAGTGCAACATATAAAAACTAACCTCAGCACAGTGGGTGGTTTACTTCAGTGAGTTGCGGCTGAGCTTCGGGGCAGTGTGGATGTTTTCCTCCGACAAATGCAGAACTGATATTCCCTCATATATTCCTCATGTGGCAGATGAAAGTGGTTGGAGATAAGGACTGGAACGCTGAGTGTCTGAATAACCACTATATATCGCATACAAACAGTCCTTTGGGCTTTTACGCATTGGGTATATGAATAAAGACTCTTGGGAGAAAACCAATGACGAGCGGAGTGAAGCCAGGTTTAGAGGTGAAATGTTGAAGTTACCAGTTTTGCTTCATCATTTATTTACTAGTGCAGTGGCTGTTGTAAACATACTTGTTCTCTTGGCCTGTGTTATTGCTCTGGAGCTGCTTTAGAATGATTCCTTATCAGTAGTGAGTCTACAATATACTGTCATTTTTTATTGAGTGTTTTATATGCAGTCTATGATGCAGAGGGAAGTTTGTGTTCATCCTACCTGGTTTATCTGCAGTGAAGATTTATAGTGAATGGTTTTTCAGAACTGTTCACATGTGTGGTTAATATATACGTTTGAATGATTGACTATTGTCATGCATTGCATGTCGGCTTTGTCTGTTAAGCAACGACACAATCATCAGACCAAACTTCACAACTTTTCAAAATAAAAGCCCTGTAATTCAGCTCGACACAAAGCATTGCAACAACAAAAGGAATGTTGTGCTTCTAGTTTGAAGAACACTTGCCAAAGAGGAAGTGCTTCTATGAAGGTTGTTGCCATGATGGAAATCAGGTTGCAATTAGAATACTTTCATTGTGTTCTGTGTGCAGTAAAGTTCTGTATTTAGTTGTGAGAGGAACCAACCACTGCCACGTCTTCTAGCAGCTAATAATACGAATATGTCTCATTATAGTTTCATCCTGTGTGTACTACAACAAAAATATTTAATAGGGGTAAGAGACCAGACAGCCTTTTGAACAATAAAGTAAAAATGAAACAAGAAGCTGGAGAACCACGTCAGCACCGACCACATCTCTTCGTGGTGGCCTCGCTCTTCCCCGCTGCAGGTAACTGAAGCCTCCAGCTGCCGTGAACGAACAGACAGGTTCTGCTCAGTTGAGCTCCAGACTGGTCCATTTGGTATCTAATCGCATTAACGGTCAAGTGCCAATGTCCTCAGTTTGTCACATAAGTTCCCCTATCACAGGTAGTCGGTAAAACGAGACGCGGTTTCTGAAGCACCCAATGATTGAGGTTTAAATGAAGCACGGAGCAGTGCACTCGACAGTTTGAAGTCCAGACACACGCAAAACCATCAAAGCTTAAAAACATGCAGAAGGATGAAAACAACATGTCACCAGAGCAGCTGCCTGGTGACATGTTGTTTTCATCACACTCGACTATTTTTACACTGGACAACAAAAGTTGTAAGTTCTACCAAACATCAGGGCTTCACACTTAAGAAAAAACTGTTTCCAGATATAGAATGAGAAGGTGAAGGTTGCAGAGAAAGAAGAATACAGACTAAACTAAACGATGGTCTGTTGCTCTGTTGGACTGTTGAATTTCATCTCAACCTGCTCTTGTGTATTTTTAAGGTCTCTTTAAAACACAATATCCAACAGACTTCAAGCAACCACAGACTTTCAACAGTTTCCAGACAAAGTTATAACTCATTGGCTGACAGAGGATTTCTTCTCTGAATCATTTCCTCAGTACAATCCTTTCACAGACGAGACACAAAACTTTCCACTCTTGATTCCAGAGAAACATTTTATTGGAGCTCGTCTCTCAATTTCTGTCAAAAACAGAAAATAAAACCATAGTCAAATATGACAATGTAAAACAAACCTACACACGCTGATGATGATGATGCACCTTGTTGTTGAGCGAAATTAGCTGCTTGGTGGCATGATGGCTGACATTAATTATCTATAGGCATAGTACTGTGAAGAAAAATGAGATGTTTTTATAAACTCACCAAGTCTTGCTGCTGGTCTGTGGAGAGAAGCCAGGAGGAGGAAACATGGGAGCAGCAACAGGTGAGAGAAAATAAAAACTATCATCTATTAACTCAATACATTTCTGCTAACCTCTTGCATAATTTAAACATGATCTCAGTGGTGGTAGTTATTTTGCATTCTGTGTAGTTCCCTTTTTAAACACACTTACTGTTCCGAATACATTAATTATCATACACAAACAAATTAATAACTTTTACCTATCCATGAAAAGCATCACTACAGCTAAGGTAAAACTCTTTTTAACAGCCGTATAGACTCAGAGAGACCTGGATAAACTTACTGTCCACTAATTCTTCTTCTGGGGTTTCACCATAAGAAGAAACAATAAATAAGTTATTAGAATAATGAAATAAGGGAAGGTTTTAAAATTCACAGGCACAGTTTTAGGTCCTACAAAAAACTCTCCTGACTTACATAACGGTGTATATGAATATATCTTTGTGTATGCATGTGTGATCTAGTGTAACTCTAACCGCAAGGATGGTCGGTGTGAAGAAGAATATTTAATCTGAATAAACTAGGGATCAACAAGAATTGAGGAAAACAGTCAATCAAAAAGTCAAAGGAGCTGATAGATGTTGGAGAGCAATTAGGTTTTATTAAAGAACTGCCAAGAAGAAAAGAAAGAAGTCGTCCGTTGTCATTCCTTCAACTCAATTAAAAATGGCGTTGAGTCTGCTGCAGATGCGATGCTACCAAGTGGATCAATCACAGCTCCTGCGGTTACATCTTTTGAGGAGGTGCATTTCAGGGTATGCCGTTGGGCTCTGCGTAGGGTACAGGTCTATGTGTAGGCTACGACGTAGCTTTGATGCAGAAGCATGGATTGGGCTTAAACTTCACCATGAACAACTGATGCATGAACCGTGGGAAATTCTTATAAAAATATTTAGAGGTCCTTTTAAAACATTTTTACATCTCCATAATTTAACCACTTAATTGATCACATTTGACAGTAGCACTTCTCCAGTGTGCTGTGTTTTTAACCTAACTTAACCTTAACCATGAGCAATGCATTCCTAACCAATACAGTACATCTGTTTTCTATTTCTGGGGCCGACACACATCCATCTACAATGCACCAGCCCTCGAGCACGCTGCTGCCTCTTTACCCTAATGAGCTGTAAATGTGGAGCACAGACGATATGGAGCACCGGAGCTTTGTGGCAAAACAACTGACTGAACTTTGCCTGAACTCAGCCAGAGGGTCGTACCAGTGGCAAATGTCTCCATGGAAGCAGCGCAGACACAACAAATATGTTTTATTCTGCTATTAAAAACCCGGAGCAAGGCAACAATGTATTCGACAATACGGTGCCCTGGAAAATGCCTGTAAGAGCTGCAGATGATTTCTTTCAGTCTCCTGATGGATGTGAACGTACCTTGAAAAGAAAATAGCTGGAACTAGAAGGTCTCCTCTCACTTCACTACCATCCACGTCTGCAGGCATGTTGGAGCTGACATGTAAGGGCCAATTAGATGAAAGGCAAGAGTCACAAAGTTAGTACAGGGTGACAAGAACGTGTCTCTGTGAAGTCAGAAACATTCTTTCATTACAATTAGTATCTCGGGATATTTGACACGTTTCATACATTTCAGTGTTGACATTTTGCCTAAATGAGGCACATTGATGGGTCGCATGTGATGTGTTCAAGGACCTGCAGTGCAAAGCAGCGTCAAGGTGTCATATAGTGCATTCATATAGTTCTAGGAATAATCAGAGAAATGTGTTGCTGACTTGGAAAAAATCCTCAAGTAGTTATGTTGTTGCTGCCCTCATCCCCTTTAAATCAACATGATCAACAACATTTTTACTATCAGCTCTAAAATAGAAGCTTTTAAAGTCAACGTGTCCAACAGTTTTTGTCATATGCAAACTGAATGTCCATCTCTCACAAGCGCCATAAACAATATAATCTTTAGCCAATACAGATTTATACTAATATATTTCCCCTGGACAGCTGCATGGTCCCTGATACAATGATCTCACAGTCCAACTGTAACAGTAAAGACAGTGAAGCAGTCAGTGAGACACGTAACAGAGGAGGTTGTGATCTGTCTTTAAAAAGAGTTATGGTTAATGAAAGATAAATAAACGGTGCTCTCCCTATCGAACAATACCTTAAATGGCCCCTTTGTAATGTGAATTAAATCATATCAGCCAACACAGATAATTAAATACAAAGGCAGATGACTCAGTGTCCAATAAAAATAAATGAATTCAGTGTGATGAATAAAGAGTTTAGGGGTAAATGATAAAATTATGACCCTATGATCAACTGCAAACATCCATTATAACTCACAGACTGCTTAGTGTTTTTTACCTCCAAATAAAGTGGTGTTGTACAGACTCACTCAGCTTTTGGGTTGTTTACAGTCAGGACGATTGTTGGTCTTATTAAACTGTTGAACCTTGTATTGTGTTGTGTAATCTCAGTGATTTCTTTAGTGATTACAGTGTTCTCATAACAGAGAGAGCCGAGGACTGTAGCTAAGGAAACAGGTCTAAATGGAAATAAACCAAAGCTTCTCTTTCAGCAAACAACCAGACTCCATGTGACTACTTTCTATTATTGTAATTCTTAAATATGAGATGATTAAGGGGCGGCACATCAGATGATGGTTGGAAGGATGGAAGCATGGATGATGGATGATGGATGATGGAGCTGATGAACAAAGACAGACTGATTTTGATCCTCAGTGTAAACCTCACACTCAGCAGGTTCAGACTAAACAAATGTCACACGGCTTCTCCTGTGTTAGTAAAACTAGAATCATGATGCATTATGGTCATTTCGCGGCTCGATTCTTGTCCCTGCGCTCCGATGTGATTTCATTCTGTTGAAATGGACATGTTTACAGGGAGGCTCTAATGGCTCCACTGCAGACGGTTTCATGTGTCCTTAATCATGACCGTAAATTCACTGGGAGCAGATTACACTGAAGGGTTTTATTCTCTGCCATCATTCTCATGCTCTGTTTCCCATTACACAACCATTATCTCTGATGCTCAGCCTATCTAACCATGAAGAGAGCGTCGCTGACATTTGAGACCACCGTCTCTTTTGGAAACAACAGTTTGGAGGAACAGTTTTCTGGATACATTTTGAAGACGTTCAGGGTTTAGAGCTCTTGCAGGCCGTGGATAGAATCCCAGCCAAGTCATTATCTAACAGCGACTCTCACCACACACATTCCTTGTCCGTTTATGGGTACGTAGACAAAAAGACTGAACAAGAGAGATGTGGTTTCCATCTGAGCCACGGAGACTGAATTACATTCTGCTTTAAACACTGGATCAAACACCTCAGCAAAGAAAAGCTTTGAGGAGCCGACATGACTGAGGAAACCTTTCTCTCTTCATTAGTGTGTGTGTGTGTGTGTGTGTGTGTGAGCAGATGTAAAGTATGATCAGCTCTTTTATTTTGATGACTGGTTTACAAAAATCTGACCATTAAAACTGAGCTCTTCTACTACAAAGGTTTTTAAAATGTACTTATGCTTCATTTTAACTGAGAAAATATTAAACATGTGAGTCAGCTGATGTTCATGAGTTCTGGGAATCACAGCAGAAAACGAAATCTACACACAAAACAAAGAAAAATGAGCACAAACACACCGAGGCACCGTCTTGTTTACAAACCTTGGTCTTAAACATTTGAAAATCATCTTTCGACACCTTAAGCTCAAACCATCAAATCAAACCCCAATTAAATAAGTTAGCCTCCATTTCTTTAGTCCTGCTGACAGTCATGACCACATGAGACCGAAGAAACACAAAATATCTTGGTATTAAAACATATTCGCTACAATGTGGGAAACGGGTGCAGAAGTTTCAGAAGTGATCACTTATGACTTTTTAAAATGTTCATTCAATTTCTTACTTAACAACAAAGCTGGTGACTGCAAATGAGTTTGTAATTTGCATCTTAAGAAGTTAAGCATTGCACGTTGTTTCATGATTTTAGACCATAAATGTTTGTGACTCATTCCATTTCAGTCCCTCTAATATTGTGTCGTTCAGCCATAACTAGAACACTAGCATGGCTAAGTGTAAACAGAAAGGAATGAGGCAATGACAATATACAGAGAGAGAGAAAGAGAAGGAATACATGTTGGTGAAAGTGAGAGAAAAGAGGGAGAGCGAAAGAGAAACTTTGGCGTGAGAGGCATCTTCTCCTCCCTGAGCAACAGGGACCTGTTTTTTAATAGCAGCAATCCGTCAGTGGTGGAGCCCTGCTCGGACACACAGATACAGAAATGATGACGGCAACATAAGACAGATTATAGGAAATAACAGCACAAGGGCATAAACACAGGAGTCGTGGCACAGCGCAGCTTGAAAAAGCCGCTGTTCACTTCCCCGAGCGGAAGAGATAAAAAATAAATAACGCAAGAGTTTCAGCAACAAACTCAAGTATGTGTCTGGAGAGTGAAGCAGAATTTGTTGTTTTTGCATATTTTCATCATCAACATGTGTAAATACAAATATTCCTTGTGTTAGTGTGGTGAGATTAAAAAGGTAAAACTCAGTCTTGTGTCTATGCAGAGGACGATGCATTTCAATACCTCATCTGTGTTAATCTCTTATTTAATTGAATCTTCTGCGGTTATGATGAAAGGGGAAGCACCACATACTGTCCAGCAGATGGCAGCAAAGGCATTTGAGAGAACAATCGGTGGCGCCACTTTTCTGAAAGGGAAGAAGAAGCAGCATTTAGTCAAAACCCAGTTTAAAGAGAAAAGATTTAAAGTGTAATCAAACCAGTAAAATAATTTTTATTAGCTGGAGTCTTGTGTTTTCAAACGGTTTAAGCGTGTGTAATTTACCCGTCCATCCATCCATCTCCTGTGCTTTGCCCATCAACATCACCCCACTGTTTTATCGGCCCGCGCTTGAGTCATGGTGGTGACATTCAGTGATAATGATTTGACAGGTAGATGGAGCAGATCCATCACTTTTACTCGGAGAATAACCTGAGGTGAGAACCGATCCCGTCCTCTCCGGGTTTTATTTATTTATTATACGGCTCCTCTGCTGCTCATTAACATCTTCTAGATCTGGAGGCGGAGCCAGGTTCCTCATGTGAATCAGTAGACATGAGGCGTGGCACCCCTCCGACACCTTTACTGTTCTGGCTGGAGTTCATATGTCGATAAATCTCTTATTATAAAAGATGGTCATAAACACCTAATGGTCTGTCATGAATATTTTAGAGCCCTGGATATCGTACGGAAATGACCTCTGGAAAAAACCACAACCTTAACGCGGTACATCTGAGATGGATCACCTCCAACACCAGGGCCCGTCTGCCCGGTTCTCTTTTTTGTTCGTGGCACGATTTGGATTGATTTGTCATTTGCGACAGAAAGAGCTTGGCCACGGGGCTGTGGATAATCCAATTTATCGCTTTGCCATTTATTACAAATTTCTGTGGCTTTTGGGTCCACTGTCACATCGATTCGTTGATTGCTTGCTTAGCTGGGTCCTAATGAGCTGCTGTCTGAATCACTGCATAATCGCCGCCCTAATTCACTTCCCTGCCTATACCCTCGCACTCGCTCGGCTGGCTCGCCACTATTAGAAAAGAATGGACTGAGAGCACGGATCTCTGCGCTGACAATTAGTAATGTCACCCTTGAAACTGGAGTGTCGTTCTTTTGTGTTTCACCCCTTAATAAACGACGCTCCTCCATCGACGTGCTTCCTGTGGTGAAGAACTCGACTCTACATCGTCTGCAGGTTTTCTATACGTTTGAATCAGAAGGATGTTGAGAGAACCAGATTCTGAGCACTTGAAATTACACCAACATTTTATGATTGATGAAAATATAATGCTTTAACTTTAGCTACTCCCACTGCTTTGACTGTAATAATGAAGTTTTCTTACACATTTCCAATATTTTGTCTTGATTGTAGTCCAGTGTAGTGACTACAACAGTCATTACCTCCACTGGATCCATCCATTGTCTTCAGAGGTGACCACACAAGCACAATACCCCACACGTCCCCTGGCCACACTCTTCCTGGGGGATCCCGAGGTGTTCCCGGGCCTGATAACATATTTAATCCCTGCAGTGAGTTCTGGGTCCACCCCGGGATCTCCTCCCTGTTGGGGTGTGCCCAGTAAACTACAACAGCCATTATATTTGCTGGATTTCCTCAAATGCGCTTTTCAGAAAAGTTAATTATTCCCCACCCTCTTGTCTTCCGCCCCCATGCTTACATGTTTAGTCTTGGTATAAATAATTACACTGTAATTTGCAGGCTGTACTTTTAAGGCGAGCGAGAGGCAAACACACACCTTTCATTTGCAGACATTTTAGAGAGAGAGCAAATACCACCAGATGAAGGTTTAGCTCTCCTGCGTGGGTGGCATTCATGCAGCTTGATGAGGGCCTCAAGGACACATGATGTGTTTGTGAGGAGGGCTGGTGGATAAATGTAGGAGGAAGGTAAACAAGACGTCTATGGAGCATTTGTGTGCTTTGTCACTTGAGCACTTGTGTAGTGCAGACGTGGCACAATCTGAGCATTGCTACAGAACTCTTGATTTGCACATTAAACACTAGCAGAAATGACGCCGTCACAAAAAATAAAATCAGGCTGAAGGATTTTCAGACAACATTTCTTTAATACAAAGTCAACATATCTACATACACAGTGGCTTTGAACCAATTATTGTTTCAGTTGGAATTAACAGTTGAAAGTGATAGCACTTGGCCCTCATACAAAGGAAAAACTATTTTGCTGAGTTTGGTTTGTTTTTCCTGTCGTCGGTATGTTCTGTTTATGTTCTACTCTTTTTTATGTCTTTTTTTTTTGTTAGTGATGTTTTTCTTTTTGTTAGTCCCTCCCCGCCCAAATATTCGGCGACGTATTCCAGGTAAAACTGTTTTCAAAAGTCTAGCATCTTTACATGAAGTCAAAATGGTTTACACATTGCACAAGCTTCCAATGACTTCCTCGGGTTTCAGTTTTGACGTGCCCCCCCCCCCTCCCTTTTTTAAACCAGTCTTTTCAGAAGTGAGTTCCAGAAGTCCTCAGTTCGTTTTAGATTTTTAGTTCATTGTGAAACAAGTTTCCCACTGTTCAGAAATGATGTGCTGAAAATGAAGATTTGCAGCAAGTGTTTTTTTTGGTTGTCTTGGGCTTCTGTTGGTTGCACCGCACTGCTTGTGTTTCCCTTCAGCCCAGATTTCTTCCTGCATCCCATAACGAAACATGGTCCAACAGAAAAACAAAAAGCACAGATGATTCTATACAACTGCAACTGAACTGTTTCTGGCCTTAAGCTGAGCTGCGCTCATCCACCAGCCACCAGGATATTCCTGGTTAAAACCTTGTCATATTGGGTAGTTTGGACAGCTCGGAATCTTTTTGAGGGGGTTTGTGGGAAACTGAAGGAATGAGAAACACCCCTGGGTGCTAGTGTTTCTCATAGTAGTGGAAGTTTTTGTAGGAATTAGGACTTTGGAGGTGTAATTATTTAAACACTATCAGTTTCTAGAGTTTTTCTCTGGTTGCAGAGAAGTTTAACTCAAGCTGATGCCAGGGCAAGAAAAAAAAATTCCTTGGTCACTTAACGAATGAGAAACTTAACCAACCCTTGAATTGAAGTTTGATTAACAATTCAAACGGTCAGAAGATGGAGTGGACGAACCTCTCTGCAGATCACTGAAGCTGATTTCATGCCCTCACTGAGGCGAGTGACGTTTCCCAGTTTAACAGGTGAAATCAAAGGCAGATGTTAAAAAAATCAAAGTGAGAGGTAATTAAATACCATAGGGAGCAGGGCTGGAGACAGGAGGAGAGAAAACAGGCTTTACAAACACCAGGAAGTCAGATATGAGCAGAACCTCAACGTCTTTGCAGTTCTTCGCCCATTTAAAGTTTGAGATCTTCAGGGTCAAATGATACAAATACATATAATCTATATATTTGTTTATTTACAGGTATATTCTAGATCATAGTGTATATCTAACAAAATGAATGACCACATTATGTTGGGAAATAACAAACATTAAAACAAAAAGAGAAAGATCATTAGATTTTTCCTTAGAAGCTGTGAGGGTCGTAGTCTGTACATGATCGTCCGGGGTACAGTCAAAAAGATCAGTTATTCAATTTTTGATTAGACATTTTATAGACCAGTTGATCAACAGTTGCTCAAAATGAAATTAAAAAATAAAACAATCCTAAGGAATAATAATGCCTACAAGTTAATGACAATAAAGAATCTCAGCAAGGTTTAAAAATGGCTTCCCCTCATCGGCACAGAATCCACCCAGAGGGCAGAAGTTAAACATTGGTGAGTGGAGATGTAGCTCTAATCAATCCTCTGCTTTTTCTAAAGAAACACACAAGGTTTTAGAATAAGAATAAAAATAAAACGAAGTTACTAACAAAAGAAAATAATAAAAACCCATTACATTATCAAACATGAGCACTGGCTGGTATAAAAAAAGATGATGAGGAGAAAAATTGAATTCATACTAAGTGTCTGGATATATTTTTATATTCTGCTTTTAAATATATATGTATGTGAGTGTGCATTTATTTATGTATATAGAAATACATTCATATATGCACACTTACACACACTAACATGTTATATGTTTCTACAGTGAAAAAATAGAATGTCTTTTAACGTAATATGAACAAATAAGCATCTCGTCCTCTCCGGCTAATTTTAAAAAATGTGATACAACATCTCTGTTAAAAAACTAAATAAAAAAAAAAAAACTAAAGAAAACAAAAAGTCAACTATGTCATGTAAAATAAGTTGTCATAATACAACATTTATGTTCCATAATGTTACAATAACAATAAGGCTTTTTTGGAAATAAGAAAAGATTACACACAGTTCTGTCCTTTGCTCTGGTCTTTGTGCACAACCACCGGAAACCTTCATCCGCACCAAAGCGCTGATCTCATAATGAAAACCTGGTTATTTCAAAAGCTCGTTTTTCTTTTAAACCATCACACATTTACATTAGTGCGTCAACCTGCAGTTGTTTTTGGGGTCTTTGTTTCAAGTTTCTTTTTGTTTTGTTTTTCCTTAGGGATGTGCAAGTAAAGTATTTAGTACCAAAGAGTTTCATTATCACATCATGGCGTTGAGATCCGCGTCACCCACAGAGACATCTTCTATAAAACGAGCGAGGACAAAAAAAAAAAAGCATCTACTTTTGTTTATCCAACTGTCACCAAACACATACAGTGGAACTAAAAGGCCAATTCTTCAATCACATGAACGTAAAGCTTTGTAACTGCAACAGGCCTCTGCCGCTCTCCAGAGTCTCACACAATGAAATACATGATTATAGAGGAGGCTGGAAACAAAGGAGGTTCTGGAGAAGTCCGGTGGAACCATGATGTCGAGTGGATGCGCTTTTCACGTCACGTCCGCCCCCAGTGTGTGAGCGGTGAGCAGAGCTGGCATTTTTTTTTTTGTCACTTTCCTCTCCCTCAAGAGTCACACGTACAGCATACACAAGATAAGCAGCATGTTTGGTTTGACAGAAAAGATAAAAAATAAAAGAGAATTCCTCAAAAGACAAAAAAAAAAGTTCCAAACGATGATGAGCATTGGTCACTGTACACAAAGAAAGCCCAGACTTTTTCGGCAATCCTTGCTGGTTGTTCCGTTCGTTCCAAAGCTTCTCGCCCACCAGATTTATCTCTCACTCACAACGGTGGGTGTCGACACCTAAGCCCCATGATGCAATGGTTCCAAAGAGAGGGAGTGATTGTAAAAGATCACGGGACTCGTTTGCCATTTCGCCCAACTTGGCCGCAGCTTCCTTCCCCCCTGGATTCTCCTAGGGCACCTTTTCACTGTAAATACATTGTGGTACAACGTCACTGAGGCCTCCGGGCTTAAGATACTGATTTTGCACAAGTTCACAATTCATGAAACTAACTGATTGTTACAAGTCACTGTTCGTGTTGCCACTTTCTTCCCAGCAACTACTAACAATGGCTCCTCGAGGCTCGAGAACAGGCTGTTACGTGATGTATACTTTGATGGTTGAGTTTTGAGTTTTTGTCACACGTGTTTAAGCAGATCATCGGTGGAACAGTGTAAAACTCAAGATCTTGTTGATGCCACATGGGAGCGTTCTCGTGCTTCTACGTTTCGTCTTCTCGATGTTTTTTTTTGTCTGGTTTGTGCGACCAGAGTTTGGGGGAGAACCATTCGTGTTCACAAGGGCAACCTCGATTTTGGTAATTTCTCTGGATACCACTCACAAAATGCGTCGATAGAAATACTTGAACCCCTTTCACACCGTCATATCAAAAAAACAAGAAAGTCACCCCGTCTTGGCTACATCCATCTGCCTCTCACTGAATTTTGCTGTCGCCTTCTCCTGTATTACCTGTAGCTTGTTGCCGTTGTATCACGAAGATATTTTTGAGAAGAGAAAATGTCCACGAATGTTTACAATGTCCTCCACATTGAAACACTTGAGGTAAGGTAAGCAGTCTGACACTTTGATAGATTCCCGGCCCCACAGCTTGAGCCACAGCGTCTCTCCTGATGAGGATTTTCTTCTCTTGATGATGGGAAAATGTTTCCTCGCTTCCTCGAGAAGAGTCTCTGAATCGGGGTCGGAATTCAAATCTAATCTAACTTTGTTGGGCATCATCTACAATAGGATCCTGTTTGGTGTGTCTGAACCAGCTGTGGTCTGCAGGTCGTCGTTTTAAATTTCAAAGTTTCTATGGCTCAGGAGACTGTTGAGGGGGGGGGGGGCCGACAGGATTCTGGGGGAGGGGGGGTGGGGGGAGAGATGGCTTTTTACGTTGCATAGTGATCAAAGCTTCCTAAGTACTCCAGAGCTGCGTGGTAGCAGAACTGGTACTCATCCTGTAGGGGAGGAAACAGACGAAATAACACATCAGGAATAAACTCAACAGGAGTTTAAGAGTTTACTGTGATTATGGGAGATGATCAATTTCAGACAATTAAATAAAACTAATACTTAAGACGTCAGAGCTGGTATTTAACATTCACTGCAAAGAGATATACTTAAAGTGGGTTGAAAGGGGGTTACGTTTTCACCCCTGTCCATTGTTTCATGTGTTAGTTTGTAATATTACACAAAAACCACTGAATGGATCACCAAGAGATATTTGTATAAGAGGGGTGATCTTATATATCAGATATTCTTTTGAGGAGGTATGCCCTGTTAGGTTTGTGTGACCTCTGACCTCAGTCTGGACCATGGCTGGCCTCTGTGTCCGGAGCATCTTCACTGTCTGGAAGATATCGACCACGCCTTCGTAGCGCATTCTCTCCAGTACGATGCTGAGGGTGATGAAGACTCCAGTCCTGCCCACGCCAGCACTGCAAACACATGATCAGAAAATCAGTGATGAGGATATAAATCTCGTTGCTTTGACACAGTGACGAGGGATCTTTGTTGTAGAGGGACATTTTCTTTCTCTTTTCTTTCCTACACTCATTCAGGTCCTCTAGTCCATGAATGTATTTTCAATGGTGTAGATTAGTTTTTTTAAGACCTGAAAATGAAGAGTCAAGGCCTAAGCTGGACTTTGTCAAAAAAACCTTGCACACTGGCAGCTCTGAACTCTTCGAAAGTGCAGATAGTCAAAGATCCTGTGGAGCAACAATGGCCAGGATGAAACTCTGTGATTCCACTCTTACTGTGCGACCGTATTCTGGTCAAACACAAAGCGAGCCCTCAAGGACGCACAGACGCATCATGCACACAAACAACTGAGCAAACATTTTGTCTCATTGAGCCCCCCCCTCCCATGTGAAGAAAAAAAACTCAGCCTGCTGCCACTGCCGCTTTCCACAAATACAGACTGGGTCTTAACTCTGATCCTGAAATACTTGAGAGCTGCCTCTCTAAGCTGCTTTGCTGTGAAATGATTTCCACTTCACCAATGGAACAATAATTGATATGACAACAGATTTATTTGGGCTTCTTCCAGCCTCTGATGCTGTGTGGTTGAAAGAGGAGTGAAAGTGATGGCTGCTCTGTGTGTGTGTGTGTGTGTGTGTGTGTGTGTGCGTGTGTGTGTGTGTTAGAACACAGAAGCCTGACACAGGACAAAAGATGACTATCATTTGACGATAAATTAAAATGATATCTAACACAGTCGTCACTCAGACAAATCATGCAGAACATACAACCAACACAAACACACACACACCCACATGCAACCACCCGCTACCAACTCCCCGCACGCAGCAGTATCTCTCAGCCCACCCAAAGCCTCTTCCTGAGAGTCGGTCACAGCTTGTCACTTAAACTCCCTCACAGCTTCTCTCTCTCTCTTTCTTTCTCCTCCTCCCTCTCTTTCTCTCTCTCACCAGGAACATAGACTCTCCAAGTCTGCAGGCTTGCCGGGCTGCTGCCGACTGAGAGGATTTGGTGTCCCCTTTCACAGGAAGTAATCAGGCAATTAATGACAAAAAGCATGTGGGTCTATTAGATAGTGGCTGAGGTGGAGAGGGAGAAGGAAGGGGAAGAAAAGGGGTCGGGAGAGGAAGAAAGGAGGGCTGGGAAGATGAATGGATGAATAGCTGGGGAGGAAGAGAGAGCGGCAGAGAGAGAACGAGAGAGAGAGGATTAAGAAATAGACAGATGGATGACAGACGGGAAAGGCCGGTGACAGAAGACGATGGAGCAAGAGAAAAGGAAGACATAAGCTCTCAACTCGGAGACGACAAAGCCTGAAGGAGGACGGGGGAGGAAGAGGAGGAGGATGAGGAGGAGCAGGAGGTGGTTTGATATCTGCATTGAGACAGAGTGGAACTGACTTGTGACAAAATGATGTGATAAAAAACTTCCAAAAACCAACTTAGGAACAAATAAATCTGTAGAAGGTCTGTGAAAACTGACCTAAAAGTCCAACAAAGTTCACTGTGATTTTTTAAATCATGCTGAATGAAGTTTATTTGATTTATTGGCTCAGTGCCTTTTCCTTCATTATCCTGGAAACCATCCGTCTTGAGGGGGAGGAGCCTAAAATTTGAGCCATTTCTCTAACATGACTCGAGCAGTTTGACTGACAACCAGGCTGGTTCCTGCTGATGAGGGGATGTCTCTTGAATATCACCACACTGTACTGGGGGGTATATTTTATCCTAAAGGCGAAGAAACAACTGCACAAGCGTTTGTTGATGCGTCACACGTCCCATGTTTCATTGCTCTGTTTGGTCGTAGATGTATGCAACTCTGTACAAAGGCATTTTGGTTTGCAACCATTGACGTTGCCTCTCTGGAATCAAAATCAACTGAGTTCCAGACCCATTCGCAAATGCCAATTGGTCTGGTGATGCCAGGCAAGAGCCGTGCAATTCCTCCTGCAATAACCAATCCTTTCACTTTAAGACGGCTCCCCTCCGATAATGGCCTCATAGAAGGGAGGAATAACTCAGTCTTATTAGAGCTTCCCTGACACATCTTAAAACTCCCAGAGGGCCATTTGATGGCCGGTGACATCATTGCATTTTAATACAGGGGAGGTGATGTTATGTTTGATGATGTCATGGCGCCTGTGCGACAGAAATGTGGGGGAAAAGATCTCCTCTGTTATAGAAGTAAAACATGTTTGTGAGGCAGCGATGAAATTATTCTCGGTGTTCTCACCAGTGTTTGTTAACACTGACGCAAGAGCACAAGGTGTCCTGAGAGCTTTTTCTCAAACCATACAACTCACATAAAGGTAAATAGCATTGGTAAATTTAAAACATTTATTCTATTATTTCTGAGTCTTGCAGTGCAGACAAAAACAGGACCATGAAAAATGTCCATTCTCTGGCTATAAAAGATAACAACTCATTCAAATGGATCTCGCTCCTGATCTGTCAACGTTAAAAAAACCCATCTGAGGTCTTGGTGTCTCCAACTTGCAAATATCAGTTTCTCCCTGAGTCCAGCATAAGGAGTTAATGACGAAGGTTACCTTCGAAGCTACACCCGAGGTGATAAAAATGGATCACAGAGCAATCATAAAACTAAAAAGAATGGCTGGATCAGTTCATCTGCCTCCTCTTTGCAAATGCCAAGCCACATCTCAGCTTTATCAATTATGGAGGAGATGGGCCTGTGGAGGTGCAGGGGTAGAGAACTGCGGAGGCAACAAGGAGAGGAGGGATCATATCTGATGATGCTGTTAGAGATGCACCACAGGAGGTGATGTGCTGCAAAACAAAAAACACCTTAAGGAGTGATTTAGCCTTGTGTTGATACATAAGCCTTACATCTCTCTCCAGGTAGAAAGTGTGTCTTTGGAGAGCAGTTTGAGGTGAAACAAGTTGCGATCCCTCGTTATGCAACACATCACCTCCCTCTTTTCAAGAAAAATGTAATCACGGTACAAATGTTTGAGAAAAGTGCATCTGGAACCTTGAATATTTATGAAAATGCAGTAAAGGAAACAAGGTGACACATGACATTGAGATGACTCACCTGCAGTGAACAGAGATTGGTCCATCCTGCCCAAACTGCTCCTTTGTTTTATGAACCTGGCCAATGAAATCAATGAAGCCCTCCCCGGATTTGGGGACGCCTTGCTCTGGCCAATCAGTAAACTGGAACTGCCTTACTGTCCTGGACTGGCCATCCTGCAAACACAGAGGACAGACAGTGAGAACATATGATGGAGATTGTATAGTACATAAAGAAGCAAGGAGGGAAATCAAACCACTGAAATTGAAATTTGAAGAAACTTGAGATTTGTTTAAGAGGCAAAAAACATGTTTTGTGAGGCCACGGTGACCTTGAACACAAATTTATAAATTCATCTTTTACAATGAAACTTTATCTACAAGCACTTTTCCTGCTCAGTGACAATACTATAGATACACAAACAAATAACTGTACAGTGAAACAAACACCACAGAGGGACAGTGTGTCCTTTTCTCTACCCCCAACTCAATTGTCTCTATTTTCTCCCATGTCAACTTTTGTGTATGTGTGTGTGTGTGGCATGAGTAGGTCCTACTTAAAGCTAATCAATAGTGTATCTGCCATGACAAGCGTCTTCTCCCAGACACCATGTTGAATAGGATAATCCTGCGATGGGATCGATAGAGCGACCTGATGGATGAGCAGAGCCAGGGAGGTAAGGAGCGGGGACGGAGGACCGGCGGAGCAGGAGGTGGGAGGGGACGATGAGAATTAAAAAGAAAAACCCTCACACACAGACATGCCTGCGACACAAAATGCCAGTAACAATTTAATGTTGTATCGATTGTCATAATCTTGTTTTAGAGGCGGCAGCTTTTAGTGATGAGATAAGTGAACTTGCTTCCAATGCAAACAAAAAACATTTCAATACATTTTGACAGTCGGGAGGCATCACACCAGGAGAAGTGATCTGCTTCAGTTTGAGAGAGTTGATTGTCTAGTCTGAGAACACACAGTCGATACTTGTGTCCTTGACAAAACCGTTTGAACAAGTTGTCTCGGAGACAACAAATTTCTCAAGAATGTGAGCAGCGAGAAAGATTTCTGCATTTGGAGACAGGCTGTCCGCTCAATGCCGCTGGTAATTACGCCAACCAGGTTTTCATTTCACTGACACTTTTCTCCGTCCAGCAGACTTCAGTTTAGACGTGATGTGTCCTTCTCACACCTTCTCTTCCCATTTCTTCACAGGCACAATTCAATCAACACTCAAGTGGGAGAATAGCTTGTGAGTAGCGAGTATGGACAGACACATTTATATGGACAGACAGTAAACAGATAGACAGACAGTTCAGACCTGGTATTGACATTTGTCCTGAGAGATCCGATCACAAGTGGACAGCGATGTTCCAGATGTGTCCCCTGTGACCACTTATGATCAGATCTCGCTGTGTGCAAATAATCACGTGTGTCGTTTTTCTGTTTTCAGTTTACAGATGTGTGCGATGACAATGTTTGTGTGTGGTGGTGTGTTAATGTGAGCGAGAAAGACAGATAGAGACAGAAAGAGAGCGAGCAGCGTCAGCAGGGACTGAATGAATGTTCGCAACTACTCATAAAGATTTGACCAATTTCAGATTTTAGTATGAATCATCATGTGGTGGTGTTACATCAGTGGAAAACAAAAATCTACGTATGGACAGAGAGGCATTAAAATACATTTAAACTCCAGCAGGTCAGACACATCAGCTGAGTAGATGGTCCTTGACGGATCTGTGTTCACACAGCGAAAATAATGTGGCCACATGAATACTAAACCACATATTATGATTTGAGTGATTGGATCTCTCCACACATCCGGGAAACATTTGTGTGCCTCTGACCACTTGTGACAGGATCACTCAGGGAGGATGTTAATACCAAGTCTGAACAGGGTCAGTGAGAGTTTATAAAGGGCCACAACCTTAGAATGCCTGTTTGTGTGAGGGTCTCACTGCAAGCAACTGTTCCTAAAGCTGTCCAGGTCATGAAATACAGTTCGTCTGTGGAATGAGATGTAGATATAGATTCTTAAGATTGAATCCTGCAGCAGATGATTACAGACTGCCCTCGCCGGCTGCTTCAGCTGCAGACCTCACACATTGGATCATCGGTGTTAAATAAACCAAATGTCAGCGCTCCTTTAATTTGGCGGGGACCATAAAAAAAGGGTAATATATCTATAAAATGAGCTCTTAAAACTAAAAAATGGACTTCCTACGACACTCCCCCCTTCTGTGTCAAACATGACATCAGCATTATCATCCTGAGCAGAGCAACAGTCAATGTGTTCGTGTAAACAAGCTCCCCGGGGGTGCATGTATCATGGATGATGGTTGGTTTGGCATGGGGGGTGCGCTGCGTCCTTATTTATTCATTCAATATGATTTTTGCCAAGAGCTAAGCATCCCCCCTCTGCTGCTAGCAGGCTAAACTCAGATGGTGACTGAAGGCTGAATGTATAGTATATATTATATAGCTATTATATTTTGAGGGCTATACATAATCTGTCTATTGAATCCTCGAGCTCTGAATGTGAACTCCTGTGTGGCGGAATGCATCACGCTGCCGTCTTATCTGTGGATACGTTTCCCCATGGCTGCCATCGAGATGCTTTTTTACACTTTTTATTTTACTTGACAAATACAGTGATTTGGAAACCAGTGAGTGAACCAGCTTGGAAACAAGCTGCATGTACTGAGTCTTTTTGTGCGACACGTCATGTCTCTTCCACTGTTTTATGACGTGTTGCATGTTTTCTTTCTTCCGTTGCCTTTGTTTTATTCGCACAAAACATTGTGCCTCAGCAGGGGGATTAAAAATGAAAAAGGGGCAAAGACAACAACACAATAAACCAGGCATGCCAACGAAAGAGAGGCGGGGAAAAAAGAAAAAGAGAGGAGGAAAATTTAACACACAACCTGAGGGCCCACGCGGCGTGTCAAATTGTGTGATTAAATACGTGACTGGCTCGCTAGATGTGAGTGCTGAGGCGTGGAGTCTATGCTATTACTGCGTAGAGGCATGCGACATGTGCACACACAAACACATTAACGTGCATCTTATGTATGATACGTGGTGTTAAACGCAGCTAACACACACACTCCAACGTGCATACACAACCAGTAAAATGGGGTTAAAAACCTAGAAATCTGTAAACATACATTCACTTACAGTTATGTATATGTGTGTGTACGCACCTAACTTTCACTTTCACACATCAAACACACAACCTTTTCATTTTATGTGTTTTGTTTAATATCGTCTCCTCAACTCTGCTGCCATCGCACACTTTGATGATTCAGTCCCTGTTAAGACTACACGTGATGGTCACGATGCATGCACGTGTGTTGGGGGTATTCATGGAGGCTTTGAACATATACACACAAATATTGGTTTAATGTGAGTATGTGTCTGTATCCTTGTGTGTTACAGACAAAATAAATATAAATGTGCAAAAGTGAGTGTGGCACTCTATGTATGCATGGGTGTGTATATTTGTGTTGAGAATATTAAATCAGCATGGAGATATGGCAGAAAGTGTGCATGTGCATGCATGTGTGTGTGTGTATGTGGTGTGTGTTTGAGCTGTTTCAGGGTTGTGTAAGTGTGTATGTATGTGTGTGTTGTGTATGTGTTGGATCATGGTATACCAGTTTAAACAGCATTTAGGTCTGATTTCCACACAGTGGATAGTGTTTCTGATTGTGTATAAGTACATATTTGTATGTGTGTGTGTGTGTGTGTGTGTGCAGAGATATAGGTTTTAAATATTAACTATTTGAATGAAGTTATTTTCAACATGAAGTCACCATGACATCTTGTTTTGAGTGGAAACCCATCTAATTATAGAAAGGAATTATAATCTTAGATTTATGTTTGGGACTTCTGAAGAAAGTCATATAATCTACTTCTCTTTCTTTTTTTAAGTTGATCTACTTTCACTTAACCTGCTTCATCTCTCTACATTCTCCTGTGAAGGTCCGGTTGTTTGTGTATATTGGAGTGTGCGATTGTGTAAATTGGAGAATAATTTGGTGCTTCATTGCCTTTCAGTCTTCTGAGTTATTTGTATTGTCTTACCCTGGCGTCTGTGACCTTGAACTCTCGTAGGATGTACTGGGGCATGTTGTACTCGGCCATGGGATCCACTACGAAGTACTGATACCTGGCAGAGCGCTCAGCAGGCCAATATTGGTGACACTTTTCCTGTTTGAGCAGAAGGAGAGATTAGAACACCTGAAATTAAGATTCTATCACTTCATTAACTTATTTTATTCCAACTTTGTGTCCTTTGATACAGATCAAGAAATAACATGAATCAAATCAGCGCTGATGCATGTGTGTTTGAGTCATACCCGTCCCATCTCTCTCAGTTTGGTCAACATGACTACAATGGTAGAGTTGTTCTCCCAGAGCATTCTCCAGAAGTCTTCTGTAGTCTCGGCCAGAGGGCCCTGTGTGGCGATGTAGGCTTTCTGTTGCCTGCAAATACAGTAAAACCACATTAAACACTCTTGGCTGATATCATACATCTTGAAGACATAGCAATCATTTTCACTGATTATATGAAGATCACCAAGAAATTGTTGAAATTTGCTTTCCGTATCCTTCACCCACAGTACCTTCTCTACATGTTGTGTTAAAGATTAACCTCGATAAATAAATAACATGAAAATGTAAAATATTCTACTGTGAGATTCTCCCTATTATTCTATATTCTAATTCTACTATTCTTATCTGGCCGTCTGTTTAATTTTCTTTCTATCCTTAACTACTATAGTGTACAGTTAAGAAGATCAACTGTCTTTTACCATGTAATACTGTGTGAATGCATTTTGAACAGAAGTTCAAAAAATTGATGTGCTAGTTCTGTTTCCTTCCTACCTGTATCCATCAATGAAACTGGAATTGATGTAGTCAGATCCTTCCAGGCCTCTGATTGGCTGCAGGCAGACACGTGTGGTCTCGTAGGGCATGATGTTGACCAGCCGATTCTTGAATTTGTTGCAGGGAAGGTTGGCACTGATGAAGCGCGACGTGTGGGCTTTGGAGTTGGCCAAACGCTGGGGACACAGAAACACAGAGTGGATGAGTGGATGAAGGAAAAGAAGGATTGGAGTGCTAGGACAAAAACAAGCCAAAACACAGAAAGTGTGAAATAAAAGGTATGAATGAGGAGGACGAAGACGACAAGAAAATGAAAAGAGAGTACAGTGGTGAGGGCGACAGGGAATGGATTGGCAAAAGCCACGGTAGTTACAAGTCGAGAAGAGGAGGCATGAAAAGAGAAGGGACGATGAAGGAGCAGGAGAGGATGATAAAAGGAGGAGAGATGGGGAGGGAAGGAGGGAGGGAGGACAGGTGCAAGGCAGATAAAGAGAGGAGAATATCAATGATGGAAAGTAATAAAGCGCACCCAATCTAATCTGATCTTTCACCCAGCTTTCCCGATGATGGCACAACTTCAAAGAGACATTGTTTATCAAGAATAAATTTATCAGGAACCAAACTTTATCCCCTCCTGCTACTTGTGGGGTCCTGCAGGGTCACACGCAATGACGGACAATATGCCACACACACCCAGACTAACAAGCTTCTAGATCAAGACTTTACCAAACAGAAAACTCGCCTAGAACTGGGTCACCAGTGCCTTTGATAATGGCAGTGTAGTGTGTGTGCATAAAACATAGACTCACACAGAGATGTTCAGAAAGACAAACGCACACAGTCACTCACACTCTCTCTCACACACAAGCACGTGCGCACACACACACAAACACACACACAGCATCATAATCAAAATGAAAAGCTGTACTGCTACATCATCATCGTCATAAGGACCTCAGTGGGAGTTTGTGGGTCAGCAAGTCTTACAACTTGCTTCAGTGTCTCAACAAAGACTTTATGTTTGTGTGTTTGTTTGTGTGTGTGTGGTTGCTTGTGAGTGTTTACTCCAAATGGAAAACAACCCAGTCAGATTACTTGGGGCCCTTTCAGACAGAGAGAAGCATGATGCACTGAGGACTCTATCAGCATCGTGAGTGACAAGAGCTGAGCTGCAGATTCTATTTCCTGAACTTCTCGTCTTTCAGTGGTTGTCAAAACACACAGTGAAAGTGTCTCTCCTTTGCCCTCAGTGCAAAATTAACCTCCACTTTCTCTCTCCAGCCCACTAGTAAACTTTTTTTTTTGCCAGGAGAGAACAAGTGAACAGCAGGGGAATGGGTGTTGATGCCATTACTAACATGTGACAGGCACGAAACTGGAAGAATACAAATATTTTATAAGATACTTGAGGTGTCATACACGTAGAACACACTAACGAAGATGTCATCTCCCCGAAAGAGAAGTTTCGAGAGATTTTGGCGACATGGGCCGGTGCCGGTGTTGATGTGCTGTAAACAAGACAACACTATGCTTTCCACAGCGGTATTTATGTGTTATGTCCCGCCTCCTGCTGCTCTACCTAGGCTCCACCCCTCACCTGAATGTTCTGTTGTTGTGAACACGTCTGACTCTGAGAATCTCGGGCTGCGTTCCGCACATGTGCAACGAAAAGTCTGAACCCAGTTTTATGGACATTTTCTTAAGGTTCATGCTCGAAAAACTGTTTCCGTGGCCACTATGAGTTTGTCATGCACTATCTCTTCCTCTTCATCATTCTCCCTTCCTTTCATCCGTCGCGCCTGTCCTCGCTTTGATCTGTGTTTCACAAAGGCACCTGGAACAGTTCGAGGTGGACTGGCAGTGCTAAAGAGGCCCCCTAAGCTACACCAAACCAAACCCCACAGTGGGTGCAGGGACCAGAGCCAAACCTGGCAACCTGTCATCCAACGGGGCAGAGAAGCACCGAGGGTAACTCTGGTCGGTTGCCAGTTCCTTCTCATTTATAGTACAGTCTATTTGTTAAGCTGAGAGATACATTACATACATTAATGTTTACATCACAACAAAGATCAATGATCATTTTGGTGCCATAGTCAGAAACAAGGTCTTTTCATAAAGAGTTGCCCAGTGACAAGAAACATACAAGACCTAATATGCCCTGACTACAGCCCTGATTAACAAATCGTGATTAATAATTCATATATGATTAAATAAACATCCTTAATCAACATGTAATAGCACTTTATTATTTATAGTTTCCCAAGAAAGCATTTTCTTCTGAGTATATTGTGTGCATTACTTAATGTTGACTGTATAAATTATGTTGCCTACAATTCAATACAATGCCTTTTAAACGTCTTGTAGATCTCATAATTGACTTTTAGTCCTTGTTTGCTCCCAAATATGACTCTCAAAATCATTCTTTTCCTTTTATTTCATGAATCCTAGCTCTATTTTCTGTGTGTGTTGTGATTGGTGCCCTGTGTGCTTCAGGGGAGTCTGTGCTTCTGTGAACAAATGTCTTCTGCACATAAATCTTTCTGTTAATATTCTTGCTAGCTGTGCACATGCCAGAAAGTCTGACAGCTTCACAACAAGCTACAATTTGCCTGCTGAACTCCAGTGAATCCCATCAGTTACAGCACAACTCTGCATAACGTTGGCTCCAACCTGAGGATGACAAAACCTCACCACCGTCCCTATAACGCAGCATTCTGTCCAATCACCTCCTTTGTGCCAAGTTAGCATACAGTCGTCCCTTTGTTCATTAGCCAAACATTCCTCCCTCTGCTTGCCCTGCCATCCACCTACATTTGTCATCATCAAGTATTAATTACTTCGCTCCCCCGCCCCTCTTCACAGACACCTCTCCTCGCTATCCTGACTGCAGCGTGTGGACGTTATTAATTCCTCTTTGACTCCTGATGCCGGCTCAGCACTATCCCTATTACGGATGGCAATGGAGATTCCATCACCATTGTGCCCCAGTGAGGGAGGAAAAAAAAGCAAGAAGCTTGAGCACACTAGCACTGTTATTGCTACTCGGCGGGAGGGTGCGTTGATGAATGACGATGGATAGATGACGGATGTATTGAGAGTGAGCATGTGTGCGCTTCAAGGTCAGCTGATAGTGAAGCGGCTAAAGCTGAGGTGAGTTTATAACTTGATGAATCTTGAGATCTTTAATGGAGATCTATGTAAACACAGTTTCTGCTCGTGTATCTTCACCTTTGCTTTGTCATGAATTTCTCTTAGAAAGCAAACACTCTTCTTTTTCTCAAACCTCGACTCAGATCCATGCTGCTTTCAGCCTAAAGTCCTTTGTGCTGGATTAAACCCCCTTTCTTAGGTTTAGCATTTTCCCAATCCTCAAAAATGAACATTGCACCTGGGCAGTTAAGGGTTTTAACATTTCCATTGTCAAAGAACACTGATTCAATACAGTGTGTATCTAAGTGAATTAATTATTGAAGCAAGGCCTGAAAATAAAGGGGATTTGCTTTTTGAGTCCATGTTAGATCCCATTACCTTGGCAGCATATATAGACTGACAAATAGCTGCCAGCTATAGATGGCAGGTTTAATCTATATTCTATTTACCTGGGGCTGAAAGGCATTACATCTTCCAGTGTCTTTATCTCAAATGCTGAACTCTACAATGAGTTTGTTCAGGGTTTCCATTACATTTGTTTCAGCAACAAGCTGAAAGAGATGCCCCACCTGCCTCTCGCCTTAAAGGTACAGTGTGTAGAATTTTGTGATATCTAGTGTTGAAGTTACACGTTGCAGCTGAAAACCCCTCAACTCGACCTCTCCTTCCAAACATGAAAAATAAACTGTGGTAGCCCTTAGTTGTCATAAAAATTCAAAAGGTGTTTAGTTTGTCCAGTCTGGACTAATGTAAAAAACATGGTGGCCTCCATAGAGAGGGTCAGAGGGTCCCCTCAATGTAAATATAAAGTATTTAAATATAAAGGGTCTTTTCTGGGGAAAAGAAAACTACAATTCATACAAGTGAGATGAAATTAACTAGTGAAAACCTCATGAGGATTATTCTACATTAAATATCTGCCAATAGTTCCCTTTCACCTAAATCTTAACACACTGGACCTTTAATACAAATTCAGTTTGTCTGAGATGTAAGAATGTTCTGTAAACGGCCGCCTCACTTAGCATTTTGTGTCTTGCACAGTCCTCAATTGGTTTTACAGTTTCTTGCCAGAAACACAGTTGATGGTCAATCACGAAGTAGATGTAAATGTTTTGTTCAAATCTAAAAATGCAAATAGTTGCATGATCAAAAATCATAGAGTAATGATTGCACCACAAATTTACACTAATTGAAAATAATAATGAAGAGAAGAGCAAAGAAATTTGACTGCATCCAAAATAACTTTTGGGAAGACGGAACTGGCAGCGATCCTTATTTAAAAGGTTTATAATTACTTAAGTCAAGGTGACTTGATCAACGATTTCTGATCTGACTTGAATGTTCTCTGTCACACTTTTAAGCTGTTTTAATTACCCTGCCAAGGACCTTTTACCTGTATATGTTTGCTTGTTGTCAGCAGAATTACACAAAAACTAGGGAACACATTTTTACGAAACTTGTTCGAAGGATGGAGCATGGGCCTTGAAAGATTAAATTACATTTTGCAAGGGAAAGTAGCTAAAGAATATTTGAAGAATCTTTTTTCCCCAGAGAGTAATTCACTGATCTTGACAGATGTTGAATGTTGGTACTGATATCTGTGAATGTGTGTCATTTGCTGCAGCCTGATTGAAATTAAGGGGACTGTTGGGAAAATGCAAGATGGAGTCGCCTACAACAAGTAAAGGCTGTCAGGGCCCTAATTTACTGTAGAACCCCAAATGCCAAATTTAATGTCAAAAACTCTGTCACTCGCTGTCATGGTTTATTCATGAGAGAATGAAAGAGCCCGAGCTTCAACTCAAGGTCATTTAAGTTATAACAATGTACCAAGGTATTACAGAAATGACTGCTTATTCTGTACCTTGAACTCTAGCTCCATTCCGGTGACATGCTCGCCGCTCTCCACCTGCGCCAGCTTCTGGATGTAGGAGTAGAGGCTCCGGGCAGCCACCTCGGTGTTGCCGCAGGCCACCGCCTCCAGCAGTGCATCATGAATGAAGCTGTACTGGTCCTCCGTCTGCACCATATAGTTACGCTGAGACCGCATCAGCGTCACGTGGCCGTAAATGTCGACCGTCTTCTCGTGCTTGATACGCTCAAGCATGGCATCGATGACGATAAAGCAGCCCGTCCGCCCGACACCCGCACTATGGGAAGATTGGAAGGAAGAAAGAAAGAGAAGATGGGGGTTTTAAAGAGGTCCGTTAAATAGAAATGATTTTCTCCCTTGCTCTTATTTCTAGGGTCTCATCCATTCATGGTGCTGTGGCTATGAATTTCTGTCTACCTAATACTGAGCTCTTGCCACATTTATAATTGTAATTTACTGTTGTTCTCACTACTAAAATATTAAAGCACAAGGTGATTATGTATGTCCACTAATGCTTGTAAATTTGTTGTGGCATTACGGCTTAAATAATTAAGTAGGAGAGCACAACAGAGGGATATAGTGATACCTAGAGAGGAAATACACAAACAACTGAGAATAACAGATAGAAAAACAACAGGAGAGTGATGGGGAGCGAGCGAGGCAAGCTGTCGAATTTCAGCTTTCATTGTGGAGCGCCTTGGACTCACCAGTCTTCTTATCTTGGTGAAAAAGGGAAGGTTTCAATTTGAATAAGCCATTTGAGAAATATCGCTTGTAAAATGAGGAAGGGTTAAGGAGCAAAAAAGGGAGAAGCAGGGAAAATGGGAAGGGATTACGGAAAGGCTTTTTACAAAAAAAGAGAGACTGAGGTGGAGAGAATGAAAGTGGGGGGGGAGGGGGCGTGTGCATTTAAGAGAATGATGATGTGACCAATGGAGAAAAGAAAAGATGGAGGTCTGGTAAGAAAGAGAGCGTGTGTTTGTATAATGTGTGTTATGTAATGTATAATAGCAGATAAACAGAAAGGAGCTCTGCCATTCGGTTTGCTCAGGAGCATCCACACACTCAGGGAGATGGGCAGGAGGACATATTGACACAACACTTATACTATTCACCTGCAGTGGGCTATGATGGGTCCAGCATCAGGCGGGTTGCAGGTCTTCACTCTACGGAGGAAGGCCAGGAACGGGGTCGGGTACTCTGGTACGCCGTGGTCAGGCCACGCTGTGAACTGGAACTGACGAACCTCCCGCTTCTCACTAGAGCCATTCTGTAAAAAACAAAGAGAGGTGGGTTGGACGTGGTGGTGCAGTTTGGACTGGCTGAATAAGTGACTTTAGTTCAGTGTCTGGGAGCTGAAAGCATGATGCTGTTTAAATGTATTATTCATCTTTCTACTACTACTATTCTATTCTTCTAAATTTATCTGCCGTAAATGTGGAAAACTACCAAACGGTGATGGGTTTGTTCTACCTTATAAAGAGGTCATTATAATTTTCACGTTTTGTTCACACTGCAAGTTACGGTCTCAAATTCTATCACACATAACTCAGCAGACCTGTTAGAGACAATTTGTGGTTTGGTGTCTTGCCCAAAAAACATTTCAGTCCTCGCAGACTGAAAGAGCCAGGGATCGAACCACTGACCTTCTGTTTAGTGGATGAAATGTTCAATTGTACATGGAATAAACAAAGCACTTTTAAACAGGGTTGTATTTTTTTTTTTGAATATGCATTTTTCAAAAGGCCTTTAAATTATGCAGTTCAGTCACAGAGAAACAAAGAGAGGACACAGCAGCTATATGAACCTCTGTATGTGTCGTATGGCACTAAATTGAACTCAACTGTTAAACCAGCAGCTGTGTTACACAAACACTACCCAACTACTGACAAATAACATTTAAGGGATTTTCATATTTTTTCTGTGTGCATGTTTAAACTATTGACTTGTCAGCTGCCTTCACAGGGGGCGAGCGTTCTGTTCTTAAAATAGATTTTTGGTGCAACATCGGTAAATACAGTGTAATTTTCCTCTGGGAAGCTGATCAGGTGGCCTCAGTATGATAAAATCAGGTATGATCCGTTTATACACTGGACAGTACAGGTGCTCTGCGTTCTCACGGCACCTCCGCTCAGAACATCTGCAGATACACGCAGCAAACGCCCACATTACACAGCCCCTGTCAGCTCCGATGTCAAACTCAACTCTCAACGCATCAAAGATGCAAGCTGGGATCCAGAGGAAGACTTTGAGAAGGATAAGTAAGAAGAAAGGAGAAAAAAATGCACCCTTGCATAATTCTGTCCTCTCCTCTCAGAAGAGTCCTCTAATGGAGGTATTGTTTGCATTTCAATGCAGTGCTTCTGCTTCCCTGACAGAGGGACTGTTTTCCTTGCTGAATAAATGAATAAATGAGTGTGGTAATTAAAAGCAAACTGACCTAGTTCTTATTTTCTTTGGGTTTTTTTCTTTTCGGTTTGGACATCCCCTGTCTCTGCAGTTAATGCTGTATATAGACGACTGGTGCTCGGTTGTTTTCTTTAAATTTAAATGTTTTTGCACAGAATTCAGCATTCACACAATTCTGCATCACTGAATATAAATGTGTGGGTTTCACAGTGCTGTTTTGTATGTTTGTGCATTTACTGCCAGCCTCTGCTTACACTTCACAAAAATCCAACCTCAGAGACATAAAGTGAAAACAGCCCAGAGAGAAATCACACTGATGACTGCAGTTATGAGGAGGAGGGAGAGAAGCTTTAAAAGCACCATAGCTGCTGGTGTCTTTGTATCTGTAGCGTCACCGGTTCGCCATCGTGTTATTTGTTCTGTGCTGACACACCAGTGAAAAAGTCAGTCGTGTGACGTTCATGTGACGCTGTCGGGTTAAGAGGGAAAATTCTAAATGTCTCCTGACAGCTCATGTTACTACTTTGTGTTTGCATGAGGAGTGTGATTCTGAGTGAGAATGAGTTTGCATGTAGATGTGCTGGTGAGAATTCTTTTCTGTCTGTATTGAAATGCACTGCTGGCGTGCATCTCTGTGTGACATCATATTTATGCATGTGTCCCGAGGTGTGTAAACACATGTGTTTGGGCTTTCTGCTTTCAACCCTGACTTCATGTTTGTGTACATGTGCATGTGAGCTTACACACGTGCAAATTGCTTCCTCTTAGTAATGTTTCATGTGTTTTCAGACTCTGCGTATTCAGTGACTGTGTGTGTGTGTGTGTGTCTGCACAGAGACATAAGAGCAGTCTGCCAATTATGTATATTGAGTTTCTCTTCTGCTCACTTTACCAAAGTGCTCTAATTTGGCAGACGCACATAAACAGATGATCTACTGAGGGGGGAGAGAGCTGAACAAGGTGAGAGGGATGGAACGGGAGGTCGATGGGGACAAAGAGATATATCTGTATATGCATGTATTTTTACATTAAATGGAAAAACAGCAGACGGTTCAGTCCTATTATTTCTATTGCTAAATTTTACGTCTGTAACTTTATAAGCTGTCTAGTTGGCCCTCTGTTCACTGGGAACACAGTGAATTGTTATGCAACTTTACAGGTGCTCTTTTTTCCACTTCTCCAGTGTTTTATTTGACGTTTTGATATTTATAGCATAATATATTTGTGGTTTTAAGTATCAGAAACATTCTCAGTATTAGAGCTCCTCTCTTGAGTTTCTCTCTCCAGCTCTGTGCTCAAATATTTCAAAAGCAAATAAGCTTTAACCACAGATTACTGCTCCTCGGGAAGGATGTAGAATGAAATGTTGGTTTCCTGACATCGAGTTGTTTTGTTTGATGTCAGTATCTTTTAATCAGAATCAGAAATACTTGGTGGAAGAATTGAGTTACGTTCCAATCGCTCCAGCCAAGAATGGAATTACACACAGACCAAGACAATGCCAATAAAAAGAAGTACAAAATATAGAGAAGAGTTCATATAAAAGGTTTGTAAAATATGTCCATTATACTACTATAAATAGATTGTAGCTTGGATGACAGGTTGAGATGAGACATGCTGGGGACATAGACTGTGTAGTTATGACATCACAAAGTTACACAAGTCCTGAAGGCTGCTTTAAGGGGCGGTTTCTGAATATGGATTATGTGCATTACTCCATGGACTCACATTTATAGAGCTGCTTTATAACCACACAAGATATAAAAATCTCACTATGCAACCTTTGTGATAAATTCAAAGGCTGTATTTAATGCACGCTTACATGCTTTAGCACTGTCCACCTTATAATCCTCTGTAACTCCTTCTTGTTTTCTGTGTGTGTGTGGGAGAGAGACAGAGAATGAAATCATCTTACCTTGTGCAAAGAGAAAGTGCGGACACAGAAAGTGGCCAGTTCTATCGTGTCCAGCAGGGTGACTTGGGTCATACCATAGGTTTCTGTGCCACGACTGGGCCAATACTGGTCACACTTGATCTGTCGGAGAAGAGAAAGAAAGACGCACTGAGGTATTAGCTGCAATACGTCACATTCTGATAAATGGTGTCTCCTCTAATAAACACAATCACACACATAAGAGGAGAAGAGAAAATTCAAACCCACGCTCCATCTCACACTAATACATGCACTCGTGTGCCGCTCATAAAGCGAAACCTCCTGTGGATTCAAACACCAGGCGGTGTTGACAGAAACACCAGGGTAGCTTCACGCTGTTTCACATCTGAGAAACAACACAGTGTACAGTGAACAGATGTGACCAGGATGTAACAGCCCCTCCCCTGTTCAAGCTTAACTTCATCAACCTCACACACAAATCCTGCCTGCAGCCTCCCCCCAAATCAAACATGTTTACAGGTCAGCCGACAGGGCTGCGTCTGAGGCACATACTTAACTGTTCTTAATTCAGAATCTATCCTAACGAAAGCTTAATATAGTCTCCGCAGATTAATTTTTCTAAAAAGTGTCAACTAAGAGTTGTCAGATTCTGAAAATAAAGCACCAGCTCCTCCAACCCCACTGCTTAATAAAGATTCATTCAATATGGGGTGTAACGTGCCGGCGGACATCTGACGAGATGTGACAGCTACTGAGGGAGATGCGCCGCTCTCCTGCTTTCTCTCCCATTTCCTGCTCGAGCTGACACTCAAGTTCTACCGCCCGCTAATCCTGATCACGTTTGACAGCAGTGGAACTCGCATGTCGGGATGGAGAATAGGTAAACAACTGGAACGGGATGGATAGAGGGAGAAAGAGTGGAGACACCTGGTGTGAACGTGCCTGATGTTGATGAAACATCCGAGCTGGCTTTTTGACACTTAAGTCCAATCCTTCACATGCCTATCGGTGTATCCTGAGAAAGCACTCACACCATTTGGGTTTATTTTATGGCTTTTTGTTGCTGGAGAAAATATTCAAATGTTCAGCGTACACTTGATAATCAGGTACAACAGGTGCAGGCTTAAATAATGAGAAGCTGTTAGAGGCAAATGGGACTGATCTCCAACTGTCAAACATTTTCCTTAACAGAGCCAATGTGTTTTCTACTGATCCACCATTATCACAGTGAGGAGCTGCCATTAATTCTACTACATTTGCTGTTTTTAATCTGATAGTTTGTGGGTTTAAGATGCTGCTGTTGACTTCTTTCTCTGAAACTTTGATATCACTGGCAGTACTGAAAAAAGTTGGCAACGTGAGAAAGTGGTCGTTTCCAAAACATACACATCCAGCACACTTGAGGCTGACTCCCAGGGATGTAAATGTACAAAAAGGAAAACTAAATGACAAGTGGATGAGTGTGATTACACCCTGAAACTCATTCCTCCCTGTTGAAATTCACTGTGCTTCCACACCACATCAACAGATGGTTTGTAGGACGCAAAGAGATGCTGTGGTCACAGGTGCTGCAAGGACTGTGCCTCTCTGCTGCTTAGATTTTAATTTTAGCTTCTTGCTCCGTGTCGCTAAGCTCTCAGCACTGTAGAGAACATGCAACAGATTGCAGTCTCCAGCTGCAAATAAGACGAGAAAGCAAAGCCAAGTCTATAAAGATTCTCCCAGCGGACACAGTCTGACTTATCAGATGTGCACAGGTACACAGTCTTTGAATTAACTCTGGTTTATCACCCTCCTCTGCTGTTTCCACCAACCCCATTCAAATTTCCACTCTACCAATGACATTCAGGTGTGCAACTGGGAAATCAGTGCAACGCTGTGCTATTTTCAGCTGGTTCTTGGACTTGGGTCTCAGGAAGCAGTGATTTGATTTGGAGGTTAAGTTAAAAAAACAACATTTAAAGTGGTTTGTCAGGTCACTGGAGGGAAGCTTTAAAAAGAAACCCAGAGCCACGGCGTTACTACAGAAATTGGTGGAGCAGACTTACCCGTGACTTCTCCTCCAGCCTGGTCATCATGACCACAGTGGCCGCTCTCTGCTCCCACACCATCCTCCAGAAGTCCCCAAACGTCTCGGGTAAAGGACCCTGGGTGGCGATGTAGGCGTTCTGCTTCCTGTAGCCATCAATGTAGTTGGCGTTGATATAGTCGCTACCTGTGATACCTAGAAGCAAAGGAAACAGAGAAGAAGCTGAAACGTGGTTTTCATAATTCATCACTTTTTCATTACTTTAATTCACTCATTATTTTCACCCTTCAGTTTGATGCCATCTGCCAAAATAATTCCCTGTTTTTAAACACTCTGACCCCATTTCCCAAATAATAAAGGTGTGAAGATTCTAGACTGGAAAAAAGAAAAAAGAAGTAAATCACTTATGTAATGTGTCCTCACACCTCCTACTGGTGAAACAAGTTAAAACCGGCTGAGATCAGATAAGACTATGGAACTGTCCAGAGACAAATGGGCCTGTCTTAGATCATGTCAGATTTTAGGGCTTGAAATATTACAGGTATTACTCCTTCCCAGTATTTGTTGGATCTTGTTTTGGAGTAGTATCACAGCCTTTCTCATAAACGTCCTCCTGAAAGAAACCTGTTGTTCCATTTGAATCCATTAAAATTAGCTCACCATCACAACTTCCTCTACTGCTCTTTTATTATTCTCTGGTTTGTGCCTCTGTGGTTGTGGCTTGGTTTCTGTAGATATGATTTAGCCTCCATCTGATTTACCACCAACACTGGAGTGTGATTGAAGATGGAGGATAGTGAGGACGGAGTATATCAGCCACCCGTGGCACCACAACCAGGAGGTGGATCCAGCTACCATCCCTCTCAACCCGCTCAGTGCTCTGTCACACCGGTTCCACTAAATCTAGCCGCAAGGAAGCCTGTCTGCGTTGCTGCATGGATGAATGTGCACTGGCAATGTTTAAATACCAAGGACGGTGTATCTAGCACCCTGACAGCAACTATCACAGTGTCCTGTAGCATTATTTAAAATGTCTGCAACAGTAAATGGACACTTTAAAGCTGAAATGTGTAATTAACTTCAAGGCTACATACAGTAATACTAATACTAATGCTTTTTAGACATTCACTGAAGTCTGCAGACTTTCCTGAAATTTTACGGAGGGGCTGTGAGAACACAACAGTCCGAATCAGTTGCTCTGGACATTAACTAGAACTTTTCCTGCCAAATCCCTTGTTCGGAAGAATACAAAATGTCTGGAAAGTTCGCAGCTAGCGAGTGGCCGTGTTGATGACGTTTCTAACACACGATGATAATGAAAACAAATAACTCAGGATTAACAAGAATACATGAAGAGGACACAGATGAAGTTGCAGTCAAATTGGAAAGAATGCCATTTGAGAACTTTTAGCGATAAGAACTGATGCTGGTGTCGATGTGCCGCAAACAAAACACTGTTATTGGAATTTATACGTCATGTTCTGCCTCCTGTGCCCTGTGTATAAATGTGAATGGTGAACTAGACCCAAATTCCTGGAGTTCACGTCTAAAAATGACTTATAAAGTTTCTAGTTTCATTATGTGTGGTTCAAAACTGTCATCAAACTGATCTGAGGGTGTTGCATTGTAGGGTGAATTGTTCTTCTTCCAAAAAGTCATGGTGTCTTCCAGTTTTCTGCAAAGTCACTACACCCTCAGTTATTCAGTGGTTCTAGGAAAAAGGTTTTAGCCAAAATATAATCTTGCCATTAGAGTATGTGTCTAACACATTGTGTGACAGTGATGCGACAGAACATAACCTGTCTTCATTTAACCAACTTCTACTGTCAGTTGAAAAGAGACTCCAGTGTGGTGGCATCTGTGTTGGAGAGTCACGTCTCTTTGACTGACGTCTCCTCACTCAAGCGAAACAATGAAACACTTGACTGGGCTAATCTAAGAGAGGAGACGCAGTGAGGACAACAAGCAGGGTGGAGAGGAGGACTACGATAGAGAAAGAGGGAGCAAGAGTGAAAGCTAGAGAGCAAGAGTGATGGAGGACAAAGAAAAGAGAGGAAAGATAAAATAATGGAAAGGAAGAATGGAAATTAAGACACAAAAAGAAAGGCAAATGTCATTAAAACGGAAACCACGTCGCACAATCTGAGTGTGGTGCCTTGGCTTTAGTCATAGCTAAGTGAACAGAGAATGGCGGCGTGCATGAATTGTTCTACTGCTTCAACTAATGGCAAAATCACTGCAGTGTAAAATAGAAATTTCAGACTTGATTAATTTATGTATTTATGGACGAGGCATTTTTCCCTGGGATAATTTTGTTCTGCATGTTGTCGTAGCCTCAAATTGGCCTGACTATTGTGATATTTTGAAATCTACGTGGAGCGTTTAGTTAGCTCACACAAAAGCAAAGTACTGAGGAGTTTGGCACAAGTGCGAGGAGTCGGGGCGCTCTTGTGGTGATGCAACGCCAGAACAATGTCAGCGGTGAAGGGTGACTACCTCTGACAATGTCCCTTGAGATTTAGCAGTCAGAGAGGGAGTTTTTCTGGCTCTGAGACACTCAGTACTGTGTCTATGGGCAGTTAGAGGGAAGTCATGAGAGGAGGACTGATCTAATGAGACAAATAGGACAGTGAAAACACTGGTTCAATTGCTGGGACACCCTTAGAGTGTGAGATACGACTGGGCCCAAAGATGAGCCCAAACAACTCCTTGCCTCACTCCCAGAAATAATCTGATTCCATAAAGTGCTTAGCTGCTGTGGACCAAGTTGAGCGCAGACAAGTCCTCCGTTTAGCCTCCAACAAAACTCAGTTTTGTTCTATAAATTCACCATTTCCTGGGAATTGAAACGAGCTGAACTGAATCTGAACTTCAAACGCTGTAAATTATTTCGACTTTATCTCTTTGGCCTCATGCTACTGTGTGGAGTCCAGACAATTGTGTAATCCAGACTGTTAGTGGTGCTCTTTCTTTTCATTTTTGATCCAGTCCAGACCAGTCCGTACAGCTTAGATTCTATTCCATTCAAGCATTTTCTGCTTTGTACTGCTATGTATTGTCTTATTTTGATCTCCATAGTCTCAGCCCATCTGGTCCTATTACTTATATCTATGTACCCAAATGGTCCACAAAAAAGGCAGAGCTCCACTTCAAGGTGGTGGTGACGGTGCAGGGTGTGCCTTACTGTCAATGGGAGCCAGGATGACACGGGAGTGGTCGTAGGCGATGACGTTGGCGTAACGGTTTTTGGGCTTGTTCACCTCCAGGTTGGAGTGTTCCCAGGTGAACTGCTGGCCTGGATCGATGGACTGTTAGGGAGAGACAAACAGAACATGCGCGCGCACACACACACACACACACACACACACACACACACACACACACACACACACACACAAGGAATCAGAGGAGCTGCAATAGCAATACAAAGTGAATATTATCATAGGAATAATAGGGGAGAGAGAGAGAGAGATTGAGAGGGTGATTTCCCCCAAAGGGAGAAAATAAATGTTATGGTGAAACCTGCTTGCTGACGGTTTTAAAGCAGGAGCAGCAGCACACAACTACTTCATCAAGATCATTAATGTGGCGGCTACATACTGACAAATAACAATATTGATGAAGGCGGCGGTAACGGGTGTGGAGCATGTCCTGACCCCCGCGTGAAATAGAAATTCCGCCGCCTCTTTATAATACCAGAAATCCAGATAAGTATTCTGTTCCCTTGTCAGGATAATTAAATATTCCATTACGAGTCCATGTTTGCGTATAAGCGCCAGTCGCTCTGTTGGTGTGGCGACGAAGGCTTGATGGATATCTGCAGACGTGCACGGTGCAGGGCGGTGCTTTAAAGAGACACTGAATTCCAACTGGAAATGTGATCTCGCATGTACAGTCATTATTGCTTCGCTCAGTTTCATCCTCGCTCCCTCTCTCTTTGCCCACATTTTCCTTTTCTGCATCTCTCCATCTTCAAAGTATTCCAGATGTCTTTGTCTCTCCATCTCCTCTCCGATGTTTACAGTCCCTCCCTATGCAGCAGTCATCCACCTACTACCCCTTTTCTTTCTAGAATACCTTATGGCTGAGTGTACATAAAGATTGGGGATACTTCCCACAAATATCTCACAATTGAAAAATTAACATGAATTTCCCTCTTCTCCTCTTCCTCATGATTCATGATAGAATTTTGAGACGAGCTACAGCTCCTGAGGACAAGATTTCAGGACATGGCGGCGAACTGGCAGACAGAAGAAAGGGAACTGACCCTGGCTGTAGTATCTTCAGGTAAAACTCTGAAAACTCGGGCCGCCTTTTTTCCCCATTACCGTTTGCACGTCAGATTATCTCCTCTTCATCTCCGCTCTCCAGCTGTGATGCTCTGCGCTCTCTCCCCTCACTGAATCCTCATCATTAACCGAGCCTCCCCACCTCATCTCTCTCCTCCCGCCTCTCGCTCCCCTCTTCCTTCCATTTCTTCCTCCTCCCTCACATCCCGCCTGGCTAAAAACCAATCAGTCAAAGCCCTGTAGAGCTGCGCTTGGCAAGCCGGGGTCCCCGGACGAGCAGCCATTCATCAAGAAAATAACAAAATTAAAATTACACTTCTCTATTTAATTTGGTCATTTATTTTTCCTGTGGGGTGGTTTCGCGAAGGGGCAGGGGGACAGGAAGAGAGCGAGGAAGAAAGAGCGGGAGAAGAGACGAGCGGGCAGTTTAATGCTCTCTCTCTCTCTCTCTCAAAGCCAAGTAATTAGAAGTTGTAGTTGCAGCAAAGCATCAACTTTGACTTCACGTCTCTCATCTCTCTTCCTCCCCGAATGGAACAAGCTTGTCCATTTGGTACACAGCCCGGATGTGGATTTATGAATAATAGATACCCAAGAAATACTGGATTGCTATGAGAAGTCATTATCCACCAACATCCACCGGCAGGCATGATGACGGCAATCTTTGCTGGTGTAGCCGCTTCCCACCTTAGCCTGGCGCTCAGCGAGGCGACAGGCACAGTGATTTAGGGATGGCTAGGAAAGGATATTGCTTGTATGCAAACGAGAGCTGATTCAGCGCTCCTGATTTCTAATCAACTCTGGTGTCATTTATAACCACTGCGGTCTCAGAGCTCAGACAGCTCAGTTACTCCTTCCACACACACACGCCCACGCATGCACGCACACTTCTGTGCAACAGCACCCACACACACGCACACTATGCTGAAGCCTGGCTGCTGCTGAGCTTTTAACCAAAATCACATCAGTGAAGTTCTGCTTAAAACACTGGACTATATATCAGTTGTAAAAGAAAGATCAATGTTGTGTTAACGACTTTTAAAGCTTTTATTTATCCCCCAACTGAACCATTTTATACAGTTTTGTGAGTAAATCATTGAGATAGCCTTCGACCTGTAATTTCAAGCCTTTAGTATATTCAAGTTTTTTGCATATTGTTGCTATATGGCAACAAATACTTTTTACTGTTTTACTGTTCAGTTTTGAAAAGAAGGTATTTTACTTTGATGGAACAATCACCAGGAAATGCTGCTTGCATCTGGATTGTGACTCACTCGACTATCCATCATACTTTTATCAGAGGAAATTCCTATGTATGTATATTTAAGGGCAGCCTTTTGTGCTGTTTTTGACTGTATAGTGAATTTACATATGCTGCTGTCATCTATAAATCATGGAACATCTATGGAACATTTACAACTGTGCATTGATTTCCCATCATCCTTTGGAAATACATTTTTTTTAGCATGTTTAAGTAATGAATTATGCAACAGATAGTTAAAAGTGTTTGTATTTTCCTCTGTTGAATGCAGTTACACACATTTTGTAAGAGACACATTTCAGGTGTCACAAAAAAATGTTTGCTGATGCAGGTCTGGATGCATTACTGAGTAATTCTTCTATCGAGCCAAGAATTTGAGGAAATTGCATTTGGGAGTTCAGAAGAAAAATCTTACACCGTAGAAAATGACAGCTGTTTTGCTTTGCCATGCTGAGGCAACAAACATATCAGAGGATCAAAGAGGCTGAGTGCAACTGATATTCCATTTATTTCATTCAAAATTGTCAAAAATGCAGGGAAAAGAGCTTTAAGAGGAGAAACAGCCATTTCCCCCAGAGAAGAGAGGAAAGTCTTGTGTTTCTTACAATGAAAACACAATCAGACATAAATCAATACACTGAGAAAGATTTTAACCTTTGGCCCACTCACCTCATATTCCTGCGAGAGCTTGAGGTTGTCATTGGCTTTGAGCAGCTCTGTGTGTTCCGCCAGCTCCGAGATGGGGATGGGAGGATGATTCATCATACCTTTTTGCCAAAAAAAATGGAGAGAACATTTCCGAGGAAGGAAAATTCATTAGTGCTGCAGACAGGACACAAGTTCAATACTTAAAAATCACACTGCACACCATTTATGCATGAGAGTTTCTTGCTTACATAACAATGGAAGTTGGGTTTTAGTGGTGAGGAAGCTTGTGCCGAACATGGTGAATATTACACACAGCAAGATGTATTGACTGGTGATGTTAAAGGCACTTGATTGGACCAGGCCAGAGCTCAAAGAGTTTGTCAAGCATGGCTGAGAAGGAAGCCAGCAAACACCCACAGATCAAAACGAATGGAGTCTCACCATTCAGTTCACCGATAGGACCAAAAGGTGCTGAATGTTGCCGGAGAAAAAAGAAACCCTGAACAATAACAACTCCTACATCCAGAGGCATGAATAATTTGAATAGCTTGGGAAATTAGTTGAAATTGACATAAGATAAAAAGTGTAAGGTTTTGATGGTGAAATCACAAGACAAGAAACCCGACAGGCCTTTTTTAACTCTCTGGATCAATGGACTGCTTATGTTGACAAAAAAATCCCTTGTACTCCTCACTGAAGATAATCAAAAGCAACATTTCCTTTCAGCACAGCGGCTATCAACAAAAAAAGGGAAAACTCAAGATCACTAGGAAAAAATACTGCTTTGCAATGGAATCAAGTCTTTAAGGATGATGTTACTTCAAACTGAGTTATTTCGTGTTGTCTATTAATGAATACAATATATTATTATTTTAATTATCTAAACTTTATTACTTTAACCATCAATCCTACCAATTCAAAAGTGAAATGGGAAGAAAGCTTTAATTTTTGAATGTGGATCAACCAAAGATATGCCAGAGGCTTGTTTCTACATCTTCAGTCCATGATACTCTCACTGTGCTGCGTTAGTTAGCATAGCTACCAATTTTGACTGCAAAAAGACGTTTATGCTCGACCAGAGCCCTGACCTGGGCGACCATGTGAAGGGAGGTGGGAGAGGGGATGAGGTTTAGGAGAGTGAGTGATGCTGAGTGACAAAGTGAGCTGCTCCATTCCAGCCAGCAGGTGCAAAGCACGCAAGCTGCTATTTCTATGGTTGGTTCCCTCACAGACTAAGTCAAACACCTCTTACCTTCCCAAAGAAATTAAAAAAATAAATTGCAGTTGCATGTCCAATATGTTCTGCTCCCAAATCCTTCTGCCTTTTATTCAAAGGAATTCTCTTAAAGAACTATCTTTTCAGCCGGGTGAGAAAATTGTGAGATTTATTTTCCTTTTTTTTTCAAGCTCCAATATCCACTCAATACTGTGTTGCTGCTGGTACAATATTATCAGCACTGCTGTGCACTTCAGTCGCTAATCCATTTAGGAGCATAATGCTGAGGCCATGTAATGGAATATGGAGCAGCCATAGATTGTGGCTCTGTCCCTGCATGCGGCCTGGAAATACTTAATGCTTTCATAGTAAGGAGCCTTTTTTCCCGCCGAGTGACAAGGTCAAATGTTGAATGTCTGAAACCTCCTCACAAAATAAAGTTACCCAG
This sequence comes from Paralichthys olivaceus, assembly GCF_024713975.1. Taxonomy (NCBI): domain Eukaryota; kingdom Metazoa; phylum Chordata; class Actinopteri; order Pleuronectiformes; family Paralichthyidae; genus Paralichthys; species Paralichthys olivaceus. The sequence goes on along the minus strand of NC_091095.1, from coordinate 9,061,346 downwards.
ACTTAATTGGCTGCGTAAATCGACATAATCACATTAACCATCCTCAGTATTCCTCTTTTGATAAAGCTAAATACCCTCCCCACGATGTCAGTGGGTCACTGATGTTTTGGTTGCTTTTGTTAACTTAAGAGGGGGGAGCCCAAGTCTCTGTGCTGACAGTCTTCATTAGTGATGGTAATTTATTTTACACTGAGGGAACAATGCGACGGCGTCAATTACATGAAGATATATGAGGCGAATGGAGACGACACTGGAATGCGCGACATTCTCCAGAAAATGAATGGACACACCACATTAGCAGACAACTTGACAAGAGCTGTGCAACAAACACCCATGAACCTTCTTAATGGAGCATTTGAATGATGTTTACTGAATTAACACTGTTTTTAAATCATTTTCTTTTCAATTCAACATCTTGATGAACCCAAACAAAATCTTTCAAAGTAAAGAACAGAACTCCAATTATATTAATGTGTGTGTATTCGTACTTAGGATTTCAGCGAGCTAACAAAGCATGCAGATTGTGGTGGCACCACTTAAGGATGAGAAGGAGTTATTAAACTCTTCCAGAATGCAAAATTCATCAAGACAAGCATTGAGGAAAAAAAGAGGAAATATTGCTAATTAAATTTGGTGGCTCATTTTCTTGCCTTAAATTGAAAGAGAGCAGGTATCAGAAGCTATGAGCAAAAATAAGTTACTGTGTATGCAAATACTTTCTCTCCTTTTGAGAACAAGAGCGGGTTGTTTGAAGGGAGATCAAAGTGTGTGTGTGTGTGTGTGTGTCTGTGTGTCTGTGTATTTATGAGTGTGTGAATTACAGAGGAACTCAAACTATATCAGTTCCTCAAAGTTTGTGTTTTCTGCCCACATTTCCAGTCTGCATGTTTAAGTATCTGCTACAGTTGCAGAGATATATGAGGTCAGTGTGTTTACATATACATCCAAATAACCCATGATGCATTGCTAGTGGGACAGGTTGAAGGTTACACAAACCAGCGTTTGGCAGAATGGTTTTGGGAACTTGAAAACAATTTGAATACTTAAAACTGTACAAAATATGTAAGTCATTTGAGTTCCATCACACTTTGGCCTTTGCTTGCGTAACCAATTGCTACAAGCTGTTATGAAGCTCTCTGTTTGTGCATCTATTTCTCTCCCTGTGTACTTTTCATGTGTTGTGTTCTCAAGACAAATGAGAGGATCATCCATGATTTGTTCTCATATTCATTTCGTCGCAGCACGTCGCAATGTTTATCCATGAAAAGATTCCCTTTCAAAACTGGGCGTTGCCTGTCGACCTGTAGTCTAGCAAAGTCACTCAAGGACAAATTATTGCTATTCCCCACCCCCACTCCTAAGCTCGCATCCTTTCTCTTCTACACAACCCCCTCCTCTCACTCAGAGATTTTTTCCTATCCACGTACACTCTCATTTTTTTCCACCACAATCGACAGCCTGATCAATAAACACAGAAAAACAAACTAGCCTCTAATTACACATTTCCAATCTCCCGATGCGCAGTTGATGTGCCTGAGAAATGATTCTTTCGGATACGTCAAACACATCACATGACTTCAAAAACCCTATTTATGATGGTTGCATATTTCCATATAAAAGGGAAGAAGTCTGTCTGAGGGTAAGCAAAGAATATAAAGAAGGGGGAGGAAAAAAGGGGGTAGAGGAAACCCAGAAAGTTTGCTTTTTCTCTTGGATGATCCTTTTCGCAGAGAGCGGGGAGAGGGGGGGGTGATCAAATGTCGAGCCATTGTTTGCCACAGCTCTAATTAATTCTGCTCGTTATCTCGGAGCACAGGAAAGACCCTGTTAGATCAGAATGGAAATGGAGCAGTGGTGGTGAAGGAGGAGGAGAACAGAGTAAAAGGGAGAACAACAACAAGGAGGTGAGGATGGGGAGGGAGAGATAGAGGGATAACATAGACATGTTCCCCTGTAAAAAAGAAAAAGAAAAAAGAAACACCTCTCAACCGTCTCTACATCAGCAGACGTGATCACACAGGTTATTTATGCGTGGTGGATTAATGCGTAGCCAACAGCCCAAGTGAAATTTGTGACTGACATCCAATTAAGAAATTTATAAAAGAAATAGAAACCAACATCAAATTAATTAGAGCAGAAATTGTTGCTGCATCATGTGAAAAAACAAACAAATGCAAATTATGTATTTGTAAATGGAGGCAAGCTGTGCTAGGAAAAACATAAAGAAAGCTGGTATGCAAACGCTTAAAGCATGGAGACTAACTTTCATAGTCAATATCTGCTTCACTCTGAGGACTGCTCAGACCAGAATCTGTGAAGAATAGCAAACATAAAGGCAAATGGTTTCAAAAGGCTGCAACAGAGGAGGCTCCAAATATAAAAAGTAAAAATGTGGAAAATCATAAAAGACCATGAAACTAGAATGGCACTCAACAGAGCGCACATGTCCGCAAAGGCCAAACAGTCCTACACACGTCTGTCTCGCTTTTATAATAGGAAAATAAATGAAGTGGTCTGATAAGATCACAACACAATAAATGTCAGATTTTTAAATTCAGATCTAAACATTGTTTCCAGAGAAAAAAATCCTAAATCTTCCGCTTATACCGGACCTGCACAGAAAATGTCAAGGGTTTGACCCGTGTTACATCTCTCCACCAAGTTTGGTGTAAATCAGTTCTCGCTTTTGAGTATTCTGCTGAAAAATAAACAGACAAACAGATATGAGTAAAATCTTAACCTCCTTAACAGAGGTCACAAAACAAATGATAAACTTTATCATTTCATCATGGATAAACTCAGGACCTCCTCAGCGTGGCCTGAATTACAGATTTGAGGCCATCGACATGCAACCAAATCCCAGTCACTGTCACCATCTTCCTCGGAGCAGTCTGGTTAGCCATGGGTGTCAGCCCCCTCCAGCTTCTGCTAGGGAACCCCTTCAGCGCCCATAGAGACCAGGACAAGAAATGGATTTGCTATCTCTGAGCTTCCATAAACAGAAGTTAGAAGGGTCCATTCACAGGAATCAAAAAAAGAGATGGAGAAGGGGAAAACCAGCTTATGTTTCCTGGTAAAAACCAACTGTGAAAGATTCCTTTGTCTGTGGCTCGGCGCTGAGGCATTGCAAGTGAAAGGTGTGGAAAAGTGTCCGCATTCATGGCTGACAGCTGTGGAGACGGGGCTGATGTGAGTCAGAGGTCTGAGGAGTGTGGCAATGGTTCAAAGTCTTATCTGCCCCAGATGAGAAGTCCTCTGAGGCCTTGGCCAGCCGATGTGATGTCCGGGTAGACTCAGGTCTCCTTAGCTGTTCATGCAGAAAGGAGCCATCTGTGACAGCGTTAACTGGACATGTGGCTCAGAGACGCACTTTGATGGGATCCTGGCAAGTTGCCCATCAAGCGAAGGGAAATAAATAGAGCCTGGGCTGAAAGCTGAGATCCGATCAACAGGGTCGCTCAGCGCAGAGAAAGGATCACATCCCCCAAAGGTGATCTTCAAAAAGATGATCATGTGGACCAGAATTAGATGTGAGAAATATGACTCTTTTTTTTTTTTTTTTTTGTGAAATAACCTTTCCACAAATATCTGGTCCCAAAAAAATTAAAATGCTTCATCTGCAATAAAGCAAAAAGGCAGGAAGGTCATCAGTCTCAGGGGAAGCCAAACTAAACTGGATTAATATTTTTGAGGGTATTATTTTTTTTAAGTTGCTGAACACACACACACCCTTAGCGACCCCTATGGTGGGTTTACCTCCACTGACGTTTTCACAAGAGGACATCAGGCCAGCGGCGGCAAATGAGTGAGGAAAGATGAAGACATCGAACATTCCCCCTCACACTAATTGATTTGTGACAATGACTAATTAAAGCTAGCAGGGGGTGCTCTGATCCACTGTCTCCAAATGTCATTCATCACAGTAGGTGGGAGGTACAGGCGTGTCTGATTATGTTTATGTGTAAGCGTGTGCTGTGGGTTCCGATAGACGTGTTTCTGTAGAGGAGGACGAGGGCTATGGCTGCTGCCGCTGCAGTCGTCGCTCTAATCTGGGAAAAAACAAGTCGGCTGCTGCTGATGGGATTGGCTGCTGTCCGTGGATTTTTGCGAGCGTGTGATGCTGTGAGAAAAAATCATTTGATTTTCTTACATGCTTAGATGCGTGAGACGCTTCTTCTGACAGAACTGCGGGGGTGTGAAGTGCCATATATGCAATGTTATATCAGAGGGAGGAGATAAAGATGAACAGAGATGGAGACGGCAGGAATAAAATATGATAGATCAGAGGTTTGTTGAAGAGTAAACCCAGTGAAACTCAGTTCACCTGTCTCAATAATGACGATGTAGAGATAGCATTGTGTAATGCTGGTAATCCTCCTGATAACCAATACACTGGGAAAGGTGGAGGAAAATGTGAAACAGTGAGGAAATGGTACAAAAGAAAAAGGAGAGAAAAGAGAGTCACTAAAGCAAAGTGTCGGAGGGGGTTGATAGACAGTAGAGATCCACTGAGTCGTGCTGCTTCATTACTTTGGCCCCATTTGCCAATTAAACCCCAGGCACCAATGAAGATAATGACAAAACGAACCACTCTGTGCCCCAAGGAGTTATGGGATGTCACTGTGAGGCTGACACATGACAAACACTCCTTTTAACCCATCGTCGGAAATTTGAACACACTACAAAACCATGAGCCGTGCTTCACTTACGGCATTCCTAATCAAAAACATATTTGTTTTTGTTCTCCGGCACTAGGGGTCAGTGAGCACACATTGCCAATATGGCATATGCTCCGCTGGATTGGAGAGGCCTTGGTAAAGTGCACTGCGAGTATGCTCGCTTGAACAATGGTCGCTATTAGATGATGGGGATGTTCACAAATGCTCACCGGGCCACTTAATTGGGCTAAAATGTCCATTCAAATTAAATTCCCTGGGTGCAGAGATAACGGAATTGCACAGTTCTGTGGAACAACGGCTGGGCTGTTGAACGCCCGTCATACTTACAGAAAAGTCTACAACATGTATCAGTGAATGTTGTAAAATGGAGCAAGAGATTGTAACAAGAATTTCCATTATTTAAGGAAGCGAGAAGGACAATTGAGGGCACGTAGTGAAGCGCTGGAAGTCAGCGAGACAAATATCCAGAGTGGCCATTATAACATTGTCGTTACGGAGCCACTGATTGGGCTCTGAATACCAAGCAAGATAAAGATGAGGACAGCCAATTGAACTTCCACATTTCGGTGCACAAGTGGGTTTGTGCATCTCCTTTTCATCCTCAATTTTTTCACCTTCTCCAAGATACAGACTCAAGGCATCATGCCTGAGTTCCCACAGAAGCTGAAGATAAATGCTCCATTTTGAAATCGGAGCTCTTTTGATGGAGCAGAGACTGGCTGTGGATGACAGATGGATGGTTGAAAGAAAACTCGGCAAGGAGGCAGAAAGGTGGGAGACAAAGAATGGAAAAGAAAGAATGGTGCACACAGAAGCAATGGAGGGGGGGTTTATCCCTCCACTGGAAAATGTCCACATTTTTTGCAGTTTGCTTGGGCAGGTGAGAACAATGTCATTTAAACTGGGCAACAGGTCTTCTGTCAAACAAAATGCTGGAGGAGAGAATATCATCTGAAGCATCTGCAATAAAATGACAAAATTGTTGATTCTGGGAAAACTCTCCCATGATTCTCAGCTTGAGGTAACTATGGGGACAACATCACTATCTTAACTCCCCTTCCTGGAAGAGGAAAGACATGCTACTTAAAAATCCATATCCATGTCTTTTTCTTTGCAAACCATGGCATGTAATTGAACCCAAATATCATTTTCTTTCAAATCAAATCAGCTTAAAGACAACTATCTTTAGATGCCACCGTAGCTCTAAGTCACAGGAGGCTGGAACACAGAAATGGTTCTGAAAAGGAGGCAGGAGGAAGATGTCGGACAAGCTTTAGGTGGAGAAGCCTCAGAGAATGAGTGAGGGATCAAATGTGCTCTGTTGTTAACACCCGGCTTTAGCTCCGATGAACACCAGAAGGAAAGTAAGACAAAAGTGGAGGCAGGTAAAAAACCTGAGAGATCTTCAAAACAGGATTTGTTCCCAACATAAAAACACTGAATCCATCGACAGGCTCCATTTTCTGACAATTTGTTATTGATGAAATTATTTGTTATTGATAGATCTAATCCTTACACGGAGACATGACAAACATATAATGGCTTGAAGGTAGTAATGAAGGCACAATATGTCAAACAGACTTATATGGGAGCATTTCATGAACATAGTTTATGCTGCAAAACAAATTTACACTGCATGATTTGTGTAGTTAATCTTAGTTAACAAGGTTAATCTCTGTATAAACTCTGAGCATGTGTGTGCCAATGTTACAAACTGTACCAGTGTAAATTCAAAACACACAATTGCACATGCATGTCCATCTTAGAAAAGTTCTAAGTTTTAAAGTAAATTAATTATTTTGGTGTCAAGAAGGAAGGTTTTCTGCACGTGTGTGTGTTCATTTGACCAAATAATAACATTTTGGATTAGAGCTGCTGCTAATCAACTTCCTTTTTTTGCCAAATTTAGAAACTGTTTTCCATTTCAGTAGGTTTCAATAAAGTAGTGTTTTTGAGCTTCCAGAGTTAAAGCCTCGTGTGTGTTGTCTGTATATTTCCCAATAAAACCATCAGATTAGCCTGATGTAATCAAGATTAAAAGATTTTAAGAGGCCATATTTTGTCCAACAATCAAAATTAAGTAATTTACACCAACAGCTGCATAAACAAACTTCCCTCTTCATCTGTCATACTGTCAGTGAAAAGCCAATATTGAATAATGTGGCAAAACTTACTGCATATACAGTTTATCAGCTACATATACAGGATTACATTTTATAATGAGATGTTTTTGTTCCTCTGTGTATGTCCTGCGTGTGGTTGCTGTACCTTGAGTTTGGAAATTGATGCGTCTCATCTCCACAGGGTCTGTGGGGTGGTGGGGTGTAATGTCTGCATTGTTCAGCAGACACTTTGTACGTGGCTCTGACTCTTTTCTCTTGCGACTGCAGAGTGAGACAAACGCAGAGTAGAAAGAGAGACGCACACAAACACACACATAAAACAACAGAATAATTATTTTGGTGAGCACTCGGCCTGACAAAACAGTCACCACTCTCACTTAAGACATTTCCTGAAAAACTCCACAGCTGACAGGTAACTCAGTGGGTTGAGAACGTTCCAGTGAAACCAAGCTTCAAGCATTGGAGAGCTTCAAGTTCGTAAAACTCTCCTTCACCCCTCGCTAATTAAAGGTATCGGTTTTGCTGTGGCAGGCTATTTTGTTTACCCCTGTAAAATGCAATAAAGTACGGCTATGCCTTACCTGTCAGGTTTGCTGTTTCCAGAGAAAGCAATAGGAGTCGAATAAATATAAAAAAGATGGTGAAAACACACAAGGAGAGAAGGAGAGGGGGAAGCAAGAAGAGAGATAAATCAATAGAGAGCAGTATACATTCACAGGGGTCGCTGCTGGGCTCGCAAAACGCGAGATAAGGCTCATCAGCATTTGGAGGAGATGAGTGTGTGCGTGCAATAAAAATGTGAATCAGTGTGGGAGAACAAGTGGATGTTCAATGAGATGTGCAGGTAAGCGCATTTGTGAGCCTGTATCAATGTGTGTGTGTGTGTGTGTGTGTGTGTGTGTGAGATTATGTGTGTGCACAATAGCCAGATACAGACGGGAAAGGGGAATGTCAGGGCCAAGGGCAGACCCAGGAAACACTATTCACCAGGGCGAGATGGAGTGGGGGAGACGGGAGAGTGAGGTGGAGAGAAAGAGAAGAGAGAAAAAAGAGAGATCCAAGGAGAGATGTTACTCTCTCTAACCACCAAGGCGGAGGTAAGGCAAGGTCAGACAGTCAGGGATCATCTGACAGTAGCAGGCTGCACTTGTGTTGCTCACACCAGCCCTGCCATCCCCTTCCCCCTCCGTCTAAGATAATGCAGGGATGTTCCCCGACATGTGGGGAAACCTCTTACACCAGTGTTCAGCTGGGACCTGCAGTCGCTGAGGCTAAAAACTACAACTCACTCTAAAGCAAAGGGGTTTAGTGTATGTTCCAACATCCCAGGACACTGAGGAATACTAAATTAATTTTGACTTGTAACAGGAAGACAGCTGCCTCGTGTCAGGCTGATAAAACATAAAAGTTAAATGTCCACCACTAGAAATGATGGTAACACACCCCCTCAATCTTTAAACTATTAATGGTGATAATGATAAGTAAGGTAACTTGAGCAGCATTGAAATAAATACCTTACAGATCATTATTCCCTAAATTACTATATATAGTTTTTATACATATCTGTGAGCTCTCTTGATCAAACGTTTGCCCGAGTTATTGAGCAGCATCTCAAAGAATCTCCTCCACTCTTCTCTCTCCAACACACTCACTTTCCACAGCCATCTTTCATCGTTACATGCAACAATGTTGGTGGGTCTTTTAATATCATGCTGCTATGAATACAAAATAAGCTCATCTCTTGACATGCTCCCTAACAAGCGACTATTTCAGTTAGTTACATTGCAAACAATTGGTTCAACATCAAATGGTGAAAAAAATCTTTGCTGAGTTGCCGAGTTGCTCGATTTTCTGTCATTTACGAACAATTAAGAATGCAGATAACAGTTATATTTGCTTGTGTATCTGTTTGGTTTGAGCACGGCACAAACTAACAATGCAAAGATAAAGGATTCAGTTCCCTGTGTAGGGTGTACAGATTGGATTTCAAACATGTTTCCAGTATAAAACGTTTTAACTGGCTGCTCGGTGGAAAATATATTAACTGTTGGCAATATTTTATTCATCATTTGAGGTTGAACAATGTTATTTTTGTATTGTAAAGACTAAACGTACGTCCTACTGCATTCACCACAATAACTACAATCTGCAAGCAGACTCACTTTTTGTAAAGGAGAATGGCGATGACGATGCAGATGATGAAGACCACAGCCAACACTGGGCCCACCACCCATATGAGTCCATCACCAGTCTCTACTGTCAGGGGGTCCATCGGCACCTCAGGAGTTATCACTGTGTCAGTGTAAGGGCTGGTGGCAAACATTTTCTGAAGAGGAAGATCAGGCAGAAGTGAAACACCAGGAGACAGAATGGTATATGCACCAAATGAAGCGAGAGTACCTGGGAGTGTCTACACTAACTAGCATAAACTGAGTGAATTGGTTTGAACAGAATATATTTAACATATTAAAAAGGAATGAATTGGGTTAGCCTCAGATGAAAAAAAATGCAATGAACCATGATTGCATTAACAGAGCTGAATTATTAAACCCACTCCACCAAAAAGAAATTGACCAAAAAGTGAGGTAACTGAACTGGGCTGCACTAGTAACTCACCCCAGCGGTGGTGTTGAGTTCAGCCAGCAGGAAGAAGACGTACTCCTGGCCTGGTTCAAGAGACTTGTTCTCACAGCTGCTATGGCGATGGTCAGATCCTACTGTGAAGCTGGAGGGCAGCTGCCTGAAGCACGCTGTTATGTAGGGCTTCCTCTGGTCTAGCTGCGCCAGCTGACGGCGGGAGCGACGCTTCATGGTCACCTCCCGCAACAGCTGATTGAGGTAAAAGGGTATTTATTTACTTTTCTGTGACGTTTAGATTCTGACCCCTCATTCATTTCAATCTGAAGACAGAGGCGGGCGCTTAGCAGAGTGAACGTGTGTAATCCCAAATCCAATAGGGATGGTTGCTGTTGATGTGGTGCTCAAGGTGACCCTGAGCCATGGGAAGAGTGGGAGAGGACTGTGTAATTCTCTCTGCTGCATGCTTAGGGGGATAGATTAGCATAAATGAGATGTACTTACAACCGTGTTTTGAACACGGTGTGTACACATCAATTTGCCGAGCACATGCAACTGCTTGTAACTCAAACATGTGTCTCTGGAATCCCTGATTGAAAACACATATTTAAGCTAGCAGAGAGAAAGAAGGACGACAAGCTCAAATGGTGCTGAAGTTTTGAAGGTTCCTGCTCTGATTACATATATATTATATATATATAGTTTACTATAGTATAAATGGCATGTTTCTTTCAATTTGAACCAATATTCCCAAACAACCAATCATTTCTGCTGTGTTAGATTAGCCCCGCACCATTCACCAATCCTACCTCTTCCATGTCCATTTCATCAGGGTTCTTCAGGTTTTTTACAGTTCCCGTCGTCCTCTTAAGAGGCACCACCACTACATAGAAGTTCCTGGAAACATAACAGCAAAATAAATTACAAAGAGATATCAAAGAAATCACAGATTTTCTAATACCACTTACCAAAGAGTTGACAGGACATTTGAATGATAACCCCTTAACCCCCATTTTAACACATCTCAGACATCTTAAGATCTTAATCCACATCACATCAGGTCTCAAACATCTGGAGACTTAAACCAAAAGACTCAATCCCTCAAAAATAATTCAGACAGGAGCTTGAGAGATCCACCGTTCAGCATGTAATACTCACTTGATCTCCTGGGTATCAACCGGTGGGAAGGACATAGTGAGGATATTCTCAGGCTCAGCGTAGATGTCCATCTTGGGTTTCTTGACCAGAATGAGTGGCGCGGTCCTGGCCACCACGCGGTGTCTCGGCCCACCATCCATGCTTTCTTGGCAGGTCACCCTGAACTCATATGTGGTGTTGTGCCTTAGTCCAGTGACGAGCACCCTCATCTGCCTGGCATCCACGTCCATCTTCTGACGGTTGTATTCAATCTAGAGTTTAACAGATGATGAAGAAGTTGATTCCATAACTGGTCTGACGGAGAGTTCAATGTGTGATCATTCTGATCAGTGTTATGGTTGAATATACACAGTTGGATGGTAAAGGAGGGGGATGCAAATTAAAATGCTACTCATCTACCAGCAGAAGACATTTACTCACTGTGCATTTGTATGGAGACCTGCTTTCAGAAAACTTCCATGCCAGAACCACAGTGGTCTTGGTGGCCCATTTGACAGTGAAATTCTTTGGGACATCTGTTGAGTAGACAAATGCAAGAAAAAGAAAACAAAAACAAAGACAGTGTATGTTCAGTGAGTGGAACATTTAGAGAAACAAAAGAAAGAAAAACAAATGAAGAACCTTTAAAAAAACAAAAAAACAGTTGTTTCTCTGGAACGTTCCTCTTGGTCGGAGAGTGAGTGTAACGGTGAGCTGTGATTGGCTGTGAGAAGGGCAACGCCATTGGTTAAGACACACAGGACGTAAGACTCATGGACGACAAACCCATGGAGCACAAGGGTGTGCCCAATGGCTAGCTCTCGTTGGTAGTGCCAACCCCCCACACCACTGCTTTTGAACCTGTGACCATTATGAAGATTAACAACTGATTCATGTTGTCTCAATGACAACTGTTCCTTCACCTCTACTGAGTCCGAGTTGGCACTGCCAACGAGCTGCCAAGTGAGCACAGAGACAGACCCAAAACACAGCATGCCAACAGTCTGGGGGATGCCATGCCACAAGCTGTCCCCTTAAGGGACAGAGGAAGGGGAAGGAGGAATTAGGAGAGGGAGGATTATCTCAAAACAAACCCAAAATGAAGAAATAAAATTTAAAAAAACAAAATCTGCTTTCTGACATCTAAGAATAGTCCAAACATACTCTTGAGGTGACTGGTTTGACTGAGGTCCTACCTTGTTTGAAAACTGGGGATGTGAGATGGCATTAGCTGCGTGAGTATGCTTGGCAGAGGGCTGCAGGGATGACTGACAGGAGTGTCCGATCAAACACCACTTACCTTGAATTCTAGGCTGCTCTCCTCTTTCTCAAAATGACTGACTATAACTTACTGACTTGGGTTTTACCTTAATTGGGTTAGTGAAGTGAGTATCCCACGGCAAACAATTTCAAAATCAATTTTGTTCTCTTTCTTGAGGAAAAGTGGAGGTGGCTGAAGGAGGGGGTGTGGGCAGTTTTCATTTTGTGTTGCTGCAGATTGGTTTTAGCCTATTTCCAACCCCCTGCCAACAGGGCTGGAAAAGAAACAGGCAAGCCCTACCTGCTGGATCAAAGGCCACCGTCCGATACTGGATAGGAGGGCTGTAGGGCCCTGGACCTACACCGGTGTGTGCACGAATTTTCACATCGTACGCTGAGTTCGGTTTGAGGCTGTTCAGCACGTAGTTGGACAGGTTGGGGGCCAAGCGCAGCTCCTGCGGTGCTCCTTTGGCACCAGTCTCTTTATAGGCCAAAGTATACTCTGTGATTACCCCATTCCTCTCTGCCAGCACTGGTGGAGACCAGGACAGCTGCACTGAGCAGCATGTCACATTGGAGCCCTCATTAATTTGAGGGTATCCGCCTGGCGAATTCTCAGGCATACCGAGTTCCACAACAGCCTCTTCCCCAAAGCCCCCCCTGCTCTTGGCAGAGATTTTAAAGAGATAAGTGGCACCCCGGTGAATGTTGCCCACAGAGAACTGTCGTTCCTGGGGAGCAAATTCCAGCGTGGCCAAGGGAGAGACATCTTTGCGGCCAAACTGGAGCCGGTAACCCTGCAGATCCATGCCATTGGTCAGATCTGGAGGGTCCCAGCGAACAACAGCTGATGTCTCCGAGTCCTGAGCCACAGACAGATAGGGTGCACCAGGCACTGTGGAGATAGAGAAAAAAATCATTGCTTTTATCTTAACATCAGTTTGACTTTAAAACCATGAAATACGATTTCTATTCCTTCTAATACTAGCATGGACAAATAGTTCAGACATTTCATAAGTACAGAACTCTCTATAGACAATTTCATTGTTCTTTAGGTGAAACATTACATATTGAAGCACTGCCACTGTTGTTTCTGCTACCTACAGCCTGCAGTACACTGCTAAAACATTAATGTGGAAAATGGACACTGCATCACAACAGTCAGATCTTACTGGATGGCACACACAAGAATAATACTCATGCGGTAATGATTGACACACTGAGCCATGATTAGGGTTGGGTTTGGAATAGTTTTAACTCCAGCCATCCATCAGTTTACACACTAATGAAATGAGTCAGGCCTTGTTGTATGGATATGTGGAAGATCCTCAGGGCCTCTAAATTCTTGAGTGATCACTGTACCCATTACCATTTCATGATAAATGTAAGCTCCAGCCAAAATCATTTCTGTTCTGCAAAGAATCCCTAAAACTTTTAACAGACAACAGTGCCTGTTTCAGCTGTTAGAGTCATCTGTTGTAAAATGGATGATCGACTCTTGGGGTCTAGACACCATTCTTCAGAGCGGCCCAGTTTTGCTGTGCTTATGGATGACACACTGCTCCTTAACCCTCCCTTTAAGGCCCCATCAGTGTGATGGCGGCAGCAGCAGTTATGGGAGATCTTCACTTCTCAAGCTGCCATCAAAGCTTTTGTGAGCAATGAGCGTGGTTGATTCACTCTTGAGCCCCAAACTCTCTGTAAATAGCTTCTGTCTTGAGTGACTCATCTACGTCACTACATTCTCAGAAATACAAGACACTGGTAGGAGAGTTCACTGTTAAATTAAAGTGAGGTTACTAAACACGCTATAAATTATGTTCTCAATCCCAAATAATAATGTTGTCTCGCTTTAACTATTGCTCCATCCGTCTCTGTGTGTGGATCTAATGTTGAGCATAAATGAGCCGGGATACAACACTTTCAGTTCATGTCTCTATATGAGGTTGTAAGACCGATGGTAAGACAACTGACTATCTCTGTACAGTACGTTTCTGATACTTGCCAACTGGGTCGACAAACTGGGTCGGCATCGAATTGGTTTGGCCCTGGCGGTAAGAGCTTTCTCAGCATAAATTAAAAACGCTGTATAAGCTCAATGCAAATCGCTAAATCGAGTTTACTGCATAACTCTATCATCACCATCTCAAGCGGCCACAATCATGGATACATCTGCCTTCATCACTATACATCCAAAGTTTTTTAACTATCTCTTATGTACATCTTCCAGTTTGTATCTTTGTGTACAATGTACAGTATGGATGGACACGTTTGTGCTCATGTGTCTGAAGGTATGGTCCTGGTTTGCGGCCAGCTCCAGCTCCTTTATCACTATTCCAGCTGCACTAAGAGCTGTTAGGCTCCCTGCCCAGTACGGACTTAAAGTAATTTGGAGAATCTAACATTAGTCTGAAGCAACATCACGTCCTCTCAGTGGAATAGAATCACTGTGCATGTGTGTATCTGTGTACATGTTCCCAGGTACAGGTCTTAATGAGCGCACGCACGCACACACACACACACACACACACACACACACACACACACACACACACACACACACACACACACACACACACACACACACACACACACACAAAGCAATCTCCTCCCTCTGCTCCTATTATTCATTTCCGTTTGCTAATGGTTCTTTCTGAGGACTATAGCCAGAGGAAGACGGGGGTGGCTGGGTAGATGGCGGTAGATCAGCTGAGCCATTGCCGGTAATGGAAAGGGGGGAATAGGAGGTGTGTCGGATGGGATGAAAGCTCCTAATACGCCACAGTTACTTACTACAGCCCAGTTTATGTCATTTAAAAGTCCTACTCTGCTAATCATGGAAATAGAATCAGAGGTAATGATCCTGTGACGACAATGTTTGTTTGTGAGTGTGTTTTCCACTCTACATGTTTGTGATACCTTTGGAACCACAACAGGCTACAGAATGGTACAACTACTGCAGCCCTGAAACATGTGTACATTTAAGACAGTGGCTTGGTGCTCACTTGGGAGAGGGATCATAACTGCTTAGCCAGCAGAGTGGGGGTAGGGCATCAGGTTTATAGTGTGTACTCTGTGTTTGTTTGTGTGTGTGTGTGTGTGTATTGTATGTGTGTGGGCATGGTGAGGGGGTGAAAAATGAGTGAATGAGAGAGGATGAAGGTGACTGGGGACAAGGAGCAATCTCCCAGCAAGTTTATGAGGAGGCAGAAATGTAAGTGTGTGTACATGAATGATACTGGGGTTCCTTAACACCTCGAGCATCCCTTCTTCCTTCCCCATCCCTCCACTTCTTTCTCTGTGCACTGCCCCCATACCCCCGTCCTCCGTTGCATCTCTGCCTCTCTTTACATCTATTTCAGAGTCGATCCTGGTTCAATCCCTCCTTGTGGGCCTACCAGCACGCTTCCCATCAGGGCACAGTATTAACAGCCTCCTGTTGACACTCAGCCCGATTTAAAAAGTGGCAATCAAGATACCTTCTCATTTCCTCTCTCACGTGTACACACACCATTGTGCATACAAATAATCATATTATCTCTTTCTTTTCTGCAAGAGACATGCTGAATATATATATATGTGTATATATATATATACACACTGTATATATGCCCTTTTGAATATATTTTTCTCATCCTGGGGGTAAGGTTCCTTGCTTTGCATGTCTTAACAATAGAAAAAAAGCTCCTATTGATTAACCTGTAGCTGTAGTGTGACTGTGAAGGCTTAACATTTCTAAGAAGTACTTTCTTATCATCAACGTCATGACAAAATACATCACCTTCACGTCTTCATTTCCCTCTGCTTTCAATTTAGTCTGCTTACTGCCGGAGTCTAAGTGGCGGGGGGGTTAACGGAGGAGAGTAATTGTTTGGGTAGGAAATGTCATGGAGTCGAATCTGACAAACAAATTTCACATGTCCCCTCGGAAAGGCAAGAGCTATTAGGGAAGTGAGAGAGAGACGAGAAAGGGAGAGGGCCATTACGTTGATGTTTTCTTGCCGGATCAAAATAATGATCAGGAAGTTACTAAACATGCAGTGAGGGGATTGGGGCCGATGTTTCAAGTCAGTTGTCTGCAGTCAGCATTGAAATAAGTACTTGCACCATTTTCAACATAAGTGCGTGCATCACTCATCATCTTTTGACGGGATGCAGCAATCCCAACGAAGTGCTGTGAGATGGGGTGATGGGAGTTTGTACACTGACGTGATGCTACAAGGGCAAGGACCCCACTAATGTCTTTAGAGCCAGTTCCTTGGAAGCCTTGCATCATTACCTGATGGGGCAAAATGATACACACAGCAACTTTATCAATATTCACTGCCATAACACTGAACTATCAACATCATCACCATTACCTTTAATGATTTCTGGGATTTTAAATCTTCAAGGTTCAAATACTTTTTGCTGCCATGCGGAGGTATGTGCTCTACTGACTGCCACTCGAGTTTTATGATTTTACTGCTCTCTGCTAAGATGGAGTGTTATAAGGCGGGGATTATATGACCTACAAACACCCCAGCCACCTCACGAGGGCACCTCTCTCTGACTCCTCATGTTGTGCTCTTCTATTTTTCTGAAATGTCTTAAAATGTTTTTCCTTGTACTGATGCTCATAAGGTATCTGGTTTCAGAGGTGGTAGTAGTCAATTGCAAATGCTTCCTAAAGAATGCTATGTCTTTGTAACATGCTGCTTTATTTTTTATTTTGTTGATTGTTTACTTCTCCTTTGAAAACTTTCTTATGACAGAGCTCTGAAAATATTTTCCACCTGAACCTGAAGAAGATAAAAAGGATGCTCATTGATTGCTGCTTCTTTTAGCCTTGTGAAAAACTCCTTCTCACTGGGCAGACAGGATGGCAGAATAACAGTTTCATACACAAACATTTTAATCTTTTGTCAATAAAGTCTGCTTTAGACACTCTCAAATACTTCCTCTCTCATCGGCCATGTTTGTTCCTCAAAGGAAGAGTTTGGAAAGTATGAACTGTAAAAAGACACTTTTCCAACCTGGCTGCCTTTCAGCAAACAAATATCCGCTGCAGAATAAATAGTGTTGCCACTGACTTACAAATAGTTGTGCAATTGTACTTGTTTTTATATCCTTAAGAAAACCTGAGATAGATTATTTTTGATGTGTCAAACTATGGGAGAGGCTTGATGGAATTTCGGCAGTATGAAAAAACATGGCCATTGATGTGATTTGACTTTTCAGGGGCACTGGAAACATACTCCTTTTGTTATAATGCTTTGTATTTTCAGGCCTTTGTGTTTGCTTAGAAGAACTAGACAGTGGCGTCATTTCTTTCTGAAGGCAGTTGCTTTTTTTTGCATGCTTGTCTGTTAAAAGAAAAGAACTGTTGCATAAGTTGTGTGTTTTACAAGTGCATGCATGTATTCATGTGTCTGAATATTTCATATATTTGCATCACTCTACAAATATAAACCACTTGAAAGGGTGGATTTTGTGGAGGACATTTAAACCTCTGTTTGTATGGTGAGGAACATGGTTCATGGTTCAGCATATGTGGGTAGAAAATGTGGAATATAATGAGTTCTGTTTTTATTTTTTTATTTAAAAAAAAGAAGTGAGTCGTAAACAAAGCTTGGTGCACTTATATCAGTCTCTAATATGAGATATTTGCAATCATATGATCTCCCTTTAAAAGTGAAATGCAAATCCAGAACAATTAAGTTTTCTCTTGAGAAAAAAGAGAGATTTCATTCAAAAGGTGTCCCTTGTCTTCTGAAAATCTTTTTCTGTTTCTAAAATCACTGACTTTTAATGAAGTCCCAGGAAAAAAAATCACCCTTTCTCCACTGCCTGAAACAAATCTCAGGAAATTCCATGGCATTTCAGAAATCCCATAACCACCAGGCCATGCTGACATACTTCAAAAGAGGACAACCACTTCACCTCTGAGAAAGGATGCTGAGGCTTGTCTCCCCCCACCACCACCTCTAACCCCCTCTCAATTTATCTTGGCCCCCATGGCGCAAATCCATTTCTTTACACTTCAATAATAAAAGAGGAGAAGCTCTCCTTCTGAGGAACAGACTGAGTGCACTTGACTGGCATATCAGCAGGCTGGCCATGACAGGAGGGTGGTGAGTGACAGCAGTCACTCAGGCTCCTTTGGCTGTGTCACGCTCCCTGACACCTGTACCACACACACCTGTCAGGGGTGTGGGAATGATGAGGGACCACCCCCAAGCAAGATGCCCTTTAACCACAGGCTGGAAAAATAACCACTGCCTTTATTTCTGCTTGAACAAAAGGTGAAAACAAAGAATATAGAAAAGATTAGTTTTTATGCTGACCTGCCCCTTTGGTCACCACCAGTTTGGGTTTGCTCCGGGCTCCATCACCTTTGGTGGTGTATGCTGCCACCGTGATGGAGTAAGTGGTGTCTGGCTTGAGTCCTCCAATGACCATTTCCTATGGGACACAGGGGGAGAGACGGAAACAGGAAAATGTCAGAATGTGTCTTGAATTTTTGATGATTGACCCCACTTTATGCAGCTGGAGCTGCTTTGTACAGAATGTTAATCTGAGTGAAGCGTCTCCTGGTTCCCTTATTAATTTTCACTAGGCATGCATTAAATGTAGCATTTTCCCCTGTGTAGTGGGAGACCATTACAATAGGTCAATCCTCAGAGTTGTCTTGGTGGAGGAGGGACATTATAAATGTAAATGGAAGGAACCCCCCCCCCCCTCTTATTCCTGTAGCAATATCCCAATCAACAACTTAACTTTGTGATTAATGTATGCTGAATACATCCAAGCTATTTGCTGGCAGTTTTTGACCTCAGCCATTACGTTTCCTTGAGTCCTCTTCAAAGAGAGGCTTCCGATCAATTCTAATGAATCTTTCAAAAGAGCCGGTTTGAACCGACGCAGAATGAGGTTTTTAACAGGCTGGTTGGCAGAGTGATGGGGAGAGGTCAATAAAGGTAAATGAGTTATAAGTACTGTTTTGCACTTGTGATGGTATTCACGTAATGCAGATGGGCTGAGGTTTTCAATCCGGGGTTCAAAGTAAAGGCACAATCTGCGGTTGTCAATGATCATCGGATATGTGATGAAGATTTTACAGAAATGTTCAAAGATCATGCATCAATGCTACTAAAGCTTCTCTCAGTATTTTCAGTAAAAGACACACAGTGTATGAACTCATGGCATAACACTAAATCTAAGGCACCACATAGAATATTAAATAATAATATGGTTTAAAAATCACACAAAGAAAAAGAAAGAAGCCACAACACAGCACCAGGTCACAAGACAAAACATACTGTATCAACACACAGCATGACACGAGTAGAATTAGCATTCCAGGCACAGTGGGCAGTGGATATTGCATCAGCCTCCATTTTGTAGAAGCTGGATGGCAATGAAAGTTTGTCCTTCTTTTCCTTATTGGCTTATAGAGATAGGACAGAAGTTGGCCGGTCAGACAGCTGAGGTGAAACCTCTGAGCCACTTTGCTCTCCAAACTTATTGAATAAAAGACCAGAGGGGCTGTGTAACCCGTGAATCCGTCCAGGTTGATGCAATACCCGCTGTTTATACCCTTTTCAGCTAAACAAAGCACTCAGGCGAAACTTCGTACTCACATATTCAGCTGTATCGTCCATTTCCCACTAACCCCCCCGCCAAAGAGGAGAGTGCAGGAGAGAAAGCAATGGGTTTTTTTTAGGGAAAGAGAGAAGAAAGAGAGGGGAGAAGAAGAAATAGGATTGTGAGAGAGAGAGAGGCATCAGAGGCTTGGGAGCAGGGGGTTTGGTATCAGAAATAGGTCACTGCTTTTGTGAGGTCAGGAGAAAGAGAGGCTGTTGGAAGCTGAAGTTATGAGGAGCAGTTGAAACAAGTTTGAGGGTTGTATAGATCTGCCCGTGTGGCCTGGAGATTACGAAGCATGTCACTGTGCAGCTAATGATTGCTTACCTCAGTGTTTAATCAGTGATAGCTGCAGCCAGTTAGGATATTCAGATGCACATTTTCATAAATAGGAAACTGAAATGGTATTTTGTTGAGTACTGGCTGCATGCATTGACTTGGATCTTGTGATTTATTAAATTAAAATAACTTATAATCTAAGTTATCAAAGCTCATTCTGATTTTGGTTTGTGGGTCACCAAAATTATAAATGTGATGCTGGTGGCATTTGGTTTGAATTGATCCTTTATTCATTTGCAAACAATAGATTTAGATTCTATCCCCCCAGAAAGTAAGAAAGCATAGAACTATTCTTTTCAGTGTTTTTTTTTACCCTACATTGCTTCAAGGCTATAATATAATGATTGCCACTCTGCACAACAGTCCCACTTTGGCAGAATTCCTCCAACACTGTGTTGCCATTATTGTGCTCATTCCGTGAAGGCTGATTTTTTTGCCGAAATGTTTTCATGCCAAATTTGTTTTTACGAGCCCCAGGCACAGAATACTATAATCAGCATTTTCTTTGAGTCTTTGCATTTGATACAAGCACACAATCAGAAATGTCATGGTAGATGTTGCCATAAAGCAGCGGTCTACACATCCCTAATGAAAGCCATACAGGCAGGAAAGGGAGGACAAGATGAGTGAAGGTTTGATTACAGTTCTTGTTGTGGGCTGAGAGGAAAAGAGATTACAGCGATATGAAATGAAATCCAAGACGGAAGCCAGCCCTATTGCCTCTTATGCTATTCGATATTTGCATGGCCATAACAGGCAACAATGAAGAACACAATTTACAATCTATGTCAGAAACAAATTATTTTAAACATTTGTAAAACTACATTGGTTTAACAGTGTAGATTTATTTCTGCTCATTGATGAAAAATACATTCAAGGCAGACATGACCATATTAGCAATTTCCTGTGAGTGAAAACTGCAATGACACAGGGTATTTCTGATGAATGCGATCTTTACTGAGGAGGCTGGGAGATGTTCATACCTGGGCATCGGCCAGCATGACGTCCTTGATGAGGGGTAGGCCCCTTGACTCGCCATTTTCCACTCGTACGTAGTGAACCTGGTAACCACGGATCTGACCGTGCTGCTTGCCTGGCATCATGGAGCGCCACATCACCTTAAGTGCTGTGGAGTTTAGGACCTCCACCTCCACACGCCTTGGAGGAGCCCCCGGAACTATGGATAGCCAGACGAAGAAGTTTTTATGAATTGCTAAATATTTGTGGCTTAAATTCGCAATTTAAACCAAAAGTACATAGTCACAGTTTTATGTCATGAGATTCTATCTAGTATAGGGAATGTCACCTTGGTTAATACTCTTACAGTAACACCTATCACCAGTCTTCCCTGAGAGCATCACAACAGTAAAGTAATGACTGGTACGTTATTAATTCTTTTTTTGTGAACCAAATTTGCCTGTCAGAAGATTTCTGCTGCAACCTAAGTGGATGAACACGTGTTTTTTTAACCTACAACCTACTGTTTCTACCATAAATGCAAATGGATATGGCCTTGCAGTGTAATGCACTCATAAATGCTTATGGCTCTCTGCTGAGCAACGGGATACTGTTAAGAGCATACAGATCGAGGCAGGATATCGGATGTGGTAGCTATTATGAATTACATTTGGTTGGTTATTTTTTAATAGTAACACTCATGATTTCCCAAGTGTGTTATTTATTTTAAGTGTTTTACTGTCAGATGGTTAAAGCTGCTGTATGTGGTCCTGTTACAAAGATGTTATATCTCTGAAACCACAACATTTAGAAAAGTATTCTGACCAATTTGTGACCCTTATTTTTCTAATGCTGGCTTGTAAAATGGACATATCTGCACATCCATGTTGTCAATCCAACATACAATATTTCTCCTCATGATAAAGTTTAGCTTTGGAGATATATGTACCATCTTCATCTGTCCGGCAGATCAGGGGCTCGCTCACAGGGCCAGGCCCTATGACGGTGAAGGCTGACACGGTGATGTGGTACTGGGTCCACTTCTCCAATCGCTGCAGCAGCACCTGCTCTTCGGTGGCAGGCACTGTCGGCTCCTCGGTGGCTTCGTCGTCATCGCTGCCGCCTTCTGACGGGCCCACCACCTCGTAGTGCACCCTATACCCTGCCAGGACACCGTTCTGACTCTTCAAAGGCGGGGGGCGCCAACTTACCAGCAGGGTGGTGGAGCTGGTGCTGCTGCACTTAATGTCTTGAGGGGGGGCTGAGGGCTCTGGTGAGGTGGAAAGGACAGCGGGGGAAGGAGGGGAGGTTGAGGATGAGGAAGTTGGGAAAGGGGGGAAGGGAGGGTTGAAAAACAAAAAAATAAAAAGATGGGAGAGATAAAGAAAATGATAAAAGGAAAATTCAAAACTCAAATAAAAACAACAAGAATAATTAAAACAAAGAAATTGCAAAAAAAAGATGGAGGCAAAAATAAAACCATCAAGCAAACAAAAGAGGCATAAATGGACGATGGTACAAGCTTGTGTAATAATGAATCAAGATGGCTGCCCGTTAAAGATATCTGGGGAAGTTTTGGGCAGTAAGAACCTCAGTCTTTGGTTTCTGTACAAGTCTTTTGGGCGGTTAAAATAATATAAAAGCTATATAGTGTCAAAATTACTCCCAGTGAGGAAATTGACCTGTTTTGGACTTTTTCAAGAAAAAGATTTTGTCTAATTAATTAACCTATTTTCAACAATCCAACGATCTATAGCCCTACTTACATCAGAAACCACTTGTTCTGTCCTGTAATGCAAAACAGTAGGTGGGTGGACCTGACTCCATATCGCTAACATCATCCTTGAAAAAGCTAAACCTGTTATCCCCCATCCCTAGTTTCATTATGCAGTGCAGAATGGACAGGGAGGAGCATATCTGTTGTATATTTTATCATCAGGCAATGACCTGAGGTTTTAGTCCTTTACATGTGTAGCACTCAGGTAAACATGGCAGTCACGAAAACTAAACCCCTAATTTTCTCCTTCAAAATCTCTGCAATTACTGTTACAGGCACCGGGGCTGTTTACATGATGCCTAACAACGTACTGTCATGTTCACAAAGACAGCATAAAAATAAGATGAATATAGTTTATGCATTTATATAGTTTCTCTCTCTCTCTCTCTCTCTCTATATATATATATATTTCTTCATACTTGCTGTTATTTGCGTTCAGTATTATTCAAAAACATAAAGTAAAACCTACACACCTGTGAGATTTCTAGATCAAATTTATTGCCTCTTGCTTCTAATCTGTGCCACGCTCATACGCAGAGAGCGCGCTGTGCAAGGAGCGATACAACTTCTTATTTAGAGTTTGGTATTATACGGACAAAAGGATATGTAAGAAAATATTTCCATCCAAGTTAAGGATTGTCTACATTCTATTGCCTCCATCTTGGTGTTAAAAAGTCCAGTTCATTATTACATTTTCTGTCTGTGATGTGAAGATTTATAACAAAAAAAAAATCAGAAAATCAAAAGCAAAATGAAATACCACTTAGAAAACAGGCATGCCATACACTGCAACTTAGAAAATCAAATGAAACCCATGGAAAAGGCAGCATGTTCTCATTCCAAAACAAAGTTGAAAAAAAAAAAAAAAAGATTATGAGCTGAAGGAGGGTACTGGGAAATGAATTTCTCTGTAACCCGGTGACTCGAAAGAAAGAACCACAACAACTGTTAAGGTTCAAGATGACAACTTAATAGAAAACATGAAAAAAACACTACAGTCACCAAAAAACAAAAAAGAAGAACATGTAACATCTCAAAGAAAAAACACGAAACAACAAAACAAAAAGAAATCACAAGCATTGTCTGCATCATACGTACCTGACTCCCACAAATACTACACTTTAGAGACTTTCTTACCACCAGCACCTGACTACAGAGCGTGCTTACTCTGTAGTCAGTGAGCAACAACACTTTTCCTCCCAGAAAGTGTGCATAAACTGTTGAGATCCCATTTCCAATTAGTAAAATCTTCAATAACTTTGATTAATTGAGAGGCAGTTTTGGGTCCATTGTGGAGATGCTGAGAGGGAGAGCGTTGGCTCTGTGCTGTTGCCGGGGCTGTTTAATACTCATGTATCTTTGGGCCGGAGGGTCCACAAGACTGCGAGAGGGGAAGCCACAGGGGGGGAAACTCCTGAAGAGATTCTATTCCTCTGCACTCGGCCATGTTCACAAACATCCTTCCTTGTTAACAATTTGTTCAGATAAATCCCATTTCATAGCCCTGCTCCTATGCGTCGTCATAAAGATTACTGCAATTTTGAGAATACCAAGACACAAGTATGTGTGAAAGTAAAATGGGAAGCTTCTGTATTTCTGAATTCATAAAAGTTTAACTATAGTGTTCTGAATACACTCTCACTTTGGGTAGAACACATTTAAAGAAAAGGGAAAATAAAATAAGAGAGTCCTCCTAAAGACAGCCTGCTCCAGCACACAACAAATGGGACAGGACCTCAGCCACGGTTACCAAACCCTTCTGTGTCCAATGGGCTTATTTACTTATGGTCTTACTGGATTTTTGAGCCTTTCAGCTTCTTCCCTCTCCTCGTATTGTATTTGCAAACTCTCCACGTCAAGAATGATTGCTCAGTTCTCAGTTCTCAATCTTTGCGGCGCGGAAAAAGGGCAGCTGCGAATCTGACGGCGGCCATGCTATCACAGTGCACAGGCATCCTCACGCCTGATAACGGTTTAAGACCAGCTGGGGCACAGCTTTAATAAAGTGAAAATCCCATGAAGGCCAGTGGTAGGATTATGGATCCTAGAACTATACAACCACAAAAGAAGAAATTCAGCTAATGCTTCACTTGAGGTTCTTTCGAAGCTTCACTGAAAGAATTTTCTAAATGCTATTTGACAAATAATTAGTCATGTCTGCATTCATATCCTTCTCTTTGACTTTAAAGTCTGTTGTGATACGACTGGGGGCTCCGAGAACAAAGTCTGCAATGTCAAGTGTTGGTGGCATACCTAATCACAATGACTACCCTCAGATTTAAAGAGCTTTTAGTGCAACATCTTTAGTGGATAGAAATTACACACATTAATACTCACAGTTCAGGTCATTACTCAATGCCTGTTGTCAACTCCTAAAATGACACAGATTGCTGATGGCTTTGCTATCAGAGCACGAGCACATGTGTGCATCTGATTTGTATTTTCAACAGAGGCCTCGAATGACAGGATGTTCATATTTGTAGATCATTATGGAATTAATCCCCCCTCCCCCCTTGCCAAATGGCCGTGCTGTGACACACACAAATATTCCAATACATCTAAAAACCTCCTGCAATTACAGTAAGTGGGAGGGGGCTAAACTGCTTGTTTGGCTAAATACAGAGGATTTAGAATCTGCCACTTTAATTTGAGAGATAGCACTTGACTGGCTGCTGGCAGGTTCTAGGTATAATCTAAATGTGTAACAAAGCCTGACAATCCAGGGGCCAGGCTCTCAGCTCATCTCAAAGCATGAAATTAATTCTGACGCTATGAAATGGGATTCTTATCTGCCACTCATGAGGGCCTGCGATCCCCTAACACCCACTCCCAGGGTCCAACTGAGGCCGTTACCACGTCTTACAACTGGGTAACAGCAAGAGGAATGCTGGGAACCCTCCCAGGTTGTGGACCTACTCCGGCTGCGTCTGTATGATCTCACAGAAACAGTCTCTCAACCTGATCTGACTGTGGCAGCATACCCAAGAGGCTTTGCTTCTGAATGAGGGCCACTCGTGTCTCCTGTAAAATCTCGTGTGTTGATTTCAGGCTGTACTACAGACCAAGAAAACTTATGCAGATTTCTTTGATCAAATATTCAGTTTCAATCATGAAGACTGACATCGAGATTTTTTTAAATTTTCTGTACAATGACTCTTTTGACAACTTTTTGACAGAGTGGTCCTCATGACAATAGCCCCTGGTAATGCTGCTTGGACTGAGCACAAACTTCAACAATTCTGCAAACATTTTGTACCACAGGTAATGGACAACAAAGCAAACAGGGAAATCACATTGTCTGTCTTTCTTTTCACTCAGTGGCAAAGGGTTTCAGTCTGCTACACACTGCACAGGTGTCAAAACCAGGCTGAAATGCTTTTGGATGACTGCACGTACAACGTGGTTTGAACAATGCCAAAAGTTGAAAAATTGTATGCACTCATTGGAAAGTGTCCAACTGGCCTATGTAAAATGTGTAATCATATTATAATTAAAAGTCACCTAATGCAGACAGGTTTCTAGTCCTGACCTGTAAGAGTCGCCAAAATACAGACACGTCACTTTAATATAAAACTGTCATGTTTAAAAGACTGGTTTATTCAATGCTTCCAACTCTCTCGATGTTTCAGAAATAATGCAGCAATTTATTTTTTCCTTTTTTACATTTTTATACAGCCTTTCTTATTTATTTTTTTAGAAAGGTTACAGCAGACTGAATCCCTAAACCACAAAATCACTTACCTCAGAACATCCAAAAGATCAAGTTATTTATTGTGTTGTGTTGAGGGGAATCTTTTGCTTTGACTGACTTAGTTTACGACTTTTCTGACCTCAGCAGAGAGAAACCATTTGACATATCTCACACCTGCTTGAGCAGGGACTCTTGATAAAGGCATTAGAAACATTGGCTGAGAAAGACCTGGAAGAATAAGAAAAACCCACCCCCCTATAGAAATAGAATGGATAGAAGAGGTAGAGATTGCAGTTAACCTTGAAGTGACAGCCAGAGAAGATTTGATTATCACGCCATGGAAGGTAGCACTTATGTGGAACACAATATTTACTAAGTTTATTGCTGCTCCGAACATAGAGTCATACTCATCTCCAGGGAAGTAGTATCAAATGTCTATGGAGGACAAGCAGATGTCATCATAAACCAGAAGTTATCCTTTCTATCTTCTGTAATTGTATGGATGAGGCAGTTTTAGGAAGATCCCCTCGTCTCAAGTAGAGACTTGAGAAAAGCTATAAGGTGAACTTCTATATGCTGAATGGGAAAGAGTATGTCAATGCTGGCTACATGTGTTGCTCTGCCTGCTGCGTTGTAGTTGTTGGTGGCTATGCTAAAAATAACCCAAGAGACAATGAAAAGAGCAGGAGCCATTGTCTAGAGTGATGTCAAACCAATATTCTTACACTAGAAATCAAATAACAAAAAAATAAAAAAATAAAAAAAAAATAAGGAAGAGGACAGAAAGTGAGAAAGTGATGTCAAGCCATTCCAAGGAGAGCTTTTGTTCCATTGCGCAGGGGAACAAGTGGCAAAGAGAGAAACAGAGCTGAAACAGGGTGATGTAAGAGGAAGAGAGGAGTGTATCCAATCCATTCAGCTTGCGGTTTACCGGTCGAGAGCAAAAGCAAAAACAGAGGTAAGGAAATCACAAACACACATCGACAGGTGATGATGTGCACAAACACTTGAGAGACGCCAAGACAGAAATGGGGCTGGATGAACATAAAAGTATATTTTCATGCCTGGTCTGATCAAAGATCAACAGTGCAGTGATAGGTTCTCAACAGCACCCCCAGTGGGCAGGAGTGAGTGTTGCATGCAACTGGCGCTCTCCTCAGTGACTCCGCACTGTGTAGCTCTGCTGCCCAGCAGTAACAAAAAGAACTGTGAAGTGGTTGTTCCCAAGCCCCCACAGCCCAGATGTGGGGGCACAGCCAACAAGTTGCACTGGTAGAAACAGAAAATGTGTTAAAAAGGAAGTCTACTCTCACCACCATGGCTCTCCTATGTTCTGTTGAAAATTAAAACCAATTTAAACCCCATAAAGTCTAACACAGCCCAAGCAGTTTATTATCAATAAAGTCTGTGCTTTTCTATTTTATGTATCATCAGGATCCACAATGACTCACACAGATCCACCCATAATCCCACAAATCCAGCTCCATTTTCCAGGTTCTTTACCATTAATGTATTAAAATGCAGATAATCATTGTTAATCTTTGTGTTCTGTGTAAACCCAGAACACATGAATTTCATACTCTGTCATCCCAGGAGTCCTTCAGCTATTGGATATATGCTTGAATGAGTGTATTTTCTTTCTCTACAGCCTGCACTGCTGTGTGCTATGATACCACTCCTGTTATTTTTAGCTGGCTGTTTTAAATAATTCAGATGTGTTCCTGCCATCCTTAAAATAAAATAATCAGTGCAGAACTGATATGCTGGAATATATTCCAGGGGTGAGCATGTGAGTACTTTTGGTGACTGTTGATATGATTTTTTGATTTCATGACTAAACTCAACTCAAAATCCCCCCCCCCCCCCCCCCCATCCAAATACAGTTCATATGAGAGCCTTGGTGGTCTTAGAGGAGAACTGACATTTTTTGTGTCTCTGTCACGTGGAAGAAAGTGCACTTGCTGTTGACAAAGGAAAAGCAAATATGAACAAAACTGAAAGGATAATAAAAAAAATCTGCCAAAATTGTCAGTCCACATAGACTTGATTTGTTTGACAGGGCTGGGTACACTCATACATTTGGCACCAGAGCCACATAAGTAAATAAGAAAGAATGAAATGAAAAGGTTGTAAAACAAAATTACTCAAGCCCTTTGTGGCTTAATTTCAACCTCAACTCTCCACAAAACAAGCAGTTCATTTAGTGAAAAACACTTTTACCTAAGGTGTATAATATATTATATGTTATATTGTTATTATGGTTAACAAAATGCAGGTAAGATAAAAAAACAAAAAAACATCAGTTAAGTCAAGTCAGTTTGATATGCAGTTCATCATTTCTTTATCGGCTTTGAACCCTGTTTATGGCAAAAACACAGGCATAGTTCAAAGATGATGATGCAGTAGAGAAAAGAAACGAGCTCCAGTCAAAAGGAAAAGAAAACACACAACCTCCTCAAAAATGTCTTCAGTTAGGACTTCAATTATTCAACTGCTTTCCTGAGGAGAATCCCTTTGTTAGCCTACCCACAGAGAAAACACCACAGAGACTCAATAAAAAGGTTACATACTGGCTTGCAGGGTCTTCTGAGATATGTCATTTGTGAAGGCTCCGATGCCTTTGTTTGAAATGGCTGCCAAGGAGAAGTGGTAATCTGTGTTTGGGCGGAGCCCTTCCACAACAAATGAAGAGGTGGGTCCAAATGTTTTCTTCATCTGTTGACGGAGAAAGGTTTAAGTTAATGACAAGATTTGAAAATGGTTGATCTAATGTTGGATCATGAAGAGATAACATAAACCTTTTAGTGCAAAAGGTAATAAAATTCAAAAAGGAAACTTCTTACCGGGGTCCCAAAACTGCCTTCTGAGTAGCGAAGTTCATAACTTATAATTCCTTCCTTGTCATAGGCAGGTTCCCAGGTCAGTTCAACACTGGTGTCAGACACAGCACCAACCAGGAATTTGGACGGTTGACCTGGAACTGAAGAAGGAAAAGAGGACATTATTGTAGTCACTAGAAATGAGTAAAGACAATATTTTTTATAGCGAATCAAGGTACAAGTGTGCTCTGAAGCTGAAGAGAGACGTGTCACTGAGCCCTGAGACCGATCCTGGTGAGTTCCCACATGGTGTTTTTTTCTCAAATTTTGATTTTATTTTTTACTTGGTAGCAGGCATATCTGTTTAAAGTTTCAGAAAATGTGATGCTAATAGACAGCACAGCTGAAGATGTTCTTCAATGGTGGTGAAAGTTTTTTCTTTAAGCCGAAGGCTGGGTAACGGATGCAGCACTCACCACATTACTGTACAACTTCTTTTGAACCTGCTTAACAATTAGGTTTGAATAATATTTGGACATTACACATATATGGCAAACTGTAAAACATCAAATTCAAGGAAAGCAATGGAAGAAAAATAATATATCAGAGTTTTAACACCAGTAATCAAGAAAAATTTGTTTTCATTTCATTACCTCCTTGCAGTACTTTGACATGGATGGGCTCTGAGAAGGGTCCATCGCCTACAGAAGTGAATGCAAGGACTTTGATTGTATATGTCTCTTGAGGAACCAGGCTCTGGATAGTAGTGATGATGCTGTCCTGGACGTTGTGGATCTGCCAGAGGCTCATGGGCTGGGAGTCATCCATTGTGTAATAAACCCGGTATCCCTTGATCTGCCCATTGGGCTCTTCAGGTTCTTCCCAGCGCACCATCATGGTGTTTTGGGAAATAATCTGGGCCTGAATGTTTCTTGGTGGACTAGCTGGGGCTTGCTCTCCAGTCCGGGTTTCTACTGGCTCACTGGGAGGACCCTGGCCGATTGTGTTGACAGCTGAGACACGGATTTCATACTCTGTGTTGGGGTAGAGGCCACCAATACTGTAACGTGTAGTGGTGATATCATCCACTGTCTCATACTTGCTGTCTGGGGACTTTGCCTTGTACTGGATGATGTAGTAAGTCACTGGGTCTGGATTGCCTGAGTCCCAGGTGATGGTCACACTGGTAGCAGTGGTTTCAGTGACCACAGGAGTACCTGGAGGCTTGGGGAGAGCTGTGATGGTGACAGAAGAGAAGGCAATAAGAAGGAACTCATTTATCATGACAGTGGCTGATGATTTTTATAGCTAAAAGGGAAAGTTTCAAAATTTTCTCAAAATGCCCCAAGACTACCATTGTAATACATATTGTGATTGTAATGTTCCTGTACGATCCAAACATAACTGAAGGTAGTCTCTTAAACAAGCACAGTTATCTCTTACATTTGACGGTGATCTGCGCCACAGCCTCAATGATGCCAAGGCTGCTCATGGCTACGCAGGTGTAGTTGGCAGACTCACGAACGCTGCTCAGTTCGAGCACATTCCTGCCCACTGGCATCTCATCCTCTGGTGTCAAATCCTCTGAGTTCAGCATCCACTTGACGTAAGGCATGGGCGACCCCACTGCAACACACGTTATGTTCACACTGCCTCCAGGCATAATTTCCTGACTCGTTGGTGGAATGGAGAAGCGAGGAGGCACCCGCCGGACTGGGAGAGGCATGAGGAGGAGGAAAGGATGACAAAAGAGGGCAAGGGAGTCAAAAAAAGAGAAAGAGAAAGGTAACAAGATAGGCCGATGAAAATGGACCCTTCTCAAGGAAATACTTAACACAAAAGGTTCAACATGGTAAACGTGAACTTAAACACAAAATAATAAAGTAGACTTTTAAAAACATAAAAATATACAAATAATGAGAAGGAACTAAACTAACAGAACTGCTTCAACAACAATATAGATTAACAATAAAGCAACGATTCATAGCAACAAGGTTCCATTGACCAATATTTGACCCATCACAGCACAATTAGAGACACAAAAATCTATTACGAGTTTCTCATCTTTGGAGCTGAACTGCTGACATGTATACAACTATGACGGTATGTGGTAAAGGCTATGTGATAATGCTATCACATAAGGCCAAGATGGCAACCTGGAACTTCCTGTCCTCTCCGGCACTCATGCCAAACAGGAAGTAGGCCATTGCAGGCTTCTCCCACAGCACAGGAAGTGTAGGGTTACGGACCAACTCTACAAGGTCTCTAAACACATTCTAACTCAAGTTTGCACTTGACACCTGTCTCTACTAACTAGGTATCTTAAAGATGAGAAACTTTAATCAGATTTTTGTGGTTTAGGGTAGATCCACTGGACAAAGCCTTATTAAGATCTGACACGGTTCCATTGATAGATGCAGCTATCAGTTTCACAGACAGCATGCATAAATAGACCGAGGTAAATTAAGGAGTAAATGATAACAAAATCAGATATAAAAATTGAGATAAAATGCATAGAGGAATATAACTGAAGGGTCGCTAGCATGCCCAGACAAAAGACGATTGGAGAGGAAAGAGGAATTACAAGATAGAGGATAGGGCATCTGAGGAGAGGATAGAAAGAAAGGGAACATAGGAGCAAAGAGTGACAGAGGAAGAGAAAGAGGGGGGAGGGTTGGAGGAGGGAAAAGGGGGGGTAACCCGCTTCAATGCAGTGTAAACTTTGTTTTTCTTCAGCTAATGTGACAAAATGTGATGGTGGCACATTGTCACATCGCAGTCCCAGTTAACACAAAATAAGTATTGAGGAACAAGGTATGTGCCTAGAAATACATAGAAAAAGAACTACAGTAATTGTAGCTGGAGAGTCTACTATCACAGAGTGTTGAAGTCAAGAAACAGAACTGGATCAACGGAGAGTAGAAATCCAGAGAACAAGAAAAAGAGACAGAAGGAAAGGGAGAGAGAAGTAGATGAATAAAGTGCAGAATGACAGCTCAGACAGGGAGACTGGGCTGGACCTCAAAACTCATGGGTAGGAGTTGGAATCTGAGTGGTAGGAGGTTGATAATGAGTCTGAGTCGCAGAGGAAGGGCGTGAAAGGCACTAGGTACTTGCCTGTGTGTGTATGTGTATATACATAGGCGTATATATTTTCTGCGTTGGTATAGATATGAGTGTGCGTGTGTACAGTATGTGTGAGTTAGAGGGTGCGAGAGTATGAGTTAGCAAAAACACTGTGTGTTCATGAGAGGCATCCCAGCAAGCACTTGACAGGAAATGGCATGCAGGAGGTGGCCAAGTTCAACACTAAATCAGCACAAAGAAGTGTCATATAATGCAGGGTTTTCTTTGCCTATGTAAATCTAAGGTGAGCGACACTGGTATTTGTCTTGAAATACTAAACCTAAACCTAAAAATTGCTGATATTGCTGTGTGGTTAAACGTCAAACTTCCAACATACTTAATGACGGTAGGTAAAGCTTTTCAACACGGCTGACATTTAGGTACTACCTTCTGTTTAAAATAATATATAAAAGGACTGTTTAAAGTTACTTTCAACAAAGACCATGAATGTATTTATGATTTGAAATCACATTGATAGAGGAATCAGCTGTGGACTTGTACAGACGCAACTCAATTTGAAAGAGCTTTTCAAAACCGCAGCAAACCACAGCATCTAGATCTATTCAACGTCAAAATGTTTGTTGGGATGCAAAAAGAAGGTCACAGAGAGAAGTAAAGTATTGCAGGTGTAGAAGTAAACATGATGAACCACATGGAAGAGATGACTTAGAGACAGACAGATAGACAAGACGGGAAAGACAAGGATGAGAGACAAGACACAAGGCAGAACAAAACAGACTCAAGCAGCAAGACAGCGGACAGGAAGACAGACAGAGGGAGACAAGCAGACAGACAGTGATGGATGGATATACAAAGACATACTGTACAGTACGCAGGGGGGATGGGGAGGGGTTTGGGTTGTTGGAGAAAGGGAAGGAAGAGGAGGAGGAGGAGGAGGAGGAGGAGGGCATAAGTGGGGGGATAGAATAAGGAGACTGTGATTCTAAGTCGAAACAAAACAGACCAAAAAAGAAAAAAAAATACATGGCTCAAAGTGGGTTTGGAGGTCTCACACACTGGGGCTTAAAATCAAGAAACAACTACACGTTCCTTCCTCCCGCCTTTAACACCTCAGAGCACCCCTGTGCAATTGTAAAGCTGGGAAGTCTCGGGTTGGGCGGGTGTGACGTGTGTGTGTTGGGGGCGAGTAGGGACAAAGGGGGAGAGGCCAAGAGGAGCATGAAGGATAGATAGCATTCCAAAATACACCGTGTCGATCCAAATGGGATTCATATGATCGTTGCATAGGACAGATGTCAACAAACACACACTCTACTGAAGGGATTTGTACCTGCTGACATGGTTACTGAAATGTACGTACAATAGACTGACATGTCCTTCATATGGGCAAAGCTTTCTACAACAAGCTATCCCTATGTCCAACATCCAAACGGTTAAACCACATCTATATGCAGTCATAGAAAACCCTGCATTTTTTAAATTACAGACAAAAGTTGGGCTTCTCGTTTGTCCTCCTCTGAGTTACTCTACATGCATCCTCTCACTCCTTTAATTCTCTGTTAATATCAACTCTGTTACTACCTTGAACCTGACCTTGATGACATCCGAAGAAATGTGCTACACATGTGCCATGAAAAATGGTCGGTAGCAAATTTAGAATATCATGTTCTTAAAAATCTAAAATTCCAGAGATTTCATCTTAACAAAGAATGTTTCCATTAGATACCATTGATCTATTTAAAACAGGAAACATGTCAAGGAATCCTGCCCTGACCTGAAGAAAGTGAATAAAACAATGGGAGGCATCATGTTTTGATTGAGATATCAGAATTTGTTTCATCCGGACAGTTATTATTGCATAGTCATGATGTCCAAATGGGATTCTAAAAAAAACCATGGGAAAAAGCCCATCATTTACGGAGAGAAAATATCTTGTCATTATGATTTATCAAAAAAATTTCACTAAACAACAAAGGTGAAAGGGCAGCCCATTCCTCACACGGACATGCATGGGTGTGGCTATGGCATGAGTGACATATAAAGGTGCGCCCCCATCCACTTGGGCAGACACCAGAGAACCAATACAATCCAAAAATGTCACCCAAACCCATCCGAGCATGCCATTCATTCCCAAATATAGCATTGTTCCAGACACACACGTACAAAATCAAATGAAAAGAAACAAATCAGACGGAACAAATCCACAAAAAGAACTAAGTCCAAACAGCACAGACAGTACCAGAGTGCAGCTGTGTTCAACAAAGAGCTATGCATCAATACTATTAGATGTTTTTCAGCTGTGATTTGTCTCTGCCTGAATTTTGCCTCAAATCCAAAAGAATGGTTGAAGACAGGGCCTGTGTTTTTAGGGGAAACGTTCAATCATAGTGTGTCTGAAGGTTCTCTTCTCTCCCTGGGGCTCAGGTCAGCCAATGGACCGGGAGCTGCAGTGGCTGAGTGAATGAGGTTTCCCCCAAAGGAAGATGTCTCTGTTCACCTTTGAGTATCTACACTGTCAGAACATTGTTGGAACTAAAACCAGCCACGGGCCAAATGCTGGTTACTTTTGGCTGTGGCTGGACATGGAAGTCCGAAATATACAAATCACCGAGCCAAACAGCCGCGGAAGTCTAACTGTCAACAGCACTCACCCTGCATCTGACACGTAAGTAAATTTGGTCAAGATCAAGAGCTCAAGGTCAGCTGATACAAAACTGTTTCCCGGGAGAGAAAATTATAAATCTTAAAACCGAGAGGGGACTTCGAGGGACAGCATAAACTAAATGTCAGTGTCACATGCAAATGAGTCACTGCAGTATATCATTAACTAGACATGGCTCCGTATGATGACTGAATGATGACTGAAGTGAACTGTGTAACTCTGTCACATCAATGGTCCAGTAAGCTGTCACAGACTGTGTGTGTCTGTGTGTGTCTGTGTGTGGCACCCTCTCCTATCCTAGCTTTCAAATGTAGTGCCAGTGAAAGAAACTAAAGAATCCCAATTGCATGGACAGGCTCCTCATTCACAGAGACCAGGAGCCCAGCCGGCCCATTTGGAATTGAGAGAAAATAAAACAAACATATACCTTTCATTTGGACTACTAAAAACATGTAATCTTGTTTCAAGCCCCAATGTGGAGAGAAAGACAAGAAGCCTTACAATGGACGAGGTGAGAAGCAGTCGAGAGAGAACGCCAGAGTACTGCACTAACTCTAGTAGTGGGCGGTGTTGTGGAGGGATTTGTGCCAAAAAACAGAGGTCAGAAGGTGGACATTATCGGCCATTTTGGTGAGGCAGTTTTTTTTGCTGCCCCAAAATGAAGGGGGAAGCCAAAATAATGTGCAGCCTTTAGTGTCACCTTGAAGCTGAGATTACACCCTCTTGCTGCCTGAGGACACAGGCGCAGTATGGAGATCCTTTAGTCACACTTGCTGGGTGAGGCCTACGGCATTTACATATACGCTGTAGGGGTCGGCCTGTATTAACATACCTTGGCTGCGCCGATGCTAAACAGTCACTATGGGTGGCTCATCAAAATGGAAATTATTACCTGAAGGAAACTGACAGGAATTGTGGCGGGGGTGTCTAATAATAGCAAGTGGTGAATTGAAGGGATTTCAGAGTGCATCACTTTTTTTTTGTTTTACAGGTTGATGACAAGCAGCCAAATCATACTGCAAGTATGTCCCCTCACTGTGGTGATCCCTCCAGTGAATATTATCAGTCAGATCGGGACAGTGAACGTATTCGTGTATTTGCATTTGAATAGAAGGTGATGAAACGTTTGTTTTGTGTGGAAAATAAGAGCAAATCTGATAAATCCTTTATTTTGAGGGGTGGCTATTAACTTCAGGACTCCTTGAGACAAACATCTAATAGAGATGGCAGGTTTTTGCTTTGGCCAGTGAGAACATAAGGTGTAATCTAGCTTTCTTTCCCAACGTTACACACAAATGCAGAGCAGGGCATGCGAGCACATTCAAAGTCAGGCAGATACCATCGTAGAAGGCCAAACATGCACATGCGTACGTAACAGCGCAGTCTTCCTGCATCAGTGTTATTCAGAGTACTTAGAGTTAAACAAATTTCAACATTGCAGGTTGCTCGGTTTCTTTCAGTTGGACTGTGCCATACTTTGTGGACACTATTTTTTGGAGGGCAGCAATTACATGAGTACAGACTTTCATATAAGAAAGTCTTCTTATATGTTTGTGTGATGGCTGTACTGAAGAATAATTGATTTGGCTGATGCACTGCAAAGCAGTGGCATGGATGAGGTAGACTGGGACAAAATTATTTCATCTACAGTATATTTTGCTTCCTTTAAAAAAGAAACACTGACTAACACAGGCCTGTAACATTTTGGGTATGCGCATGGTTCATTGAAACTCTTGTTCAAAAGGCTAGACTTGATTAAAATAGTCATAATTCAAAAGACATTGGTAAATAAAGGTTACCAAAGCATGAAAATTGCTAATTTGTTTGATTTTGGAGTAGTAGTCATGAATACAAATAGGACTTTCATACACTTAATAAATATTAGGCCTACTCTCTTGAGATCCGCACACAAAGTGATGGGATAAGAAGTGTGTAATCTCTTCTAACAGAGAGAATGTTTTGCCTGACCTTTTTGAGTCATATCTCATGTCAATAGGTAAAACAGGGTTTCCATACAGAGAACATGTGCTTTTTGTATTTATTAGAGTAATTTACAGGCAAGTTCACCGCAGCCAATAAAATTGAACATAGATTTTATGTGTTGTGGAAAACCTGGTGCACACAGTGATGCTCACATTAAAGTAAAACATCTTAAGAGGTAATGGAGAGTTGTTACAACGCTGGCTGGGACATAAATCAGTGAACGGTGATTGCATTAACCTCCAATTCACTTAGCACTTTGTTCTCATTATTGTTGTCGGACTACAGCGTGACTGCTTCGACAACAAAGTCATTGTGTGTCTTGTTGTTTGAGAATCTTCATTGCTTTAGTCATGTCAACCTGAAAACCAATTGAATTCTATGAGCGTGTGTGTATGTGTGCATACAAGGGAAGGAGGGCTTTTGAATAGTAAATCTTAATTTAATCGAGTGTCATGACTGGGAACAAAAACAGCAGTCACTCCACAAAACCGTGGACAACGAGCTGCCGCCGTTTGGAATTAAAAGTATCTCTGAGCATCTGCTCAGCAACAGCAAATGTGATGTTGAAGTCATTATATTGTCATTGATCCACAATGGCTGCCAGAATCACCATGGAATCCAATCAAGTCAAATTTTTTTCCCATAATGGATTGCTATAAACGAGATGACAGGAACTCTGGCTGTATACACACAATTATTTCATTCGGCATTTGCATGTGCAATCCGAGACTCAAGAGGCCGAGCAGCATCATTTTGGAAAAATAAACACAAAACTCACAAAACAAATAAAGTCCAAAAGACAAACATTAAAAAAAAAAAGAAAAAAAAGTAAGGTCAGGAACACAACTGAAAGAAAAGGAAAACACACAAACACAACACTATAATCACAACACAAAAAATTAACGAAATAAAGGAAAGCCAAAAAAGGGTTGTATCAGAGAAAACACTTATAGAGGAACCAAGGAAAGACAATGAATCAAGTGAACAAATCACAGGGAATGCATAAAGAAAAAGGCCGTCATGGCCAAATGGATTCAGTACAGGCATGCAAGCGCAGTTACATTCTCCCATCATGCAACAGGTGCTGTTATTTCCACGTGCTGGGTTTCCATGACAACACGTGCAAGAAAGCTTTTTTAGGTGCAGAAGCAATACCAAAAGATGCAAAACGAGAAAAGGCCCCACAATGCAAACATAAAAGTAAAGTATAACAAGACCCGAGCTACTCGGGTTTGCTTTCATCATTTCTTCCTTGGAATAAAGAAAAGTTTTCTTTCATAATCATTTAGCAAGTTTGGATTTACTGATTAGTATTTGCTCAAATTAGTCATGAATCGAGCTCTGTCATAGGCATATACAGCTAAAATTTTTCAACATGTTGAATTTCTTTTTTTCAAATGTGGGTTAAAAAAAGTAAAAAAGAAAAAACACACCAACCTTCTCGAAGCTCTGAGGGATGTAAAGGGGTTGATGCAGAACACAATGACATGAGGAGAAGAGAAAAATAGGGGAAACACAGAGAGAGTAAAAAAAGCCACCTCAAGGTGTTTAGCTGCAGCTACATTTCCCTTTGCTTTAATCTTTTTTTTCCTCTTTTTTCCCTTGTGCCTGCTGTCAGTGACACCCGTCTTGAAAGTACACTTGCCTGCCCCCCCACCCTTAAATAAACTTTGAACCAGAACAATCAGATTCACCCCAGTGGCCGCACTGATGCCTGGTAAGAAAAGAATAGAGTGAGGCGCCACTGGGGTCAAATCAAGCGTACCATACTCATAATTCAAAATTTCACAAGCTCCTTATAGCCACAAGGACAGGCTCCTGTGGTGGCTGTATTTGCTTTTGTTAGAGAAGGAAATCAAATAAAGAGAAAATAAAGAAAAAACTAATGAGAGATAGAAAAGAAAAAAGACACAGTTTGGGGTGAAATTAGCAGCTGCAGTTCAAGACGGTAAAAGTAAATGTTGTAGAAGCCAATCAGTGACACTGTCATCATGGTTCCTGTTCAGGCAGTTGTGTCAATTTGCCCTGGTTTAGTTTGCCCCATTTACAATTTTGGATCGTGGATTCTGTATTTTGAAAAGTGGATCCCAACCACAGCTGCTAATCTCGAGTGCAATTCGCTTTGTGAACAAAACATAGTCAACATCAAGTATCAGAATTGATTGACAAAAGTTAACTGAAAACAGACAAAGGTTGACACCATCAAGGCATAACAGGAGTGCTACATAGTGTGAAAGTACCCAAGTAATTATGACCCCTGTGTACTCTTTTTAAAAGCATGCTGATGGAGCCAGTGTTCATGGAGACTGCATGAATTGTTGAGGAATGATATCAGGGCATAGCGTTTGTTTGTGTGTTTCTGACCATAGAAACTACTGAACATCCCTGTGCTGTGTCAACAAAGCCTTCCCAGTATTGTTATTTAACGAATCCTGTAGAGCTCTTGATAGTAATTTACACGAACCCCTTAATTTCCACCATGCTGCACATGAGCGAGGGGAACAGCTACCTGACATTAAGTGTTACTGCATCACAGCGGAGGCAGCATGGAGCCTCCAGGACGAACGCTGGCAAGACACTAATCTTGATGAGGCGTTTTTTACTGTCTGCTCCTCACGGTTGAATTTTCCTTCCCTACGCTGCTACCTCACAGGGTATGATAATAGCAATAATAATGAAAATGCAGCTCCCTGACCCATTTTATAATGTCAGAGTGGTGAATTATTTATTGGGAACAAAGTTATTTGGTACACAGCAGAGGGAACAAACTGAGCAGATACCGAGGCATCTTTATTTAGCATGCACAATATAAATAATACATGTCGAAAATGCATCTGCTTCAGGTTATTAAAACTCCAGACACTGGGATTCATTGTCATTTAACATTAGTAGTAGAGGGTAGGCTTTTGTCTTAATTGCCTGTTTTCTATGAAACTCTCTGTGATTGATTGTTTTTCATATCTCCACTTTGCTGGAACATGCCCGACAAAATAACTACAGACTATAAAAGGCTTCTCCTGAAAAAGAAAGGGGGGGATACTATGGAATTATGCTCCAGAACACCATGAAGAAAAGTAGAGGAAGTGAACTATTTATAATCTATGTGACAGAGCACTTTAAAACAGAGCAGCTGACTGTGTAAACAGTTGTTTCCTATTCATTCGCCCACAAGGAAATCATTTTTTCACCCCTACATCTGGGGAGGGATACAGGGATGAGATTTTGATTGGTGGGCATTAACACCTTGCCACTCAATCAAAATCGAGACTTACCGTTGTGCTCCTGTACCTGAAAGAAACTAATCAAAAAGAAGCCCTTCCCGACTCTTTTTGAGTTCCTTAAGTGTGACGGAGGGGTAAACATTTTATCGGGCACACAATTACACGTTGAAGGTTTTTCTTACAACCGATAAAGTCAAGACATACGGCTTGTTGAGCTACACATTTCCTTCCGAGTGAGTAGGGGAGGGCATTGAAAGACAAAATGGAGCATAACGTCATAACAGAGAAGAACATTAGTTGGTCAATTATAGTTTTACACTTGGAAGTTTCAGTGCATAAGAAATTACATTTATGGGCAGGCAATATTATCAATGCTAAAAGATTTATAATACTTGGGTAATGCTATTTTGCAATATACATTTTGTGCAAATACAGCTGGGCTAGAATAGAAGCAATAATCATTTGTCAAGCTCAACAGTATTGCCACTTAAAGCTGAGCTGCAATGTGCATTTCAGTTAGAATGGGTGGGTCTGTTTATTATGAATCTTATTTTTTGTTTGATTTTCTGGCCTGGCTCTGGGACCGGGTTGCTCCCTACCTCGCACATATAGGTTAGCAGGGGACGAGTAGCGCACGCCTTCCACATTAGACGCCACGCACTCGTACTTCCCCTGGTCCGTCTCCTCGCTGTTCTCGATCTGCAAGGCACCTGGGAAATGACGACATGCAACACAGAGGATAAAAGGGAGAGGGAGTGGGGGAGAAAAAAGAGAAGACAGACAGAGCGAGAGAGAGAGAGAGAAAGAAAGCAGAGAGAAAAATGATTAGTCGACCCGTCAGTGACAGAGCACGAAGGAGTCAGACAATCTTCTTAATGGAGAGCATCTTGAATTTCTCCAGACCATTTCGTCAAGAACTGTTTCACTCTATTACAGACTGCCACCGCAAACTGGGTTTGTCTCCTGCCTCAGAGTCACAAGAAGATAAAAAGGAATCAGGAATTAAATAAATAAATATGTGGACAGAACCATTCGCACTAAATTTGTAGCGATGTTGGTGTACGAAGGTCGTGTAAGACTTGAGAACCCTTTAAAAAAAACACCGGGATGAAAGCAAAGGAATGATGTAAATGTGATGAAAGCTAATGGGAGAGGGATGTTGAGATGGTCCTGCAAACTGAGCAAGAGTATGTGTGTGTGTGTGTGTGTGTGTGTGTGTATACGCTGGGGGAAGAAGGTCATGGGAAAATATTCTTGTATAAGGTTCATGTCCAAATGGAGACATGCATGGTGTATAATGCACCACCCCCTCTGTAGTTCTGCAAGAGAAGTCTTATCCTTGTATTATAGCTTGTTAACATATAAGGGGAGAAAATGTTGCATTTTTAAGTAGCCTATATACTGGTAACAACTGTGATTGGGTTGAACATTCCCTACTAGCTGTTATTCATGTGAGTTCTTTCCATAACATTTTACAAAGTTCTCCAAAGATCTGATGAAGAATTATTCATATTTAAGGGTTTTGTGTTATATATGAACGGTTTCAAGCATTCTATCACATTCATCAGATATAAATTCATCCAAAATGATTGCCAACCACACTAGAGAAGGGGCGTGGGGCACGGAGGAGGGAGGTAAAACGACGGGCGTCAGATCATTCCTCGTTAGAGCGCTGTTGACGGCACTTCCTGATGATATCATTAGGGCCTTCTGGCTGGCTCAGCAGACAGATTGCAGCCCAGGCCTCCCTGACAAACACAGCACCATCGCTCGTTAGCATTTAGCCAGGACACATCAATACGTCAGCTGCTGCCCAGGATGCTTTGTAATATACCATAACCTCCTCCATCACACCGGAGTGTTGCGGAGTGAAAACAATGTTGTACAAGGCTACTATTCTGGAACATTGGTTTAATAACGCTTTTCAGCCGTGCCACAAATGAGAACATCGATCCTGTTTAATTATAAAGATTAGTCACGCTTCCACCTTTAACACGGCCGGATAGTCTAAGTATATTGAGTATTTTACACCTTGGAGTCAGTACAAAGATGTCTACTAAAAAAAAGACAACAGACCTGAAGCTACAACAATCTATACTCTATTTTGTTCCCTCTCTTCATTTCCATCCACAGCTCAGATCACCCTCATCCCCCAGAGGGAGCTGTTCCTGGCACATATCTCCTGAGCCAAATGAAAACGTCCACCTGCAGAGTGCAGGTGGTGGAGTCTTTTCGCTCTACGCTTATGCAGGGATCTGATTTGGATCTGTTTGATGTGCGTTTGGAACAGCAGACGCAAGCTTGGTGGCAGGTGGGGTGGAATGTGATCAAAAAAGCCTCAACACTGGGGAGACCACAAAGTGAAGACTGTGTGAAGTTCATCTCCGAGCGGACACTTGCACAAAGCTCTGCCAGCAGCTCCTCAGCCCTTTGGAAGGCGAGGGTTGATGCGCTTCATAAATAGTAAAAAACCCTTTTTGTTGACTGTTACCAAGCATTTAAATCACAAGAAGCTTCCCACATGTCATATGTTTTCACTCCATGTCTGCCAGCTGCTGGAGGTCCGCAGGTCCACATGCTTCCAACAAATACAAATGTCTCAATCTAAAAATAATCCCTAACAAATGCCACTTGAAGGTCAACAAAAGACAACCACTAACATGCAGAAGGGGGACAGATAATGAGCCAAACAACATAAATTGAGAACCAATTAAAATCAACACTGGCTGCTGTGAACTGTTCCTCCCGGTGGAAGACAGAGCAAGAACGACAGACGGACAAAATTTACCGGGGGAGTCTTTGAAGGGATAGAGTGAGTTTCATCTGTTCCTGCAAGCTTTGGTGGAGGCTCCTTGCTAGGTAGTATCATCTACTGTTCTCAATTCCCTGTGGCTTCGTTACATATTCTAGCTTCTATTTCAGAGAGGAATTGTGATGAACGCATTAATACTTATGGAGCACATGGAGAGGGAGAACAAGTGAGGTAGGGAGATGAAAACATGAAAAAGATGGGGAGGAAGGATGAGGAGAGGTGAAGGAAGCAAGAATAATGGAGATTGATTCTTCTTCATAATATTTATCATGTTTTAAATCTTCCTTTAACTTAGTTCAATCTCAAAAATTAAAGGAAAGAAAATAATAATAATGCTGTTTGACTAAAGTCTAAAGGTGAATTCCAATTTATTTTAAAATCATGGCCTAATGAATAATGAATTTATGTAATGGTAAAAACTGGATAAAATTGAGAAGGCTTGAGAAGGTGAGGAGTAGAGAAGGTAAAAGATGGAGATTAAATATCACAACTTCACGTCTCCTCCCTCTGTTACATTTGCACATCATGGAGCTGCAATATCCTGCTGGTGTTATATGAGTTGTGCCACACTGTGTCCAGATCTGCCATTCTCTTCTTCTTGTCCCAGCTTTGTCTCTTGTAAACCACAAGTAAGGTGATTTCATTTAATCTTTTTATTCAGTTTTATAATCAATTCAAAGAGAGGCATTTCTTTATTTTTTGGCTAATCAGGCAGTCAGTTTAAAGCCTGATAATATTCGCATTAAAAGGCACCAGAACCCTGAGGGTATTTGAACATACAAACCCAAACAAATCCTTGTTTCTACATCCTATCTTCAGAAGCAGGGTGCACATGCATGTGGACACGCAGAACAAATCCCACTCTTTGAACACCTTGTCGCCAGCATGGGTCTCTTTCCCACTGTTTCCTTTGTCTTTGTGACTGTATGCGCTCTGTGTTTTTCATAATTGCACTCCGTCTACCCTGCCTGCCTGCCTGCCTGCCTATGGCTCACCGGAGCGCGAGCGGCCATTGGCAAATTGTTT
This sequence comes from Paralichthys olivaceus, assembly GCF_024713975.1. Lineage (NCBI taxonomy): Eukaryota > Metazoa > Chordata > Actinopteri > Pleuronectiformes > Paralichthyidae > Paralichthys > Paralichthys olivaceus. Next base: position 9,017,570 of record NC_091095.1, on the reverse strand, counting down.
TCTTTCTTTTATCAAGAAAAGAGAAAACAGAAGCAACTAAATAAATTATGAAAATTATCTTTCAGATGCAACTTCTTTTAAAAACGTGGGTCCAGTCTGTTCAAAGGTATTTACTGATAAAGATGAACCTGTAGTGAACAGCTTTGCTCACATGACGATACTATGCTTATGAACCTGCATGAGGCCTGTCTCCAGCTATTAAGTCTTATCACAAACACAATTGTAATCACTACCACACTAGTTTGTTTTGCTTTATTTCATTAGAGAACACAAGAAATAACTGACTGACTACTGCGTTTGCCGAGAGATAGTTTAATGAATAATTGTAATTGATATGATAGCAGCATTGTTGGACTGTGTTATCTGATTGTTTAGGACAGAAACCAAACCCTGCATCACTTTAATACAAATATGACCTCTGCAAGAACAGATACTATACTTTCATTTGACTATTACTATACTATACTTTCCACAGACACATTCGTTGTCAAACTGCAAGTATTTTACTAAAAACTATAATCCAGAGTGACTTGCAATTATTGGGTTGGCGCCACTTGACTTGATACTCTATCTTGCTCAAGGACACTTAAAAAGGACACATGCATGTTAAACAACACTCTGTGAGCTCCTGTGACGAGTGTACCTCAGACAAGGGAATATAATACACATGCAGGCTGCTCTAATCATTAGTAAATCACAGAAAGCGCCACCCCCTGCTGAGTAATAATTCATGTTTTTCTGGGTCAGAGGAGGAAAGAGAGTCTTCTTTCATGACATGTGGGATCCAAAAGAAAAGAAAAGACAGTGGCTCCAACTCAAGCAAATTAAGTCACTGATAATAAATAAATTCCTTTTGTGAGGAACAATTAGTGTCAATCTTCGGTCAAAGTGACCCTTCCTGCCCAGCGACCACCAATCTCAACTGCTACTCACTCACTGCTGGCTGCAGAACCATCTCAGTGCTACATGCATTCAATAAGGAAGGCTGTAATGAGTAGCGGGTCTGGGTCATTTGTCCCAGCTTCGACAGCTGCCCTGGTTAAAAGCACTGCATGCCGCAGGGTGGTCTCATGAGGTGTGTTGAGGTGCCAAGGTGTGATAACAAAGAAGATTGTCTGGGCACGGTGCAACAAATAGGTGTTTTTGAAGGCCAGCTCAGATTCTGGGACAGGTATTATTATACAGAGGCCGTTCAGAGTGGGTACTTTGTGTCAGTCTTGTCCAATTTATTCTAATTTCAACAGTTTCTTTCCAAAAAGTTTGAAGGGTTTGGATTTTTTTCACAAAGGCAGGGTCAGCCATTTATTTAAACAAACAGATGTTTCCTTGCAGGTTTACAATATAATTTCTGTAGCTGCAGATTCATAGGAAACATCATATCTGACTGTATCACATATTTAGTAAAACATCAATACTGACCAACATATATAAAGATGTAGTTTTGGTGGAGGTTTTGTGGAGGGAGGAAAGACAGGGGAAAAGGGCAAGGACAACGGGATATATGGGGAAAAAAAGGGGAAGAAAATGTTTCATCAATAGATGTTGCAAAAGGTAAAAAGGAGAGAGACAGAGAGCGGAAGAACAAAATTGTAGAGGGTTGGGAGAGAGACTAGAAGAGACAGACACAGAAAAACAGAAGGAAAGATGAGGGGGATAAAAGAAGCACGAGGAGGGGCCAGCATGGATGATTAATTTCAGAATGTGCCTGAAGCTGTGGTCTGCCCACCCCGGCCGCTGCTTTGTAGCAGCTTTGCCATGTGTGTGCCCCCCCTCCCTGCAAGTCCCATTTGTGTAATTCAATTAGTGTGCTCCAGCAGGCCTTGATTGATTTGTTTAGGCGATCAACAAAATGGCTGGCCAAGTCTCACTCTTTCTTTCCCTCCCTCTTGCTCCTCGTGCAGCCCACTCAGGCATGCCCGGTGGCACACTGTTTCTTTTTCTTCGTTTTATCTCTCGTTTTCAGTTCGTGTCTCTCATTTGTTCCTCATTTCTCATCTCCTCTCCTGTCGCTCCCCCACTGCTACCCTCTTATCCCATGCAACACCGCTCACTGAAGCTCTACTACGGTGCAATTACAAGCCAAAATTAGCACCTTCCTGTGTAAGTGGATACACACTTGAAATAATAACCTTTCCAACTAAGCACACTTAGTATTATGATTCAGTAAGTGACTGCTGCAAAAACATTAATGCAAATGCTTTACAAAAATATTTATATTCAATATCCTAATATTACTTTTCAGAGTTAGATTGAGTTTAATTGAGAGATACATTGTGCTAGAAGAGCTGTCACGCCACAAGGTTGAAAACATCATAAAACTCTACAGTAGAATCCCATCTCCCTGACTCATGCTTTTCCAAGTTTTGCAACCAAAATCAATCAAGTACCCTCAGTTCTAATAATCACACAAATAAGAAGACAGCCAGGGCGACCATGGGAAACTGAAGTCCGAACTTGCAGTTTTCTCTGTGTCGGTGTCCTGGCTGTCACTCGCGCACACGCTCTGTCAGCACCCGAAGGTCATTACACAGTGATCGCACCAGCATGGGGCTGCACGTGTGATGCCGTTGTTGTCAGCTCCCATCTGGTGGTTTGTAACGCTCTCATGAAATCAGTAATGAAGCAGGTAGGGAGTCAAGCTACCTTTATACCTATCGCCTACCTCTAGGCCAGCACCTGGGTGGTTTTGAAAGCAAAATGAATGCAACATTTTTTACTTGAATCATGTGGAATGATGTCAAGTGACTCAGCAGCATGACAACAGTGTGTTACCTACAACTCCAAAAAGCTCGATTTTCTGGAGTGGAAGCGTGACCTCAGATGAAAGTCTGCATTAGTGTGTACATGCACCTGTGGAAACTAACTACTCGTGTCCTTCTCAGACACCTTGATCTCAATTACATTACATAGCATCTCTCTCCAGCTATGAAATTGGGTTTCTCACTACAAAAGCGCCACACACTCCTGATGGTGCGTCAGTGTTGGCGTGCTATCGTGGAGAGGAGAAATCACCTTTTTCAGGCCGTTTATCTCATTATGCAAATGTGAAGTTCATATGTCACGCCTGCTTCTGTTCACCACAATGTGATTAATGAGCCCTTCTTTGTGGGCAAGTCATGAGTGAGGGGCGCTTAAGGAGCGAAGTCTATGAATTCAGTCCGTTGATGGATTGAATGTATGTTTTGTGAGGAATGGTTGAGGATGGAGGATCTTAACTTGACTGTAGGAGCTCTATTATGGAAATAATTCATTTGCTGTGTAATTGTGAAACCATACTAATTGATTCCATCATCTTGAATACGGGGACATACATGGCAAACTGAGATATTCACTTACCTGCTCAGCCTGTTGAACAAAAGCATTTTGCAACAAACACACTGAACCACAGTGAATCAACTGGGAGGGAACACTTCAGCAACAAAGGCCTGGTGGATAATTATAAGTGAAAGTTAAACTGTCCAGGGAAATGAAAAGAAAATGAGGAGAGAGGATGAATTATTTTGACAAAGCCTTTGTAGGATTCCTCAGAGTCACACTCCTTTACCATCATTAATTCCCGCCCCACCTTGATATCATTATAAAAGATGGTTATGCAGTGGAAAAGTAAGTATCTTTACCCGGCAACACAATTTGATTTGCTCAGTGGCTTTCTGACACTGATACGTGGGGAGGAGATTGTTGGAGGGCAGAAACACGGAATTCTCACAGACATGGAAGAACAGCACATTAACAATGACATGGGGCATGGGAGTGTGAAACACACAGTATGTTAACACTCACAAACAACGTGTACAGAGCGCATGGAACACAAACACAGATGAAATATTAGTAGAAATGAAAAAAGGTTTGTCTTTTATTTGAGGAAGAGGAAAAGCCCACTTGATATTCCACATATTTAGTCAGTTGGGTGGAGTTAGGAGCGGTTATGTCTGGTTATGTGTCAGTTTAAGTCTTTTTCTCTTTTTTTGTGATGGTTAAACGTCTTACCTCGAATCGGGGTGCCCTCTGGAGGAGACACAAAAACGAAGACACAACATCAGTTTAGTTCAAGGTTAATGTTAGTAAGAGTTAGAGGAGTTATTTGGGTTGGAAGGTGGATCACTGGAACTGGATTATCAAGCCATTAATCTCTTCTGGAGATGGGGAAGTTTTTCATTGAAAGAAAAAGAATACCTCTCATTGCTGGTATCACAAAGGAATAGGAAGGTTTATATGTCTGGCGCACTCCGCTGCCTTATCCCACATTTATTTCTCTTACTTGCTGTAGACTTGTTAAGAGAGGAAACAAAATGCTTCATCGGCAGAGCTGAAGGAGCTCAAGGTCTTGGCAGGAGTTTTATCATGACTGCATCTTGGGGTGATAAGGCTGAGTGTGAGAGGTTTGACCTTAAGTCGACACGGACTGCTCCAGTGGCATAAGCCCTCTCCCCGCCAACTGACCTCAAATGAGAGGTCAGTAAAACAGTTAAGGCATCACTATTCTTCACTGGGTATTTACATCGGGTACAAACTTGCTGAGGGAGGAATGGAGTGTCCACTGACGTTGAATTTCAGGCTCTACCTTCAGGCAACCAGGTTAAATGAAATAAATTGAAGTTGTTATTCATCCTACAAGTCGTAAACCTACTTAACTGGGATAGACTCTTTAACGAGCATCCTCCCTTCTTCCCCGTCTTCTGTCTCTTTCAACTGTTTCGTTTTCTGTCAGAGTTGTATATTTCTCTATTCTTTGTTTATCGTGGGTTTGTATTGTGTTGCATGCCTGACTGCGAGCCAAATGTCCCATTAGGGGCAATAAAATATTGAGCTTATCCAGTAGGTGGCTGGTGGGCTTTATAAATGTAGCCAAAGTTGTTGCTGGAATATAAAATGCATCCCTTATAGTCAGAGCTCAGGGTGTGGGCGTACCAGCTAAACTTCAACCACATCTCTGCCAAACACTAAACTGTCCTTCTGCACTCCCATTCTCTCTCTCTCTCTCTCTCTCTTCTGTTTTCTAGCAGTTTATCCATATTCTTTTTCTTTTGTTACTTAATCTATTATTTCTCTTCATCCCGCAGTTTTTGTGAGTCCCGTTCTTTCAGATAGTTCCTCCCTCTTGCCTTTCTCTTAGTCTCCCTCTGTAAATCTAAGGATGACTCATGGCAGCAACATGCCCTTGGCCATCCCTTGAGAGTGCCAGCAGGGTGGCGCCGATCCAGGAGAGGTGCCCTACTTAGCAGAGACAGCCTGCAGGCACAGAGCTGAGGGTCAATGGCATGCACTCTGAGCCCAACACTACAGACCTGCCCCCTGTGTGCATGCATACACTGACTTTGCACACAACAACATATGCCAGCCCTCCTGTAAACTGACTGAAACAACAACAAAACAATGCCAAACTCTTCCAGGAAACAAAAAAATGTAATCAACATAACCTGGTGTTTCTGATGTTAAGTGATGCCAGCAATTTCCATATCATACCATAACAGGTGTGCGGGTGTCTAGGTAGCGGGGAGAAAATGTCCAATATCTCCTGGTCTGATTGTTGTTGCAGCTCTGCATGCAGACGCATCCTTTGTGATACCAGAAGAAAGGAGGCTATAACTGAGTTTGAAGTTTTGCCTGGTTTGCAATGCACCAACGTGGATTAATTTCCTTTCTTTACTGTTGCTGTGTACTGTGTTGCACTGTGCTCTGATATGCATTTCAAATTATTTAGTACTCTATGTTGTTGTATGTTTGCAATGTAATTTATCAACATTAATCAGACTGTAAAATCCTTTATCATTCAATGCTAAAATTACAATATTGTTGATTTAAGAGGAAAAATCCTTTTTCTAAATAAAATATTTCAAAGAAATGTCTCAGATTGAATTCATTCTTGACTATCTTACATTCTAGAGTTGTGTACTCCCAATCTATAAAAGAACATTATCCTGTATCCATAAACAGAACTCTATATGCAAACATTTCAATAGTGATAGTTTAGAGTCATTGAGAAACCAGGCAAAAACAACAGTGACATCATTTCGGCACATGATTTTGGAGACCACATAATCATAGGTAATCACAAGACAAAAGACAACAGGGCTCTGGGAGGGTTACGTTGTTATAGAGTTAGAGTTTGATTAGAGGCTGCAGGAAGCTGGTTTATTTTGCTTTAGCTGAGATGAATTTTAGTTGGGGGTAGAGAGGTTACTAGTTAGGTTAGGTGAGGTTAAGGTCAACGTTAGGTAAAGGTTAGGGCAAGGTTTAGGTTAATAAAGCAGGGAAGGCCATCACAGGGCCTTATAAAGTATTGAGCGACAAAAGAGAGATTAAAAAACAGACAAGGGCAAAAAGGAGGATGATGGGTAAGAGACGGAGGTGGACGAGTTCAAAGTCATTGGTTCAACAAAAAGAAATTATAATAAAAAAGAGAAGGAAATGGGGGCTGAGGTCGTTGGAACTTCTGAATTTTAATAATAAAGCAGCATGAAGAGATAAAAATAAACCGAGGGATCTGACCTGGCAAGCTGTGTCACAGTGGCCAACCAGTGTTCAGTCACAATGGCAAATTCACCTGTATTACACACATGCAGCCTATGGCCATAAGCTCCCCCTCTAAGCATTGGTCAGTCATGGGTTGATCAGCTTAGTGTGACTATGACCTAAATATACCTCAACAGGCCACAGACTTCCACACATTATCAATGCAGCATTATCTGCTCTACACAACATCCCAGCTGTTTTGTTAAAACAACCCTCTGAATATATAAAAAATATTATTGAAGGATGTCGTCTGGCTAAAGGCAATCTGGCCAGAGATGTGCCATCTGCGTGTGAGGCGGACAGGGTTGCGTGATTGGCCGAGTCAAAGTCTGACCACCCTCCAGAGGGCGCCTGGCTGACCTTCTCATCACCACAGACACCCATCTGGGATCCTGGTGGTGCCGCAGCAGGTTTGAGCGAAAACTTGGCTGTTGTTGCCACATCTGCAGAGGTCCTTGCTGCTCCCTGCAGAGCAGCTTTGATGCCAACAAATGTGAGCATTTTCTTTCACATTTTAGATCAAGTGCAGCTTAACTCATCTTGATTCAGACTGTGCATATGGTAAATATGTGTGAGTAAAGGTTCCATCTTTAAAAACTTCATTAAAAAGGACCTTGATATTTATTTATATGCAGTCTCCAGTCTCTGGCTGTCACTTTGGCCTCTGGTTAATTTGTTCTGCCTAACAAGGCCAGTAAGGGTCTTCAGCCACAGGGACTTGGGGAAAAATGTCAGGCTTCCTCCACACCTCTAGATGAGCTCCTTAGGGGACCCAGACCCAAATATCACTGCCCCGCCAGCACAGCATGATTTTGCACATGGGAAGGAGCCAGTCAGCTATTCAGCTCCCAATCTAAACTATGGCCCCATTCAGACCCGGTATTAACATCTGTCTCGGGTGATCCAATCAGAAGTGGACAGCTCTAAGTACGTCAGGTCACAGCTGGCACAAGCATGTGTCTCCGCATGTGTCACAGATCAAGCTGTACATGCACATACACAAACGCCACATACATTCTGTTTACAAAGATTGAATTTGAAAGACATGTCCATTGTCTGTGTGTGAGAACGAGGCAAGCAGAAGCTGAGCAAATCAATGTGTTGTACACAGCGCTGCGATGAAATACGCTTTTACTCATTTGAAATAGTAGAGAAAAAAACAGTAAATCAATATGTGGCAGTCAATGATATTGTGGCTGTGGCCACAAATCAATCAACGTATGGGAAACACTGAGAAGTGGAAAAGTATTTTTGGTTCATTATGAAACTGTAGCAGGTCAGCTGAGTAGGCCGCTTTACTTTAATGTGGCCCATGCGTTCACACTGTGGCCACATGTGTCCCAGACCACCTCTGAACGTGGTCTCGACCGGAGTGATTGGATCTCAAATGTGTCAAACTAGTCACTATACTTTACCCTGTGTCTATGGGAGAGGATCCATCAGTCTCACAGTTACACCCTTAGGCTTAAAAAAGAGCCTGAAGCAACAGAGCAAACAGGTAGCACACAGAAACTGTCAACAGCCATCTGACCAATGGAAAAATCTGAAAAGGCTGCCCCAATAACTTCAACCTTTGGTCTGTTTGGGGGTTGCATTAATCACTGTGAAAAAAAAGATCAAATACTAAAACCTGGAGAGCCAAGATGGCTCTTTGAAGCACTGAGGACATGTGAATATGGCAGCCTAGGGGGCTTGAGAGTGTGGGCCTCTTTCTCACAATCATAAATCCTGCCTTGCTGCTGAATGTGCTTTCCATCAGCAGGACCGAAGGAAAAAGGGCAAGCGCCCAAAGTTTGCATTACCTTACGAAAGCCTCGCTGTTGAAACAAGGGAAAGTAATTTCCTCTTCTGCCCTCCTATATACACAAATAGTAAACTGTAAGTAAAACACACCCAGCTTAAAATGGCTGGGTGTATTTTTACAAGTAGTTAAAAAGTCTGGAGGAGTACAAAATGTGGCCAAACGTAACTATCACTTGAGCCCTCACCCTGTAGCTTGGGCAGCAGAGTCTCAGCTAGAGATCTCTAAGGCAGTGGGGATGTGGGTCAATTTAGCAAGAACAGAAAGGTTCTCCTGAGAAAATATGAGGGTGGACCCAGCCAAGTGTGGGATTCGACGGTTGGGGCCATACAGTGGTGCTGAAGTGGCCTTCACCTGGAAAGAATTCAAGATTCTTTCAGACCCTATCAGTGCTTTCTGCACTTTCCAAAGGGTATGTTTGGACAACAAAGCTGTTATTGTGAAAACTGAGGTTCAGCCATTTATACATTTCAAGGAGAAGCTTAAAATACTGTGGGCTATGACTGCACAGAAACAATTGTCTGGATTCAAACTGAGTCCAATTATTTCCTCAAAGCCTGCTGTCTTGCAACACAGCAGAGAGAAAGAATTAGATGTGACAGGGTGCATCAGCAATAAAATCTGGATAATACGGTCAGGGAAAAGGAGCAAAATAACAAATGCATCCAAAGTTCTTCCCAAATAGTCCAGTAAACTTTCTCAAAAACATTCCTAAAAAGACTCGCTCAGCAGGTCTTCCACATATATATATATATATATATATATATATATATATATAAACCCTGTTTAAGAAGTGGACAGTGATGCCTAATCACCTCCCAGACTTGTAGTGCTGCTTATCCTTGAATGCCTTTCTGCTATAAGTTCCAACATGGTGGGGGGTGAAAGAAGATAAAGTTGGCATAAGGACAAGTGTGGGGGGGCGAAACAAAAGTAAAAGTTAAGGATAAATAGAAACAGAACAAAAATAACAAGTGGCAAAATAGGACAAGAGTAAAGGGAGAGCAGGGGAAGCATGCATTTTGGAAAGTAGTTTAAATTATGCCATCTGCTTCAAGGAGAGTGGGTGGGCTTGCTGGGCTTTTCAAGACACTTACCAAATGTTTCTGAAAATGACAAAGCAAAGGAAGGAAAGTAAATAAAAAGGGGAAGAACAACATAGTTTGTTTTAGGTTAAGTTTGAAAGTGACTGCCACCCAAGAATTAAAGGATTTTCAGTTTAGTTGGGTCTCGTGTCCCACCTCAGTATTTTCCATTTTCATTATAATGAGAGATTTTTAGGTTGAATTTTAATTAATTATTTATTTAATTGGGTTATTTTTGGTTTCAACTTGTGTTATGGGTCACAGCCAAATGACACGTGTTGAAGACTCAATAATGTGCAATGAGACACATCAGAGTTTCAGACACAAATACAGACAAAACACAAAGAGAGACAGAGAGAGAGAAACAAAGCAGTTGTCTGTTTTAGTTAGACAGGACACACACAAAGACAATCGAGGAAGTCATGAAACAGATAAAGACAGATGACACAGAGGTTAGCAGGCAGGAATCTCACCTCTGTCCAATCACTTGTCAATTATCAACAGAGGCCAGACTCTTCAATAATCTTTATTGTTTTATTTGTTTTTCATGTTTGAACATAGTTAAGCTTAAATGCAATATCAGCACCTCTGAAAGTTATCTGTTGAAGTTGCATGATACCATAAAACTACCCAGATGGGTTAGGTGTTATGTGTGGATAACAGAACACCTTTAATATTATGATTGTAGGGCTACTGCATCTGTGAATATGCATCTCAATGGTTTAACTACGTGACATAAAAACAAGATACAACAACAATGTACAGTAAACCTGTCAATGCTGTACTTGTTCTTATCGATCAACAACTCAAAAGACTATGAATATAAAATACCTTACATTATTCTTTAGCTAGGTATCAGACTAGACAGTGTTAGTTTTATTACTTTAGTGGATAACACTGTATTAGGACGTTATCTCCGACCTGTCATGTGTCAGGGGGAGCAGTGAACCAGAATACTTCAAGGTGCCCTGTAGTAAAAATACAATATGCCTATAAACAACTTTTGTAGAAGGAAAAGCCACAGGGCACCTGTAAGTTTAAAGGTCTAATTTATTTAGAAGAAAGCCGGCTGTGTAAAAAAGATGACCAAGAAGGTCCAGATATTAATGTTACAGCTCTCTACCTTGGAGGCTCAAATTTGAGACAGAAGCACAAACTGGCCGCTTTCACCAAACCCCCCAGGAAAAAACCTGACATCCCTATGGCAGATCCCTGGGCCCCGATGAACCAAGAAACACAGCTCTCAGTGAGTTATACATCATCGTCCTAAAGAGAGCAAACAATCCTTCAAGTTTTGGGAATATTCAGAGGGTCTGAAACCTTAAAAGTCAAAAGTCAACCTTAGAACTGGTGCACAAACATGACACACAGTGAAAATTAAATGCGTTTTAGAGAACTGTGCATTTGCTGCAACGGGTAAGGCATAAATAACGAGATGACAAATTGATTATTTTGAATGTACAGCTCACGAGGGTCACAACTGGGGCAGGAACTCAATGGCAACAGACTCTTTATTTAGTGGCGTCTACCCCAATTTACGTTTGCAGCAACAAATCAAATAGGAGTCATTGAATTTTTTCAAATGGTGACAAATCATCGACCTAAAATATCTACCCCTTATTGCCCGGGGCCACTCTAGGGTCTGCACTTAATTAGCTATATAATTAGACTTTGCTTTACTGGGCCTTTCAGTAGAGTTTAATCAATGGGAACAAGACAACATATCCACCACTGAGCTGTGCCACTACAATGTGGACTTTGCTCGTGTTGCCTACTATCGCACGCTTCTGGGATGCTGTGAATCATGTGACCTCATTCAATACAGTTATGCTCTTTTCTTTGCACTGCATATTTCATATTTAAATGTTTTCTACATCCATGGTTTAGGTTGGTTAATGCACTTTTTTTTTATTTTTCAAAACAAGATTGTTTGAATACATGTTGTATCCATCCTTTGACTTTATTTCACGCCTTTAATTTAATGTGAACATTATTAGGGCTGTCGGTCGAATACAACCCCATTCAGAATATTTAAATAAATCTATGTTGTCATTAGCCTAAAAGATAACCATACATTTAATTTCCTAAAAAGTTTACATCAGGGCAAAAAAGTGCAGACAGTGATGTTATCATTACTAACAATTTGAAGTTTTTGCACAGTGTAGATATGAATCTGTTGAAAAGCGATTCACCAATTTGGGGAAAAAGAAAGACTGGGAACTGCAGCCACATTAGCTGCAAAGCAAAAACAACCACATAAAGTTGATAGAAAGGTCCTGGGGAATCAAACAAGTGATTTAGTTATTAAGAAGAAAAACCAAGCGACAGCAACAAGGGCCTTCCTTACCTGAGCGTAGCTGTTTGATTCGCCCATTACTTGCACTGGGGTCAATGGGCAGGAAGTCTTTGTACCAGGTGATTTCTGGGTCTGGGTTGCCACTGGCAGCACACAGCATGGTGGCTGTTCGAGTGCGCTCCACCACTTTCAGTTGGGGGCCCATGTCGATGTTAGGGAAACCCGGTGGGAGTAGGTCCTCTGTGGAAAGAAAAGAAAAAGAGGGCACATAAGTCTTCTGACTAGAAAAAACAGCACTTTTGGATCTAGTACTTGTGTTAATCTATAAACACTGTTATCCTTGGAGCTAATAATCATGCATGATTGCAGAGTCATTGACACTGTCCCAGACTGATTTTTAAGAGATGACAGTGTGCTCTATAGTCATTGTTCTCCCTCTTCAGACTCCCTGCTCTCTTGGGACAATTAGTCCCATGGGTCAAATTGCCTGACCTCCACCCCGGCTGGAGCCGGAGCAGTGACTCATTCTCAGATGATGAGAGCCGAGGGGGGAAGAACCCTGAGGTGTAATATACATCAGAAGCTCAAGGCCACATCACGACTCAGAGAAGATTCACTGAGTAAGATGCTAGCCACTGGCACAGCTGAGGTCACTGTTCATCTGGAGAGCCAATGACCTCACATCCACTATGCAGACATCATAGTGTTTTCGCAGACACTCGGGAAGCAGTAAATTAAAAGAAATTAGGGCAGCCTTTGCTAAACAGAAAAGAAGAGCTTTTCCATATTAATTTCACACCTGATACGGTCAATGAAATATTTAAGTGATTTAGTCAGAATGTTCTTTTTTGTCGAAGTTGTCTCACTTACAATCATGTCATCATGTATTTTTTTTGTTTTCACGTCAAGGCCCTTTAAGTGTCCCTTTAATGCTGAAAATGATGAAAAATACAGATTGTGTTGGAATGTGCGGAGAAAAGGGGAAGAGAGGTCACATGTATCCACATTTTGAAGTATTAAATCTTTAAAATAAAACACAAATACAAGGAAGAACCAGAGGATCTCAAAACTCAGACAGGTTACCTCTAAGTAAGGCTGACATCAGCGGAGCGCGATGAATATTTCAATGCTAGGTTCAGAGAAGTACAGGCATTTACACTGTTTTAAGCTCTGTGCTGTATCCTCTCCATCGATTATTAATGAGCACCCCTGTATCATCTCTTTAAACCAAGTCCCCCTGAAGCTCGGAAAAGAAACGGCACGGCCACACATCACTTTAGAAACTTCAGGACAAGGCAGACAAATATGTTCTCACAAAGTCCCTCTTCTCTGTGTCATCAATGATCTATGTATAAGATGCCAAAAGAGGTGCAGCACTCTTGTACCCCTCTAGCCAACTGTGTCTGCTGGAGAAGGATATCAGTGAACACCTGATGTATTTGAACTGTGCTTTGGATCCCATGGTTTGCAACAATGGGCACAGTCCCACACAGACTACAGTAATGAGGCTGAAAGCATAAACAGAGTAAGTGGATTTGAGACTAATAAAATTAGGCAAGTGACAGAGGGAATCTGCCTGAAGGAGCAAAGGAGGCCCGGAAAAGGTGGGCGCACAAACAAACCGGCCGACCAAAACAGCAGTAAACAAGAAGGACGTATGCTGGATTCACAGAAAGATTATGATATCGTCTGCTCTGACCTGATACAGCACCGGCAGCCGTTCCTGAATAAATGGCTGCTGGTTACTTCCCTCCCTTGGAATAGAGTCTGATATCATCTTCCCCCCTGAAGCTTACAGGCTCTGTCGATAAAGGCGGCCATGCAAAAATAAATAGATCACTCATCGAGGGAGTGTTACTTCAGGCTTAGCCAGGCTGACTGTGAATGAGAGAAGGCAACCAATGACACGGGCTGATAGTATCCTACAATTCCCACAGGGCCAGTCCCTCATAATGGCGGGGCAATTGCATTTATATGACGTGTACTGGGGGCACTTTGTGATGACGAATCTTCAAAGGCCAAATACAATCGACACATGTGCACTATTGGTCAATGACAGCGCTGCTATTCACTTTGCCGAGAGCAGCCCTTGTCACTCAGGCCAATAATCATCATACTTCAGAGCTATGAGACATGCTGCAGTTATGGGATGAATTTCACAGAGAATTTTCAAAGCTTCACAGTAGACCGCTGTTTGTGTCCTGTTTGAAATTTGTAACAATAATTGCAATAATTATAATTGATTGTTTCACAGCGTTAACTGCATGTTTATTATTAAGTGTTATTAACCATAACAATTAAGGTCTTCTAACCTTAAGGAAATGACTATTTAAAGCAGATTTAATCTTCCTTCCCCTTCCTGCCTGATACTGTTTTCAAAATACCCATTGTTACGGCAAACAACAACAGAGCTGACAACCACATGACATTTTTTTTAAAGTGCATTGTGCAGCCACAACGTCGTCACATTTTAGTGTTCTTTGTAGTATTATGATTTAAGTAACACAAACAAGTCACAGCACTTTTTCCCTCTAGCATAATGATCATGGGTGTAGCCAGACCAGACACAGTGCTGTGGAGGAGGAGGTCAGGCTATGCAAGACTCCTTTAAACTAAACCCAGGTTTTTTTTCCTAAACCTAAACAAGTATAGTTGTTGTGCCTAAACCTTACTTATCTGTGACCAATCCATAAGTGTTACCACTTGTGTCTTTTGCTGTAGCCATGACGACAAATGTCCTGCTGTGATGGGGTTGTTGTTCCAGTACATACGACCTGTGGTCTTCTTCGCTCAGTGCATATTGTAACTATTTGGTTGTCAAGGCAAATGTCAAATGTCTCTTAGAGTTACTGCAATGGCAAACATTACATGTCTACTCCATGCCACAGCTGGCTCGATCAGCATGCAAGGTTTGAGTTGACCCTATCTAGATTTAGATTTTTGTTTTCCTCTTTTGAAAAAAAAAAATGCTGGCTTGAGTACCGTCATCATCCATAATTGTCTTTAATGTCGCTACACCATTTAATATCATTACACAAGTGACAGGTGCAAAGCCTTTAATCAGCCTCTGGTCAGCTTAGCCTCTGCCTGGTTGTTAATCTGCCGACTCATGCCTGCTGTTGCATTCTGCTTTCTATCATGCTAAGTGTTGCCCTCTTAAAAAGTCCATACTTTAGACTCATTAAATTCTTCTGAATAATCCAATTTTCAGTGATTCACTCCAACCAAACCATTGATTTTTTTTTTGTGCAAATCTAAGTCAGGCATAGTCATAATTGTACCACAGCTCTACACAAAAGGTTTAGTGACGACAATACACAATTTGGTAAGCACTTCCACTGTTTCCTATGCAAAGATATCCAACCTTTGAAATCTAACTGCTGGGCCTTGCATTACCCACTATAGCAGAATAATGACATATTATTCACCATCTGCTGCACAAGCAATGTAACACTGGGTTATTAAATGTACTTAAGCACCATGAATTTTATGCAGGACCTATGCTCTATTCAAAAAGCACTACAGAGCTGATGCCTTTTTAGGGTTAAGTGACGATGGCTTTCTCCACACTCTGACCTACATGAAGAAAAAAACCTATGACTTTCATAATGCAGTTAGCTGTATAGTCTTATATGTAACATTTAACCCCTGTGAACACTCATTGCTCCACTCGACCAAATCAGGCAACTGAACCACTAACCCTGGTGACAGTTCTGGGCACTGGTCAGGATGTTGTGTGGATTTTTTTATTTTTATTGTGCACACAATCATCCATCTCATCTGGTGTCAAAACCTCTGACACAGTGCCTTCAAAGATACTTATTCTGAGCCATCAATTATCTCAGAGCAAAGAGAGCAACAGTAAAAGAGAAGGAGAGAGAGGCTAAAACCTAATTGCAGGTTTTTACCCGGAACTACAGTAAATGCTTTGGGGTGCTCCACCATCCCCCGCACCTATTACTCATATTATTATTTTCACTTACTGAAATGATTTAATTTCATCAGCAGCATAATCAGGTTAACTGATTACCCAGCGCCAAAGCATAGAGACACAGGCTTTAAGCAGGTTTGTGCATTAATACCACAGAGGGACTGCCGGGAGACAGACAGAGTGAGCGAGCGGGAGAAAAGGAGGAGCAAGAGACAGGGAAAGGGAAACAGAGGTTGGGATTAGAAGCTTTATATTTACACATCTATCTGGTTTGAATAAATATGTGTTAAAGTAATAAGCATACCAAGTTGCTCGGACTCCAGACAGTGTAATTTCATATTCATTGTACCTACACCACAGCCAGAACTCTTTACATCAAACAGACAGGCCTGAGGCAAGAGAAAGGTGTGCATCATTGTATGAACGATACAGCAAATATGCTATTTGTCTACCACGGTTCAGATAACGTGTCTAAATGTATCACCGAAATGTATCCCCAAAGAAAAACATGCTTATTTGTTAAGCACTAGTTGGTTGAGGTCTTCATCCAAACATGGTCATCATAGGCACCAAAGTGTACCCAGTTGTCACCATAATCACAAATGGGAGCCACATATTTAAGGCTAAATGTTTTTTATTCCAGTGACAATATACGGTTGAATGGTTGGATTTAGTTAAATTTCTGTATTATTCCTGTCTTGCGCCTTTCCATGACATTCCCTGAAATCTATGACCAACAGAATCTCTGCTGAATTGCTTGAGAAATATACCAAGAAAAACAGGGGGACAGTGATCCAGGGACAGAGAAGAATAGCAACACAGGGAAAATCTAATCACAGTGTCCCTAGGCCCAGCAACGATAGCCCTCTCTGGATAGCCATCTCAGCTGAATAATGGTTATTATACGGCCAGCACTCACCCTCTACCCCCAGAAAGATGTCTTATGTCCCATTGGTATTCTCCACACCTTGCAAATCTCGCCACCAAGGGCAACATTTAGATCCAGATCTCCCAAAATACAACCGAAACAGTCTGATAAGACCAGACGAGAGAGTAGGAAGAGGGGCAGAGGAAAAGAGTGGAAAAGGAAGACAGAGACAGAAAGAATGAAAAGGTGAGGGGCAATGAAGGTAAGGCAGAAGTTTGCAGCATTGCTTTTTGCCCTCTGGCAAATGCTGGCGCAGCATGGGGTACAGGGTACTTATTCCCACAGGCCGTCAGACTCCTCAACTCCCTTTACAATACACACATAGGCTGCCAGAACTGTCTGTCACATACTGAAGGATGGACTGAATACAGCTCAGCTCTTAATGCTGATATCTTGTTATTTGTATCTGATAGTATCTGATAGTATCTGCTATTAAACTGTGCAATAAATCAATGCTTCCAACACTTCACCAAATTTTCACTATTCCAGTGTTCATTTGATGTACTGTCCATGTAATAACCTGACTGAACAAAGACTGACAGGACCGGTAATAACTTTATGGATTTTTTTGAAGGTCCATCGGCCCATCACCAGGATTTTTCCTGGTCTGCCCGATGGCCAGAGCGACTAACGTTGTTCCTTTGGACCCACAGTGAATAATTTACATTTGTTAACTTAATGTTTCGCAAAATAAAGTAAGTCATAGTATTACAACAACATTATACCCTATATGTGACTAGAAACTTATCCTTTTTGCTTTTTCTTTCTCATAATTTCTTGAATCAAGGGGCCAAAAAATCGTAGGGAAGCTGCACAGGATTCTGCTGCTCCACATTTCCCCCATTCAGTGTCGAAAAAAGAAACATTTTCATCATTATTTACTTAAGAAGCACATGTTTTTCAGCTGATTAGAAGACTGTCTAACAAGCGTGTCCACAGCGCTCTACTATGTGCGCTGACACACTGTCTTTACCAATGATCTTTAATGCTGGAGCCCAGGGTCCAGCCTTCGATAGAAAAAAAACAAACATACAATACAGGCTGTTTCCCTGATGTGGTGAGCCACCGTGATAGACACAGCACAGACAAGAGAGGGGAGTAATTGTCGAGGACAGCTCCTACGATCCCCTGCCTGTGAGGGAGAGAGATGGGGTGAAAAATAAAAACATAAGACGGGGAAAAAAAATCTGTTTATCCATCTTAGCCGGTGGAAGTTTATCGAGTTTCCTCCCCCACTCTCTCTCTCTTTCTCTCCCCCTCTCTTTCTTGTCAGACTCCTGAGGCGTCCAGGGTAAGACAGGCAAACTCCAGGGGAGACAGGAGATGAGGCCAGGGCCATTAAAGGAAGTGCCTCACTGTGGAGAAACGTCAACCAGTCAGGTCTAGTTTAGTGTTGGGTGGCTTTGAGTGTGCGGTTCTGTAAGTGTGTGTGTGTGTGTGTGTGTGTGTGTGTGTGTGTGTGTGTGTGTGTGTGTGTGTGTGTGTGTGTGTGTGTGTGTGTGTGTGTGTGTGTGTGTGTGGACAGTCTGAGGACTCGCAATGAACACCTTGAAACCTGACGTCAGTTAACTACACCGTGTGAAGGCCTTTTATAAAATGGGAAATTGTTTTGAGTCGAGAGTTGAACTGAATGTAATATTGATCGTCTCATTTAATCACAGGAGCTTAGTGTTATTCCCCTACAACCTAAGACAACCTTCAACCAAGGTAGGCTGAAGTATTAAAGACATTTTTAGCCCCATTCATTCATGCACTCTACTACACTCAAATTTGAACATACTGAAAAAAGACTTTGGAAATCGAATATTCTGAGTTGTACTATTTTGTAACTTTAAATTTGAGGCATCCATATCAAAAGATACAGCATGTTCAAGGTTCTGAATTTATTAGACATCATAGACAACCATTCATGCAGAAAGAATAATACACTAGCTACACTTCTGCTACCTCCTAAATAAATACATTCCACATCTAGTTATTAATTCCAATACACAAAGAAATCAAATGTGTTCATTATAAAAGTGCTGTTACTAAGACAATGTCTGGTTTCATAAAAGACATGAAGGGCAAAACTTAATTTGTGAAGCTTTTTACAAAACTAAAATAGCTTGAATCCTGTTGATGAGGATGTAGGTTTGCAGCATGATTTTATGTTATACCTAATGAGGAAGTGCACTGTGGGGGGCTTTGGCAGCTCAGTGCGGTGCAGCATTTGGCAGTCAGGTTGGAGTTGTACAATGGTGAAGCAAGTTTTAGTATTTATCATTTTAACTGTCTGTGTGATCAATAAGAAATTTCGTCTTCCCCAATGTTAATATTCTTCATCAGTGCTGAGTGCGGGAAATGATTAAAAAATTAAAAAAGCATTGTCATGTTGTAAAATGTTGGGCTTCATCTAAATGACAAAATCACTGCATTACAAAGATATTTGTAACTTAGCAATTCTAAAGTCTTGGTTTTTAGAAGATAAGTGTGAACAGGGCTTCTGTGCACAGGGGAATCAAGACTTGGTGATCCTGACATGTGGAGCAGAGACCTCTCCAAACTGGCTAAGCACAAAGTGGCCAAAACAACAATGCATTGGGCTGCTGTACTGTGCCATTTCTGCCAAAGCAACTAATCTAAGCAAAACAAACACCAAACCCCCCCAAACAAATAGTGACAGTAACTAAAGGATTTGGAGAGAGGCGGATGAGTGGGTCTGGGGAGCGAAGTCAAAGACTTTGTGGGCCATTAGCTTAGTGCAATTAAGCCGCTAATGACAGGTTTGGAGGCACCTTTGGTGAGGAGAACAACAATCAAGAATATGTGGGGGATATAAATGAGCAGAGGGGCCAGCTAGACGACAGCATGGTAATTGCTCCATGTCACTTCGAGGTGCAGATGCGACGAGCAGACACGGCAGCAAGGGTCACAGAGGATGTGCCCCTCACCAGGGCAAGATAAGTTGGAGTGTTGGATAAATAAGTCACTTTAAAAGATGACAAGACCGAGAGGTTGTAAGCAGAATGCTGATAAGAAGCGGGATCGTTGGGAGGGGCGAGGGGTCGACAAAAATCACCACAGCCGCAATTTCACCATCATTTCTTGCTGTAGCAGCATTTGACAGAGCAATTGGTGAGTGGTTAAACATAATTCTCTGTCAAGATGGAAGGAACCTACAGAAAATGACAATGAAAGGGAAAAAAACATACAGTACACACCGTGCTAAAAAAAGAAGAAGAAGAAACTCACAATGTCTCCATCATCTGTAACAACCTCATTCACACAGAGACGTGATGCAAAGTCCAAGTGTTTCAATGGACGGACAAGGCAGAAAATGTGGGTCTATGATTTGGTGGGCAAAGGGGTTGATGGGCTGGAGCAACACGTCAGGAGCACAATAGTCTTTGAATACGAACAGCTGCTGTTCGGTCCAGTTGCATCTGGGCCGCACTCCAGAACATAAGCTTTGTAATCACAAAGAAATTCTGCATCTTCCAACTGGCCTCACTCCGAACGCTATTTTCCTCATGAATACAATCAAACCTTGTACTTATACCTCATCTAAGAGCTACAATGGTCTTACAATATTCATTTGATAAAGTAAAGGTTCATGAAAAATTGAAGGTGGTTCTTTACTATTCATTGTGTTGTATAAGTTATCTAAGACTTAACAAACATCTGTAAGGCTTCTCTTTCCTCTGCTCAGTCTTAGCTCATGTGTATAGATCACATACTAATAGTAACCATAATGCATCTCAACAATTCCATCCAACTTTTTCCACACGTGGCCTATGTCATGGGAGCTCTGTTGATCCTGCAGGGCTCACAGCGTAACCTCTGTGTTGTATGTCTTCAGTGTCCTGGGCGGGAGGCTTATGTATATGCATGAAGCTGGTGGTCCAGGCCATATCCCCTTGCTCTTCTTTATGCATGAGCTGGACCTCTCCAAAGTTCGCCACTCACCTTTTTCTCCCAACTCTTATTGTCTGCGTGTAGAGTGAAAATGAACTCTAACCCTATAATTGTTTGCATTTTATTTCTGCACTTTATCATTGTCTTCATTTTGACATTTTATTAGATTCTACATGTAGATTTTTCATTTTTCAAAATGTGTAATATTCCAAAATGCAATTGCTATGATTCATATTAGTATGTTCCTAAATTAATTACACATGACATTATGAGCAAGTAAATCCCATGACCAGCTGGACCAATATGCCAACTGCACATTTCTATGAGTATCTGCTTGACCAGAATTGCAGGGAACTGATTTACATTTTTTCCGTTATCCATCAAAATCCCATGAGAACTAAATACTGGCAGAGATTTAATGAAATATGACAAGACGACATTATAGAAGGGAGTGCTGCCAGGGAGCCTTGACTGTGAACCAGATGCAGGAAATCCAACCACTAATTTCACAACTGATTCACAATGAATTACATGTGCATTTCTACATATTTATGGACGTGTAACAATAAATTTTTTCATTGTTTCAGGTTCCACGCATGGACAATGGCTGTTTTAGAGAAAAAGAGAGAAGAACAGATGGAAATGATCTGATATGGGAGGAAATGGGTATTCCTGCCACAGGCTGAATCACCAGGGGAATCAAACCAGCCAACACTTTTCATTGTAAAAACGTCTCAGAGACACTGATCTCTCAATTTAGTCTTAATGGCCAACGAGATGGCCAATTTAGTCTGGCCATCTCATTGCTGTGACAAAGGATCCATTTATATGGACTTACTAGCCAGTAATAAACCAGTCAGCCAAACCTAAGCCAGTCTCCTGCTTCCCCACTTGCTTTTTGCTTCTTCATTTTGTATTTTCTAAACTCTACCCTGGTGCTGTATTTTGGCTGTGGTCAGATGTCTACAGTGGGCAGGGTCATTCTACTTGAGCAGGAATTCTATGAAACTGATGGCGAAAGTTCAGGAACCAGCCACCCGTGGCTAGAGGCTAGTTCCTTCCACTTATCCCGCTCCATCAGCACCACCTCTTTTCTCTCTTCCCTCTATCTTTTGTGCTTCCACTCAGCTTGTGGTCCCCCCTCATCCCCCAATCACAAACGATTACTGCATTACAGGTTTTGAGGATGAAAGGATTCAGACGCCATAAATGCTTATCTTGGTGAATTTTCTCTGGAGGGAAGTTTTTTTGTTATAATAGTAAAAGACAGAGTGCAGGTGACGACTAGGTATACAAATGCTAAGATTTACGTATGAAGTGGGACAGGGGGAGGAAAAGTGAACCGTGGTAAGGAGATAACTAAGATAAGCTGTTTTCAGACATGAAGTTTGGAAAATTGAGTCCAGACATTTTCCCGACTTCACCTTTCACATATGAAGAAGATTGTTTTAATTAGACTCATTCACCACAACAAGAAAATTCAGGTTAGGGTTGATGCCTGAATGGAGCCGAACGCTCTCAAATCTTATTTTTCTTAGGCATGTGGCGTGTCTTTTTCATCCTGACATATAAGCATTATTCCAGTTGTGCGCCTGCCATTTATCAAAAAACATCATCAACCTGCCACTCGCTGGATTTGAGGTTTTTCTGTTGTATTCTCACATGGGCTCAATTGGACACTGTCCTGACATTTTACAAAAAAGCTGGCAGGAAAAGTTCCAGTAAATGTCTCTCCCAAAAATGTTCACGAAAATGTCTGGACATCAGTGCGTGTCTGAAAGCAGTTCAATATAATAGTGGAGAGGAAGCACCAGAGTCACTTAAGGACAGCGAAGGGAAGAGTTCGGAGGGAAAAACACAAAAGTTCTTAAGCCTTCAATAAGATTGAGGGGCATGAGGGCCATGCAGGTGGTCAACATTTGACTATTGATTTGTTGTTTGTGCAAAGCCTGACCTCTCCCATAGACCAATAACAACTAGAGAATCCTAACACAGCGAGGAGTAGCACCTCATTGGCACAGAACAAAGCACAAAATGTGCTGCACTTGTTATTCTCTTCAAATGTAGGAGCCAAATACAAACCACATTTTTGTGATCATGCACACATAGAGAGACCCTATGGTTTATCATTTGCAAGTGCAAAAATTGCTAGAATTGAGACCTGCGAACAGGAGCCTCATGCAGAAATGGGTTCACCGTGAACAGGTAACCTCCACTGATGGGTGTAGATCTTAACAGCACCCAACAAAATGTATCATTTACTGGTGGAAGCTGTGAGCGCTGCTTGGGAATAAGAATTGACCGGCTGATCAGGGACAACCTTGATATAATGCAGATGTCAAAAACAACTCAGAGAGCACACAGCAATGGCGCAGTGTGGACTTTAAACTCAAATGATGTGTGTCAGGGGGTTTTAGGCTTCCTTGAAAAAAACGTGTGCATTCTCCTCTTTATCTCTGGCATGTGTGTAGGTGTTGTGGCCACTTCTCTCTGAATAGCATGTTTAATAATGCTGCGCTGGCTAGTCAAAAAAAATGGAAACTGTGGAAAGTATACCAGGAGAACACTTACAGCTGAGATGCACTTCAATGTGGGAGATGTCAATATTTCAACCATGTCGTGTAAGACTCTGAATGCTTTCTACATTCTCTCTCAAGGCTACAAGTATAAAGCCCGTCTCCACCACTGCCCTTCTTTAGTAATAATAGCCTCAAGATATGTGCATTTTATTATTTCTTCTTCAGCCATTTCCTTATTCTGGTTTTTCAAATAAATATATTTTTTCTCCTTTGCTTTTCTACTCACCCTCCTGCCACTCCTTTCTGCATATATTTTGAGCTCTTTCTTCAGGTGTTGGAGGCTAGTGGAAGAGGGCGGAGGTTACCGCAGCGGCAGACAGACAGGAAGGGAGAAAAGAAAAAGAAAAGCAGCCAGATCTGTTGCTGATACTGCCACTTTTTCACTGTCTCATTACAGTGCAGCCACTGCCTGCCTACCGCCTGGCTTGCTCCCTCTTAGCTTTGTCTCCCACTCTCCACAGCGCGCGCACACACACACACACACAAACGCATGAACACACTCAGCTGTCACCCATGCATACTTACACACACACACATATGAGGAAACAAACTATTTCTCTCCTTCTTTCATTAAAATCCCACAACACACACACACACACACACACACACACACACACACACCTGTTCATGTTTCACCGTGTCTTATTAATTTTTCATCATGCCTTCCCAGATGCCCTGGACTCACCTTTTTCTCTAAATAAACTCAAAAAAAGAAATAAATAAAGCATTACCCTTCGGCACCATATTAGCGAGAAAAGACAAGAGGAAAAAATGCAAAGACTAAAAGTCAAAGAAATATTGCAAAAGAAGAGAAACTTTGTGTTTTTTTCTTTCTCTTTAACACCCCAGCATTTATCAGAAAATGTAAACTGTAGTTTTAAGAGGTTATAAAAAACCCAAGGGGTCAGGGATGAAACCCGAGGGGAATATTTCACAAATCTAAATGTGTTTTTGAGCTGGAGCCTTTTTGAAACATACAGGGAATACTGATGAAATAAACAGCAAGGAAAAAATATTTTTTCTCTCTTTCTATATTCCTATCATCTCTCATCTGTTCGTTGCTCTCTGTCTTAGCTCAGGCTCTGACTTTCAAAACACAAATCTCTTTTGAAGTCAGATTGCATCATACACAAAAGGAAATCTCACATTTATCACATTTTATTGCAAATAACGTTCAGAACGGATTATAATTGTATTTCAGCTAATACCTGGTGCTATGACTGATTCAATTTTGCTTGTGTATTTTTCATTACAGCTTATTCATCACTCGAGTACTTTTATACCTAAAAATATAATGCAATGCAAACAATTATTATATAGCATGGTCTTTAGTTCTCCATCCTACACAGTGTATCTGAATTTATATTATTTTGCTTAAAATGTGATGGAGAAATAGTCGCATCACTGAAAGACTGTACGCACAAGTGATAAATCACCATACACAGCTGTCCACTGCAGCAGGCAGCACCTTCTCTCTCACACCCACTGAAACACAATGAAAGAGGACAAGTAGAGACACAGAGAGAGAGAACAACTGCAGGGAGGACAAGAGGAGAGAGCCTTGGATGTAATAGTAGTGATACTGTGTCAGAAGATACAGAAAATGGTTGACTGGCCATGAAAAGCAGGAGCCAGTTCTTCTTCTGCTCACTTTTTCCTCTATCTCATCATTTTGCCTTTGCTTCATATTCATGATCATGACTTCCACCATTTCTCAACCCTTCTCCCATGATTCATAGAGCCTGATTCAATAAAATTCACAACAACCAGTGTCCTCACAAAACAGATGGCAATTAAAAGAAAGCCCTGATCAAACAGTAGACACACTAAGCCCCACTGCCCTCTGGGTAATAGTGGTTGCACTGACCTGACCAGCACAGTGTTGCTCTGTGTCAGACGAGTGGAGTTTCCAGTTTACTTAAAACTAGCAAATGGCACTGATTAATATGTTCTCTTTCCCAACCAATGCAAAGTAACAGCAACGACCCATGTCATAAACACCCTGATAGACATTCTTTTTACATGTTTATTTTAGCTTATACTTGAAATTTGGCTTTTTTGAACAAACAAGAAGCTTTCATGAGAAAAAAAGGAGGAGGGAAAGGTAGGGTGCTGAGGATGAAAACCAGGCTTTGTAACTTGGCAAACTCACACACCAGCAGAGAGCAGGATGATTGGATCGGTTTTGGAGAGAGAGAGAGAGAGAGAGAGAGAGAGAGAGAGAGAGAAGATGGGTTTGATTTGTTTCACCTGGTTGGGAGTGGCAAACAAAGATAATCAGGTTTTGTGTGTGTGTGTGTGTGTGTGTGTGTGTGTGTGTGTCAGTGCACAGCTGCAAAAAGAGGTCATGGATGGGTCTGGTGTTATGCGGCAAGCATTCATATGTAAGGCCAGACCTGAGAGCTGAATTGCATGCACTGTGTGTGTGTGTGTGTGTGTGTGTGTGTGTGTGTGTGTGTGTATCAAAGGTGACTCTCTGCTAACTTCTAGTTCAAACGTTTCAGAGATTTAAGTGAATGTAACTTCAAAAAAATAAAATTACAGCTCCATGGCGTCACCACGAGCTTGAACTGCACCAACCTGATTATTTCTGCCTCGAGAGCTGCTCTGCCTTACTACGATCATTTTGATGGGTTCCCCAAACACCATGATAGACACATCATATTGACAACTCTCACAACATTTAAAAAATAAAAGAGAGCAGCAGACCAAATCTCATCAATCACAGTTTTTCCTCCTCAGGTTGCCTCGGGGGAGAATCTATTTGCAACAGTAATGGCAGGGCTAAACACTGCAGCCGTCAAAAAGACAAGCACACAAACCGGGGTAACACCCCATGATGTCATCTCAACAGCATGAGCTGACAGTATCCCAGTGGCAACGCTGCCTTCCTGTTGGCACTCTAAACACTTGCCTGAAAAATACAAGCATTTCCTAAAAACCGAATGTGATAAAAAAAAAAAAAGCTGTAAGTTGTGTCAGATCTCAAGAGTACGCTTTATACACTTGTCAGTCCCTCTCCAAGGACTCCCAGAGGACTGTGTGCAAATCTTAGTGCAGCCAGATGGCCCCCATCTTAGGTATTCAGCTGAGGCAGTGAAGCAACAGCCAAGGAGGTGTCACAGACGATGCTAAAGGCACCCTGCCATCGCCACCAACACACGCACCATAGACATACAATCACACACAAACAGAGGGAGAGGAGGGGTCACAGTACAGTATAAAAAAAACTAGGAAGATTGGGTCAAAGGTCAGTCTGCTTTTTTTGTATGAATAAATGTCTGAGTTGATTAATTACCTTCGCCACGGAGGTTATGTTTTCACCCCTGTTCGTTTGAAGGATTTCCACAAAACTTGGTGGAATGATGCGCTTACGTGTCAGGGACACAGAATTCTGATGTGCTTACAAATTCCAGGGTGTGTACAGGGTTTTCTTTTAATCTCTTTCTTTGACATTGGTAGAATTTCTTTACATTTTCGCCCAAGGGAATAATAAAAATCACGCCTATTGAGTGTGTTGAATTTGATGCCGCTCAATTGAATGTAATGAGAATAATTGGCCTTGGCGGCACTATGTGCTCTGTTCAGCGCCATTCTAGTTCTAGCCAGTAAATATATATGTATTTGCTGAACTAATGCACATATTTACCAATGCAGACAAGCAATGCAATGTGTGAGTGTGTGTGTGTGAGAGAGCTGACAACTGATGCATTCAGTCTGCTGTAAAGTATTCCACAGCCATTTATGTGTTCAGTGACTCTCATGACCCTTTGTTAACCCATAAACATCCATGGATTCCTTACTGCGATGTATAAGTGATGCATGTTTGTGTAAATACATGTTATACCTTGTGTTTGTTTGTATTTGTCAACATGAATCTGTGGGTTGTGCGTGTGTATGCAGCTGGCTTTTCTTGCAAGTGTGTGCCACGGCTTTCCGGCCAAGTCACCCACCGTGGCGACCCATTTTCTGCCTCTCCACATCCCAGACCACAAACCCTCTGTTTACTGCAGATGTGTCCCTGGTGCCTTGTCCCATATCCCATAATCCTTTGCCCCTGTTCCAAGAGCCCATGTTTGCCTATTGTCCTCCTCACCTGTTCTACAATGCCAATCGTCCGCAACACCCCCTGTTGTCTGCTTTCATCTGTTGCCAACTTTTCTTTTTTTTTTATTTGTTCCTCTGGTTTGCTCCACTTACATCTCTATTTGCATTCTCTCTCTCCATTGACCCTCATTCTTTTTCTCCCAGTTTCACTTTCCATGTTTTCTGTGAATTAAACTTCATCTCTCTTCAATCTCACTCTCCACTTTTCTGCCTGTATCTTTTCCTGTCTCCTCCCCAACGCTGTCAGGTTAATGCAGCGGGCCCCGACCTCATTAAAGATGGAAAACTGAGAGAAACTATTGCTCTCTTCCTTTGGCGCTCATGTTGCACCTTCAACCCCCATCATCACTCTCTCATCCCTCCTTCAGTGTTGGGTCTTGCCTGGGCAAGAGAGCGGCTGTCTTCCTCTGGGCTCTCGAGGAAACCTCATCAAGCTGTTTCCAATATCTTTTTATTTTACGCCTGCTCCTCTGGACCACCCTGCATTTGCCTTGTGCTCTTTCACACAGCTGTGTTCACACAACTGCACATGCTGACATGTACATGCCTGTGCTTGTAGTTGTTAATGTGGTCCGCTTGTTCACCATGTTTTTTCAGTCTGTCTGTGTGACCGCTGTTTCTTTGTGAAAGACTTTCTGGACGTCACAGCATGTAGATAAAAAAAAGATCAGGTACCGACACTCTAACGTGTATCACTCCAGGCAGAGAAGTGAAATTGTGACATATGTGAACATACATGTCGTTTCAATATATACGTGCCATTGTCTCAATATGTATATCAAGTTTTGAAGGACACCTGCACCACTCACACCTCCCCTAGCACCCACCAGCATGTTCCCAGAGTGAGGGGGTTTGTTGCTAACAATAACTAAACCAGGATGCTGGGCCAGGCTTCCAAACCCTGCTGCAGCATGCATCTGACAGCCAGGAAGGCCTAGCTCGTGTGCTGCCAGCCAGTCAGCGATAGCTCAGCTTCATCCAACCCTGGAAACATGGCAGATGGTGGCAGGAGAGAACAGAAGAGAAGAGAGAAGACTCTGAGTGTGTGTGTGTGTGTGTGTGTGTGTGTGTGTGTGTGAGGCAGACAGACAAGTAGACGGAGAGAAAAGGACGCGGGAGAGTGTGACCACATGCTTGCTCGCCTCTGATAGAGTCCGCCGTGACCTCTACGCTCCAGCTAAACAAATGATGTAATATCTTTGCTGAGAATAAACCAGCACCTCCAGGAGAATCTCAGTAAAGGTCCGCAAAGTTCAACCATCATTGATTTCATCGACACATCTCATCCAATTTTGTGATTTGACACCTGTTTGTGTGCGTGTGTGTGTGTGTGTGCAGACACAGCTCTCACTTGCTGTGCCCTGACTGTATATGCAAGCATTTTTCATTCTTTGGGTTTTCATCACGGGCAAACAGAGGTCCAGCTCGTACATGAATGGACAGTTGATTAGTGGCATCAAACTGATGAACCCTTGATAAACAGCCTTCACACAGTCCATCTGTTCTGAGTGAATATGATTCATTTCAGGGCGGTGCAGTGCGCCTGAAATAATCCTCCACACACACACACACATTTTCACATGAATTAATTTGGCTTGTGGCAAACACTAATGATTTAGCTTGAGCATTCTGATAAAAGGGTCAAAGAAAAAAAAGGAAGATATTGCATGAAGTTATCTTTAAACTGATCGATTTATATAGAATAGAAATATTAGTAATAGAACATTTTAAGTAAAAGGTTTCATGGTGCAGCCCTCACTTCCTGGCAACTGCAGTTCAAAAACTCAAGTCACCATTAATAAAACCTGAGGAGCGTCTTGATTTGCACTTTAATGATTCATCTTGTGGTTACTACCCTGCACATTGTTTCATAATGCAGCACTCACCTCGGATGATGGACAGCTTGGCATTGACGGTGATCTCGCCCTCGCTGTTCTCAGCCACGCATTCGTAGATGTTCTCATCACGCGGCGCCCGCAGAGGCTGGATTCTGAGTACAGCGCCGGCAGCCTCGTCAAACTCGATGGTCTGTGGGGGTTAAGTAATAGGGTTAGGTTAGACTGCCTAAAGTGTAGGTGAGTATTAGCATGAGTTATAACAAGATATCCTTGAATGGAAAGGTACTGTGTTTCTGCTTTATCACCTTTGGTCCTATATGCCCATTGGCATTTTTGTTTACATTTTCATAATTTCCCAATGATTTATGTATCTTGATGAAAGAAATCGTCCATGTTTAAGGGACTGACATCTCAAATCAAATTGATGTAGCTTGATTAAATTTAATTGGACTGTTGGGCCTTGGCCGAGGTATGTGCTTAACTGAGTTTTTATCTATAATTCTGCATTTCCTTCTTTGTAAAGGCCTTTGAAGAGTCTTTTTCAAATCTTGCTGAAAATAGTTTGGACTTGTCATTAACTCAATTTCTTGAATTCAATCAAAATCCATTTCAACAGTGTCCTCACTACAAACAGCAGAGCTACTTTAATAGTGACCTGTGACGTCAGTGGCTGAGACTGACATTAGATTAGTTCTGACATTGTTTCAGAAACTGGCCACTGACATATTTTGAGACTTTTGATCTCTTTGAAAACTAACACATCAACAGCCATGTGCCCTGCAGCAAGAAGCTGAACCTCAAGACTTGGCAAATGAGTGGAATTTAAATGGTGGGATGACTGGACCAGTTACCCCTTTCCTTTAACACAGACATTCCGTAGGCTTATTGCCATAATTTTAGATGGATCAAGTGTTAGAGATGATGGTCAGCCCGTCTGTCAGTCTCACTGCAAAACTCTTCCAACAACCATCCCTCCTCAGAGGAGCTTACACCATCTCGAAGAAGGGTTCACTGTTGAGATCTCTGAGCAAAGCGTGATTTTGAGATACAAGTACAAGTCTTGAGCAGCCCCGCTGCTCCCCTGCTGCACATCTCAGAGCTGAGCTGTTAATTAGGCTAAAAACACTGCAGAGCACGGCATCACGATCGATATCAAAGCAGCTGTCTAGAGGGTAGAACAGGAAAAAAAAATCATAACAACTTCAAAACCCCTTTACAAATTTTTTATTTCATGCTAAACGGAGGAAAAGAAGCGTCCGTTCTGGCGGGCTGCTTCACGCCCTTGGCTTTGTTTCCCACTTAGCATGCAAGGGAAGAGAACGTACAAACACTACTTGTCTTTTATTTTGTCCTCCGTCGAGATGCTGCTTTTCCCCCTGTTGATGTTGTTGTCATTTTTTGCTTTTTAGCCTCCTCCCCTGTGGTGTGTTCATGTTGCAGTGTGTGTGCGTGTGCATGTGTGTGTGTGTGTGTGTGTGTGTGTGTGTGTGTGTGTGTGTGTGTGTGTGTGTGTGTGTGTGTGCGTGTGTGTGTGCATCTATCTGTGCGCTGCCATCATCCTTAACAAAAGCAACTTTTTAATTAAGAGACACTGAGCATCAATCAAGACTTTTAGAGATGTCATCTGGGACGCCTGCTGAGATCTAAACAACAAACATCATGAATAACACACAGAAAGACACATTCACACAGACAGAGCTGCACGAAACAAGAATGTGACAACAGCAGAGTCAGAGGAATGAGAGAGCTCTGAATTGCATTACTGGCCGTCAGCTACAGCTAATGGTGGACCCGCACATCACTTAGAGGTTAACACAAGCACGTCTATGAAAAGATTGGTAGCTGTTGTCCACGACTATTTGTGAAAACTGTGGGTGAGCAAAGCAAACGGAAACACACTTTTAAAAAAGACTGTGTGGGAACCAAATTGCAACAGAAGGCTGCGCTTGTAATGTGAATGTGGAGCTGAGCTGTGATGAAAAAGAGCATGTGTGGGCCAAGTTTAAAAAGAGTAAATCATTTCAACTTCATGCTTTAGCTAGGACTCTGCAGGGTTAACTGTGTGATGTGAATTAATGTGGCTCTGGATCAAGTGTGAGCAGTGAACAACAATTCCTCCAATTTTTATAAAAAATAACAGCTTCACTATCATGAAAGAATGGTGTCTCCTTCATTCACACTTAATTCGCCCCAAACAAACATTTTTGCATGTCACTTTTGTGAGCAGGTTCAAGGTCCTGCAACACAAGTCAAAATGAATGACAGGCAGCAGCTGTAATTCTGCACAGTTTAAAAGAAATTGTTAAAGAACAGTGATAGTCTTCGATCTTCAGTAAGGAAACCTATTCAAAATATCAAAAGAATTCCAAATAGAGTTTACCATGATTTTTAGAGCAACAGCAACTTTAACACTTACGTGTAAAATGTAAACTTTAAGAACAATTTAATTTCCTTTATTTTATGATTTTACGAAATTAACTTTGGAATACAACATTTTTAGAGACCTTAACTGCCAAGAATTGTCTAAGATAAATATATGCTGATATATTACATTTTCCTCTTATCCCTTAGTCTCTTGTCACATGATGTGCAGTAACACAAACAACCTGTTGCTAACCATAAAGTGATGAACTCACCTCTATGCGCTGCGAGTTGACCTTCTTGCCTTTCTTGTTCCAGCTCACCCGGGGCTTGGGGTCGCCTGTCGCCTGGCAAACAAAGGAAACCACGCCCCCTGAGACGCCAATCTGGTCGACGGGAACTTTAGTGAACCGTGGTGGTGCTGAAGAGTGAGGAAGACGAGGAGAGAGGGGGAAAAAAAAGAGAGGGAGAAGATGAGCAATTAGCACTTAGTTTAAGAGGAATGTCACCGCTTTGCTCCTCTCAAGCTGAAATTAGTGTTATTACATCAACCCAAGTCTAGACGTCCACATTCCAATTTGAGTGCATGTATATGCACACACATACAGTAAACACAACAATGTGATTCTGTAGCTACTTCTATTTAGGATGTTGTGTTTTTGTCTGTGTTCGTTTGTTATTCATGATGATTACGCAAAAACTACATGATGGATTATAATGAAACGTGGCAGAAGGATGTGGTATGGCTCAGGGAAGAACACATTTAATTTTGATACCGATCAGGTGGTGGGTCCAGGAATGTTTTCTACTTTTCCTTCACATTGCGAAATGAGATGTTTTATGCATTGATCTAAATTAAATTAATTTAGGGGAACAATATCCATGAGTGAGTACAATTTGGTGCGATTTGATTGAATTTAAGTGGACTGTTGGGCCTTGGCAGAACACTATGCTTAACTAAGTGCTATTCTAGTGTCTTAATGTATTTATCACAGCAGAGAGGAGCCAGTTTGAGTTTTGGATAGAGACAAAATAGATACCTTGACAGATTGACAGGATAGACAGTCAGACAGATAGTGGGTGGATTGATGAGACACTCTGGAAAGATGGAGACTTATCATCATCGAATCCCATGTGTCCCGCACTGAGGACAGTTTGGATTTGATGGCCATTGTGGTGACTGAACCCGTTTCAGCATCTTTAACTGGGCCATGCTGTCAATGCAAATTACCCCCTGCGGTGCAATCTCGTATTGAATTAAAATGACTGTGCCTGTCCTCCACTGGTACCTCCTTTTTTTAATGCTGTGTAGTTCTGTGTGTAAATCATGACTTGAGAGTTTATACGTGGATGTTGTGCCAAAGTGCTGATGGCTAGTAGATTAAAAAATATGGCACTGTAGGGAAATGGAGTCTGGACACAAGCAGTTTCATAACAAACCCTCAGAATAAGACGATGAATTGCATTAATGCATTCGAAAGTGAGGAAATGAGAATACCGCTAAAAATTATACTCTCACAGGACTGAGACCTGTGGTTAATCTGTACTTCAAACGTTAGTAATTTTGGTGCTTTTGGTGCTCAGGTTTTTTTTTCTTTTCACTTGGTTGCAGTAGTTAAAGACAACAAGCCTGATAGAAATAAGGAGAGAGAAAGAAAACATAGTCTCTTGGGGAACTCGTTAAATCTGAATCATACAGAAATGTGTGGATGATCAAACGGCCAGCACATAGCGTCAAATTAATAATTAAGGGACCATGGGCCGACACCACTCTCCAGGCTGAGCAAAACACATATATGAAGGAGAATTCCTGCATTCATTATCGGGTAAAGGGAGATAGAGAGTGGGTACTTTAGATGGAACGAGGCAAGGAGAAATTGTGTAAGACAAGGGAAGGGAAAAGGAGAAGCATGAGTGTAACGCCTCGGGAAAACCAAGGCACTGCATGCAATGTTAATCTCGCCGCCCCCAACGAACAACCAAAATATTTCTGATGCAAATATTACAACAACATAAACAAACTAACCGCCCCCCCAACTTAACTAGTCAATGGTTATTTAATCTCGAGAGCTGGTTTCAAATTTTTCCATTTTTTTCTCTCAAGTACAATGGGTTCGCTAAATGATGAGCGGTTACACACATCCTTACCAACACCAAAACATGCTCCTACATGAGTGTGTGCCAATGGGAAGACAGATTCAACCTTGATTTTACAAGCTTAGACGTCTACGAATGCAAGATTATTGCTGAAAGTAAGAGAATGTGCTCATTACACCACCCGTGATCAGACAGAGATAAAAAATGCTGTCAAATAAATAACACTGCTGCTGTAATATTATGTTTCACGCTAGCAGCCACAGACGAGCTGTTATCTTGCTTTGATTATTTTATCATCTCGTTCTTGTGTAGTTTGGTGTATGTGAAGCTAAAAGGGTAAAACATGACACTTACTACAAGGCTAATGATACTGGGACCATCCATGCAAAAGCTTGAACATGGTATTATAAGACTTGTGCATGCAAGTGTTACCTTCATGGTATATGTGAATAAAACTGTCTGGGTCAGACCGGTATATCAGTTCTTTTTCTTGTTTTTTTAAAATCTAATTAACATTTAAAGCCGGTAGGTCATCTAACGGCAAGAAGATTCACTGTCAAAATCCCGGTTCGGCTGGGTGGAGTTTGTTCTCCCCGTGTCTGCGTGGGTACTACAGCTTCCTCCCACAGTCCAAAGACATGCAGACTGGGGGTTAGGTTAATTGGAGACTCTGAATTGACCGTAGGTGTGAATGTGACAGTGAATGGTTGTTTGTCTCTGTATATCAGCATAGAAACCTGTCCAGGGTGTACTCCCACCTCTCACTCAATGTTGACGGATTGAGGATAAACAGTGTAGACAATGGATGGAATGGAACCTTGAAAGCCTAGTTCAAAGTGAGAGCTAAAAGGACCTGGCAGATTGAGTTGGGCCACACTCCTGAAAGCATTGGCTTGGCATTGTAGGTTTGGGCCTACCCACTGGGTCTCCTGTGCCTGCCCACATCCTGAGTCATGCCCTGAGTCATGTCCTGAGTCAGACTGGCTGTAGCCTAAATTTAATGGATTATAGATATTAGGTGTTTCTCAAAAAAAAAAAGCAATTCTAGCCGGATTGATGAATGGAAAATCCCCCACTGAGAATAGCATTCATGCTAGTAGGATTTGCAATGTGACCTCTTCTCAGGCTCATATCAGGCCATCACAGGCAGCGGCGCTGAACAGAGTAATCCTGTAAAACTTTTCTGCACGCTTACTCTCTTGCAAAAAAATATCGTTCAGAGACTGGTTAGTTTACTCAATTCAGGCAGACGCTGCATTTTGCTATCTGTGCAGGATGTTCTGAACCTCATCTGCTACAGACACAACCTTCACCATTACTGGGTTTCGTGCCTACATGGCGTAGTATCCTGGTTTGATTCGGCTGTTCTGTTGCATACGTAATGCGAGCACGCAAAGTTCATTCATTCATGTCCTGATTTATGCCATGATTTTAGTGAATCAGTGTGCGCTGTAGGCTGCAGCCACAGGGCCCAAAATGTTCCAATTTAATGTTTTAAAAATCATTAATCACTAACAGAGTTGTAAGTCCGTAGTGCAGCTAGGCCACGCTGTTGTTGACAGGACTCAGACTGTTGCCTGTGTTGTTGTGTAGAGGTAAATCAATGCCCAGTCAACAATTTGTTTTTCCTGCCAGGTCTGCCACATTATGCATGTTTTTTCAATCTTGCACAAAACAGGGCAGTGACTGATTGACAATTAAGCCATTTTAAGTGGTTCTTTCCAATCGATTGGTGCCGGAAAGCAAAGTCAAGTCATAATTTATAATTGAGAGCTGCATCAAAAACTGTGTTCAGTTGTGTATCCCGATCACATATTTCACCCCCACCTGTTTGCAAGCAGAGACATACCTCATTGAAGTGTCAGACAGTTGTTTAGCCCGTTACCAAAGATTAGACACATATATATAGCTTGTTGGACAGTGGTCAATTGAAAAACTTTATCATATTGCCCATCCCTAAAAAAACCATCATCATGATGATAAAAGGTTATCTGACAGGCTGGGAGTATTGGACATCGACAGACCACACACTGAGCAAAATAAATCAGCCAATGGGTAGGGATTAAACTTCTCTACTTTTATAAGAAGAAGGTGTGCTGTTGGCAATCATTTTAATGTTGAAAATATTGATTCCTGGCCGCCTGATGGTCACATGAAAGCATACAGATTGATATTTCTGAGCCCTCTTTAAATTCTACTCTTCATCTGTATAAGGGACCCATGAGGATGATGCATTCCCAAACGCACAGGGAACAGGTTTCTTAAGAAAACATATTACATATACATACATCAATATCTATATACACATAATGTAAAGCTTGTAGGTTGGTTGTAGAATGGTATAAGCGCTGCAGTTTTTCTCCAGCATCATGGAACAGACTTACTTTATCTGGTGTATACAATAAATCCTTTTGGCATTTTATACTTTCAATTTCCATTCTGAAACTGCAATAGACAGCTTTACACAACTTAGCTCCTCTGCATTTGACCTCCCCTTACAATGTGCCCTCTGTCGAGACAGAGGAGGGATTTACACAGAGCAGGCCTGTGGCAGTGGTTCTGCTGAAGGCCAGCGCTCTTTGATTCGTTTTTCCCCCCGAGCTGGACTGTTCGACATTTCCACCCAGTTTCCTTCTCTCCCTCTCCTCTCTCTCTCTCTTTCTTTGGCTTCATAAGATGAGAGAGATGTACAATAAATGTTCTTGCCGGCATGTCAGTCTGAATTTGACTCCTGACATATTCAGAAGTTTTTTTTATTATGTACTAGATGTAGTTTTCAACATCACATCGGTGAGGTTTTAAGTGAGAGGTTTGCAGGTAAAAATGTATGAAATGAACAAGAATGAGACAGTTGGGGCCAAGAGGGAGAGGGAGTGCAGGTGGTGAGGTCAGTGGTCAAAAGAGCAGAGGACAGAAGATGACAGGGGGTCCGGGGGACTGGAGGAGAGGATGTGAGGGGTGAGGACGGACCGGAGAGTGCTGAATATTCAACCAGAAAGATAAATAAATGTTCTCTTTTGCTCTACTTTCTTGTTGTTTGAAGTTTTTAATACAAAGAGTCACATGAATTATTTGTTAAATAGATAAGAGGCATTTTCCTAGCGTATCAAATCTCATTTCTTCTGCTTCCATCTACAAACAATAGAAGATGTTTACTTAGAGCTTCATTCATTCTGCCTATATGCATTTAGAAAAGGCTTCCATGGCTATAAATGAAACTTTTCACTGTCTGTTCTGTGTCGGAAATGCCTCTCCTGACCCAGCACGCCAGCTGTGATGCAGTATTTACAGCTGTACAGAGGTCGAAGCCATGGGGAAGACATTAGCGTTGTGTGTGACATGGGAGACGTGCCTCTCAGTGGCCTACAGAACACCTATTCCCCAACATTTTAAATATTCTTATGTGATATTATATGTTTTTTTAATTTCCCTACGGGGATTAATAAAGTACTTCTGATTCTGATTCTGATTCTGAGACTGCCCTTGCCCAATGTCAGCTGGGATTGGCTCCAGCCCCCGCCGTGACCCTGAATGGATAGGCGGTATAGATAATGGATGGATGGATATGCCACTGATGTCATAGGTTAAATCTCTGATCTTCATGGTTCAAACAGATGCGTGTCTAAAAGTGAATTTCTGTAGACATTCCTGCGGGCCATAGAATTATACAAATAGTGTTTAGACATGTTTCTGTCCTGCTGTATCATGATTAACATGATTAACCACTTTCATGCAATGCACACTATCTTTTGCTTTCTAAAACACAACAACCTTTTAGTGTTATGTATATTTCTGCTCTATTTTCAAGAGTATTCAGGACTGAGTTTATTATTGTGTGAGCATCATCAGCATTTTTTAACTTTAAACATACAATATGGAACTTCGGCCACTAGGGATCATGGGAGTTGTCTCCACCATTGCCGATGAACATCTACCTGACGTGACTCAGGTGCAAATCATGTTCACGGATGAGGTTGTGTATTGGAGGTTTTATTCATGTTACACAGCAAATAGCAGTGAAGAATCGTGACCATCATAACAGCTAACTGGTTAACTAGCTAGCAGTGTGTTTTTCCTCCCAAAGTTATAGAAGAGACGGACGAAGCCACGGGTAAACCGGATGTGACGCAATTAAAAGGCGAACAAAATTAAACGTCCAGTCACCTTGAATAATCGTATGGATTTCTCTGGGTTTACACATTGTTGGAAACGTTTTGGATTATGCAAATACACAAGTCAACTAAATATGTGACATGGGTCTAGTAATTTTTAGACACTTGAATGACAAATTGTTCCAGATATCTTAAAGGGTAAAGATATCAGGTTTTATTCACTCAGACTGAAGATGAAGTTTTGTAAGGAGTATAACAAACAAATGGTTGCGTGTGATTAAGATGATATACGGTGAATGGTGAGAAAAAAAGGTACAGGGATGTATTTTTTGTGCTTCTGTTTTTGTGTGATTGGTAAATACAGTACAGTGTGTGCATATGTGTTGAATGTGTTTGCCTGTGTTTTAGGGCCATTAAACAACCCTCCACCACTGGCAAATGTCTATTATAGTGCAATCACTTCAGGTATGCTGTGTGTGATTGTGTGAACTCTGAAGAGCATAATTAACCTTTTTTTCAATTTCCCTCAACTGTGTGCCTCTGGGCCTCTGCTGCCAGTTACTGTTGACTTTGAACCTTTCGTTTTCTGAAATTTGAACCTAACCACGTCGCCAGTAATTGCAAGGTAGAAGATGTTGAGTGGTGCAGAGGCTTAAACTGCTTTTAAAACCTGAGGTAATGAGTGATGACACAGATCGCACCACATTATCAACAGATAAGCTTTTGCACAATGTTTGAATTTAAGTGGTTCAGTCTGTACCACTTGTACAAATGAAGTTGACACACTTTGCCGTGTGGGGATTTTAAGGTTAGGGTTACTTCAAAGTTGAAGGACTTTCTCTGCAATCATCATCACTTTATCATCATTTCAGTCTCTGGTAAAAAAAAAATCACATGGCAAAAACTTGACCATATAAAATGAAGGGATCTCCTTTATCACTGTCCAAGAAACCATTATCTCAGAACAGCTCCTGTTAAACAATATGTTTGGTAGAACACTTTAGTGACACAGCATTACCACTAAGTTCCTGAAAAACCATAGACTGAATTAAAAAAATGGTTTAAGCATATGGGTGCAGAAAGTGAGGCCAATCAGGAAGTACCTACAAGCTGTATTCCCTCAAATGTCCAACAGAGGGCAAATCCACTGGTTGCAAAAATACTTCTCGTTTGATTACTAACTTTAGAAACATTTTATTCATGTATATGAATAAATATATTCATTTAGTAAATTATTGTTCCATTTAGAGTAAAATAGACGATAAAGCACTGTATGCATTGGGTCGTTGACACCATGCGATAGCTACTACAGTCCAGTGGGTTCAGGTTGCAGGTGTTGGTGGGTGATCAGTGTCCTCCAAACCTCAGGGATTAAAAAAAAGTTACTTTGCCACGGTTACGGTTTATTTAAAGTGATACCAAAAAAATGTTTCATACTTGCTTGACATCACGGTAAAAGGTTGGCTCTCCAACCATCAGACAGATTTGGCATTTATATAGAACTTCTACTTTACTTTTATTGCTAAGTCAAACACATACAAGTTATATGTGAAAAACCCAGGAAATCTTTCTTTTTTCATGAATAAAATATAAGTAAATACTGCTCTCTGCTTTCTGTTTGTGCAGTACACAGGGCACATAAATACTGCAGTTTGATTCCCACCACTGTCACGTCTTCTAAAAATGTACACTTCTTTTACTTTAAGGTACCTTGTATAAAGGTCTATAAAACCCATCTATAGTAACATAACATATATGTAACCAGAGATGACATTGAAAGGACACTGCACCTGCAGTGGCTATTTGTCCCTTCCACCTAACTCTCTCTTTCCCCGAGCTTCACTCAATGGGATTGAGGTGCAGCACTACCAAGATAAGCACACAAGACCCGTCTTTATCTGCCTGGCAGGGGGACATGGTCTGAGCAACGGGGGCCCAACTATCTTCACCAGGCTCTGAGAATAGAACAGATCCACGCCAAACATGAGCAGCGAGCGGCTGATAAAAAACTCACACTGTGCATACAGTCACTTATTTAGCTCATACAGAAGCCGCCGGCTCCTGACCACTACCTTTGTTGGACGTGATAAGAGAGAATATACCAGCACTGTGATTATAAAGTGGTGGAGAGTGGGAGGTGGGTGTGTGAATATGAGACGGCTCAATTTACAGTACTTTACTGTTGTCGTTTGGTGGGGGGACTGTTAGGGGAGGAAGGGGACTGGCTTTATGACTAATACATTATTTGATGGAGAAAAGCTTCTCGGGTCATAAATAGGACCCATTATCCTCTGAATTAGCAAAGTGGGAGACAGAATGACGCAGGGCCTTTTAGTGATTTGCAGAGAAAGGCAGCAAATTGGGGAAAGGGCACTTGAAATCCATCTTGCTACAAATAGGTATCTTTCACAGGACACAGTCCTTCTTTTTTTTTTTTAAACCAACGTCTGAAAAGAACATGTGGTGCCATTAGAGGAGAGTAAACTAATTCCACCTTCTACTTACACTCACTTCACCCTATGGGAGCATAGGGTAGTCAGTGAAGTGAGTGTTAGCAAGGTTGAGATGTAGATGAGGATAACATTTCTTTATATTGTAAATTTTGAGTTGCTCTGGATAAGTGCGGTTGAAAGTGTCCCGATTTAGTCAACTCACTGCCGAGCTATGATTATATGCTGTTGTGTAGCTTTTTAAACTGAGTGTTTACAAAGTGGATGGGGACCAATATGAACCACTGCGTGCTACTAATTTAAAGAGGTTGATTAACTGAAGCTGATCCTGATTGAGATTAAACTTAATTTTCATATTAGCCAAACAGCAGACGCATGACACACACGGGGACACAAACTGTCAAGAAGAAAACAACCAATGAACATAAAGTGGAGTTGGCATCTCGGCCAAGGACTTTTCTTTGACTTGGTATGAAGTGGAGTCACCTTTAAATTTCATGTTGCACTGTGTCTGATAGAAACATGGACATTTTACTAAAATTCTCCTGTCAGACCTCCGGTACTATGTGTGGAAAATGTTTGAGTGAGAAACTAGTGAGACAAGTCCTGAGAGCAAGTAAGTGGGCATGTTGATCGTGTCTCTAACATGCAACGGATGCAAGCAGACGAGCAGTGCAGAAAGGTGATGCTGACGATGGACAACAGCCATGTGGACCTCTGAAGTGTGGAGATTTACGAGCTAGCACTATCTGTACAAGACAGTACAGCTGTCCATGAGACTCAGCAGGTCGCCAAGCTGCTAGAGCCACTCTCCGTCAGTCCTGGACCTGACTTAAAACCTTACCAGCCTGTATCAGCACATACACACTGAGCAGAGGGACAGAGAGACAGACAGATGGATGGATGGATGGATGGATGGACAGACACATGTGACAGACTCAGGAAAAAGTGGATTCAAGTCTATGCATGAACGATCTCACCCACACACACACACACTTGCAAACAGAGACACACACAAATAATCTCTGTCCCCCTCTCACACACACACACCCTCCAGGCCTAAACAACCGAGCCCCATCAATCAGGATCAATTCTCACAGGCTGCCTGGGCAAGTGCCATCGCTATGGAAACCAAGCCTTTACTCTGAACCCATCTTGCTTTGTCTTGTCTGGTGGGTTTTGACACGTAATCAGTGGCAACTAAGAGCAAAAGACTGCTGCAAAAAAATTTTTTTTAACCACGCCGGAAAATGGAAAAAAAGAGATAGATTTGGGCTGATGGGCTATTTGGAACAAAAGAGGTGAGGATTTTGATCTTTGACAGGATTTCTTCAGTTATCCATTTAAAGGTCTGCATCACATGCTAAATCTATCAGCACCTGTTTATAAACATATATATCTGTATTCAAAATGAAAAATAAGGCTTTTTCCATCTCTTCTCAAGTGCTGCCAAGGTTATCTTGTGCAGTGCACTTAGAGACTCATAATAGTGATGCTGGGGAGGACAACCATGTAACACGGTGGTTGTGTTGGTGAGGTGTGAATGTCTGAAATGGTCTGAGCGGGGGTTTTAAATAAGCCTGCAGCCGCTGCTACTCAGGTTGAAAAAAATATATTACTGTCTCACCTAATCTCAGCTGCAGCCATATTCCACACAGGAGCTTCCAGGTCAGGCTCCATCCCTGTGTTACTCTGGCTGAGCAAGCTTAAGGGTTAATGGAACAGTTGCTTTTCCAATTAAAATTTAAGGGAGAAAGGCTAATTGGGATTTGCTCTTGGAGCAGCTAAGGTGCCAAGCAGTAGTGGATGTGATGATTCACAAAGAGACTGTGCTGTATAGCCAGTTGTCCACAGTGGAAGATTGTCTTTTTCATAACCTCAAATGGAAGTCTTAAAATCTTATTCTCCTTTCAGCAAATTAATAAAGAGGCAAGATGAGGTTATTTTATTTTAATGAGAGTGAATACAATCAAACTTTTATGGAGACATTTCATGTTAGAAGTGATAACATCTTGATAGAAGGGGAGGGAAAGGCCATACTTAAAAGCAAGTTTGTAGGACAATTGATTTCTACTGCCAAGAAATAAAAGTAAGACTCTTCATTGGGATTTTTATTCACATGTTTGAGGAAAACAAAGACTTCAAGTCTCAGATGAAGAGTAAAAATAAGTTGTTTTCATGCAAACCCTTCCCTGTTGCATCATGCACTGCACCATGTTATGTCGACTGCCCTTAAAAGCAAACTCGTATAGGGCTCAGGCTTTGCAGTCCATGAGGGACTTGTGGCAGGATGTGGGAACCCAGTATAAAATGAGTTCTGGAGTGTTAGTAGCCAGAGGTGAAAAACTTTGCCCAACCACACTGCTGTCACAGTGAAGCTGTACTTCTAACAGAGTAGCACACTTGTAATATGGACAAATTGGTCCCATTGAAACCATTGTTGAAGGCTAAGGGAAAAAAGCAAAGGATACTTAATG
The DNA here is from genome assembly GCF_024713975.1 of Paralichthys olivaceus. Lineage (NCBI taxonomy): Eukaryota > Metazoa > Chordata > Actinopteri > Pleuronectiformes > Paralichthyidae > Paralichthys > Paralichthys olivaceus. The sequence continues at coordinate 8,975,098 of NC_091095.1, read as the reverse complement.
TCTTTCAGTCCACTGGAAATAAAGGACTCCATTCCTCAGAGAGATTGGAAGGAAATTAAGCTCGAGTGTGTGTTTCAAAATGGCCTCAGAACAATTTTGTGTCATTTAGAGATTCACTTGAGGCAATTGACACTTGTTGGCTCGTTAAATGAAGAGGACACCTCCGATTGCCGAAGGTGTTTTAGGTCTGATCAAAACAGAGGGCAAGAGAGTAAAGGAACTGGAGACAACAAAAAGTGAAAGCACACACTTTCCTCTCCATTAAAATCCATGTAAAGCTATGCAGAAGGAAAAGTCTCCACCTGCACAGTCAAAAAAAAGTCTGAAAAATTAGCAGCACAACACATTCGAAGATCGAAATTTTCTTATTGTAGCACTGGAGTGGAGACATTTTACATTTTAAAGCCACCGTGATGGTGTGTGGCATTTATCACGGGATGAAATGTTCATGCCCTTCAATCACTCGTATTGTTCTGTCAAACTGAGTTCATATAACATCACATAAACTACTGAAGCATGTTACTGAAGAGAGAATGAGAAATATACAAGCATCATCCATGGCTGCCAGCTTTGAACGATATTGATCAATAGTGCTGACCAAAGCCATGCATTCAGAGGAGCACTTCAAAAAGACAAATGCTTTTCCTCTGATGCTGCAGCCACAATATTTTATCCTTCTGAGCGAATTCAATGGCGGATGGCATCTGCTGTATGTAGGTAATCAGCCATATGGGTGAGAGCAGCACTGTTGATTAATTGTTTCCTCTCTCTGCGGTGTAAATCTCTTCAATAGGGCGGATACATGTCAACAATGTTCACACGTCTTGTATCATAAATAGTAGTATATTTCCAGCGGGCCAGGACAGTGCACCTGGAGCTCACACACGAAGAATGCAACAAGTTCACACATGGTTTGAAGTCTGGCTAAAGGAGACCTAAGAGGAAAGATGAATTGTGCAGCACTAAAATAAATGTTCTAAAATAAACTATATTTCCTCATGTATTTAAGTGCAGTTTTGAGGTATTCATACTTGAACCGTACTTTCTACTTCACTATAATTCATATTTATATAAACTTTTCACAATATCAATAAATGTTCATTCGTCTTGCCAAAAAGTAAAAATTACAGATAGAATATTCAAGACAGATTTTTCCTCTCAGTAATCACCGTCTTCCCTCAGATTTATCTGGTGTCCTTGTATTTAAAACTGTATATCAAAAATTTAAAAATAGCTCCAGAGGGACCAAACCAATACTTTTACCTGAATACTTTAATGACATTTTGCTACTAATATCTATGTGCTTTACTCATAATGCTGTTGATTTGTACATTTACTTGCATCTTTGAGAATTCAACTTAAAAGTACAGACATACCGACAGGAGACTTCCAACATGTATTCATGCCTTTAACACAATTAAAAATGTACTTATTTCCTCCTAATTTGGGAGAGAACAAAACAGTGTGAAGAGCAAAGCATAGGGCTGAGCGTGCAACAGCAGGGTTTACATACAATTCAAAATGACAGAACTTACTTGACCATGTTGGCTTGAATATAATTTGAAAGGATGAGGAGTGAATGAGGTGGAATGAAAGACAAAGGAGCAATGGAGAGAAACAAGGAGGGAAGACAGACGCAGATAAAGGTAATATGAACAAAAAAATAACAGCTTCACTAAGGGGGTTCATTTTTTTTCCAATTGGCAGCTTCAAAGGAATATGAATAATTGAACACTCTCACCTCATCACAATGAGTTCTGGCCAATTACTATTAAGAGGGCTTTGCCAGGAATGGTACTGTTGAGGACTTTAAAAGGCTCAAAGAAAGCAGGAGTAAAAGTGAGGAGGTGAAGGGACAGAAAAAATGACGATGTACTGTATATAATGCTGTCTCCTCATCCACAAACCCCAACAGCAAGTTTATATCTAACAAAAAATTACTAAGTTTCTCTTGAGTGATGAAAATATAAACTTCAGCCTATTCAAAGATGAGGCAATAAGAAAAATAATCAGGGAACAATAGGACGGTATTTATTTTCCAACATACTGTTTCTTCTTACAACACTGACAAACCCCAACAGGTCGACAACAGAACACAATGTGTCATAATGAGATTTGTTAATACCAGAGCTGCTGAAGCCGAGGCTTGCTTGAGTTATTGTGGGTGATTTGATGTTTTTTCCCCTTGGAACATGACTGAAAAGCAACTTTGCCTTCAAATTTTGCATACATTCTATAAATACTTGACTTTGTTTCCACTTTAAAAACCATTGCAAATATTTTGGGGCAATAAAACAGGACTCTCATGCACAGCGCCACAACACGGCCATCTTCTTCTTTTTCTGTATACAACACACATTGTAGATCTACAACCTGCTCATCAATATGCTATCACCGTCAATGACAAAGCTCATGTGACACTCCACACATGAGAATAATTCTGCATCACACCTCACACACCTGTGTGTATGTGCACACACATTTCATGCAAACATGCTGACAAATATGGGCATTCACAAACACGCAAACAGGGAGCCATGCAGGCATTATTGAGGTTGGGGTGGTGGGATTTATTGAGCCATCTTTCTTTCTCTTTTGATTAAAAATGTCTCCTTCTCACTGTGATTTATGAGTGTGAAAGGAAAGGAATGAAGGGCAGAGAGAGAGAGTGAGAGAGAGACAGGGAGGGAAGTGAGTGGAAGGGATGACATCATGCTTTCAGCTGGGCATTTCTGCAAAAAAGAAAAAGTGGCATCCACTGTGTGTGGGTGTCTGCATGAGAGAGAGAGAGAGGGAGGGAGAGAGAGAGACAGAGAATGAGAGAGAGAGAGAGAGAGAGAGAGAGTTGATACAATGTGGGGGTTGGTGTCTTGGCCCACACCCCACACCCCTCCACCAGGTGGGAGTGAATATAATTGGACAACTGCACCACTAGGCTGTGTGGCTGTGTGTGTGTGGCTGTGTGTGTGTGGCTGTGTGTGTGTGTGTGTGCGCGCGTATGTGTAAAACACAATCACAGACAGCTAGAAGATGAGTGTGTGCATATACTTCCATAAATAGTGGTGAGGCAACTGCATCACTGTGTGGCCCCAAAAAGGGATGACAAAAAGGAAAGAGAGAGAGCTTGTGTGTGAATGTGTGTGTGGTCAGGAGGGATGGGGGGGTAAGAAAAAAAACAAAAAGAAAATAAAAAATAAAAACGAGTGAATAATAGCATAGACACGGTGAGAGAGCTCGACAAAAACAGCGTTCATATCCACAGGCAGCGCAGACAAAGAGAGGTAGAAGCTGACAGATGGGGAGAGAACCCCGCTGTTAGTGTATTGTACTGTATGTTTGTGTGTGTGAGAGAGAGAGAGAGGGAGGGAGGGAGAAGGAAAGCTAATCTCCATCAAAGATAAAAAACAGATTGCCATGAATGTCTTTAAACCAGGGTGAGCAAACACCGGCCGTGAATAAATTCAAGCGCAGGAGAAAAACTTAACATAGTGGGTGAGTTAAGTGAAGATGAGGATATGTCTCAATACGCAACATGTTAAGAGGAGCAGCTTCTTCACCTTTGCTTTTCCTTAATTTTTAAATGAGCGTAAAAGACAAAAAAAGAAAGAGAACAAAGACGTCTGTTTGACGTGTCGGAGCGCAGTTTTAGATGTTTTCAGTTGGCTGAGCTGAAAGACACTCAAATTATGCTTCCAGACACTCAAACCACCATGCAATCAAAAGTAGACAGCTCTGTAGCAACATGAGGAAAATCAAGTCCTCTCCAAGTTATCGCAATCCTCTGAGCATACATTCATGGAACGAAAGAAACGAGGGAGGGGGCAAAAACAGAACAAGGTAACGAGGCGAAAAATGTGATTTATCTTGATCATTAAGTAAAACCGACAGGAAAATGAAGTGCAACTCAACTTCACCCAAAATATTGTTGTGGCAGATAGACTGTGAAACAAAAGGCATGAAAATATCTGACTGGAAGTTGAATTTCAAATGGAATTTTTACAGTTATTTCTATTCTTTGACTTAAAAATTTAGCTCAGGTCCTCTCGGTTAAATCTCCTTTAATTATATTTTTGCAGAACTCAAATTTTTCTGTTTACTTACGCCTGAATAAAACTAATATCTGCATGTGTTTTGCTAATTTGTTTGCACATAAAGTGTAAATAACTTTAGCACAAAGGCTGTAGCGTGTTATTGAAGTCGTATATGAAGAAACTTGACCAAGAACTACTTATGTGTTTAATTTATCCAACCAGATTTCTTTTGTTTACAGGGACATAGGCAGAGAGGTGGGGTACAACGAGATTATATCCAATCAGAATGAGACGCTGTCACAGCCCTGCTTCTCCAAAAATAATGTGTGTGCAGTGTTGGATCAGTGAACAGATGTGCAAACAAACAAGCATGAACTTGGCACTGACACACACATATCCACGATGATTCACAGACTTGCACCTTTACCACTTCATACGTACAGTATAAAATCCCTTAACACACACACACGCAGGATTTACAAACAATGAAACCCATGGGGGAGCCTCCCCACCTCACCATCACTCTCGTTCTACTTCTCTGCCGAGCCTCCTCTTTGTTTTGTCTCCCTAATGCTGCTCTAAGCCCATCTTAACGGGGAAATGGTGCAGAACAAATCCTAAGCAGGAGTTGACAGGGTGGGATAAGAGACTACTGACGTCCCTCTGTTGCTAACATGGGAAGTTATTGAGTAAGATTTATACAGACAAACATCGTGAATGAACTTTAAATATTTTCAGATGTCCCTGATTGTGAGAATTGTCTGGGTAACAAACTGAAGTAAAATGTTCAATCTGTTTGACGACTGATGCGTCTGCAGCTACATGTTCTGGTCCCCTTGAGCTCAAGCATTATAAGATAAATGCCTTAAATTAAAACCTGTCTCTCAACATTGTGGTGTCATTGTCACATCTGAGGAAACAGAGCTTCTTTACACGTCCATACTCCACCTATCTGCAACAGTTCCCTGTCTCAGACCGGTGTAGCTGATATGAATGATGACCCCCTCAAAGGGCACTGCAGCATAGGAACCCATAGAGGCCATCAGTGGTATGTACAGCGAGTTTGTGTCTTGATACTTACATAAGGCGTGGGCGCTGGTGAGCAGCAGTGATAGCAGCAGAGTGGTGACAGGCAGCAGGAGTGGCAGGGAGAGGCGAGGGGCACCGTCGGTGGCCATCTTGGCTCCAGTAGGAGAGGGGGGGGGTGGGGGGCAGGGAGGGGTGGGAATGGGACTGATCCTTGACCTGGCCGAAGAGCCGAGGCCCCAACTGCGCGGGGAAGGTCGAGGTCTTCACGCAGGACGGCTTGGCACTCTGCGAAAAGACAGACGGGGAAAAAAACCATGAATCTCTTTGTCGTCAACTTCAAAGTGATGCAACGACAATGAATCTGTGATTCAACAAACCCAAATTCACTTTCATAGTTCTTTGTTGCACTGTAGCTTCAGAATCAGAAAATCTAAATGATCCCCGTCAGAAATTGATATGAAGTAAAAATGACTATTACCATTAAAAAGTAATGTGCAAGGCAGAAACCTGTTGTTATCTAGAGTAAAAAAATATATAAAGTGCAAAGGTAAACTGAATGAAAATGTAATGCAGCATAATGTAGATGTACAGAAAAGGGAAGAATGGTACTTCTGGATGGCCACATGAAAGGAGGACCTGCTATGGTGCTGATTGGATCATTTACTCTGTGGCTGAACATGCTTCTATGGCAAAGCAGCACTGTAGAGGGGGTGGGATAGGCTGTCCATGATGGAGAGTTTTACAAATGTCCTCTTTTCCGCAACTACACAGAGAGGGTCCAACTCCACCCGCAGGACTGAGCCGGAGCTCTGAATCATTTTTCTTATAGCCTGTTGGTGTCAGGCACACTCAACATGGCACTCCACAGACTCATAAAACATCTGCAGTGTGGAGTCACAGATGTAGAAGTCGTCTCTACAGGAAAAAGAGCCAACCTGGGTTGTGTTCTCCCGCACCATCTCCACCAACTCTTCCCTAAAGAGGAGTCAATGCTAGTGATGGGATCTTGTATCTCCCTGTCACCATGTCTCTTTGAAACAAACAACACCACAATCAGGGAAGTTCCTCTGACTCCTCACTAAGGGCCACTAGCTCTTCAATCGAGTATCCAGTGATCTCACTGATAGAAGTGAGATTCCTGCAGCCACCTCTGTTGTCTGGACCCAGCTCACTTCTCTGCATCCTCTGTGTGTCCTCCTCCTAATTTCTGTGGGGATCTACGTCGTTGCCTTGCCAGTCTGCTTCTTTGCAATCATCTGGACCTTGATGTAAATAATGCAACTGTGGAGTTGCAGCACAGTGGCAGCTTAGCTGAATGACAGCATTCAAAATGGTGGCAGAATGGAACAAAAAAGTATGCGGTGGAAAAAAACAGACCAGAACACTTTGCTGGCAAGTTCAGTGAGGGTTCAGTTTAAATAAGTTACGAGTAACATTCTAAAAAGAACATGTGAATTTGAGAAAATAAGATGAGCAACTGTAACAAACTGGAAACATGTTCCAGGTACATGTGCAAAGAATACATTTTAATAATAAAACTATTGACAGGGCATTAAAACAACATTTACCTTCTGTAAAGTTTAACATATCAATTTGATTGTTGCAACAGGAAATGCTCAAATAAAATTGAACTCGAACTAAACAAACTACTTACAGCCACTCGGAGTTAGAAGCTGGTGGCTCTGCCCACATCGACATGACAAGTGATTCATACGAGGCCATTCTACCTTTTTCACAACCCTTTATTGCTCCTGACACATAAATGGATGAAAGGTAATGGGGTGTCGGTGAAACCACATGAGGCAAAGTGTCACACACCCAAACCCTGTGACCTCGCCATCTCTCAACCAGCATCTTCTCACACCTCTTAATTAGCAGGGGAGACGCTGTTTTCTTTCTTTTTTCTCCCTAATCACCCGATCTTGTCGTTATTTGCTTATCTCATTGCCTTGTAATTACACACAAGCACCCAATGATATTCAATCTACTGTCTCTTTGTTTTAGTCGAATTGCCATTACTCCGCTAGGCTCGCACGCACGCACGCACACACACACACCATTTCTATCATATGTCTGGTTCAGCAGAGTCATCGCCAAGCTGTTAAACATACTCATTAATTAAAAATACAATTGAAAGACAGAAAAATGGGGAACTGAGAGGGATCCATGACATTAATGCAATAAATTAAGTCTAATGCATGAGATTCAGCTGACACCCATATTCAGAGCATCTGCAGGGAGATGAGTGGGCAGGTAATCTTTAGGTGAGCTTTGAAATGTGCAGGGTCTTGCTTAAGGAGACCACGGCAGAAAGCAAAATTCTTGAATCTCAGGGGGACTCAGATCACAGGACTCGGGGTTCAAACCACTGTGTCAGCTAGCATCATCTCTGCTTTAGTGTCCCTGTGCAAGACACTAAATGGCTCAGCTGAGAAGTGAGGGTGACTCTCTACAAGTGAGATTAATTACCTGCACACAGGGCGGTTAACAGTTTGTACAGTCGCAAAAACTGTGCAGACAGTGTGCAGTTTATCGTGGCTGCCCTACAGCATCTTCTCTTTTGGGCAACCTAGAGGTGAACGATAATATTGTGTCAGCACCGCATTAAGTTTTGATCCATGAAACAGCCTCGTTCAAACGGTCTCTGGATGCTTCATTCAATGTTCTCACCTGCTAGTTGCTTCTGACAAGGCTGTCAGTGGCTGTAATGTGAACTCAATGTACTTCAGAAGTGACAATCACCTGGAATCATCATTCAGATGCAATCAGGATCAGAAGCACGTGGGCCAAGACAAAGCGACGGACAACTTAAAGGTCAACTTCACCAGTGGTTCAGATAGATGTAGCAAAAAACTATCTCAATGACTTAATTACTAATTCAAATATATGTTCGATATCATCTTCTCATTATCTCATTCATCTTTTATTAGGAATAGAAACAGGCCACTAACTTTGATCTAAAACAGCTTGCATCACCTTAATTCAATGTACTGAAATATGAGTAAGATCAGCTAAACCAAAACATTAGTGATTTTCGGAGTCATGTCGAGCAGCTAAATTGACAAGTTGAAAGGTTAATATATGCAGCGGTTTGAAAGGGTACATGTGGCGTTGAGAGAGGCAGAACACCACAGCTAATTACAGTGTAACTGAGCACCTAAGACAGCAGGCATATACAAGCACCACACCCTTCACAGCCACTGGCTCTTCTAGTGGATGGATGAAAAAGACAAGGCACAAACAGCAGAATGAATGTTTAAAATTAAACACTGCAAAATCCATATGTGACACAAATGCACATTTAACCATGTAAGGCTATTGTTTGATATGAATTTCAAACTGGAAAAAATTGAAGAGCATGTGACACGAGCAAAGGAGAGAGAGAAGAGATCAACAGTGAGTCTTTTGTGGCAACTGCATGCCAAAAAAGTGTGGGTGTCTTTCAGAGGCTCAGCTCATCTTTCAACATAATACTTTAGGCACGTGACTACCAATATGTGTCCTTGCCTGTGTTTCTCTTTTTTTCATGGCCTGCAGGGCAGGTGATGTCATCAAGGAGACGTGAAGGAAATCCAGAAACATGAATAGACAGAGTAGGGCGGTATCGAATTGTCTGGGGGACTTATGAACGATGCCCCTATTGTTCCGACTGTAAACATTGTTGTAGGTAGAGGGAATCTTGCCATGCCTGTGGGGAATTACTCCATCTATGCTCACAAGATGTCTAGGTTTTGATTTATGGCCCTCCCTTTGGGGCATGGCACTCTGTCTCCACCTCTAGTTACGATACAAACTTCACAACACAATTACAACAGCTATTGTTGTTGAATGGCTTCACCAAACATCACCTGGGGCCATGTGTGGGCTCAGGTTTAACCAGAAAATGTCAACACAGCTCAGTGCTGCCTTTTTGCTCTAAACTGTAGATATAAGATGGTGAATAATAGATGGAGTTTATATAAAAATAAACATTTATTCCTACACATGATCTGCAACTTACTCATCCTGATGGATTGGGAAAGGTAAAAACTTGCCTAGTAACAATTGAACCTCAGCAGTAAATGTGGATCCAAAGATGGCTGCTAACGTGTTGCTACAGCAGTCCTTGTTTTAAAAGTAAGGCATGACATGGGAAGCACAGCATGTTTCTCCTGCTGTTAGCAACTCCATGGGAAAACTTGCCAACACTTGCTAAAAGCAATCATCACTTCCCTATATGGGCAGAGGAAAAGACAGTCTTTAGTATTCTGACAATGCCAGGAGAGAGGCCAATTGATTGATAAACCCTCAGCATTACTTCAGCAGCTTCCACAGTATGAGCAGTGATTGAGAGGAAGTGCTAATGGGCACCTCTTGCAGATTTCAGTGTGAGAATAGGATGATGGCGACAATTTGCTCATTTCAAATCAAGCTTTGGTAACACTTTAAAATCGTAAGCTTGCAAAAGATGGGCAATGGAAAAGCAAAAGCACTACCTACTCACATACCACTGCTAGCAACAATGACTTGACTCTAACTAAAGTCTACCAGGTAGTAAACTACCATGTCTCCAACTGGACATATGTTAATATCAGCATCAGATAATCAGATTTGTTGACAGAATTTGTGTCAGCGAAACTAGATTCAAAAGTTGCTTGAATTACTTTTCACCAGGTTCTAGTCATAAGCACTAATACTTTAATAACATTGCAATCCTTCGTGTTGTCTTAAACCATTCAAGCAATAATGCACTATTGCAATAAACTAAAGAAAAATAACTTACAGAGTCAAATTCTATTCTATCCAAACTACTGTATTCCCACTGGTCAACAAAGACAATATTCTGAAGCCAGAACTTTTTCTCCCTGTGAAAACAGAACATCTCTCCAGATATTAACCAGGTTCCAGGCTTCGGTGATTACAGCCAAAATGGCTCCACCATTTCCACTGAGTGGGGGCAGTCACTGGCTATCAGGGATGCACACTTTGACATGGTCAAGCTTTAAATTCAGCTCGTTTCCCCGTGCAATATTGATACTAATGCATTTAGTGAAACAGAGGAAGGCAGCAGAGGGAAGAAGAGATGGGAATCTCCATCATAAGCATAAAATTAGAACAAGAATATATATAAGTGTGAGGACAAGCACACCTACACAGACACACGCCATAGGAAGAAAAAATAAAAAAGGAAGAAGTGATTGAAGATACAGGTGATATATGCAAGGATTTCTTGATAAGAGACACTGAGACCAATCCAAATGACATCAAATGACCAAACTCATCCACTCACACACACTGTACTGTTACACACAGTAAATATATGAAGTTGTGTTCATGAGCAGAAAAACAACAGCTCGTGACCTGAGGGAGCACATTAATAATGCCTTTTATGAGGTGAACAGCATGCTCACTCCTCACACAGTTGAAAGGACTTCAATTTGGTAGAGCTTGATGAATCAAAACGGATTGTTTGATGTCTATGACTTCAAATAGAATATTTTCTGTGTTTGTGTGGACCCAAAGAAAAGTTGGACTTTCCATGGGAGTAGGATTTTCGTGCATTGTTTGGTTTCGTCTTTTTTCTGGATGAGTGGGTGCCTCACCAACATCTAATTTTTGGCTCCAGGACTCCGACAAACCCTGTTTACAGACATGTTGTTGAGTCTCCCGGGATGGGTTCTGCCTTCCTTCCCTGTTTGGAACCCTGGGAAGGTTGTGGCAAACTGTCGGAGAAAAAGTCCACAGTCGCTGAAATAGATTTCCACTTCCGAGGAAAATTCACATTCACAGGATACAAACCAAAAAAAATCTCTTAAACTACTACACAATTGAATACTCCTACTAATACTGCTACTTGACCAAATAATAATAATAATCATTTATTAGTTCATGTTTACAGCCACACAAGGCTGCTTATATATCTGGCTGACTTTGCCACCCTCTAGGACTTCAACAGCTTGTGTTGATCCAAGACTAGTCAAGGACAACTATAATTTTCTTTAAAGAGAAATAGAGGAAACGAAATGAGCCAAGGCCTGTGCAGGTTAATTCTCTTAAAACTGGGACATTATTTGCAACAGACTCCACTAATTGAAAATTGTTCTGGTTCAATACCCATAGCAAAAGCCTGACAGAGGTTGTTTAATAACTCTAATATATCACTAATGCCACTTATGTGGGGGTCACTTTGGCAAATGTTCACCATTAAGAATCAAATAAGTTGGTAATTGCTTGAGGAAGTTGGGTTTAAGAGGATGATTAAAATGTTTCCAGTAGAAAACTGAAAATATTGTAATTGTGACCATTTTGATCACTAATGTTAAATAACCACAGAAAAATTATGTTGCTGACCACAATTAAATGTATTTTCTAATTTTCACACAGCGAAAATGCGGCACCTAAAACTTATAAAATGGGTCTTGAAGCAATTTGTGTCAAAAAGAGGATAAATGGATGATAATAAAATTGCATACATAAAGAGAGCCGTTACTGGTAGCCACATATTACAGCAAATATACGGTAGAGCACACGGCACAACTGCAGTCATTGTCTGGATGTTGTGTACATGTATTTTTCTATGTGCATGTTTCAGGCGAGAACAACATGCACCAGTTCCTCCGACTCTTTAACAAACAGAAACACACTGAAACATTAATGCAGAGCCGGAGATGGATCTGACAATGTAGCTTTCCCTGAAAAACAGTGTATGTGGTCAGAAAAGGAGACAAATAAAAATTTCTTGGAAATACTGTGTATATTTGAAAATGGCATGGCTAACATAAAATCCACAAGGACAACATGAAGTCACACTTAAGTCAGACCTAAACTCTTGAGTTATAAGAAGAAGGAATGAGTCAATTGTTTTGTTTTCTGTTGAACAATGATGAAAAACACAAATTTTCCAGCCAGCATCTTTCTCATGGCCGTCTCTAAACTCTGCTGTGTGCTGTTTATGTTCAGCCTTCAGCTGCGGTCTCTCCCTCTGCAGTCTTTCATCTTAAATGAAGTTTTTATGTGTCAGCCCCGAGTTACAGGCTTTTACCTCAATCAGTTTACTGCCTTTCATTGATTCATACCCTACAGAAGACCGACAACACAAAGATGTAGGATCCAGGTCTGTTTATTCTTTCAGTCCGTGTCACATGATTGTGTGTTATGACTGAGACTGTACTGTATGTGTCACTGTGCTTTTATCTTAGTGCCTCTGTGAACAATATTGTTCACGTGTTTGTGTGTTATTAGTATGCATTTATATATGTGTTCAATGCGTGTGCAATATATTCATATGTGCAGAAACAATATGTGCATGTGAGTATTTTATAGTTGTAGTTTTTGCATGTATGTTTACTTATTTGTGCGCATGGTTTTATATCGCTCTGTTTCTTTGCACTTGTATATGTGCATTTGGTATGTAAGTGTGTAAGAAGTCATTGAAGTGTCTGTATAATTTGCTTGGTTTGTGCCTGAGAGTGTGTGTGTGTGTGTGTGTGTGTGAGGGTTAGGGGGGTATATCCAGAAACACATGCACACGCCTGAACCTCAGCTATAGCTATAAAAGTAGTCTACAGCAACCATCTGTTTTTCACCATGCTGAAATCCTAACGGTATTGATTCCATGTGTCACTGGTAAGGTTTGCCGCCCCCCCGTCTCTCCCTGCATATTTCTTAGCTTACTACGATGAAAAAACGGAAAAACTCCGACTACCCTGTCCTGTGATAAGTAAGAGCTATGTAAATGGTTAGTCATAAAGGTGACTAAAGAGGAAGAGGGATGTGTGTGTGCGTGTGTGTGTGCGTACGGGCTGAGCCAGTGACAGTGTGTTTGGCTTCTAAATATATCCACCTGATCAGACTAGTTTTCCTTCAAATCCTCCCATCTCTGTGTTCGTTTTTCTCCATCTAACCTCTCTGCCTGCTCTCCCTCATTTCCTCTCCCCCCTCCCTTCAACTCATGCATACTAAACTATGCTTGCATTGCAGATGTTTGGTAGGAAATCACATGAATTTGCATGGAACTGCAGGACTATTATGTAAATGTCCCAGTGTGTATCCGCATCCCTGCTTTCCTTGCTCGTTGCCATCGGTTCCTTCGTAGCAGATTGGTGTCAAAGGAATTTGAAACAAGAAGCACCTGTCACTAACCACCATGTGTAGGGAATCCTCAAAAAGCTGAAAGAGAAAGCTGAAGAGCTCATGTGAGGCTAATGTGTGTGTTGGTGACATTAGCTTTGACTTACATTAAATGCAACGGTAGAATAACCTTGACACTATCATGCAACAGGTAGTAAGATGTGCAGAGATTACAAAATGATTTCTGTGAGCCTGCATGTTTGAACATTAAGTTGAAAGGCTTCAATTGCTCCATTAATAAACATGTTTAAAATGCTGAAGGTTCAAGTAGCTGTGCATAACAGTAGGATGCAAGGTTTTTCAGAGACACTAATGTTTTTAATTATGGTAAAATCAGAGTTGCCATGTGACTCACATGCCTTTGGACTTGAAATGTATTGAAGAATACTGTGCAGCCCTGAAAACAACCTTGACTGATATTTAGATGTTAATGCCTAAAACTCCAGAGCATAAATGTGAATTACACTGAGTTGTCTATATGCAATGCATGAGCACCCTTTTTTGCCTCAAGTGAAAGCTGTTTGCACAGGTAGTGAGAACTGCACTGCCATGGCCTCATTAAGAGACTGCAGACTGCCTTAGCGTCCTCTCCTTGGAGTAGGTTTCCCATGAGTCTCCGCCTTCAACTGTTCCCAACCTCCAGAAATGGTGCTCGACACCACTGAGACACCTTGTGTCAGCCATCTGCTCCCCCCTGGGAGCACCATAGTCCTTTTTTGAATCTTACTGAGCTCCAAGTTTGCTTTCAAAATTAGATTTTTTGCTCCGAAGCACTGTTGAAAATCACCCAAAAATGTTTTTTTTTCTTTTCATTTAGAAGTTGCTAACTTCTCATGAGAAATGACATTGAGACTTTGCTTTCAAAATTGATAAAGCTCAGAGTCATCGGTACTCTGTGATTTTGTCTGATCGTTATTAAGGCAGCTTTCACCGGTTTTTGGAGAGAAAAAAAGTGAGACTGTTGTGTCAGACTAATTCCAAAAGGAAATTGATGTTTACAAAAGATTCAAGACCAAATTATCTGGAGCCCGTTGGATCTTCAACTTTTTGTTTTTCTGCAGGTGTTGCCCTGAGTGTGATCGTGGGAAATGAGATTCCTCTGAACATTATGAGGCTGCAATGTCCTTCCAATAAAACACTCAGGGCTGTGAGGCTTTTAGCTGAAATCTACCTCGGTTGAGGTTGAGTGCACAGAAGCAAGCGCCAGGGTCCTGCAGTGGGGGCGAACAGATTGGCAGCTGGGATGCTTGGGAGGCTAGCTGACCTCCTAAATGTGGACTTTATTGCACAGCCATTTTGTTTACCAGTGAGGGGTGACACACTATCTGTCTCCTGTGTAACCTCGCCATACTGTGACGCCACACGTTGTCAGACGAAACCCACACAAACCACACACACAGAGGAACACTTATTTTTATTTTCTGCCTCTCCTGGTCTGTTGCGCCGGCTGCCTACAATCACACAGGCCAAAGGTTACGGGTGGAGCTGTCTGTGATGGCCATCACATTGGCTAGGTGGAGTCTGGGAAGGGAGGGGGCTGTTACATATTGTATAAGACAGAGGCATTTAATTATTGGACACAGTACAGGTCACAGTTGGGAGCCCGAGAGAGAGTGGAGCAAAGTGGGGGGTGTGAGACAGTCCTTGACAACAAAGGGGCAGTTGGTTAAGGAAGTGGAGTGTGTGTGAGGGAGACTGTTCTGTAGAACAAGGTAGAGGAGGGGTTGGATTGGTGACATCAATTTTTGGCTCTCTGCCGATAGAGTCAGACAAACATCCCACTGCCTGGCCAGAGGCTTGAACGCCCTTTAAAAATTGCCACATGAGGGAAGGGGGGGAGAGAGATTTTTGAAGGGCGGCTAGGACAGCTGGAAAAAAACGCTTCATATTCATTCTGGAAATGGGATGCGGCTGGTGGGGAATGAGATTATTCTAAGTGATCGAAGAGGAGGCGGGGGAAGGAAAGACTGGCAGACCGGGGTGCTTAGAAAACGTCTCCAAAACTCCTCTGTGTAATTGGCAGGGCTCACCGTGTAACATTTGCTGTGTGGTTTGAGAAATTTCATTTCCAAAACAAGATGCATAACATTTGAAAAAGCTGTGATACCTCCACAACAAAATGACTGAAACTGTATCCAACTTTGGCAGTTTGTTTTAAAACTTGAAGTTTAGACGACACAATCTTTCAATCTTCTTTCTTTCTATCTCATGTGCTTGTCATTTTAATCGGTGTCTGTTCTGAACCTGCCTGTATGTAATGGGCTGTTTGGCCTGTGGTGATTGCAGCTTTCTTTCTGACACTGTAAAAGTGACTTGCAATAATTGAGCCAAGGGAAATAAAGTGGGGCTGCTGGACTCAGTCCACAGAACCCTGAATCTGCATCACCACTGCTGCACAGTGGGCTGTTCACAGTTCAAAGTTCAGTGAAGCTCAATTTAATACACAGAACCCCGAACAGGTCAGCAGAATCAACAGAATCAGTTGCTGTTGCGGTCATCATGCACCAAATTCAATACTGCACTTCCTTGGTCCCTAAAAAGTACACATGCAAAGTGTGAAGCCAATAATATGATTGGTTCTTGAGATATTCATTCCACAGACGGGCAGATAGACAGATTTCTGGAATTATTAGATAGATAGACCCTGAAGCTCAACCACCTAAATCTGTATTTTAGAATTATTCATTTATTCATTTTAACAGGGCCCTCAGCTAATGACCATTTGCAATAATTTAGGTCCATTTTGAGCCTTTTCAAATACTATTCTCACCTGATTTGACGTGATCATTCAATTAAATATAATAAAAGGTTGCAGCCATTGCTGAGAGCTGCTTTTTCAAGGTTCAAATCTATGGTGCCTTTTGTCCTAGCAGCTTTTTTGATTAATCCTGTGCATCTCCAGCTAGAGAAGTGCGGGGGGCATACAATCTTGCATATTCACACACAAAGGCACAAAGACCCACTGATGTGAGACACACACTCGAACATGTGGGGCAAACTCTATTGGCTCTGTTCCTATGAAGCCTGCTTTTCATCAAGGGTGGTCATCTTTTTCAGCCGCTTTTTTTCTGGGAATTAATTGAAAATAGAGGTAATCTTGGTACTTTGCTCCTGAAACTGGGCCAAAGTCCATCAGCAGACAAAGTGGTATTTAGAAACCTCACTTCAGTAGCTGGAGTTTTTAAAACTGAACTTTTCTCCATGAGGGATTAGGGAAGGAGCACTTTAATTTGAACACCTTTGTGCTATCATCTGATTATTGAATAAAAGAGGAGTGAGCCGGACAATTACTCCAGGAGAAATTTTAAATTCCCACCATCATTAAACGAACAGTTACTTTAGCAGACACCCACCAGACACCAAATTGGACATCACTCAGCCTTAAACAGGTACTCCCACTGCTGCCACTACAGATGAAGTTGCTTTTTGTGTAATATTTTACTGAGTACGTCTCTGCACTTACCTTCAAAATGATATTGAATTGCTGCATTTTCCTTTCACTTGATTAGAGTAATTAAGCAGCATCTGATTACATGGTTCATTGTACAAGAAAGAAGATAAACATACAAACATAGCAATTAAAGGTTGTGCAACTCCATGTGCAGCAGGCTGTGGTTACAGCCTGTTTGGGCTAGAGGTTAGGGGAGTGTCTGAACCCCTGTCAATCACACAGCATTGTAAAGAGCAGAGACAGATGGCACCGTTGAACCGCACTCTGTCTTTCTGCCTGTCAGTCCACACATCACAGTTCCATGCACCACCAGCCCCACTGCTAACCCCTAAAGCCTGGGAAAGACAACTGTTCTTTACAGCCACTTTAAAAAGCTATGTGCAACAGACAGCAGCAAGTGTGACTTTCAACACAGAAGCGAAACCCTGCTTTCCAGTCTGATCTGACATAGGATACGAGACATTAAAAAAGGAAGAGAGAAGAAGAACACTGATAGAAAACTAGAATGGCACTCTGCCTCTGTCAAGGCCCAACAATCTCACAAATTCAAGCCATACCAAAGTGAACACACATAGAGATCTCTCCCAGAAATGTGCTGGATTTGTCTCATCAAGATCATTGAATTATTCCCTGGGAAAACATTTCACAATGTTAATAACATTTTTCTTGGACCATGTCCCGTCCTTCCACCAAGTTTCGTGGGAATTTGTTGAGTAGTTTTTGCTTAAACTCAAACTGACTAACAAAAGAGGAGAAAACATAACCTCCTTGGCGGAGGTCAAAGCAGTTCAAAGTAGAAGCAGAAATGGCTAAAACACAACTTTACAATCTAAAGGATGTGTGCTACACATTTAATGGGGGAAATGCGACAAATTATAATCCTAATCTAATTCTAATCTGTCGTGATAATTAAGTTTCAGGGTGAAGGCAAGTCTTTTACAGGAAAAACAGAAAAGCAGGTTACCATGGAGACAGTGGCCTCATCACAATGTAGCTTTACATGTGACAGTATTTCAGATTTCAAACCAATCGATAATTGAAGTGAAATTAAATTACAGACCAGCACAAAGAATAGAGAGTCAGACAATTTGAGCTTCTGTGTTTTTGGAAGCTCAGCGCAGAACAATTTCCAGCAAAAGTCCCCTCTCACTGTTTTCAGATAACCATCAGACGAGTGTGAAAAGCCCCGTGTCCTTTGGCTGAACACTCAAGCCGCCTCATGTGACCTGTTGAGCGTTAAGCCAGCGTTGGGGAGATGCTGCACATGGGTGGGGGGTGTCCAGTGGGAGGTAATAATGTGGCATGATCCATATTAATGCATCCCTCCACAATAAATTATTGAAACAGAGAGCCAGTGTTAACCGTTTGCCTGTCTTTCCTCCCACTCGCTGGAATAAAGAGTTTGTTTGTGTGGCAGACAGAGGGGTATTGTGGACACTGGACGGGGGGCGGGCACATGGGTGAAAGCCAGGAGAAAGGCGCTGATGATAACTCAGTGGAGTCTCCATTAAACCCGCTCACACACACTTTTATTTAAAAAAAACAAAACAGGAGGTGCTTACAGTGGCCGCACATGTGTGGCTTCTCATTGCCTCTCTTACACACACTCGCTTCAGTGTGTGTACAAAGTGAGCAATTACGTCTTTGTGCGCCCCCTCCACCCCTTGACCCTTTCACTACGACCAACAACCCACCATCACCATCCTTTGAATGCCCCACGTACCCCAACACCTTTTTTGTACTGTTGGCTCCAGAATGAATTTCAGAGGGCCCAGGCAGGGACGGAAGGTGAGGGGGAAGGTGGAGTGGTGTCTGCCGGGGTCAAAGGTGGGAGGTCGGACAGCTGGTAAACCTCTTTAAAACCTCTTTTTTCTTTTTTACACCACACATTCCTTCACAGCAGGGCACCTCCAGCTCCCCGGCCTGATTTAACACCATGCTTGTAGATATTATGTGTGTGTGGATGAGTCAGACACTTACTATGGCACACATGTAGAATGTCATATTTTTAGGGAGCCAAATACAAAAGCAAATTTATTCTTCAGTATTAAAAACAGCAGAAGCGAAGGGGTGGTATCGGGATTGTTTGTTTTTCTGCCTGCAGTACCCACGCTGATTTTAAATGGTAGTGGAGTGGGTGGGGGGGCTTTTAAGTCCTGCAACTAAACTAGACCCCTTTCTCTCTGTTTTTCGCTCTCTGTGTTTGTCATTTTACAGCTTTGAACTTCCACGCTGTGTGTTGTTGTGCTATGTGTCACGCTGCATGGAGAGAGAGGGTGAAAATAAGAAATCTCATAGTAAGACACGAGTGATAGAGGAGACCACACCCCTGTTCCTTTACACACAGCCACACACACACTGACACCATGCCAAACCACAGCCAGAGCAGATGAGTCTGATCAACGGACGAGTCTGACAGGCGGATGACAAAGCCATAGACTTAATGGAGACAGATGAATGTATCATACCGACCACAGCCAAGGCTACGGAGCCGGTGTCAGTCCCAGTGACCTGAGGAACAATTTATACTCTGAGGGGGAGGGGGAGGCAGACAGGCTATGAGAAAGGGAAGTCTCCGTAGAGCCAGTCTGCTTCATGCAGCAGTACAGACTTCAAGCACTTAGCTCAAGAGCACTTTGGCAGCAACAGCAATTCCTCCTGCCACTGAATCCAGTCAGTGTCAGTGATTTACATTGTACCAAGAAATAACATAAGCTCGTCCCAACTGTTCTGGAAAAAGCTCTACACCAGAGATGTTTGACTATTGTAATCCAGTCATGGATTACCATGGTTTTGTTTTTACAATGTAATCCATATCCAGGCTCAAGCCTGGTCTCAGTCTCAAGTCAATTATTGAGACAGATATTTTTGAACTGGTCTCACTTGTTTTTTTAATTTGGACTTCTTCCCTTGCTTATGGCCACTGGTGCCACCCATTGTGTTCTCAGGACTTTTTGTGGCCAATATCTTCCCAGTCTGGACTCTTCTCTTTTGATTCTCCCTCGAGGGGAGACTTTGGGTGGGCTCTTGTCTCCATAGCTATTGCTATTTTATTTCAGTGTTCACTTCAGTTTTTTCTATTCTTTTATTTCATTCTTCATTTAATTGATCAGTTAGACCTGGAAAGTTTTTTTTTATCTACTCAGTCTTTCAAAACATTCTTGGGATTAACCGCTTTGTAGATTAATGAAATTGAACTTGTTTAACACATCCGATTCAGGGATGGACATTTCAAGCAAATACACAATTTAACATTCATTGGGAGCTACTTAAGATAATTATAATTTTGATCATTTGGAAATGATGATACATCCCTAGAAATTTGTAGATGCAATGTTGTGCAAGAGATGGAATGAAAGCATGCACCCTCATGGCTTCTGAAGTAGCTACATGATGAAAGCACAAAGTGACAACTCGCTGCTTAAGGCTCGTCGATACCACAAAGTCAAAACACCAGGAAGGCAAATGTAAGAACAGAGTGGAAAAATATTAAATGGTTACAACGACACAACACCACAGTGAGTAATCATGGGAATATAGTGACAGAGTGCAAAAAAATTCAAGGAGTATAAAAAAGATGGCATCCAAGCCAGGCTGCTCATCTTCTTGGCAATAGGCAAAGTGTTGGCTTCCATTCAAGCAAGAGGCCCGTTTTTTCCCTTCGCTTTTTATGTTTCTTTTTGTTTTGGTTATTCACCATAAGAGTTGTGTACAACTCGTCTGCTTGCTCGCTTTGCTTATTTGGATAACCCTCACTCGCCGCTATATATTGGATTGAATGCTGCGGCTGGTTTTCCAAAAGCCTTCGGGCCTTGAAATGCATTCAGGCTGGAATCCAAAGCCCCTAATCACAGCAAAGGGAATAGGCTGACTGGAGAGTCACAACTCGTCGCAAGGGAGGAACGAAGGTAGAGAGGGAGAAAAGAGAATAGAAGAGGTGAGAATTAAGAGAGGGAGAGTGGGAGAAGGAGAAAAGTGGTCATCATCAGAAACTTTTTATGTTCTTAGCCAGTTGGAGAGCGGGCCAATAAGCTTCTGCTTCCAGGGACACTATAGCTCCTGATTAAACGTAAATAGGGCCTGATTGAGGGTTTTGTCTGACGGGACGTGTTAAGGGGTGATTTGTCTCATGGTACGTCTACATGAATGCACACGTGTGAACATGACTGTCCATGTCCCTGCGTAACAAGTCCACAGGAATACGAATGTGTGAGGTAATGAACCATTGTGTTTGTGTGTACACGTAAACCGCACGCGTGTCTGTGATATGTGATTGTGTTCCTGCCACTCCGGTACACTTCAAGCTGTTCAGCTGTCGTCAAGCTCGCTCAGCAAGAAGGAGGCTACTCCATCTGGTCAACCCACCCCTCCTCTGTTTCTCTTCTCTAGAGACTTGGTGTGTGAGAGTGTGCACGAGTATGGCTTTTAATATCACATGCACTAATGTGAATGGCCACACACGAGCAAATATGAGTATATTCTCTGGCTTATGCAATGAGTCTAAGTACATACTACCCATTCACTTATCCTTTGTATGTCTGTCTGTCTGCACACACACACACACACACACACACACACACACACACACACACACACACACACACACACACACACACACACACACACACACACACACACACACACACACACACAGCAGCTTAACGATTAGTGTGAAAATTAATCAGTATTCTATAACTCGTTCATCCTTTATTTCAGCCCAGTGTTTGCTGCCATGATAGCAGACAGCCTCTGAGGTAAATTAGAGACAACGGCACAAAATGAAAAGATGAAGAGTCAACAAGAACATGTTTAAAGTCAGTAAATGTTTCCAGGTTAGTAAAGAATAATTTATCTGCAGCAGATTTGGGCAATACAGCAAAAAAAACATGGCATTACTATTGTAACCTTATTTTATTTTTCTGATTTATGGGCATTTTTAACATATTAAAATACATATGTTGAGAAAAACAGACTCAGGAGGTAGCTACAATTATAAATAGAAACGTGAGGGAGTAAGGGGTAGCTGGGGAAAAAGACAAGCAGGAGCTGAAAAAAATAGAGACATCATGGCTCAAGTCTTCCACCAAGATCCTGATCATTACAATGATGGCATTATCAAACTATTACTTTTTTCTCTAGTGTGTACCAAAGTGAATGAAACATATGAAAATGGGTGTTACCTTGCCCTACAGCAAACTAAGACATTTAAAAGAAGAGTGCATTATTAAATCACTCCAATGACCACATCAGACATGATTCTCACTATTTAACACTCAACGATAAAGTTCACGAAAGTTATTTCTCACAAACTGAGTGTGTGTTTGTCACTAACAAGGTCCCACAGGGCCGCCTTTAGTCACCTGGGCACTGCAGCATAGCTCGTAGCCAGGTCGACTCATGAATGAACCCAGAGCAGCAATATCCAGCATTCTCTGACAGACTAACAGCGTGTGTGCGTCCGTTCATGCTCGTGTGCTTGAGTGTGTGTGTGCGCTGGGGTAGAGGGGCAAACTACATCTGTAGTGCTGTAGTGCAGCTGGCTGCCATCTCCCTGCACCATGGTAATGTGAACCAGCTGCCCCCTCTGCCCTCACAATCCACAGCAGATAACACAGGGGCTATTGTAGCCCCCTTACAGAGAGAGAGAGAGAGAGAGAGAGGGAGAGAGAGGGAGGGAGAGAGAGGGAGAGGGAGAGGGAGAGAGAGAGAGAGAGAGAGAGAGAGAGAGAGAGGGGGGGGGGGGGAGACATGACTCAACTTTCCCTCTTTTTATTACCTTATTATCTTCTATCCATCACTCACTGGCGATGGTTCTAATCCCCACCCCTCCACATCTCACTCCTCTGCTCCATGTTTGGAGATGTCTGCCCTGCAGCCAGTCTCACTCATTCACTCCAGTATTTAGCCTCAGAGTAATAATTAGCCACATTTGCAAATGAATGAATCTGTGTTTTTTTGTTTAGTCCCACAAACTGAGAAGGATTTTTAGGGATTCAACTCTTGTTTCAACATCCACTTCATAAAAGGCATCTGATGTTTTGCTGTGAACTCTCAAACGGCTGGAAGAAAATTGTTGACAGACAAGTTAGAGCCACATACTTAAACTTAACATCCTGAAATGAACCAAACTGTTACGTAGCGTCCTGTCTTCACTGATATTACAAATGTACAAAATCACAAAGCATGAATGCAGACTATTGATATTCATCTCTTGGTCCTTGAGATGGCACAAATATAATAGTGATATCTAAAGCGTGGCCGTGGTTTTTTTTTTTTTACTTAAGTCTGTAGCTCTAGTTTTCTTCTGCCTTTCTGTGGCTTTCAACAAATATTAAGAACAGTTTGTGAATAATTTACTGGAAAAGCAGCAATCATGCGATATTTTGAATAAATTATATTTTATTCATAGTCTAATCAGATGCTGGCATCTAATGTGCTTGATTTCCTCCACAAACATGTTTTGTTTGATGCAGTAATTCCACTTTTCTAAGCCTATGTCCCATTAACATTCCTTTTTTCATATTTTCTGTAAATTTTTTCTTTCTGTCTCCTCTCCCAATCTGCATGCCCTCCCTTAGTTCCTCTGACAATCACTTGTTTTCCTTACTTTTTTCCTTCCAGACTCCCCCTGCTGCTTTCCTTCATCATCCCTCTCTCCCCTCCCTCATCTAAACATCACTCATCTGCCTGCTTTTTTTCTTCTCTCCCTTGTTTGTTTTACTTCGTTCCCTCCGTCCACCCCCCGTCTGCCAGGCTTTCACTCCCCTGTGAGCAGAGGAAGAGAAAGAAAATCACAACACGGTGACTGGTCTTCACACCGCAGTGCTAGCAGTGTACGGGTCAGAATGGACACACACACACCCACACACCCACACACCCACACACACACACACACACACACACACACACAGTCGCATCAAACAAACACCAGGAAGAACAAAGAGGCACAGAGACAGCAAACAATCATGAAACACACAGATAAGTGTTAAAATCACACAGCGTGCCCTCCAATAAACACATTTCGGTAATGAGTGGGTATCCTCCTCATCATCAGTAAAGGGAGGAAAGCCTGTTGTTTGGCACCGTGGAGTAATGAGGAGGCGGAGAGGGTGGGTGTCGGAGGGGTGGGGAGCACTCAAATGACACCCTGACATTTGAGCCCGAAACAAACGAATCGATCCAGATTAAATTATTCATTTATCTGTTTACTGTGGAAAAGGAAGAGATTGGGGGGGAAATGTGGAGAGAGAGTTGGAGAGATACTTTGAGGGAGAGCGGGTGAAAGAGAGAGTGGAGGGCAGACAGCATCTCTCATCCTACCTTATAATTATCATGTGCTGCGTAGAAAGGAGAAGTAGTGAAATCGATTTTTGCAGCAGCCATATCTAATTTTGGGGAGTTCCTATCTCCCATGGTTTCACAACAGTAAACTTTAATATTCTGTGTGTTTTTAAGGTATTCAATAATGAATTTGTAGCAGCTTCCCCCTAGTTTGTTTTTGTTATCTACTAGGGTGCTGTATATCCTCAGATATCCTCACAGTTCTCCTATACTGCTCTAAAATGCAATGCCCCGTGATATCACAGATTATATTTTTTGTTTTGTTTTATTGAAACACTAAAGCAACGGCAAATTATGTTTAATCATCATTTAATATATACATTAATTGAACAATGAATTGTTGATAAAAAACAAAGATATTGTAAAAAATATGTACAATATAACTTCCCACTGCACAGGAAACAAATCTGATGATAGACAAAATAAAACATCCAATAATTCATAAAATAATTTTAGATCAGATTAATCCATAAGTAAAACAAATTGCTGTCAATTATTTTTGATCTACTATTCTGTTAAAAATGTAATCACCACACTTTGCTATGTGTGAATATGTAAATATGCAATATTCACATGATCACAAGATATCAGGGCTATTTATTTCAATATCATGGTGTATTTGGGTGTTTGCTTTAGTATCACATACATTTGTATATTGTAGTGTTTATTTTATTATGTGTTGTTTCTAATTTATTAATGTGCCAAAGAAAAACAGCCCTTTTGATTTTGTTGTATGTAGTGCTTACAATTTGAATAAAGCCTTTCTGACTTTTCTGATATGTGATATATTTAGCTATATTATAATCTATTGGTAACTCAGCACACAATCCTGCTGGAGAACAGCCAGTCAATAAACAGGAGTACGAACACACACATTGACAAGAAGGTGCATTATGCCTGGTACCCTAACAGCCCCCTCAGTTTTTCCAGAAACTCAATATGGCTGCCGCCTCACTCCCTCCCAGCCTACTGCATTCCGTGGATAGAATAGATGGCCCCGCTTAGGATGACATTTTAATGAGTGTGTACGGGAGAAAGGCTCTAAGAGGGCGACGATAGAAGAGTGTGTACACATACATGTGCATGGATGCACACAAAGAGCTACTATGTACAAGTGCCACTCATATGCGCACACAC